>NC_134173.1:72813245-73431044 GCF_964188355.1 Buteo buteo
CTTTTGATAGACATTAGCTCAAAGGGGGTCTACAGAGAAGCTCTGCCTCTCAGTCCCATGTACCACAGGTCGTGCAACTCTTCCCAGTTGTGCAAACCTGACACCACCAAACACTAGAAGAAGGACTGAACGGCATGACCAAAGTGCTTGAACCTCACAGTTGAAAAAAAAATTAGGAATAAGGGACAATTTAGGTTTATTAGTGCTCTAGGAACAAATCACAGTTATTCAGTCTGGATAAAGCCTGCTTTACATCTGAAAAGGAAACTTTGCAAATAGTAACCAGACACAGAACCATGCTGTTATTGCTGTGTGGGTGTTTAGAAATAGCTGAAGTGCAACAGTATTTTATGTGTGAAAACTATGCAGAAGCAATCAGTCTGGCAGATATTTAGCCTATGTGAGCTAACTTTTTTTCCTATTCTTTCTGTGAACGTACAGACCTAATGCAAAGGGCCAACCCCCTAACAGCCAGCGGTAGTGTTGAGAACAAAAAAGAATCTTCCTTTCATCTAGATCAAAAGATGTCTGGGCTGATCTGAAACACCCTTTTTACAAGTCGAAGGGTGCAGAAATCCTCTAGTTGACATAGCTGCCCAGGGAACCCACACAGATGCACACTGTGAGCTACTGAAGTCAGTTATTGCAAGATCAAAACTGTCAGTTTTCTGCTGCCTTCTTAGAAACTGCATGCTACTCAGGCCCATTCTGAGTCTAAGAAATAGGATTAAGGACATCTATTTGAAAACAGGACACAGAAAGAAAAGCCAAGGTCCTGTCTGCTGGCAAGACAAGACTAAAATGGGTCAGGTACCTTGAGACTTGTGTCATTTCCCCCTCCCAGTGACTGCCTTTTCCCTGAATGGAGACCAGGCTGAAGTCCTCTGCACAGCAACCAAGTAGGGAAATGGAAATCAGTGTTTTCCCACAGGTTTCTGAACTGCATTTCTCAAACTGCAAGAGGAGCTGTAGCCCTCCACTATCACCATGGGGCCACTCAGCACGTCACGACTGGACATGCGTGGTACAGACCCTACCAAATCCTTCCAGCTTGGATGTGCTTGTGCTCTACTGGGCTCTACTGGAGTCCTGGTCCCTGACCAGCCCTGAATCTTTCTCCTGAGGCTGAAGCAGCAAGTGGCTGTTGCATTAAAGATAGCTATTTTACACAGCACCAGGCCTGTGCAAGGCCAAAAAGTCATGGTAGCTATAAGGAATATACAGTCAAAGTTAAAAGGCTTTTTTGTTTTGGTTTGGGTTTTTTTTGTTTTGTTGGGGGAGAGGGATGGGAAATGATCCTCACCTGCCTTCAAGCCCTGCAAAAATTCTGGAACAAATACACATTTCATAAGCACCTGGAAGATAACGAGTCACAGCAGCAGCTGCTTCATGTAGCAGCAAGGACAAGTAGCCCATGTGGATTTGTCAAGAATAAATTGTGTTGAACTGATCTAATCTCCACTTTTAGCAATGTAACAGGCTTTAGGAATAAAGGAAAAGTAGCTGTCACAAATCTTACCATTACTAAGGTTTTCAAAATGGTTGCATGCGACATTCTCATAAGCAAGCCACAGCAGCGTGGTCTAGAAGAGACAATGATCGATTGGGTGCAAAGCTGGTTTGATAATGTATCAGAAAGGTTATCAGTGGTGCTTTGTCAGAGTGGAAGGATATAGAAAGTGGAGTTCAGCCAGGTCTGTTCTGGATCCAATCCTGGCATATGTTTTCATTAATGAATTAGAAGATAGAAAAGAGAGTATGGTTATTAAATTTTCAGATGGCATAAAGCTTGGAGGCATTGTAAGCACAGGAGGACAGGTTTTGAATTCAGAATGATTTTGAAGAATTGTATAACCTGTCTGGGGTGGGAGAGGGAAAGCTGAAATTCAGCAGAGACAAGTGCAAGGTTACAAACTTCGGCTTATACAAATACACCAATACCAAAATTTGCCAACAGCAGCTCTGTAGCAAAGTGTGGTATCACAGCAGATGACAAGCTGAATTACTTGTGAAAAAAGAGAAATCACCACCATACAAGGGTGAACAAACAGGGTTATAACTTTTAAGACATGCAGTTGTCCTTCCTTTGGCTCTAGAAAGACTTCAGATGCCATACTGTATTCAGTTCTGAATGTGACTGCTCAGTAAAGATGTGTAGCAATAGTCCAGTGGAGGAGAAGAGCACTATGAGAGACGTGACACTAATTCTCCAGGGAATGGAACAAAAAAAAAAAAAAGAGCTGGCATTACAGGAAGAAGTTTCCATTTGAACTTTTCAACGGTGAGACTTGCAAAGTACTGGAAAGATTTCTCCTTAGACATAACTTTGTGCTAATGGCCTGACCCCAGCTGAACCAATACCTTTGATGTGAGAGTCACTGCATCCTACTAAATGCAAGTCCTCACAAGGTTCATGCACCAAATGACTGGATGTGGGATCACTTTGGGTGTCTCAGCAGCAGTGAGCTCCAGGCTGGCTCTGTCAGACACTTAAGTCTGGCAAAACCCAGCGAGTTTCAGTACAAAGACTCACGTGTCGGCTATTCCATCTGGGCTTTGCTCATGGCATCAGTCTCTCCCTCTCTTGTTATTTTCTTGCTGCCTGAACCATTCAAGGAAAGTTTGTTTGCATGGCAGTGAGAATGGCAACACATTTTATAGTTTCCCTGGGATGGCTGAAAAATAAAAAGCTTCTTGACGACTGCTGAGATCTTTAACAAACATAAGAAATCCATGGCTTGGATGTAATATTTATTTAAGCACCATTTACCACCTGTCTCATGGTTCATAGGCAGAACACTCTGGGGAGTTAAAAACCTTTCTTTGTATGGCTTAGAGTGATCTTCATTAGCTATGCTACTTAGGCTTTCATTGCAGTTTGATGTGCTGAACGATATGGCACTTGCTCATGATAGATTGCTTTGTTTCTCCTATGGTACCATTGCTCAAGTGTAGGGAAACGTTCTGTTGAATCTGGTGCCTCTGACAGTGACTGATCATATGCAATCAATGATAATTAAACCTATCGATCCCATGGATTCATGTCAGACCTGAGCCTCTTGCACTGATTTAGTGTTGCATCACCAGAAAAATGTCATTTCTGAAGTCGGACTATCAAGTTCTGAGATGAGGCTTGTTTTGGGTTTGTGTGGCCCAGGGTTTTTGGTAGTGGGGGAGGGGCCGCAGGAGTGTCTCCTGTGAGAAGCTGCTAGAACCTTCCCTGGCTCCAAGTCCAGACCCGCCGATGGCCGAGGCTGAGCACATCAGTGATGGTGGTAACACCTGTGGGAGAACAGATTTAAGAGGGGGAACCTGCAGTGAGTGAGGGGATTGGGATGTGAGAGGAACCCCTCTGCAGATCCTGAGGTCAGTGAGGAAGGCGGGGAGGAGGGGATGCCCCCGCAGCCCATGGTGAGACCAGAGGGCAGGCTGTCCCCCCCCAGCCCACGGAGGGGAGCGGGGGAGCAGATGCCCACCTGCAGCCCGGGGAGAGAGGAGCCCACGCCGGAGCAGGGGGATGGAGGCCCCCCAAGATGGCCGCCGCTCCATGGGGAAGGCCGCCCTGGAGCAGGCTGGGACTGAAGGACTGAGGCCTGGGGAAAGGACTCATGCTGGAGCAGCTCGTGAAGGACTGCAGCCCATGGGAAGGACTCACATTGGAGAAGTTCATGGAGAACTGTCTCCCGCGGTGAAGCAGGGGCTGAGTGCGGAGTCCTCCTCCCCCTGAGGAGGAAGGAGCGGCAGAGACAGCGTGTGAGGAACTGACCCCAACCCCCATTCCCCGTCCCCCTGTGCCACTGAGGGGAGGAGTTGAGCTGGGAAGGAGGGCGGGGTGGGGGGAAGGTGTTCTAAGGTTTGGTTTTACTTCTCAGTTTCCTTGTTTTGATCTGATTTGTAGTAAAATTAATTGATTTTGTTTCTTCCCCAAGTTGAGCCTGTCTTTTGCCCATGACCATAACTGGTGAGTGATCCCTCCCTGTCCTTGTCTCGACCCACGAGCGTTTCTTTACATTTTCTCCTCCCCGTCCCACTGGGGGTAGGACTGAGTGAGCAGCCTCGTGGTGCTTTGCTGCTGGCTGGGCTTAAACCACGACTGGCTACAGAGCACAGATGAAGACAGAGAGGCAGGTGGCATTGGGGTCCATCCAGCTAGAAGGAACAGTGGCCTCCCTCAGTGATGATGGGCTTTTGGATGTATACCCTCCTGGTGTAGGGAACCCAGAGAAAACCTCTAGGGATACATCCCCAACAACTGCATTTTCACTAGGTAGCACTCTCCTTTCAGATATCACATCTTTTGTATCATATGTAGGACACTATTTGTCACACTTTTTTTTCTGGGGGTCTGCAAAGTTGTGTTTCCTTTGATGTCTGCTACTATGCAATACATTTGATTGATCAACCGCAAGACTTTTCAAAGACTGGGAAAAGTGGTTGGTGCTAAACTCCACTCAAAGTGAATTCAGGACCAGTCTTCCGTTTGTGAGCCCAGAAATCTGCTGCTGACTGCAAAAGGTATGAGAAGAACAGCAACTGCCACTTCATTTTTGTTTTGCTAACTCAGAGACACTACCGCTGAACACAACAGCCCTCTGATCAGCACTCCTGGCTTGGTGACCTTCAATTTTTTAAGGATTGCTCATAGCCATTGGAGACTAAAAAGCTGAAATTCATGCAGAGGCAAACTGAGGGAGAAGTCAGTAAATGTTGGGATCTAATCTTCTAGGTTTATGGTAGCCATAGATTGTAGCCATAAACTTTAAAGACAGAAGGATCCTTTATAACTTTCACTTTGCATAAAACAAGGTAGAGTGTTACAGTCATACATTTGGGTGAGCTAGACTGTGGGTTTTACAGACTTTAGGTGGTGGATAATCTGCCATATCCTCAGGTGAACTCTCCAGCATTAAAAATATGCAGCTTATCTGTAGTCAGAACTTGTCTGGCTTGAGCTACCAGCCTGTGAAGTGTTATGCATTTGTATGTTAAATTAAAGAGTCCTCTGCCCTTATATATATTATTCTCCTGAATTTCTATTTGGAGCTTTTTTCACTCACTGCTTTTGCATTTGATTATTGTTCTGTTGCAGGAGTTCAAAGTTTTCAAATGAAAGTCCTATGGAATTCCAGGGGACAATGCTCTTCTATGCCAGTTTGCAGTACAGTATGTGGTGAAGGGAAATGCATGCACAAGTCCCGTCAATGCTGAATGTAAGCTTTAACAATTCCCCCCTCTCCCTCCTCCCCCTCAGCCCCTGAGTATGGATTATATCTAGGTCTTTTCGCCAGGGGCCTATATCCTAGCAGTTTGCCATTCCCTGATATTAACACTTCAAGTTTTAATGAGCACAGGCAAAGAAGGGTGCTTAGCAACAATACAGATAGTACAACAAATACAGGATAAGCAGTTTGAGATTAGATTTTAATGCCATTTTAATGACAACACCAAGATCTAGTTATTGCTCTGTGTAACTACGCCACTAACACAGATGCCAGAATACCGCAGCACGTATGCACTACTGAGGTTTCCACTTTGTGAAGTGGGATTTTGGAAGCAATCAGGACAAAGGGAGAGGAAGAGGTGGCAGACAGCATGGTGTCAGGACAGAATTTCTTCTAGCTGAATAACATATTCAGTGTGCTCAAGCAGCTTGATGGTATGGTCAAGGTGCCCTCACTTGCACTAATTTCTCAGAATTTCTCTTGATCCCAACAGACCGGAGAATTACAGTAAAGGTATTGGCACTATTTATTAAAGATTACATTTTCTTGCAGCCTTTAACCCCCTTTTTAGCTCCATTCACTCCCAGGAATGACAGGTATATTATTAACAGATACAATCAGGCTTCAGAAATTATGTCTGTGGTTTTTTGGGAGAGGACTAGTTAAACTAAGTCTGTGAAACCTTATTGCCCAAAACCAAAAGTGAAAGCTATGAGATGCTATAAACTCCCCAAACAAGCTAAAGTCAGCTTGCCTTTTGGGAATCACTGGCCAAGAAGCAGAAGGGAAAGGCAGTCAAAACTGGAAATGAATCCTCAAGCCCAAACCCTGTGCAATGTAGAAGAAAACCAGCAAGATAGAATCTGAAGAGTTTGACATGGGACATGAGAAATTGTCCCTCTTACCACTTGTCTAAGATGATGCCCTGGAAGGACTTGGTGTGTTAGATACAAGCCTTTAAAAAAGACTACAGTTACTAGAATTTAATTCCTGCACATGTCCCAAAACAGGGGAATAACCTTGTCTTTAATTGTGTCCCACTGCTAGTACTGCCTTTATACTTATGTCCTATACTAGACAAGCTTTAGAAAGGCAGGATGACTGCGCATACTGAATGGAGTGGGAGGAATGGGGAACTAAGACAGCAGACCTGTTTGAGTCCAGAGAATGGATCGATGGCAGAAACAGGACCAAATCCCCAGTCCTTCAACACCTTTAATGTTGCCACCTTGATACACTCTCTGTCTGACCTAGCACCAGCTTCAGGAGCCACTTCACACACAGTCCCTTATCGTGCTGCAAATCTCTGAAAAACAACCACGTGCAAAGGACTTGCAGTTCATTGTCCTGCTCCTTCATCTCCGATTCTCCATGCTGGCCCAGAAAGAGCCAAGTGAGCAAGGCACCACGGTCCCTTTACTCCTCTCTTTCTTGCGTCACACATCTTAGAAATAATCAGCTGCAGGAAAACTGAACAAACTGGTGTGATGTTATTGCATGCCCATTACTGCCATGCATTGCTTTATCACTGTGTGATATACTACTTCTATGCTGTATCTGGTTACTGTACCACCAAAAAGCGACAGCTGGTTTGAAAGCTTCACAGAGATCAGGGACAGACTCAGGGACAGAGCAGTGTAAAAATCAGTTCATGCTAAGAATATCTGGAGTTGTGCTTTTGTCACCCAGTAAAATTTCAGCATTGATTCTGATCTCTTATTCTCCTTGAGCTGATCTTTGCTACGAGCAGAAGAAAATGACTGAACAAGAAACTTAATGGTCCATGTATCAATGTCTCAAGCCCTTTCTCTCTCCCTTTGTGAACTCTGGAAGAACATGTCCAGCTCCAAGCAGCCTGACTCAGCCCTTCTTTCCAGGAAAGACAGAAAGCTGCAGCTTTCTCTATGTTGGCCAAAGGAGAAATAGGAAACAAAGGAGACAGAGGGCAAAGAAAGGCATTTATAAGGGCAGGAGAGGCTTTTGATGAGAAAATAATGAAGCACAAAGATAATGTCAGAGGGAGTAGCCACAGAGAAAACACCCACAAAGAACAAAGCTAAGAAGAGGTGGGAGGAAAATGCTGATTGAAGGCTAAGGGGAAAAGAGAGCAAAATGAAACAGAAAGGAGTCTCACCAAATTTCCATAATGTAACACTGATGAAGCCTTTTATGATTAGAGACAGGAATTCTCAGAAACATTCCCTTGCAGAAAGGTTACATACTCATGTTTTAATGTCTCTGAACACTTTCCCAGCCTCGGTAGAAGTGGAAACTCTTTTTGCTAGTGCTGCATGCTCTAAATCTGGGCTACCCTGTGCATCACCAAGCTCCACAGAGCAATATCACTGAGGTCTGCTCTGGACAGACTGGCACATCAACTCTAGGTCCGTGCTGCCTTCAGAGCATGTGACAGCCCTGCACTGAAACTGCTCTTCAGGAGAAGCAGGGTAAGAAATACGCTATGTCCTGCCAAAGCAATGGAGACATCACTTGCATGATACCTTGTGGGACCTGGACACAGGTTGGTTCTTATCCAGAGCCAGATGGAAGCCTGAGCCGACACAACCTGTGTGTTGGATGTAAAATACCGTGGAAAGTAATGAGATTTTGGGCTACCTGAAGCAAAGCCAAATCCACAAGTCAGTATGGCCTTAAATGCTTCCAGAAATCTCAGCCTGCACTTACTTCAAGCCCAGACTCAAGCACTGACGCAGTGTGCAAACAAATAGTACGAATTATTGCTATTTACATACCACTAGTTGTTTACCTGACTCTATCCTCCCAGACTGGATGTTTGGCTGCAACATCTCCTGAGATATGTCTACGCAACTATAAATAACAAAAAGATTATACCTGTGCCTGAATGAATTTTTGAAAGGTATACACCACTGTTCAATGCCACTGTCAAAAAAAAAGACTGCCAGAGAAATCGCCTTACAGCAGAGAGGAAGTTTTTGAGCTCCACAGAGTGATTTCACCAGACTTTTCCATCTGAAACACATTTTGCTTGTGCAGTTTTATTTGCACAGAATAAATCCATCTCAGTCACTTCAAGAGGACTGACAGCAGTTGTCTAGTTTCTCTTGAGTCTTATGAAATGACAAGAAATAGTCTCTGATCTCTTCAGGGCCTCTGCTGCAGACTTCAGGGGGAGGACGTTCCAGTGGATTCCCCTCAAAATTGCATGAGCAGTAGTTGTATCCCCAGTCCAGGTTCACCAGTTCCCCAAAGGTTGCTGGAAGGGACCGCAGATGGTTGTTTCCCAACCAAAGGGTGCGCAGTTTCCTTAAAAGACAGACCTCCTCAGGCAGACTCTCCAGCGAATTGAAGAGCAATAGCAATGTTTCCAGTTTCTCCAGATGCCGAATGCTGGAGGGGATTGTGCCTATTTTGTTGTCACTCACATCCAGAAAGGTGAGGCTCCTCAGCTGGCAGAGGGGCGCAGGCAGCTCGGTGAGGCTGTTGTTGGCCAGGTGGAGGCTGTGCAGCCTTTGAAGTGCCCCCATTTCTGGGGGCAGCGAGCTCAAGCTGTTGTTGCTCAGAGTGAGCCTCTCCAAGTGACTCAAAGTGCCAATTTCGGCAGGGATTTTCTTCAAGTTGTTGGAGTCCACATAGAGGCAGGTTAGGTTCCTCAGGCGGCCGATCTCTTGGGGGAGAAGCTCCATCCGGTACCTCAGGCAGCTCTCTCGTTCTGGGCTCATCTCTAGGACCTGCAGCTGGTCCAAGCCAAAGACCTGCGCAGGAACCGACACCAACTCTCTGCCCGAGATCTTGAGTTTCTTCTTCCCTTCATACTTGGGATCATGCTCTGTAAGGTACCTCCAGAGCAGATCGGGGCCTGTAGAGGCACATCTGAAAGAGGTGGCTGCGTCCATCGTCCCACCAGAACCGCGGCTGGTTGAACAGAGACGATCACTGATGATTTGTTGCACGCTCCGCGGGCAACCTCTGAGGTTTTTGGTGGATCAAGGCCCTCCGTCAGCTTTCCTCTCTGCCAGGTGCGTTACCAACACACACGCAGAGTGTCTGGGTTGCTCAGACACAACCCACTGAGTAAACGCTTGGCATTCTCACTTGATCAGGTATTTCCCCTCTGAGTCTGCAGCGTACACAAAACCCAGCCCCCGGGCTATGACGTTGCCTCTCATGGTTGCAGCCAGCGAGCTGGTGGCAAATATCTGTCAGTGTTCAGAAAGTGAAACAGCAGTGCTGTGCCTCTGCTTTTCAGCAGATCGGTTCAAATCTTTGTGTGTAGCTTTCTCCTTCTGGGAGCACCAAGGGTGCCGTTGTCAGAGGAATTCACGTTGGTCAGTCCCAAGGGATTGCAATGGAAGCAGATAAAGGACATCATAGTAAATGGGACAAGATGACAGACTCATAGCTGCTGGCTTGGGAGCCTGGAACCATGAACACATCCTGTCCTCAGGTCAGTTTGTGCCTTTAACATTCAGCAAACACAATAAAGAATCAGTTTTGAAATCTGGAAGTCCTTCTCTCTCCTGCTGAGTGTATGAACCCCTGTACCACAGAGATATGGTCTTTCTTGTGCTGCACTTGCTCTGGCATATTTAAAAGCAAATTTTTATTCCTCACTGGCATAGTTTTTTATAGGAGACACATAAAATGCCAGGTTTATCCCAAACCACTCATCACAGCATGCAATATAGAGAGCAGGGCATTTTCCTGGAAGGAGAAAATTGTGGGTTTAAAGCCTCAGGCTGAGAAAGCCTACCTCTTTTACTTCATCCTCTAATCCTTAAGACTTTCACCTAAAAAGTGCTTAGGACAACCATTTCAAATGTTTTTCATGGAGAGAGGTCTCCACAGCATCCCACAGGCTATTAAAGGTAGAAGACAACACGTTAGAGATATGGTCTAAGCAGGTCTACAGGTCAAGTCTTGCGAAGGGGGAGCATGTTAGCTTTGCTTTCCCACCTTGCTCAGTTCTGATCTCCTCAGCCCAGGATGGTCCTGAGTTTGCTGGAGCCTGTGTCCCAGCACCAGAGGAGTGCGTAGTCACTCAGATGGGTAGCAAGTGCTGGGAGCTCTCTATCAAGACAATGCTGAGAAGAAGATTGTGGGATCATCGTTCAACCCTCTGAACTTACACTTTAGGTTCTGCTATTTTTTAACTGGGTTTCACCCTGAAATACAAAATTTCAGGGCTGTTACATACCAGCTGTTACTCTTAACTTGGATTCAGAGTGCAAATACCAGAACCCTACTGAAATCAAGCCCTGAATTTCCTCCAGATTTATTTTCAGCATCCATAAGAGAAAACTGTATCACTTGCCTGGTATCCAGCAGTGTTGTGAGGCTTTGGCATTATAAGCTCCTGGGATGCTGGTGGCTGGAGACAAGCCTGCTGGGTTTCCCAATAGGGACTGCACAAGCTATTGAGCTGGGACTATCACAGGTGAGTATGCAATGTCATGAGCAGATCCTGGGGACGCTGAAAGTGGTTACTCCCATTCTTTAGGGTCATCATTAATGTCAATGGGGTCTGAAGGCTGTGCTAGCTTCATCAAGAAAGGGCGGACATTTTACACGAAAAAGATTCAGCAGAACTTGAGAAAGTGTAATAGTTGTTCATAAGTAAGTATGGGTACAATAACTTGGAAATATACATACATCAGAGATGAATACAGCAGCCAAGGAAAAGTGAGATTTTCACTTGTAGGGGAAAGTTGCTTAGTAGAAATTACAGACCTCACAATTAACCACAAAAATAAGACTCAAAGTTAAACTGAAATCCCGTGAAGAAAGTGCTGAAGAAGTTCTTGCAATGACAGTCATTTCAGACTTGGACAAAAACTATCCCTCATATTACTAAGGGGAAAAATGTGTTTTTAAGAACACATTGTCAAATATGTCTGTCCTGTGAAACAAACTGAATTGCTGTGTGTGCTGCCTTCTGCTTAAACATGCTTATCTCTTCAAATTAAAACCTGAGTCTTTCAGACAGCACATCATGCAGAGCCAAGGCTGTGGTCAGAGAGAGGTTTTTGTGATGTTGGGCAGTGTTCTCCTGTTGCTCTTGTTCACACCTTGAGTTTGACCATGGGTTTTCTTTTCCCAAGGTGGCAGGTTCTTTTCTGCTCCATCTTGCAGGGCATCCTTCTTCCTGACACTGATCGCTGCCTCATCGGGAATGTCAGAGTATGATTAATGTCCCTCTGTCAAATTGTTCCCTTGTGCTTTCTACATAAGGTTCATGATCCAACATGTAAAATAACAAGAAAGAGCCCATATTTTCAACACATGATCCCCCTACAGACCCAGCAGGATATTCTCATTCTCAGTTCAGACAAACTCCAACAAGAATATTGCCATCATCAATATTCTTGAGTCAAGCTACACTAGCTATTCAGAATTTAGCCCTTACAGCAAAAATCGGCTTTGTAAAGCAACTCTGAAAACCAGACTCCTGTTCATCGTGCCTTCATGCTTTCTAATCAGTTGTTCCTATTTAACAAGTCAGAAGACAAAAATCTATGTTCGTGATTTCCAGGTTTAAACCAAATCGATGAAGCTAAGCAGGCTTTCTTTTCTTAATTCAACTTCACCATTTACAAAGGTATTGAAAGAAAAGTCCAGACTCCAACAGACCCTTATTACCCTAGGGACGTCAGGTGCCAAAATTGGGACATAGGAGGCAATTGGGTGGCTGATGCAGAGACTCTTCCCCCAGCAGCACTGGCTCTGCAGAGACAGCAGCAAGGAGGACTCCTCGTGGTCTCTGCTGGACGCTCACCCCTGTACAGGGCTGTAGATTGGGGCAGGAGCCTGCCTTCGCCCCCAGACTGCCTCTATCCCTGTGCTGCTCTTCCTTCCCATGCCATGGAGCAGCAACCTTAACCCTCAGCAGCACTGGACTCCAGCTTACAGAGGCTGAAAGAGGTGGTAGTGGATTTTTCCATGGGGGAAGCTTCTAGCAGCTTCTCACAGAAGCCACCCCTGTAGCCCCCCCCCCCCAGCTACCAAAACCTTGCCATACAAACTCAATACAACATGATACTTAAATCTCTCCTAGGGTCACCCTCTGCAGACCTGGAAAGACTCCCCGAGGCCCTATATCATATCTGCCAGTCCCCTCTTGGTGTCTCTGGCACCCAAGACATTGTCGGATGGTGATACCCAGCCATGCCTAGGCATCAAGTCCTGCTCCAGAAGCTGCCAAAATGCAACCTATAGCAGGGCAGAGCGTGGTGATTTTCCACATGTATTGGGTTTGTGTGGTAGCAGGGGGGTTACAGGGGTGGATTCTCTGAGAAGCTGCTAAAAGCTTCCCCCATCTCCGGCAGAGCCAATGCCAGCCGGCTCCAAGCCGGACCTGCCGCTGGCCAAGGCCAAGCCCATCAGCGACAGTGGCTGGGATCTCCCCCTGGAGCAGGTTTTCTGGCAGGACTTGTGACCCTGTTGGGGACCCACGCTGGAGCAGTTCGTGGAGAACTGTAGCTCATGGAAAGGGCTCATGTTGGAGAAGTTCATGAAGGACTGTCTCCTGTGGGATGGAACCCACGGTGGAGCAGGGGAACAGTGAGGAGTCCTCCTCCTGGGGAGGAAGGAGCAGCAGAAACAACATGTGATGAACTGACCCCAACCCCATTCCCCGTCCCCTTGCGCTGCTGGTGGGGAGGAGGGAGAGAATTCAGGAGTGAAGTTGTGCCCAGGAAGAAGGGAGGGGTGGGGGGAAGGTGTTTTTTAAGATTTGGTTTTATTTCTTATTACTCTACTCTGGTTTGACTGGCAATAAATTAAGTTAATTTTCCCCAAGTTGAGCCTGTCTTGCCCGTGATGGTACTTGGTTGAGTGATCTCTCCCTGTCCTTATCTCAACCCAAGAGCCTTTCGTTATATTTTCTCTCCTGTCCAGCTGAGGAGGGCAGTGATAGAGCAGCTTTGGTGGGCACCTGGCGTCCACCCGAGGTCAATCCACCACACCACATTAAAAGACTGAGCCATGAGTAAACGCTATTTTCTTTTTTCTAGATATAATTTAGTTTCAGGGTTTTTTAAATTGCCCAGAATATAAAAGCGGTGCTCATCTCCCAGCCAGTTTTGTGGTCAGAGCACAGAGCTTGGGCTTAGCTGCTAGAGCATTTTTATTGTCTCTCTGGAAAAAAACACAAATTTCTTTTAGTTCTGAACAGAGTAGTCTTGCTTTGATTACACATTTCCAAATAAATATGTAGAACAGAGTTCAGCCTTACACAGTTTAATTATCCCATATTAACAACAAGAGGTGGGAAAAGGACAGCTCAGAAAAACAGCATCACAAGGCTGTGCTGAGAAGAGCCACTCACAAGTGGCAAAAAAGGAAAATAATTGATTCCTGCTACAGCTTCCAAGAAGCAGCTAATTCAAAACTGTTTAGAAAACAAGTATAAATTGTTAAATAATTTAACACAAAAAAATATTTTCCCCAAATGATCCTGTGTTTTGGTTTTTAATTTATTTATTTGACAGGCAAAAATTTTAATGGAATAATGGTCTGTTTGCTATAATTGCAATAATTTATACACTTGACTTAAAAACAAAACACTCCCCCCCAGTGATGCCATAAACCCCCTGTGTCATTAGCACCTTTTTAATATGCAAATAATACATTGTGTGGCTTTGTATTGCAATTTTAACAGTATATCCTCTCTTACAACAGGACCAGCCAAAAAAAAAAAAAAAATCCAACAAAAATATCAGCGTACTCCTGGGTTTAAACCTCAGACTCAGTGAACAGACTTTAGGGTGATGTACCAACCACTCTGTTGCAGAGACAGGAACACCTGAGATGCAGAAGCCACAGCTCTCCCTTATTCAAGAGCAGTTAGAGGAGAGGCCATCAGCTCTGTCCCTGTCCTACCTGCCACCTCCTGCCTGCATGGTCACCTTGCAAGATGCTGGACAGACAACACACGTCTGCATGTCACCTTCTAGCACATTCAGTCACCTGCTTGGGCACAGAGGCATCTGCATTTTCTGGAGGGCAGCTTCTGACCATGCCCAGGGCTGTACCTGTAGGTTTCCTGTCTGCCCAGATGGCAGATCTAATTTGGAAAGTAATCTCAGGCCATGTTTCCAAAGACGGCAAATACCCATGAACAGAGTGAGGCAAAAACTGTTGCAGCTTTTGGTGTATGAGCTTGCAGGGCAGAAATCCTGCAAATACACCCTCTTTTACTTTTTACCGCAGGTGTCTTTTTAAGCACATTAACATAGGGCTTGCTTCTGTAAGAGGTGGCAGCTGTAGAAACCTCCCTTTGATGACTATACCCATAGAAACTGGGTGGCTATAAGCACAGGTCTTGATCTGGGTCTGCAGCATATGTCTCGTACTCCTCTCACTACCAACAGATGATGCTTGGTAAATGCCATTTAACTGGCTGGAGAGAAAACGAGATTTGAGAAAAAGCAGGGAAATGGCACCCACTGAATTCAGGGCACAGAGACAGTCTGGGGTGTCTCCAGGAACAGACTGAACAGACAACCATATGCTAGGGAATATGCTGGAGCAAAGGGAATTAGGTTGCATCCCCTTTTCCAGGTGGAGAAGCTGCAGAGTCACAGTCTGTGCCTAACCCATGCAGATCTTTTAATTGCAATTAAAGATACAGGTGTGTCTCTCATGTTCCTAACACAGACTCTTGGCAATGGCTCCAACAGACATTCAAATGAAAGGGTTATGCAAAAAAAGCTCTAGATCTCCTTCAACTAGATACTATGGCACCATCTCACCCATTGGGGGTTGGAATATATGAGCTCTAAAGGTCCCTTCCAACCCAAACTATTCTATGATCTCACAGGCTTGAAAGACCCTGAAATTTGTTTAACAGAACATCATTATGTATCTACCCTTTGCATAGTGCACTAGAGTGTATTAGTCTATGCCATGCGTGGCACATGCAGACACACATGATAAGAGACAATCTACAGAGGCTGAGAAGTCAGCGTCATGACAGGAATTAAATGTCATATTAACATGGCCCAGTTAACATGTTTGACCTCCATAAAACCTACTCATTGCAATCACATTTATTCAAAACGATATCTCGTGCCATGTTGGGAGGTATCTCCCTCTTGTGTAGAAAACCTGTTCTGCTTCACCACTGGAGGGATGAAAACTCACTCAGTCTGGACTAGGAAAAATGGTGCTGTTAAATACAATGTGATCAACATGCTTGCTTAATACTGAAATATAGCAAGCTGACCTAAGATGCGGTACAGTAACAGATATACCATTGAGAGTTACTTAAAAGTGTAAGCTTTTCCCTTCATGATATTTTCACTTTGATTGGTCTTTCCATAGCAAGAAACACAGTATAAATCAAATCAAAGAGTTTATTTGCATAAGAAAAAGCAAAAATAGCACCACTGAGAGCTACACAGTAAAGACTTTGTTTAACCCTGGCATTTGAACATGTTATTTAATTTCATTTTTCAGTAAAGAAGAGGCAAATTTTATCTGCTACTGGGTGAGAAAAAGACTCCAAAGGCTGGCAAATGGTTATCTCTGGGCTTTAGCAGTGGGGTCTGATTCTGGGGTGGTTATGGACAGCTGTGGCTTATGCTCGGCTTAGCCAGCTTGGAAGCACCATGCCATACGGTGAACGTGCCAGCAGGGCTGGGTGCCTATTTTCCATCTACAAAAGACCTGATGAGATTTCCAGACACATTCAACACTTAGTGCCTGTGTCAGGTTCATTACTCCCATCTCTCAATACAAACTGCTTTGTGCAGAAGAGTTTTGAAAACACAGCTGCTTTGCTGCCTGGCACGTATATCCGAGGCCTGATCGCCTCTCAGATCCACACCTTTGTGGGTGGTATTGTCTTGGTCAGAGAGTTAAACTCACAAATGGCCTATTGTGAAGGTCTTTTCAGACTCCATCCCCTCTTTACTTTCTCTTTGCATTCTCAAGTTCATTTTGGCAATTAGTCGATAGGGGAAAAGGGACAGTGTCTGACTTTTTGCTTTCACCCTCAAACAAAATTTCCTCTGGGTTTCTGAAGACCTCTTTGTTCTGACCCTTTCAGCAGAGACCAACCTTCTCCTAGACCAGCCCGCAACTTCTCACCTGCACTCTAAAACACGACGATGTCAACTTATAATCATAGCGAATCATCCAAAACGGTGAAGTTGGGTCACATTTGGCTTCCTGAGATTTTTAATGCCAGGTGTCTGCTGCTCTGGCTGATTTTTGGGTGAAGCAGTGGTAGGGAGCTGTGTGTGCACTATCAACGAAAAAGGGATTTGGCATCCCTGAGCCAATGGAGGACAGCATTGAGGCTTTTTGCAGAGGCATCTCCCTGACAGAAGGAAGTTAAGCTCCATCTGGTAGGACCAAACCCTCCCAGTACTGAAGTTCTTGCACAGGGAGCAGTGAGAAGGTTTAGGTCATCCCTGTGGTCTCTTCAGGCCTTACTGTGAGATCCCACATGGTCCCATAAAAAGTAGCTCCTATAGGATACAGATTCACTTATGGGCAGAAGAACATTAAATTTATTAGGGTATTTCTGGAAAACACACATTGGCTGTTCATAACTGCCTGTCCATTGTGAACTGAATGTACTGGAGACCTGTTCCCCAGCTTTGGCATGGCTTTGCCTTCCTCCCCTCCATGTGGATGGCAGATAGCACCAACAATCCTGCGATTAGCCTGTGTCTCACCGTTAATGCCCGGGACTACACAGTGCAGGATTTTATTTCAGTTTCAAGGGTGACGGGTAAAGCTTTGGAAAGAATTAACCAGATAACAGACAAAAATTTTGGCATTGGAATGGTTTTGCATAAACAGCTACACAATGCATCGATACTGTATGCTCTTCAAAAGAGGAAAAACCCACTTATTTTTAATGTTGTAATATGCCCTGATGTTAGAGAAAACAAAACCAAGTTCACATATCACATCAAAGATAATAATAATAATAATAATTATTATAATTCATAAAAATAATCTGACCGACCGGCAGCATTTGTTGGCTTTAGAAGGCCTCCCACGAAAGAAACACAATTGAAGACATCTGAGAGCTCTTGGCAGGCATGATGAATTCAAGTTTTAAAAACAAGTCTGGGGATACTCCCTGCATGCTAGGGCCCTTTCACGTTGGCAGGTCTGGCAGCCAGGCTTGCATAGTAAGCGCACTGAGTGGGGTCACACTGTCCGTTGGCTCCTGGAGGTCCCTGTGGACCTGCGAGACCAGGCACACCAGCTTCTCCCTGAGGGCCGGGTGGTCCTGGCATCCCATCTTTGGCATAGCCAGGCTCCCCTGGGAGGCCTAAAATAAAAACAGAATGTCCTTGGTGAGTGACACCCCCAGGGTGCAGTACTCAGCAGTATAACATCACAGGAGATGGTTTTGCTGCCAAACTGGGATGCAGGCATCAGCTTCCACAGACTTGGTTCTGGCTTGTATGTATCTACAAGGATGTGACAAGTGTGTCTTCTCTGTAAGAAAGATTTTCACCCCCTATGGCATTCTTGGGCTGCACAATTCTGCTATGGCTGCTCTTCCTCTATCACCATGTTGAAGTTGTGCAGCCGCATGACCCAGCTAATGACATATAGTCCTCATAGAGAGGAAGTGAGGATGCGAAAGCTTGAGGCAAGAGCCATCTTTGGGAGATAACTCATTGCTACAAAGCATAGTGGGTCCATTGTTATTTTAAGGCAATGCAGGGCCAGTATGCCAAATGCAGACCATGGAGTTATGAAAGCTTCCCATAGTTTCCTCCCCTGAACAAAGCAGGGTGAAGGCAAAATTGGCCAATGGCTCCTAATTTCAAATTAGAAACAAAATATATTTGCTGCTTCTTTGTCAGCAAAGGTAAAGCATGAGTTGTATGCCTGAGGCATAGGTGTTGGGTATGACCTTTATAACATCTGAAGCTGCCTGGACCTCTGGGTTCAGCTTGGTCACAACAAGATTCTGGTAAATGCAGTTAGGACACTTCACGGTGTATCTAGTAATTAAAGCTTCACTTTGGATTTGTCCCAAAGGTCAGTTAACCTAGCTGTTACTGAGATGGATCATTATACCTGTCAACCAGGCTGAAGAAACAAAGGTGGCCAGATATGATGCTAGTGATGTATTTCTTCCCTTTGGGCCGCTTTCTACAGAAATTGTGTATGCCATATTTATGTATCCTGATTGTCTATCTAATATGGCAGAGACCTGTGTCCTTGCAGCAGTTCTGAGTGATGTGTTTTGTGGGGTGTTCTGAATAAACACACCTGGAATTCCTGGAGGACCTACTTCCCCTCGTTGGCCAATGCCAGTGTCTCCCTTCTCACCCTTTGCTCCTCTTTCTCCTGTATAGAGGGAAAGAAAAATAATGAACCGATGAACACTATCTATGGAACTAAAGAATCCACACTGAAGCCAATATATTTGCTAAAAAATAGTTCCTAATTCTGGCCAGTCCTCTAAGATGGGACCTTAAGTGGGAATAAAGACTTGCCCTCATCCGATTCTGGCCAGAGATGGAACACACCAGCAATTGCTGGTCACATTTACAACCTCTGGTTCAACAGACTGAGACTGCTTCTAACACATGCATTTTGAGGACCACTTAGATGCTACTAACAGCAGAGGTGGACACCAAAGTGTGGTGGACACATCCCTTTATCGGACTGCCCAAACACACCAAGTTCCACTCACCTTTGGGACCAATCGGTCCAGGTGGCCCTTCAGAGCCAGTCTGTCCGGGCCGGCCAGGCTCTCCCGGAGGGCCAGTTCTTCCTGGGAGTCCTTCCTTCCCAGGGGGACCAGGAGGTCCTGGTCTGCCATGGGACGCTTTTACATGTGCAGGCTGTATCTGAGCCAGGAGATAGGCTAACTTTACTGTGAAGAGAGGGAAATGGGTTTGTTAGACTAGAAGGTCAGTGCTCCAAGAGATGGAGACCCAGAACCAGTGGCCCAGTAAGGTCCAAGTATTGTCACAGATCAATTTTTCAGGGCCACCCATTTGTTGTCCCCACACAATCCTTCCCCATAAACCATGATGGTACCTTCCTGACCCTCTCTAAATTATTTAAACCTCATTTCTCAGTAGCTTTAAACTTCTCCTAAATTTCATACTTAATCCTAAACACTTCTCTCATCCTCTGTTCCTTGTCCACCAAGGATCTGAAATGTCCTTTCCTTTAGCTGTGTAGCTGGTGGATTTCTGTCAAACTGGAATCATTGCTGCTCTGAAAAGGAGAGCCTACTTCCACGACTTCTGCTACACAGAGCAAGAAGCTACATGGCTGCTCTGTAGGAAGAAAGCTTATTTTTCTTGTTCTGGGCTGTTACACATGTGAAGTTAAAGCTAATGTACCCATCTCTGGCTGTGAAGTCAGAAACTAACTAAGGCAGCTTCCTGCATCAGCATATTCTCCAATTTCCAAGCAGGCACATTGCTTGCCACTTCCATATTAAGACCCTGAACAGCCTAGAGAGCTCTTAAGACATACTCAGCATCACAAAAACATCCTACAGAATAGAAGGAGAAGGGTTTTCTATTTTCTCTTCATTGATCCAAAATCTTGAATGCTTTTAGATTGGCATGGAATTTGAAGTCTGAGAGTGCGTAAAAAAATCCTTCAAATAAATCACCCCATTGAACCATGATCTTTAGCATGGAAGAAAATACCTGCAGCTATGTGTCAGCTGCTCCAAGAGCTGTGTGAGAAGAAGCACTACAGCTCGGCATTTCACTGTAGATGGGGTCAGTAGTGGTCTGCAGTTCACGTACTTTGAGAGAAGCAGCAGCCCACAGACACTCCACTCCCTCTTATACTGATGAGTATCAAATGTCACAGCCAGAAATCAGGAACATTTCTTCTCCAGCTGGGACCTTAAAAGCAAGTTTACCTCCTACTCTGATTACTTTCTCTTCTAGAGCCCCAAAGTAATCTGTTGCAATTTGTATCTTCTTATGTCAGCTCAGGCATCTGCAGGAATGAGTCTGCAGCAAAGCTGTTCTGGTAGCAAAAAGCCATGAGGTCCTTACCACAGGCAACGAATGGCCTTGGGTTGAAGAAGGGAGAAAGCCCTTGTGCTATTGCTGGGAACATCAAGCTTAGGGAACAGTACAGCTTGCTAAGTGCATTTCATTTTACACATTTGTCCTTCCAGGCAGGCTTATTGCAACTTTGCCTTCCATAAGCAGGAGAGGTTCAGGTCCCACCACAGCTATGGAAAGTACCTTTCATATTCTCAGATATATCTTCCAGCTTCCCCAAGATGATTACATACCATCTAGCTGCTTGGCTAACTCCTCTTGGATGAGCCTTCTCAAAGTCTCTAGAGATGGGGGTTCCCCCTAGAGAGTAATAATCACAGCAATAACAAGACATAATAATCACAGCCAGGGGACATGCAAATTAAACCCTCCACAATGGGTTTAGTGGGTTGCATTTCGTCACTTACAGCATACACAGGGCTGCAGGGACTGCCTGAAAGAAGAATGTAAAGGGACTCAAAACATCCACGATTCCCAACCTGCTGGCAAGCCATGGGCTTAACAGCGTAAGTAGGGAGCCTGGTCAGAGGGCGCAGTTGGGACACTGAGAAAATCTCCCTCCTATACAAGTCATAGAAGTAGTAGAAATCAAATCAGGAGACATTCTCTGCCCTACTAGATCATAGTGGAAAGCCTACCTCATTTTTCAGCATTGCACACTTCTTTGCAGAAGGAAGCATGCCTGCCCCCAGGGTAGTTAAGGTGGGTATCTAGGCTTGCTATAAACACTCATATTGGATGCATTGCCTGCCAACAAGCTTTATCTCAGGGAGCAGAAGCCAGTTTACACATGTGATACCCATTCTTCCAAACATGTACAAGGTTCTGCCTGATTTCACGCTGTTTAATGGAGACAGGGGATGTGGCTGCCTGGCCTTGGTCCCCTACCCAGCCTCCAGGGGAATCTCCTCTCTCAGCAATTTTGTGCGACCTTGCTGTTGAACAACTGTAATAGCTGTCAGAACTCAAAGCTATGTGAACAACTCTGGACGATGCAACTGAAAAAATGATGAAAGCAGTTTTGGTAGGTGGAAGGAGATTTTTTTAGGCTGTGGCTTTCCATGAAAATAAAAAAAGTGGTTTTAGGGGAACCAGACTCTTGTCTTTGCATAAACTCAAAAGAAAAAATGTAGCTATATTTCAAAAATAAACCATTTTGAACCAAGATCAAATGCTGTCCTTTGTAAATCATAAAGTGAGATGTTTCACTTGAAATACAGTTTTCATTTTTTGGCTAAAATTATTCTTTGAATTTCTGCCAGTTTTGAAAATACTTCTGGTCAACCTGAAGACTGCATTCTTTTGTGTATGAACTATTTGCATGAAAGTGTGGCTTTTCCCTCACACCTACCCTTTCAACATACAAGGATGCAGTCTGTGTCCTCTATGTTTATGAAAACCTCATGACTTCTGAATCAGAAGTTATTCTTCATTAAGAAAAGTAGATTTTATTAAATAGCTAAGAGACATTTCAATTTTAACCAATGACATTGCTGATAAGTACAGAGTTGGTCTATTTGCTGCCTTCTTCCCAACACAAATTTTGCATGAGAAAAAGATGTGTTAGTTGGTGACAAAAGAAACAATTTTGTCATTAAGTACTAACCATTTGTGACGGCTCTTAGTGAATATCCCAGTAAGTAACCATGATTGTGGAACATACTTTGAAGGCTTACAAATTATCTTTTCAAGTTTTAACCCTGTTAGTTTCATTAAGTCTCCATAATCATGACTGGATTTCATCAGTCTCTGTGTTGTTGTGACACATAAAGAAATGCTTTGTCTAAAATTTACCCAGTTTTTACATCAGAGATTATTTCACTGTTTATTTCCCTCCGAGGTAATCTCAAATTCATCCTCAGGATGGGCATAGCGGCTTCACTAGTGTTGGTAGTTTTTCTCATTCTTCTACATACATTACCCTCAGGCACTCTCAGTAGCGAGATTGTTTCCCGTTAGGAAAAAAAAGAGAATATTAAACAAAAATAGGATTTCATGAATTCTGATGAGCTGACTCCAGGATTTCCAGGAATAGAGCAGTGACCTTTCCACGGCTCAGCATTTTGTCTCTCATAACAACCAGCAGCAGAGGAAGGCATAAGACCTCTATATGAAATGCTACACATTAACACCCTTATAGAAAGAAGCTTTTTCAGACTCCAGACCCATGGCCACAGTCATATGACCAGACTTAGGCTTTTAGGGGTATAAGGTATCAGGGACTGGCCACCCTGGCTATACGTCTGGATTGCTCAGGTCTCCTGAAATTCAATCCAACACCCCCACAACACTTCCCTGAGATATGCTATAGCTTGCCTTTTTATGTATCAAGAGGTAAAAACGCTGCCTCCCCATTAAAACACACACTCGCTCTGGTTTCTATCAGCCTTAGTATAATCTTAGGTACTGTTCTGATCACACACCGTGGCAGTAAAATTACTGTACAAAGCCCTTCTCTGGCAATCTTACCCTTGGTCCTGGAAATCCCGGCTGTCCTGGAGGACCAGGAGGTCCAACTTGCCCAGTGTCTCCTGGGGGTCCATGGGGACCCATCAGTCCTGGATGGCCTTTATGACCAGGTATCCCAGGATCACCTGGAGGGCCCTTTTCTCCTTGAGGGCCTTTTTCGCCTTTGATGCCAGGCTCTCCCTAAGTGAAAAAACTGACATTACCACCACAAAATAAGAGGCAAACTTCTGATTTCCAAGCACAGCAAAACACAAACAGCTGAGCTGGCAGTTACTGAATACAACATCTGGTGCATTACAAATGATCCACAAATTATTACTGACAGAGAATGATTAAAGAGAGGTCTGGGAGGGCGGGAAGCACGGCAGATCTCTACAGGCCACGCTTCATTCTTGAATGACCCTTCCCCCAGCCCCTAACTCAAAACAGCCCTCTTTATTTCAAAGTAATGAAATAACTAATAATATTCTCCAACCTACCCTCTCTCCTTTGGAGCCAATTTCACCTGGTTTCCCTGGTGCACCCTGCAACAAAATAAGGCTGAGCGTTGAAGAACTATCCATAATAACAGTAAATAATAAAGCGCATGCCTTTGCAATCATTCTTGTGACCTGGGGAAAATTTATTTCCTCATCAGTCCCACAGATTTCCGAGAGCTGTTTGCTCTCAAATATCAACAACTCAAGAAAAAAATGAATTTGTTGCAACCCAGGTAGCATCCTTAATGGTTTTTTCCCAAGACATCAGCCCTACTTTGAAACAACTGGGAATTTAACTCACCTCTTTTCCGGGAGGACCTTTCTCTCCTGGTTCTCCCTGAGAGATACAGAGAGTGAATTTAGCACCACACTGCAATGAGTTGGAAGGAAGACCCTACCCAATAACCACAAGTCTTGTTTTCTGTTTAGAGCCCAAGTTTTCTGCTACACAACAGCAGGTTTGGATGATTTATCCTTATCCTACTGCTGTAGGTCATTCCTGGAAAGACACATCCGACTATTTAGAAAGGATTGTTTAATAAAGCTGCATACCGTGTAAATGTAAATAACACGAAGTCATTTCTAACAAACCAGCTGAGAGCAAGACAGATGTTTCATTGAAAGTGTGTTCCTGCTTTCAATACATTTTATTCCTTTTTCTTACAGACTTTTCACAAAGCTTCATACACTTTACTTAGGCTGGTTTAGTTTAAATAGTGTCAACGTTATACCCATAGCAGTCTAAAGATGTAAGGGAAGTACATTTTTTAAGTAGAGGTACCATCTTGTACTACACCAGCTGAGATAATGGATGCAGAGCCAGTGATAAAGCAAGTTTGAGCCTGAAAGTTTGCCTGTATTTCAGAACTATATTAAATAACCTCAATTTGAACAAGCACCTTATTAGGATTTTTTTTTCAATACTGTGTATTTATAATGTCATAATTAGGCAATACAATTTTGCATTTTAGCATTTCAATGAAAAAAAGGTCACCGCAGTCCTGAAGCTCACTGATAAAGCAAAACAGACATTAAACTAGTTATTGCTAAAATTCTGCCCACTTTCCCATATCATGAATGGAAGGATTCATCTTTATAGTCTATTTACAATCCACGCACATGATCATATCTATAATGTGTGCGTGCAGGTGGAATTTTTCCCATAACCTGGAAACACATATAACATCTTTGACAGTGCTAGCATCTACATATGTATGCATGAGTAATATAACTAATCACAGATGTGTAATCCCATCAGCTCTGAATTAGGCAGCATCAGACTCACTCGACTATTCCTTAGGGCCACTTTAGTTTTAAATGGCCACCACGTTTGCTGCTTTAAATTAATTTTCCAGAGAAATATTTTCTTCTCCTCTTTTCATCACGAAACTCCCATTCCAATTATAAAAAAAAAAAAAGGAAAAAAGAATCATCCTGTGGAAGATTCAGCTCTGCTAGATTCACATGAAAACCTTTCAAACCTCATTTTAAGTCACAACAGAGCTAGAAACAAAAATATTTAACTAACATTTACTTTTTCCATCCTTTTAGTGGAATGTAACATATTTTACTTATCTTGGAATGGCTAAAGATATTGGATTTCAAGGCCGTGATATTTTCACATTTATAGGTCTTACTTTAGATCACTTTGGGAGATATATGAATGCTTTAATTGCAATGTACATCTGTTGCTGGTAACAAAGGAATTTTCCTTGGAACACCAAATATGAGAAATACCTATATTATTATCAGCACTTAAAATTTCCCTATTTAGCCCTTCTGGGGTTCACACAGAGATATGGCCTGAGAACTTAAATACTGCATACCCATATTAAGAAGACTATTGAACCAGTCCGATTAATGCACACATTTTCAGGGCTGACTGACAGGTACCAGCTCAGTAAATGAGGTTATGTATGTTTGTCTAAATGAAAAATGCTATTTTTGCAGTCCAGTTTCCTTTGGAAGTAAAAGTGTATGGCTTCTGGATCTGTCAGATCTCCTGGTTATGTTTTTTTACCTAATTAAAGATGACCATGTCCTATCTTCCTCAGTCTAACATTTAAAAGCAGGTAATTAGTGGATCTAATCCATCCCCAGACATACTCACAGGTGGTCCTCTGGGTCCTACGAAGCCAGGGAGTCCCGGGCTGCCATTTTCTCCTTTATTTCCTTTAGGACCCTTAGGACAGAAATGAGACAGACACTAGCACCCTTTCTCCAACATCTCTTTTCCAGAGCATGCATTTACAGATACATTGGAACTGGGAAATTTCACTGTAGCAGCAGGACTCCTAAAACTGACAAGGAAAGGAAGAACAAAGCCATTTAGAAAAGCAGATTGCAAACACCACACTTGCATTATTAATAAGCTATGTGGGGTCCCTGTGAAAAGACGAAAAGGAAGTGACAATGATGGAAGTGACAGGAGGTATGTTCAGTGGCTATTCTGGCGCTGCATGGTTTTTAAGGTGGTGTTGCAGAGTGGAAATGCTGTGATGGGCGCCGACAGGGAAACAGTGCAGGTGGTCATACTGCTCAAATCTGAGAATACAACCAACAGACAGCTACTGAGTTGCTCTTTTGCCTTTATTTCCAGGTTCAATTTAAAAAATGTCTGCCTTTTACTTATCTCTTGTGATATTCTGCCAAACTATCATTTTTCTTACAGATCAGGGCAGCTTAAATGACAGTTCATGATACAGAGCCATTTCACATACACTTCTGATTTTTTTTTTTACTCTTATTTTTAACCTTTTCTTTCACAACTTTTCCCCCTACCTTCTGATTCAGAACATAACCCTTTTTCTTCTTAGACTAAAACCTGTCTTCATTTTAAGCCCATCTTGTGTAAAGTGAGCACCAACGGACCTGACAGGCACAATGCACATGGCTTTCAGTATGCAATCAGCCCTGGAGATTTCAGGGGCTGGGCTGTATTGCTGTGTGCAGTCTTAGCATGAACACTGTGAATTGGGATGGGCACTGTCAAACAGCAGATGCAAAAGGAGAAGGCTCCTGGCAGGTTTTACCTTGTGATTACAAGTTGGCAATGGTGAAGGTGGAAAAAAAAACGCCCTTATTGCCATGATAACCTTTCTTGCTTCTCCTTTTTTTCAAAATAGAAATATAATATATTGGCTTGTCACACCGCATTGTGAAGGAAATTAGTGCATTTCCAGACAAGGCTGGAAATAAATGGATTCAAGCACAGCACAAGGAAATACTTCCCATAATAACCTTTATGAAAGTGAGAGGATTCATTTTAATGACAGAGGATACTGATGAGATGACTGTCTGTTCTGCTGACCAACACTGTCTCATTGTTTCCATTTTCTCATCCATCTGATTTTATCCCTTTTCAATCTCTTATGTTATTTTTGGACTCTAAATCCTCTGGAGCAGAGACTGCTGTAGTTCTGTGTTTGTGCAGGAAGGTGCCTGGTGAGTCCCCGGGTCACTAGCTGACAGTCTAGGTAATGTGATAACATGATGATGATTAAAAAATAACCCCCATTTGGCACTCACAGGGCATCCCAAAGCCACAGTGGCCTGTTAAAGAAGACCAGAAGGCCAAAAAGCAGTAACAGGAATTGGGAACAGGGGTGGGTGTGATGAGAAGAAGAAATTAAAGTTGAAAAGGCAACAGTGGGGATCCACGGGGTAAGAAGCAATGGCAATAGTGCAAGGAAGGTAAGAAGAAGTTTTGTCAAGGAGAAGAAAGCTGTAGCACCTATTCTTGGCTGCAGAAAGGCTGCAAGACTGCACCACCCCTTCCCCACCTCTATTTGTGAGTTATAACCCCCCCATGCAGAAAGGTGTTACTTGCTTCTCTGCGACCACTTAGGAGGAGACATCCCTGCGGCAAAGCAATACATGCTCAGGGCACAAGTCTGTGGTGAGGCTGAGGTTGCTTTATGGCATTGAAAGGGCCACAAAGGAGTGAAGTCCTGCTGCAATTTTTCAGATTTCTCCTGCTATGCCTTTGTTTCTATCTGAATCTAATAGCCCAGCAAGCTGTAACGTCTAGGTGGACAAAGAGAGGGAAGAGCCCTGCATTGTAATAGATGCTACTGGACACAAAAATACATTTGCATGGATTTGCTGAATCCTGAACAATTTTCAGCAGCAGAACAGAGAAAAAAAAAACAAAACCAGCTCCTCACTGTCCTCCTTACAGCTCTTCATTACCATGCTGTTCTTCCACACAGGATGGTCCCAGGGGGGTTTTATTCTGCTTTGTGATCTTGGTTTACAGCCCACTGTCTGCTCTTTCCCCAAGTGCCTGGGGAGGATTTTTCTGCTGCTGCTATTCCTCAATGGCAGTCTGCCAATGCCCTGAGGCCCTCTCCTTCCGTGTGACAACTCTGCTGGCTGTACAGTCTCTGCTTGGCAAAATCAAATCTACTGG
This sequence comes from Buteo buteo, assembly GCF_964188355.1. Taxonomy (NCBI): domain Eukaryota; kingdom Metazoa; phylum Chordata; class Aves; order Accipitriformes; family Accipitridae; genus Buteo; species Buteo buteo. Next base: position 72,840,829 of record NC_134173.1, read on the forward strand.
TGAAGATGAGGCATGCCAATCTTTTTTCCATACCAGGTAATCGATCATTTCCTTTGTCTGTGAACACTTACTTAATTTTTGCTGGGAAAAATGATGACCCAGCTAGCAGGTCAATCCCTGGAACATAGCCAAACCCGCTCCGATGTCATGGCCAGCCAGTGATTTTCAGATCACCAATCTTCAGACATGGCAACTTCAGGGACGGTAAGCTGCTACACATAATTCACTCCATATATACTTCATCAGTCACCTCTCCTTGACATAACTGCTTGCTGCATGAGTTTCCCGTTGTGGTACTTACTGGGTTACCTGCTGGGCCAGGTTCTCCTGCAGATCCAGGCGATCCATTCTTGCCCTACGTCAGAAGGAAAAAGGTTAGTGAAGTAACGTAGGCTACAATTAAAAATATCCACCTACTGCTACACCAGCAGGCGTTTCTTTAGCATTGTCCAGCCTCCTCTCTTAGCAGACTGCAGAGTAAGGATCTCTTCTTTCCAACTGACCCCACAACTTCGGCATCCCTGATCACACGGCTGACCCCATCTCAGAACAAAAATTGAGACACGTGGACCCAAACCCCTAGTCTGAAGAGGACCAAATCAGCAGTCCTCCTCCTCCTTTTCGTCAGCCTTATCCCTATCATATGCAGCATCCTCCTGGATGGATGGAGCCACCTACTATGGCTGCTCCAAGTTACCAATGTTCAGACAAGCCTCTTTATTCCATGTTTGAAGCACCCCTTGGCAATGCACTGATCAATGTTAAAGTGCTCTGCACCAGCTGACAGATACCTCCAGATCCCCCCCACCTTCCTGTGTTAGAAAACTTCCTCTCTCCAGTGGCTGAGGGAGGTCCTGCAAATCACTGCCTATCATCCTCTTCTCAGGGCTACCATCTGAATCAGGGTCCAGAGGCCAGGCATCTATTTTTTTAATCATCTCAGGCTTCCCCTTTTTTGGGGAATGGAGAGAAACACTTGTTCTAAAGCCTTGAGGTATTTGATACTTGCCTGACACCAGACAACTCAGAATGAGCCAAATCATCCTTGAAAAGGACCTGTTTCTCACCATTCCTTATCAAAGTAGCTGAGCTGACCATCTATATTGACTAAAGTTTGGTGAGATTAAATTCTATACCCTGTTCCTCTCTCCTCCCAATTCACCACGCAGAGATGTTTTTCCCTTTATTTGAGTTGACCATAAAGACCAGCCCTTTTACTGGAAGTATTCAAAATCATGCCTCACACTCCTTATTAGAGAAGAAATAAAGCAGAGGAAGAACAAGAGAAACCGAAACTTTGCCCTCCAACATAAAAAAACCCCAAGTATCTCTTCTCCAGAAAAGAATATGGCCTGGAGTTATGATAATTTCTGTCTCCTCAAATCTTTTTATTCCTTGCTAGTGTTGTGCAGGGACATGACATGTTAGCGGGTGATGCCAGCAGGACAGGAATAATGAGATAAATTATAAGGTAAACACAGGAGCTCTCCATATGTTCCTGCAGTCTAAACCCCTACCCTCCCAGCTCAGAGGGACCTGCTGCTCCAGCTCCTGGCATTGCTGGCTGAATCAGCATTTTGCCCTGATTATGGAATATGTTGTAGAACCTGTTTTACTAGCAGGTCATCTGAGAAGGAAAAGAAATCACTCATTGCAACATATTAAAGATATGCCTAGGTTCAGCAACAAAGATCTGCATTCAAATTTGGAAAGGGCTGATTTTTAAGAGAGAATTGAAAAACCCATGATATTAATAAAAGTTATTTCTCAGCCATCCCAATTGACACTTTTTGAAATGTCAAATAAATTGCCATTTCTCCACTGAAGTTGTAATAAAACTCTACAGGTGTTCAATTAAACAAACCTTTTAATAAAATTATGCCTTTTTTTCAGAAAAAATTACAGACAGCGTGACAAAAATGAATAGTATCAAAACTGGACCCTACATATCTCAAACTGGGCACCTGCAATTAGTGTCCACCTTTGAAAACTGAGGCCATGTGAGAAGCAAGTAAGATGCCAGAGGCAGGACTGGAATATGAGCACTACTGACACTGCAGTCCTGGCAGAATCCATTAAACTCTTCTTCCTACCAAGTCAGCAACCATCACTCCATTGCACTGTTATAAGTCTTCATCAGTTCCTAGCAATATCATTCTGATTTGTCTTTCTCAAAGTAGGCAAAGTGTTTTAATCAAACATCACCTGAATCTTTCTTAAGACTCTTCTTCCAAACCAGAGTTCTGGACTGCAGGAGATTCCCACTATATACAATGCACTTCCAGAAATGGCTTGTCAGGAGAGAAAACTCACCGGCTGCCCTCTGAGTCCTCGAGGGCCCTGTGGTCCTATGGGACCAGTATCACCCTGAAATGAAGAAAAGTATTCTGGTGAGAGGGAAAGATCTGACATGAAGGCAAGCAAACAGACATTTTAAAATGTCCCTACTAAATTACACTGTTCACGTATTAGAAGGAAACAGCATTAAAGTGTCACTACCCCCTTTCAGTTATGTATGAGGAAGACCAGCCTTTTGAATTTTAAACATCTATCACTAAAGGCAGCCTGATTACAGGCAGAAAACATTATTATCAGGTTATCTTAGCAATGGATTTCTCAGGGACAGAGATTCTTCAGTATTTCTCAAGAACTGATTATTTTGTTCTTTCTTGAGGGAGGCTTAAGACCTGCTTCTATCTTCTCTGAAGGGTTCCCCAGGGTCTATCCTCCATTTTACTTTGTAGGGTACTATTTACAGCACAACAGTTTTCCAGTGATACAAGGGTGTGCAAATGAGAAACCACTTCCCCACGTCCCATGACAATGGCACATTCAGCTACTTGGTACATTGCTCAACAGCTGCTGCAGGATCCCACCGTCAGCTGCACTCTTCCAGGACTTTGTTATGTGACTGCATTTGACACTAATAATGTCAGAGGATCTGTTTGTACCATCTCTCCTTCCTCTGAGCAGCATCGTCTTATTCCATAGGTATTTCATAGATTTCAGTGGAGCTACGCACTCAGTAAGGTACAGCTTTTGCAGAGGAAGCATGACAGAGCCTGGCCCAGTGGGACCTGCAGAATGAAGCACTGCTCGGAGACGGGTGGCAGAAAACCGGTCCATGGCTATGCAGCACAGCCTGGGATTCAAACAATGCATCTTTCTCTGCTTTTCCAAAGATATAGCTGACATTTAAGCGTCAGCAGCCAAGCAGTGACAAAGGCCCTCAAATTCTTTGTTACCCTAATGATCTTTGCACAAATCATTCCCTGCCCACTGCTGCAGGAATTCATCCTTTATCACAGTTTCTGCAGTCATTTTAGGTGAGGGTCGCTGTGAATTAAAATCTTCATTTGTCAGGGAGAAGGAGATCAGTTTCTGCTCAGAACGGTACACTTACATCCTTCCCTGGTGGCCCCTCACGACCAGCAGGACCTGTCGCACCTGGCTCCCCCTGCAATTCAGCAAAAAGGAAAGAGATATCAGCTCAAGGTCAAAGACAGACCAGTAACACCACTATAAGTGGTATGGGGTTTCTGCAGTATTGGACTGAGCTCAGTGAAAACTTTTTTTAAAGCCAACAAGAGCCTCGTTCATCATATGTGACACGCAGCTTATAAAAATAACTTAGAAGCATCTTCTCTAAGTGATGCACAAGGCAGTGCACTGCTTTCTAGCAGAATATTTGCTACTGCTAGTGCAGTCACTGAAAACCACCAACCTATTCATGATGCAGAAACTACCATAATGAGGAAGAGATGAGGAACTTCAGCACTGGATTTTTCTGCTAAGGTCCTGCAAGCAGAGTATTTTATTTCCCTGTAAAAAGCCAGAATTAGGCAGAAGGACACTCAGTTTTGTATTCCATTTTCTACACCAAGGAGCTTTTTGTACTGCATCGCTCAGAACAGAGAGACCACCTTTTCATGCAGGACTTGAGTTTTGGATTTTATGATCCACAGGCAACTGAGTCAAAGGGCTAGAGACATTTCTATTCTCATTTCTGTAAGTTTTGTTCCTGAACTTATTCTGCACTTCTTAGGCATTTTTGGAGGAGAGCTGATTCTTGTCCAGTAAGTGCAGTAGGGTTCCTCACCTTGTATGTCAACATTTGTACCAGAGGGATGTGGTATGGAGGCATCCTTGAAACTTCCTCACAAAGCGCTATCTCAAAGGGAGCATCAGAGGACTGAGCTCTACCAGCTGCCTCACCTTACCTGGAATCACAACTTCAGCAGAAGGAATGAAGACAGCTGCTGTGATATTCTGCCATGGGTGTGGCCCATGGAATTGTAGTTGAAAACAGCCATGTTAAACACAGACCTGCCATCTTTTTTACCTATTGTCTCAGAAAGGTCAACTTCAGTTCACACAATTGTTCTCTAAAGGATCATGCATGAGGTTCACATTACTTACCCGGGGACCTGGGGGACCTGTATCTCCTCTCTGTCCTTTGAAACCCTACAAAAGAGAATGAAATCAATAATTATCCATTACCCTGATGCATGAAACACTAAAAAAAACTCCAACTTGAACATTTACTTAATAATCTTCCCAATTTTGCCTAGGATTACGGGGGACTGGTCAGCATGGAGCTGCCATGTCCCAGGGAGTGATTCGGAAGGGCCACATCACAGCGAAGAGCTTTGCATAGCTCCTTAGGCTGCAAGACCAAGACTGTACTGTGTGTATTCCTGGTGTGACCAGCCAATAGATTATTTAACCCTAAATTTCATTGTCCCCATCCTTTCAGAGGACATGTAACAACACACAAGTGCTACAGCTGTGACTATGCCTTCTGGTAGAAGTGGTGTCATGAGGTTATGTGCTTTAACTTCTAGGTAAGGGACCTACTCTTCTCCAAGTGTGAAGGATTTGGAAATGCCTATGTTTGATTTTTGTTGATTATTTATTTATTTAGGCACATTGCCATGACTATTCTCATCCAGGCCAGCTCTTTCGTTATATGTTTGCATCAGTAAAGGACCTCATCTGCCCAACAAAAAGCTTCCCAGCTACAATACAGAAGAGTGACTGGATTGAACCCTTCAGAGCAGTACTTACCGGTAAGCCTCTGGCACCCTCCTGGCCTGGGAGCCCTGGTTCTCCAGGTTTTCCCTATGGGAAATAATCATGTTCATGTTAGTGGGAGACTCAGGTCCATGTTTCTGCTGTTGAAAACTTCCCACTCTTCTCCCTTAGCACTGAGAACTGTGATTGCCCAGGATTTCTCCAGCAACACTGGAGTCTGAGCATGCGAGGAGGGCAGTAGTGACAGACATTCCCATAAATAACCCTACCTGCACTGTCATGAACGCAGCCTTTGAGATTCAAAGGCAGCTCACACCTTTGGACTGGTGCACCTTTACAGTGTTTTAATGTCAGAGGGGTAATGCACAGAACTGCACCAATACCTAGTCAGCACATAAAAAAATCAGCATCTGCACGTAGAAACCAGGTGTTTTGATGCAAGCACACAACTGTCTGCAGCTGCTCTGACAAGCACTGCTCCACATACCGGTTGTCCTAATGGCTGGGAACTTGGCTTTTCCCAGAACCACTAAGTCCCATTTGACAAGTCACAGAAAGAGGCAGGCGACGCCAGATACTGGAAGCACATTCTTCATGTAACAAACACAGTTGCAAGGAATAACGTTCATTGCCCAATTTAGTAACACTTCCTTTTGGCTGACAGCTTCATGGGTCAGTTTTCTCCCCTCAGCAAACACAAGTATAGACTACGTAGAGAAAATCAAATATAAAACCTCTAATCCTGGACAACAGAACTGTCATAGAGCAATCCAGAAAAGGCTTCTTTAAAGACACCTCCTCTAAACTTTTTATGCCCCATAGTCTTCTATCTAAAAAACAGATCACTAGGCTTAATGTTACAAGACAACCTTCTACCTCTGCAATATTTACGGTAGCTGTAAAAGTGGAATCACTAAGTTTTAGTGTATTTATGGTAGCTGTAAAAGTAAAAGAACCCAGGTTTTTTTCAAGATTGCTAATGCATGACTCCTATAAATTGCTTAAGACAATATAGTCCTTCTGGTGTTAAAAAAAGATGCGCAAACAGGCTTCCTGTTCCCCCCCTAAGGAGTCCATAGATAGGCAGCTCCAAAAACAATAACTGGATGCAGGCTCTGATTGCCTGAGTGAAACAGTTTTAAATTGCATTACCGGTTCCCCAAGAGATCCTGGTTTGCCATCTTTGCCATCATTCCCAGCAATGCCCTGTAAATGAAATGCAAAACAGGGTATAAGGAAGGAGTCAACAGGGAAGATTGGTGGGGGTTTTGTCAGTGTGATTTTCACAGTGACAACTCTGCTTCGTCATGGCATACTTAAGATTGCCTAACCCTCCAAAAAATAAACCTCTCCTTGCCACACCACTGTAATGGCATAAATTGTTTCCCTTTCCAATATGGCAAGTCTAAGGGGTTCCCTCCCCTCCTTTTCAGCAAGGCGAGCACTCCAACAATCTTAAAACAGGATTCTAAAAACATCTGTTATAAACCATTATAATGCCATTATCTTCATTCAGCTAGGCTACTTTACACTAGAAATAGCTATGACAGAATAAAAGCCCCCAAAATGTTGTACTAATACATTTCCCGAAGAGTCTATGCCCAGGATGCACTTGAGCTTGAGTCAGTGCAAAGGAATTATTTTGACTGTGGATTCAGGTAAAGACAGTATTCCAGTCTATGAATTTTTGTGCCCTTACAGTGGACCTATTAGTTGATTTTTGTGCTCTGTGTAAGAGTATTTCTTCCAATGAGGAGGCAGATAAGGAACATACCTGATTCACATTGGTAACTAAAACTTAGCTTTAAAGGGATCAAATACAGCATTCACACTGTCCTGGACCAAGGACATAGCAACATGACAGATAGCATTACAGATCATGCACAGCTTTCGAAACACCTCAAAAATGTCACCTCTTTGTTTTACACACCTATGTGTTTATGAACAGTTTAATGTATTGAATTAGAAGGAGCTGAACTGCACTCACTGGAAGTCCAGGCAACCCTGGTGGGCCCTGTGGACCTGGAGGGCCATCTTTACCCTGGAAAGAAAGCAGAAACACTGTGGGTCAGACAAGCTGCTCAGATGCTTCTATCAGGTGAAGATTTATCAAATGTAGAGTTTGACAAGGGACAACTGTGAGAAGCTGGTCTTGTAGCCCATGTCACTCAGTGTACAAGGTTTCCTTGAATTCCTTCTAGTTTAAACTGGAGGGCTTTCTTTTCACATAAAACATCCAGTATTAGTTATAAGTTGTTACAGATGGAGAAACCATTGAAATAACTGGCATTTTTTTCCTGAAGTTTAATTATATTTAATATTTAGTCCTTAACTTCCTGCATGAGGTGTCCAGCCAGGAAGTAGAAGATCTACATTTTATACCTATCAAATGAGTAGTTATGAGAAGTGCCTTGCTGACAGTCCCAAGAAATTCCCTTACTCTACAGGACTGGACAATAGCATCCCAGGTCTTTCACAGTGTCTCAACCTTCATCATCCATTTGAAAGGGAATTTCAGCCAGTCTGTCCATGTAGTCTCTGGCCTCTCTGCTGAGAGTGCTCACTGATTTCATAACGGCCATCAGAAGGACCATCACTGTTCACTTATGATGAAGTTCAGGTTGAAATGGATCTGAAAAAGGCACCTTGCTCATTAGGAAACCCTGCTCTAGAAATTAATCACAGAATTACACAGTCTTAAACTGTTCCAGCTCAACAGCATGCGTGACTCAGGGAAGGGTCATTTTTTCCTTTCCAACCTGAAGTTAGCATCAATCAGATTACCTGTCTCTCCCAGGGTTTTCTGATGCATTACCATAAAGTAGCATCTGAACACCCTTCAAATGAAACAGCAGTAGCAAAATTCTTCATAGACTTCTTGAAGGTTACATATGTACTAGTATTTTCAGTTGTGCCAGGAAATGGTCTCAGGTCCTGGCATCTGAGCAGTCTGTGCTGTAACGTCCTTCAACAGGTTGCTGGTTTCATTTTGACAATCCCCATGCACAGCTCAGGTCTTAGCCTGGGTCATGAAGCATCCTAACAGATTTAGTCATCCTGTTCTGGAGGCTAAGAGATGTTAATAGCAAGGACAGGACAGACAAGAGGTACAACCCCTCCTTAGAGGTCCCATGGACTGGACTATGCTCTGGCTAATTTGGAGTTTCATTTGGTGAGTAAACACAACTGCATGAAGAGAGTAATTGGTCGCTATTTGTGGAGGTCCTATTTGCAGGTGTAGAGTTGATTCAGGCTGAATGTTTTGGGGAGCTTTCAAAGGACATTAGATGAGTTCCAGCTCAGCTTTACTTCACAGAGCTAAGTATAGGTGAAGCTGGTGGTGAAACACACAGCTTAGAGCTTACTATGTCTCCTGGGCTTCCTGCTGGTCCTATTGGTCCCGGTGCCCCATCTGGCCCCTAAACAAAATAAAGCAGAAACAACTTGAGTGATTAATGCATTTTGTACATTTGTCAACACACTCCCTACCAAAGCTGGCAGCACTGAAGTTTTCTTCAGTCACTTAGTTCAGAATTCATTCCATTATTTCTTCATTCATCACAGAAAAGCAGTGCCAACCTCTGCATTCAATCAGCCTCCAAAGCCAGAAATAGTCAGATATTTGAGTATGGTCCTGGCCCTTCCTTCTGAAAATAGGGGACAAATAGGAAAAAGCCAACCTTCTGACAAAAATAACTCCGAAGAACAGAAATTATGGGAGCAGTTTGAAGCAGTTGAAGCACTGCCACTCTGTGGCAGGCAAACTCCTGGAGCCACAAGTCAATGCAGACAGAGGAAAAAGTCAGCAAAAGTTGAAGAAAAAAAATATCTAGGGGAACATCACATTTTGCTCTGCTTTGACAGGCTCAGTTTTACTTTGCACATTTCCTTTGTCTGTGAGTCTATTCAGAGGGTCTCACAGGACAATTTTAAGAGTTTTAACCCTACTGGAATAACCCTATGGCTGTGGCAGTATGAGGTTCATACAGACACAGTAAATGTGTCTGTGTTATTAGCTTCTCCTAAAATAATGCTCATGGAGGCGCAGATGACCCACAAAGCAGGTCCATGTGTTGTCCCAGTGGCAAAGCATTCAGCATCCTTTAGGCACTGCTACCACCTGAAAACAGAACTTTAATCTAATTTTCTTTTCTGGTACATCCTGTCATTTAGTCAGTGCAATGTAAATTCAACTTGGAAGAGACTGTGCTGATCCCCAGAACAGACGAAGGTTGCACAGCCTCAGCATGGCAGAGCCAAACTGCACTGTAAGCAGCAATATGAGTAGTGATGACTGTGGGCAAAGAAAGGCGGTTTGGAAAGAAAAGTCCTTCACTCAGGAAAAGTCCCAACTCTTGGAGGGTGTAAGTGATGATATCACAAGCAGGAGAGCCAAGTTATTTCAGCCCTGCTTCTGCACTGTCCCCCCTTTTCAAATAAAAAGAAGCATAACCGTATTTGCAGAGAGAGTAGAGCTAAGAATGAGAAGGACTGGGATGGAGAAGGACACATGTAAGAGGGCTTTTAATTCAAAAGTAACCCACAGGTTATGAAAATTGGAGAAAATCCAGTCTCATACCACTGTGTAAAATTGAGAACTAAAATACTCTTACATCTGCTGGTTCTAGACTGACAACTTGTTCCACATATGAGAAAACACCTATACACATACTACAAAGTAGTCTCTGTGGAAGAGTTTTCATCATCACTGTCTTGTATAAAGAGAGCAACTGAAGCTTAGCATCAATTTACAGAGTGAGTTGAAGCAATCAGTGAAAAGTGGCCAATGTATTAAATAGCAATTATCATGAGTGGGGAACTCTATGACACTCAGGGGACCATTAGGAACCCACTGGAAAATGCAAATGCAATGCCCAGACAGATGGGAACGGCCCTTTCTTCCACATGGAGCTTGCAACAACCTTTATTATTAAGGAAAATAGAAGACCATCTTTGCAACAGAGGAACTTACAGGTGGACCAGGGTTTCCAGGAGCCCCTGAGAAGCCAGGCATTCCAGGGTGGCCCTGCAGAATGAAAAAAGAAACTTTCTTATGCATTATTCACATCTCTAGTTGTATAAAAGTTAACTGGTGATTAAACATTGTGAGGTAACATCAAAACGAGACAATACACAGAGAGCTAGTTATAAGGAAATAAAGAACCATGGCTTTTTAAAGCAAAACATTGTTTTTCAAAGCATGCACTTCAGAAATAAACACAGTTAAATTTAAGGTGTACTTTTTCAAATGTGTACTTCAGTCTATGCTAATGGAAGATGAGAACAGATATTGTGGAATTGTACAAGGCAGGAGATCAGGCAGGAAACCAAACCTGTTTAAAACATCCTACAGATCTCATTGAAGAGGTGCTGATTTGCACCTTAAACTATTGACTCAGCCCTTGGCAAAATTAACTATGAAAGTTTGCTCTAATTTAGACCATTCTCCTCTTCCCTGTGGCATCTCAGTCCCTCCTAAAAGAGGTCATCCTTACATTCCCCTTCTAGGACAAATAGAAACACTGGCTTTTTCAACCCAAAGACACCTGACCTCCCAGATCTCATCTAGGCATTATCTGGGGAAATGACTAAAAGTTAGGTAATGTAGAGAATTGAATGCATCCAATCTAGAGGTGAGGAAACAGATCATACAGGAAGGTTTTTGTTGGAGATGGGAATGAAAGCCTGTGGAGGACTGCTACAGTTCCACTCTTCAGCATAGCCTATTTGAAGTTTATCAGTGATGAAGAGCTCCCATCTTCCTCCTCTGCCTCTGAGAAGGGTATTCCTCTACAGACATCGCAGGAGTTATTGATGAAGGAACAATCACAGTGATGGCACTGTTGGAAAACACACTCTGTTTTTACCTGTTCACCTTTTTCTCCTGCATCCCCAGTCATACCACGGTCTCCTTTAGCACCCTGATAATGAAAAAAAAAAGCCACTGAACATCACTTATATTCAGTATTGTATCAGCTTTTTGACCTACTACATAAAGCACTTGGACATTTGAGTATAAAACTCATAAATTAGGACTGAGTCCTGCTTGCCCTCCTCTTAAATTCTTCCCCAGAGTTTCACTACCGATGTTGGAGCCAGGAATATATGCGAAGAATGGCCTTTGAGCAGACCCAGCATAGTCCTTTTTTTAATGTTGTAGTCTCATGGACACGAAGAGGACTTACGCATCCTTAGAAAGTAGACAGGTTGTTAGGAACTTCACTAAATCAGATCTTGGTAAGGAATCATACGGCCCAACACATGCGTCCACAGTTGACCTAGTAATCTCCTCTTCCATTCAGGGACAGCAGCAATAAAAATGGCATTTCTAAAGTGCAGTCAGAAATTCATAGCCTGAAAGTGTTCCCCTCTTTCTCTCTCTCTTTCTGTCCTAGTGACAACAGAACAGAGGCAGCTAACTCAAATGTAGATGTCTGTATTATCAACATTTAAAGTAAGGCAAGATGAGTCTCAGTGAAAAATACTCAGATGATGGTGAACAAATTATGAACAATGCACAGAACACTACTGAATTGCTGGCCGTGGAAGTAATACTCTGGTTTACTACATGAGAGCTAGGAGGCAAGTGGGGGAGGGAGGGCTGCTATTTATTGATTAAAAAAGGCCTAATTCATATTGCCAGAAGGCATGAAGCTGCTCATGAGCAAAGATCTGCAGTTCTACTGCTCTATTTCAGAATGGGACCTAATAATAGTTTGGATGGTCTCGGTAAGGACAACATACTACGTCTTCAAAAGTGCAGAGCTCTTTGGGTCTTTCACTGTGAGGATGCTCCTAATGTATTTAGAAAGGAGTCACAAAGACTGTCTTTGTGTTTGCACCTTCTTAGGGGTCTTACAATATTTTCTTTTAACATTTGCAAACTCTGTGAATCTGCCTTTTTACTGAATACAAGTTAGACTATTTATCAAAGACTTGATTTTATTTCTTGCACAAGTACAGTTTAAAATTGGTCCTGTTATTTCACCTAAACATTCAATCTTGCTGCCCAAATCTTTGCTTTCTCATAGCATATAAGAAAGCAGCAGACATAGTATATCTCAGACCGTCTGGCATTTCTGCCAGTTATTGTCTTTATGGGTTACTAATGGTTTTGCAAATTTTATCCTGGAGCATACTTTCATTTTGATCAACTCTATATTTACTTTTGAGACTCTACCGCTTTTCCCACCACACTTTTAATTGCAAGATATAAAACTAATGAATGAATCTCTATTAGCTTGTCCTACACTCTAATAAGTGCAAATACAAAGATGGTAAAATAGCAGAAGCTGGTTTAGACAGTATGTCAGTAATGCAAGGAAGTCTGGAGGAAACTGTGGTCCATCATGAAATTACCTTATCTCTCCCTCTATTGATTTGTTTTGATTTATTTCACATTAGGCAGTTGTAAAGGTTTTGATTGTGACCAGGCACTGGCATTGTGAGCAGAATGATGACAGACCTCTTCATGGGAAATGCTTGAAATGTGACATTATTGGAATCCTTCAGACACTGGAAGTTTTGTGTTGGCCTATGTGCCTAGATAATTAGGCAGAAGCATATAGCTGAAACAAGGAGTTTCAAGGCACTCCAGTGAATTGCCAATACAGGGCCCACCCAACAGGCCAGTCCTGTCTCTTTACACAGAGGTGGATGCCACAAAGAGCCTGCTTCAGCCAGTGTACTAACTAGTCACAAATAAGGTTTCATTAGACAACTGACGAAAACCAACCAACCTTTGGCCCATCCAGCCCAGGTGGGCCTGTAGGACCTCTGGGACCAGCATTCCCCTGCAATGCAGAAGAGGTAGAGGTAAACACTAGTTTAGTCCATTTACTCCACAGACATCTAAAAAAAGACTCAGTAGGTTGTTGATGAAAAAAAAATAAAATCAACTATCTAAAAATATTATAACAAGGTTACACCACATCTAAGGTATGGTCACTTCCCCAGCTCTCTTACCATTTTTCCATCCTGGCCATCTCTACCTGGTGGTCCTCGGAGACCTTTATCACCTTTGAAACCTGGGATGCCTGGCAGTCCTGGTGGGCCAGGAGGGCATTCACTGCACACATCCTAGGAGAGAACATAGAGAAATAAATTAGCAATAGACTGAAGGCACTTAGCAGACCCTATAGACACCTGTGATGAATGCAGCAGTGTGGTGCTAGTATAATACATAGGCCTTTGCAGTTTGACCACACTGGGTAGGATCTGGGTTACTTTACCTTACAGAACTGAAATGAGTGCAGTGTGCAGCAGGCTGAGGGTCAGCAGCTGAGCTGACACTTGCTCCCATGGGGAGTTTCCTATCAGTTCTAGCTGGACAGGTCCTAACTGATCATCCAGGATCAAGAAACCAAGGAAAAGCTCTTCCTAATAGGGAGGTCAGAGAACCGCAAAGCAAGACTACCAAGAACAACCTTGTTTTGAAGCTACAAGACTACTAGAAAACTGTGTCTACACCAGTCTGAAAGAGCTGGGTTACTGCTCAGAGGGGAGATTGCTAGGGAAAACCCAGGGGCAGCACAATGTCAGAAAGGGTGTTTTGCAAGGAAAACTATTTGGCAGCTAGCTTGGCCAAGGACAACTCATCTGATGGAGTTTACGAAGACATAGTGAATGACACAGTGTCCAGGACAAATTCGGTCATGGAGAACTACCACCTCCCTCCTTCCAAAACTCTCTGAAGCATCATCTCAGTAGTCTTTACATTTCTGCTATCCTCAGGAAATGAAATACTGTGGGTATGACATTTCCATTTCAAAGGCAGACTCCCCTCAGCAAAAGGGGAGTGAATCCTGCCTATAAGAGACAGCATAGCACAACAGACAGATCATCAGGCTGAGAGTTCAGAGACCTTGCTCCAACACCCAACTCTGTCAATGATCCTTTGCAAAATCTGGGGGTAAACAGTCTTTCCAAGTCTCAGTCCCTACATGCATATTTATCTACTTACAATATAAGTGCTAGAGAAACACCCAGAAAAACAGAGACCTAATTTCATCTGGGATTTCAAGGTGCTGCTTTGTATACATCTGTACCAAGTGTGGATTGAAAAAATACCAAGCAGAAAGAATACGCAAGGCATATGAGTGTGTTTAACCATAATATAATCAAAGGAAGAAAACAAAGGAACATCAAAATGACATCCTGTACCCAAGAAACAGTCTCTTGCTATTGTCCTGATCAGAAAACCCAAACAAAAACATACAGTGAAATCTCCAGAAAAATACTTGGCTCAATAAGAAAGACAGCTCTGCAATGAAGGCATTTCACAGTAGCAATCTTAAAAAGGGTCCTTTTGTTAAAAGGGTTGGTAAAAAAAGGTAATTTTTTAGTTTATTTTAATCAATGAGAAAGGATTTCTTGCCATGTCCCAAGACTGCTTAAAAATCTCCCAACTCAGCCCATGTAAATCTGTAAAGATTTTGCAGTCAACACCTATCAAATACTGACTTATTTCACAGACAGCTTTACATGGAGAGTAAAAGCAGACAGACAGATCATCACTTTTGAAACATGAGTGCATCTGGGGTTAACTACCTGCATCCTTTTAGATGCACTATGCAAACTGACTTTGCACCCACAGCTCAAAACCTCTCAAGTCACTGTTGAAGGTATATGTGAAAAATCAGACATTTTATTAAAATGGTTTCCATTTTCTGATCTAGGTAATACAACTTGACAATGTTTATTTCTCCTTGGGAATCCATGTCTTAGAAAAAGCTGAAAAAGTCTCAGAGCTTTTGTAACATACACCATGTTACAAAGATCTTCGCAGGACGGTTCACTGCTGGGGATGGTCAAAAGGCGTTGGATTTTGATCTCCAGCACGTGCTGTAGTGTCCCAATACCAGTGCAAGTAGGAGACCTGCAAGTTTCAAGCTTTGACGGAGTGTTTAAAGGGACGTTTTGCACTTGTAGCTCAGACACTTTCCCATCACAGAGCGTTAGTCAGGTCTGAATCAAACATACAGATAAACTCCCACCATCATCAAAGGCTGATTTACCTTTACTAAAAGATTTATGTCCTCTGGAGAGAGCAGGGGTGAAGAACCCTGTGGAATGAGAAATTCATTATCTCAGGCAATTTTAAAAGGCATCAGGGTATAAGTTTTCCTGAACATTCTTATGGACTCTCATTGGTTTCCCTTGCCCTGCCTAGGACTCACCGGGCCAAACACATAATTCCTGCCCTATGTTATCAATGCCCTTCATCACACGTGAGATGAGTTCTTGCTGAGGGTACTGCATAGTGGTGCTAAGAAAGTGCCTTTAAAATTTTGGCATTTATTTACATGCGGGATATCCAGTTATTTTCATACTGCTCCCACGCCATCGCGGATATTTTTATCATAATCCCTTAGTGGTTTTTAGTGTTTATCAAGTTGCTCTGCTGGGAAGAGTAGCAGCTGAAATGCACTGAAGTGCACTTCTGAGGTGAGGTATACAGGTCGAAACTGAGTTAAAAGAAAGATCTAATATAGAAGTAAAGTTACATACTGGTTTTCCAGGAGGTCCTCTTTCCCCTGGATTTCCAGGTAGACCCTACAGATCAAAAGAAAGAAAAAATTGTGAAATTATCATACAATAACCCCCTGCTTGCTCCCACACTCTGCTGACTGCTCTGGACTAGCACATATTTTCTGGCACTGAGCACCCCTGCTCCTTGCATGTGACAAACAGTTAACTCCTTTAAATATCTGCAACTTTTTATGTCCTCTGAACCCCTCCTAAATCTCACTTAATCTACCGTGTGACCTTCTTAAAATCATTTGAGTCACACAAAGACTGAAATTGCTTTAGCTTGTCTTCTGGTCACAGGAAACACTATGGACTGCAACAGTGTGAAGGACGAAGCTTTAAATCCCTAAAGACACCTGTAACATGCAAAATCAAGACCTTGTTTTGCACAAACCTTGCAAACAGGTCCCTTGCACCTGAAATAGCAATAAGCCTTTTTGTTTGTTTGTGGGGGTGTATCGTTATCAATTTTCAATGGATGAAGGCGTAGAAATGACCAGGATCCTTAGAATTTAAGGTCCAGGCAGCCATGGTTTGGAAAAGGGATCCCTCCCTGCCAATGGGCATCTTTTGCCTGTCATTAGCAAGTCATTAGTTTGTTAAAAAAAAACCAGAAAAACCAACAAAAAAACCCAAAACTAAAGATTTTTTTTTTTGAATCTTTGCATAAAGTAATGCTCACATGGGAAACCAAATCTTTGGAACAGGACTGTTGGTCACTGTCCAGATGGTGACAGAAATCTGCATTGCAAAGATCCTTGCAGTGGTGTTGGGACTGGGTGAGATTTCCCCAAACCATTCTTTGCTGAATTCCTGTATCCAGCTGGCCTGTCACCCTGTATCATCACTCAAGCATATGCATGTTCTATCCATATTGAGTACCTTAAAGAATATACAAAATATCTTCTAACTATCTTAACCACATACAAAAGGCTGTCCTACGTGACCATTTTTGCATCTACAGGAACAGTTTCTACTGACCATTTAAAAGCATCTTATCTGTGTTCAGTTTTGTTGATTCCGCAGCGGGACTCACCTGGAGAGGTGTCTGGGATGGTGCCAGGTTCCCCACCCAGGATGTTAAATCAACACACTGAAGATACAAGTAGTGGCTTTCAATTGGTCTAGGCTCAGCAGCAGCTACCTAGGGAACTCTCTGAGACTATCCAAAATTTCCACCTGGAAAGCTCCTTTAAAAATTGGTCAAATGCTTCGCCATGAAGGGGACCAGGCGTTCTGTCAATCATCTTGTCTTAGGTTGGTCTGTTGTCCCCAATGAGTTCATTGTATTATTTATGCAGACAACCAGATGAGGATTTACTTGGCTACCTGCGGATTAATGACTTAAGTGCACTGTGTGTGCACACAGGCAAAGTCGTGATACCCTGCTACACCATAATTATGGCTATAGAGCAAACTTGAATTTCATCCTTGTATCTCACTTAACAACTTAAATACCATACCTCTTGCTAGAGGAGAGAGAAAATGGGGAAATATATTGATTGTTCTTTTCTACGTCCACATTAAACACTTCTGAGTGAACAACAACCCTTCAGTTACCTTGACTTTCTAAGAGATGAATAATAAACATGAACTGAAGTGGAGCTAAAGTGGAACTGAAGTAGTACTGAAGTCCACGGCTGAAAGCTTGTTTCCCGAGGAACTAAACCTTCTGCAAGTGAGAACCAAGAGAAGATAAGGTGTGAAGGAGATTCTTAGTTCATAATTCCCCACAAATGTCCTTCTGGGGAACTGAGTAAATATGAGGAAACATTATAACCATTTATAGTTTTGCTTCTTCCACAGAGCAGCAATGTGAATGAAGAAAATTGTGGGATGTTCCCAAATTCCCTTCTCTTTCACAGATGCTAATTGTCAGGTCATGCTTTTGGCATCCTCTCCGCTGTGGTTCTCAAGCACTTCTGCAGGTGAGATGAGGGTTGCCTAAATAACAATTACACAGATTTTACATTCCCAGACCTGTTTTGTTCAGGAAGATTCACACAGCATTTGCTTTAAGGAGTGCGATGCAAAGCAAAGACTTGAGCCATGAGAATCATCCTGGATCAGAAAGCAACACAGAAAAGACAATTCAGAAATGTCTTTCGTGCTGACTATTAATGTAGCTATAAATAAACTATTTCTACCATAGGGCTTGCTGGCAGCCTTTTGCTTAGGGTTCTGAAACATGACATGGTACTAACAGTGGAATTTGAGCATTTAAAGAAGATTTATTTAAAGAAGAATATAGGAAAAGACTTTTTAGTTATGAGAAAAGACATACAAGAACGGAGTGACTAAAACTGAAATCCTGGGAAAGATTTATGCATGGCTGTGATATCTACACAGTATCAGATTGCCTTGAGACAAAAAGGGACGGACTTATTTTCTTGAATGCTGTACGATGTGGAGCTGGTGATGTCTTTAAAAGGGTGCAAATAAGCCAGGGTAAGAAATTAAGCTATGTGCCATGGCTGACAAATCTGAAAACCACTGCATCCCCAGGAAAAGTCAAACGGTTGAAAGGTACAAGACTGCAAAAAGAGAGTGTTCTTTGAAGAATGCTAGTCTGAGCTGAAAGGAACAAACCGGATGGAGGATGATGGCACTTCACCACATTGCGTTATCAGAGAACAGGCAACTGGAAGCAGAGTCCAAAGTAGAGGAAAAGATTGCTGGACTATAGAGGCCTCAAGTTACAAGGGCCAAGCTGTAAACATTGCTCAGAGCAGAATGGAAATGCTAGAAGGAAGGCACGGAGGGTATAACTGCATCTGACAAGCTGACTAACAGGGAATAAAACTGGAAAAGAGAAAGCCAGAAAATTAAAAAAAAGAACTTAAAAGAGTCTGCCAAAAAATCTGCATGGCACTGAAAAGAAATGCTGATAATGCAACGTGGGAATGTGCACAGACCCAAATAACAACCAGTGTTGGAAAGATCATAAATTTTAAACACTTTCAGGAGTTTGCCGCCAACAATGGTTGGCACAAAGTAGAATATCCCATGAGTGGTACAGCATACCAGTGCAGCAGAAAGATGTCAGCAATGAGGGGGGTATGATGCACAGGATCCAGACTACTCTATTGGTCTGCAAAATCTGACACACAGGAATGGTCTCTAACTGGGAACTGATGGAAGTTGTGCAGATGACACACTGAAAAACAATGCTCAGGTAAGTGATGTATGTGAAAATAAAAGAGAAAGTGTGTAAGGAAACCAGTCACACAGGCTTACGGTGGTATAGTCTTATTACAAGACTGAAAATTAAACTTGAAATGCCATAGTTTAAATATATAAGTGCCAGGAATAAAAAGCCAATAGGAGGTTTACTAAGTGTACTGTGGTTTGAGGTGTATGCACCCTGAAACAAACACAAAGACTCCTTGGAACTGTCCTTTTAACTGTATGGGAAAACCAACCCCAGAACAGAAAACTCTGCTTTTCAGATCTGATGGCAGTAATGTATGCATACACAAAGTTTTTGTAATTATGAAAATAAATGGAGGGGAAGATTAAGTTCCCAGTAATACTAGAACTTAGTTATCATAAATAATTAACATAATTAAAGAGTGATTAATTCAATGTTTATGTTAATTAAAATTATCATAACCAAAATACAGAAAGAGCCTATTAAATGGGTGCCCTCAGCGCTAATAGTAGGACAAGAGAATGTCTCATTCAGATTGTTTTCTAATCTAAGGGAACTAAGTAGGTATGTTGAACAGAAACATTTTATCTCCCAGCAGGCAGACAGAGGAAAGTGGGTGCTTCCCAAAAAATGTGTAGTGTAAGGGTATTTTGTCAGAGAGCATCTGCTCCTTTAGGGGTATCTTGTCAAGGACCTTTTTCAATGCAACAAGAGAAAATAAGGAGGAAGCCATAAATAAGAACATACAGGGACACAAACCTGACCGACAAATAAGGCAGTGATGGTAACCAAACCTTGACAGTCACACTAATTGATGAAGGCATGTGGAAGTGCGAGAAGGTTCATTCCAGCAAGGTTATCTGATCCGCGACCTTGTCAATTTGGAAACTAAGGGAAAAGGAGGAAATCAGAGAAAAAATATACCAAGACACAGACCTAACAAGAAACAAACATTGCCACTCATACTAACTGATGAGCTATCAAGAAAACATAGGCTGCACTTCCAGGAAGATCAACCTGGACTTTGCAAGTGATAAGATTGTAAACCAGGGGGACCCTGAACTGGGAGGGTGCCAGAATTGATAGAGCTGTGGAGACGCACGAGAGGATGTGTAAGGGAAGAGGGAGCAGAGAGGAACAAACAGCAGGGTAGACAGAAAAGGGTATAAAAGGGGTCAGTCATGCATAAAATAGGGCTGGTCAGTGCACTTGTCTGGCTGAGCCCTGCACCTGATCACCATGGTTTGTCTTAACATCTTTTATCTTCTTACTAAACCTTTTCTTAACTATCTCTCTGCACAATGTGCATGTGTGCTGCAAGGACTAAGTGCCAGCTACTGGTGAGACCTGCAAGTGCATGTGAGTGAAAACTGGTGCCAGCTACTGGAGTCAGACCAGGGGTGTAGGCTCCCCTAGCCTCTGTTGTCAGCTACTGGAGAGAGCGCAGGGGTCTTTAACCTCCTGCCACTGGGGCGGGAATGGTGTGTGTTCCCAAAATCACCTATTGGGGTCAACAGCATGAGCAAGGGGAGCGAGGGCTCCACAACAGTGGCTGGCATGGGACCACAGGTCACAGCCCACGTGCCTGGTGCCAGCTGGGATGGGATAAGTGTCTGTATCTTCCCCAGTGCTGGTGTGCGTGGGTGTATTCATCAGCAAACTTCAAGCTGGATCAGCTAGCAAGTAGGGGGACTTGGGTATAGGCCGGGGTATCAGGTGGGCAAGGGGTCCATGCTGGTATGCCTATTAGGAACCATGAGTGTGGAGTGCACGAGGGACAAGTGCATGAGCGTTGTATGGTTGCAGCGAGCACCAGCTTGGACCAGCAGGCAAGTAGGGACCAGTGGGGCGGGTAAGGGGGTCTGGGATCTGGGCAGGGGTGCCAGGACAGAGGGACTGTGCCAATGCTCGAAGGATCTGCAAATATGTGGGTACTTGTGCACCTAGAGAGTGCTCTGTGTGTGCCACCACTAGTGACCTTCTGTCTTTGCCAGTTCAAGAGATGAAGGGGACTTGGCTGTCTATGTTTATGCTGTATGTGAGTCCTGTATGTAGGTGCTGTTGAAGGCAACACCTTGTCTGTGGCAGTCTGTGTGATCAGCGACGTCAGTGTCCTCTGTGTCTGTGTGTCCATGTCTGCATCTCTGGGATTCATGTGCAGCTTCGTTACTGGTTGAACCTGCAAACGGGGAAGCAGCAGCTGCATCCCACTATCTGGACAGAGACCCTAGCTCCTGGGCACCAGAGGCCGGGCAGGAGGGACCTGGTCAGGAGCAGCTGGAGGAGGCGGCCATGCACCCAACATCACTTAACATGCAGAATTATTTTTTGCAACTTTCAGAATATGAGCTAGATTTGGCCAGTTTCTCTGAAGAACATACTTAAGGCTATGCTTTTTTAATACTTGATACAGGAATACTGCCAGCTTAAAATGTGACTTGGATTTTTTTTTTTTTCCAAAAGCAAGCGCAAATAAAATTTGAAGTAATTGTGGGCATGAAAGTAGGCATGATATGTGGTAGTCCTGTTATGGAGCTAATTAGTCCTACTATAGGGAAAAACACAGAACACAAAAAGCCTACAGAAAGCACTTTTCAGGCTTTAAGAATTGGAGCTTCAGTTAAGTGGGAAAAAAAATACAAATTTAAAGACAAGAAAATAACGTACACGGGAAAAAGACAACATGTCTCAGTTTTGTCTCAAAAGAGAATCTGTTGGGATTTACAGACAGTGAACTCTAAAGGGTTCATCCAAATAAACACCAAGCCTTTTGCTAAGAGTAACAGAACAAAGCCAAACCAGCATGACTGTACTGTAAACGTGGACAAGGATTTTAAAAACCCTAAATTTTAATAAAACAAGACACTGTCCTGAGAACTCTTGATGTTTGATCAAGCTGCCAACAGATGTTTCAAAAGATGACCTTGGGCAGTGCTATTGCAAAAAAATATGGCACATGCTTTTAGGGCACTAGAAAGAAGCTAGAACGCAGTCATGTAAAAAACCCCAATATATTCACCTATGGGAGATAATTCTGGACAAAGCTATTGCAGAAAAAGTATTGACTCTTCCATCTCCCCAAATATAACTGTAAATCTGACTTGGCAATATCAGGGAATACAACTTATAGCAGACACACTGCCAAGAGCACCTGATGAGTCTGCAACTGGAAAAAATAATGCAGAGAATAACCTAATGTATGTAAATGTGATTTAAAAGAATTAATTCAGTCTCAGAAAAAAACATGGAATATATTTGCAAAGGCCACAGCAAAAGACAAGACATTAAGGCAAGTCATTTAGGCTATTGCCACTGAATGGCTTGGGAATTACATGGCAAATTCATATTAGCAATTCAAACTGGAGCTTTCCTAACTGATGACATGCTGTTTAAACACAACAGAGTACAAAAATGGGCATGCTTCAAAGAATACAGGAATACTACATTGATATAGAAGAGTGCAAAAGCAGAACAAAAAATCCTTTGTACCAGTCATAAATGAAAGTGGAGATCAAGAAACTGCAAATGCATGATCTTGTCAAAATCCCTGCTGTTATACCAAGAAATGTTAGTGTGCCCTGTAGTTACATTTACACTTCTTGAATAGAGGTAGAATTGTTTAATAGGTGATCAACCAGAATACAGAGAGCTCCTAAAAGACATATGCAGTGCAATTAAAACAGTTAGTGTAATAGAGGATGTGTTTTATAAGAAACATAAGGAATGATTCTGTTTGGGTAATTTTCTGTGGGGGAAAGATGTAAAGGCTGTAGTATTGACTCTCCAAGAACTGACCTGTCAATGCTGATCTGAGTAGAGCAAGAAAGACTCAGAAAAGCTGGCTCTGACACTCTCCTCACATAATACAGCTGTAATTAACCCATCTATCGTATCTCCTGTTTAAAACCTCTAGGTTAAAAATCTCAAACATCTGAGATAAGGTGAGGAGCTCGAGGGGCAGTTAGCAGAACACAATCAATCCCAGATCTGTGGCTGCTCAGGGACACAAGGTGATGGAGGCAAAGGACTATTTTTACTATCATGGGCTTTGGAGGAATACCCTGGCCATAATCATCTGTCTCGTGACAAAGTATGTGGGAATAAAACAAGACCTTCTTCTCCAAACGCTTCAGGAGGAAAGGAGATCCATCCCGTAGGAAAGTACACCCTTTAGGCCAGCTGATGTACATCAGTAAAACTATACTAGGGATGAAAATCGCTTGCCATGGACTTTGCAAAAGCTGGTACCCATTTCAGATGTGACAGCACCATAAAGCAGCGCTGAGGAGGAAAGTTACAGAAGGCCACTACCCCCTCCCCACAGTGTTTCCTCAACAGGCACAAATCCAAAGATCAAGCCTTTCAAAATCTTCAGAGCCCCCTTGCTGGTTTTCCTCCAGGACTGTTTTCCACATCACAGAGCTGGCTGACCAGCAGAGAAAAACACCTCTCCCCTTTCTGATTCAACACTGCGACAAAGCCGTGCAGCGAGAGGGGTCAGCTTTCCAGCGGGGAATCTGCCACTTTTCTCTCTGTCCTTCAGCTCCATGACAGACATTGGAATAGGCTGCCCAGGGAAGTGGTTGAGTCACCATCCCTGGAGGTATTCAAAAAGCGAGTAGACGGGGTACTTCAGGACATGGTTTAGTGGGCATTGTTGATGGTTGGACTCGATGAACTTGAAGGTCTTTTCCAACCTAAATGATTCTATGATTCTACAATTCTATGACTCACCCACTGAGACAGCAGGAGTGAGGACAACGCACCAAGAGGTTAAAATGTCATCTCTCATGCACAGCAGCAGCAAAATGAACTCACAAAGAGCTTTTTAACAGCTGTGGTCCTGTTTTCATAGAAACATTACAGGTTACTTATCTGAGTGGCTTCTAAGAAGTTCTTAGACAGCTTAACAATTGTCCTTTTCCAATGTGTGATCATTCCCCAGTGTATGCTGCCAAGTTTGTTCTCCAGTGTCATTTTAAAATGGTTCAGTGGTAAAGTCCACCGTTTTCCTTCAGACAACCCTCCTTAGCCTGATGGTTTTCCGCTCTGACATCCTAACATGTAAGAGCGCCATTTACTGTGAATCATCTCCACTGGACCATCCTAGTAACACTCAATGATGGCAGTTAAGTATGAGCACAATTTTTAGGGAAAATAGATTTGAGCATTGGCGAATTTCTTGAGCACTTACACTTTTATTTTACTTACATCCTGGCCAGGAGGCCCCTGTGGTCCAGGGATACCAGGTACACCACGGGGACCCTGGTAGGGAGAGAACAGACAAACCCACTAACGTGAACAGCACTTATCAGGTGCTTCTTAGCTGAAGAGAAGAAATTCCCAACCCAATAGTTATTGGGAAAAAAATTAACTAGCAGTTAAAGAACTATGAGAAAGTTTAATAAAAAAAAAAAAGTCACATCGCACTATCACAGTATCAGTCATTTCTGTGCCTCAAGGGACTTTACATGCATCACTAAAGTCAAGCCTCACATACGTTGATGGAAAGGTAATGATGACTTTATACGCGGGTAAGTTTATGAACTGCGAGAAAATATGAGCGAGCACAGGACTGTAGAAGAGAAAAGAAGGTCCAGCTCCTCAGTGCCAAGCTAGTACACTGGCTAGGACTGCCTGTAGTGCTGGAAATTCATGCCAGCTCAATACTGAGACTACAGTACACAGTTATTTGTTTCACACCAATGGACTGCATTCTTGTACAACTGCATGTTGAGGAACTAGGTGTGTTTGGTGAACACTGAAATGCAGGGTCTTCTGTAAGACTTAAGTGAGAAAAATGCTTAAAAATGGTTTATTTTAAACCTTTGAGGCCTTGCTATAAGACACAGCAGTGTACCTTGAATTATGTGCCTTGAAATAATTTTTTTGAATGAAAGGTTAAGCATATGACTCATTCTTTCTTTTATAGGACTGTGTTGACAGGTAAGGAAAAGTTGTCACAATGCCAAGAGTCTCAATCAACTCTTTCTCACAACTCAATATAGCAGACAAGTAGCTGGTAACGCATAAGTGAAGTCCCCTTCAGAGGGTCAGCCACCCTGTGACCCTACCATCCTTGGGCAAAAAGAAACTAATTAAACATGCCTTCATAAGATCACTGGTAGAAACACAATCAATGTGATTGTCCCCTCCCCATAAAATCTGGTTGTAGTTAGAAAGACATACTGTACCAATGACCCTTTGTCTCCTGGAGGTCCCACAGGGCCCTGCAAAAAGAAAAGACACAGCAATCAAAACACTAGCAGAGCTTAAAATTAACACCCACCTTGGCTGATCAGGGTGGGTCCTGAAGCACCAAGATAACAAAAATTGGAGAAGAAAGGGTCAGGAAAAGGAGCGAGTTTGACAGGCTGCTCAAACAGATATTGTGGGAATGTGCAATACTCACGGTAGGATGTTTAGGGGAAGGATCAAAGGCAGAGTAAGGAAGAAATCGAGGTGAATCATGGAGGAAAAAGTGTGAGGAAAAAAAAGAGAGAAAAAGGGACTAAAGAGGACAGTTGTATGCTAACATGTTGCTTGTCTGACCGAGCCCTGCACTTTATCACCACAGCCCATACTATGCTCTCATTAAATCCTATTTGTAACACTCTTCAGCATGGGTGAGCTCATCAATCTGAGCTCATGTTGTTGAACGTTAGTGAGCTTCAAGCTAGATGAGCTAGTGAGTAGGAGAGGTCTGGATGCCAGCAACTGGTTTGCAAAGCTCTGAACCCAGGGGGCTTGCAGGTCTGCCAGCAGCTGGAGGACACTGGGGGGCAGAGGCCTGGGTACTGGGTAGAGTAGGTGTCCAAGACCATCTGCTAGAAAGACCCGTATTTCATGTGTCTATTCCAACAGTGGCCTTCAAACCTGATCAGCTGGAGAAGAGAAGCAGGATCAAGACATCCTTGTTCATGTTCCTGAGAGTGCTGTTTAGGTTTATGTAAGTGTTGATAAATGCCTTATTCTTTGCATTGGTCTGTGTGGCTGCACGCATGTGTGTGTAGGTGTCTGTGTTGCATATGCATATGCCCATTGGCAATACATGCTCAGCATTGCTACTGGATGGACTTGGGGACCCCAGCACCCTCACATCTATTGGGCTCAGACAGGACAATTCTGCCCAGGTCCTGAAGACCACTGTATTGAGCTACCTCTAACACAAGGAAAGGCATCCCATGGGACCTTTACGCTCTTTAAATGAGGTCAAAGCAGGGAGTTCAGTGGGCTTGCATATGCTATTTGTTTGGGGATGCAACTTAAAAAGATGCAACAGAGTAGAATGAGCCACTAGAAGGTATCCACTTCTATAGGAACACCACAGAATTGATGTGGTACCCATATCCAGCATGGATGAGTCAGTCTGGCATTCCAAACACACCCAAAACAAGGCTTGACCTCACATCTCTGAGGCTGTGTTTGAATAAATTGGCTCACACTATGACTCCTCTCCCTTTGGTTTCTATTTCAGGCACATTAATTCATTAATCCTCATACAGTCCTCCATGCAAGATGCCTTAACGCTCTGCTCAAGTAAAGGCTAAATACGTAACTCTGAATCCATAGTAATAAGAACAGGGCAAGGCAGAGCAAGACCCTTCTACTTCTGCAGCACACACATTCATTAGGCAAACTCAGCATGAGCATGTGAATTCACCGCATTCCTCCAAGCAGTCCCCTCTCCTGCTTATGGTTCAGTTAGGAAGAACACACTCTGCTAAAACTCAGTTTATGGCTCAGTGTTATGTAACTAGTAACTCAATACTTTAGAAGACAAAATAAAAAAATCCTAATCTGTGTATACCTTTTATGCAGGGAGCAAAGCCCAAGAGACGTCAAGGGCACAGGAAGAACCAGGGTGAGCACTCCAATTAAAAAGAGCTGCTGTCTCACAGCTCTGAAGCTGAAAGTATTATATGCACAATTTTGTCATATTGCTAAAAAGGGTATAGGCTGACACCTTTAATTCAGTGTGTAATATGCACTGAAGCAGCTCCACTGACTTTATTCTATTTTTTTTATTGTAGGACTCAGTCTTTGTGCAAGCCTGATGGATTCAAGGTTATACAATGCTTTCCAAATTCCAGACTCTTTGCACTGGAGCTGAGGTTACGATGAATCTACAGTGGAGAAAACCATCATAATAGTAATTAAAAAAAAAAAGCATTTAGTGAAGCAGATTAAATAAATAAAAACAAGTCAATCAGGAATAGTGTGGTATGTAGGTGGCTACTCATCCTGCCAGTGGTCAAACAATGGTGACATAGAAAAAAAGTAATCCTCTGGTGTGAGACAAGTGATGGTCTACATTTGGAGTCAAATTCTTAGTCATTTGAGTTCATGGATATGCAATGCTAAAGCCCCAGTGAAGAACAACTTTGCCATCTGGTGTATATCAGGATGCAGAATTGAACTCACCTACCCCTGTACTGAAACTAGAAATCAGTAATTAAAAACTAGCCACAGCCACGTGACTTTCAAACAAGCCAAATGCTCATTTGCTAATTTCATTTTAATTTTAACGACTGAATGTTAAGAAATGCAAGAACACCACTGTTCCTGAGATAAATCATAACAAATAACACCCAGCAAATCTTCAACCATCGATCACCCTGTGAGGACCATAAAGGCCATGACACAGTCACAGTGTGGAACATGACTGACCCGGTCTGCATTCCCATATATAGTATTCAGTGAGGCAAAAGCAAATATTAAGTAGAAATACACCCCAGAAAGCTAGATTTGTCAACCAGTATTACACAGTAATATGACATAATTTCAAGGTAATTTCCTGTACTAATCAGGAAACTTATATCTAGATAGCCAGAGCATGAAATAAATGACTGTGATTGGTACAGTATCATGGCACGTACAAGGGGTTGCAAAAGAATGCAAAGTCTCAGATGTGAACCTCATAAGGTTCAACAAGGCCAAGTGCAAGGTCTTGCACCTGGGTCAGGGCAACCCCTGGTATCAATACAGGCTGGGGGATGAAGGGATTGAGAGCAGCCCTGTGGAGAAGGACTCGGGGATACTGGTGGATGAAAAGCTGGACGTGAGCCAGCAATGTGCGCTCACAGCCCAGAAAGCCAGACGTACCCTGGGCTGCATCAAAAGAAGTGTGACCAGCAGGTCGAGGGAGGTGATTCTGCCCTCGACTCCACTCTGGTAAGACCCCACTTGGAGTACTCCATGCAGCTCTGGGGTCCCCGGCACAGGAAGGACATGGACCTGTTGGAGCGGGTCCAGAGGAGGGCCACAAAAATGATCAGAGGGATGGAACACCTCTGCTATGAAGAAAGGCTGAGAGAGTTGGGGTTGTTCAGCCTGGAGGAGGGAAAGCTCCAGGGAGACCTTATTGTGGCCTCTCAGTACTTAAAGGGGGCTTCTAAGAAAGATGGGGACAGACATTTTAGTAGGGCCTGTTGCAATTGGACAAGGGTTAAGGGTTTTAAACTAAAAGAGGGTAGACTTAGACTAGATTTAAGGAAGAAATTTTTTACAATGAGGGTGGTGAAACACTGGAGCAGGTTGCCCAGAGAGGTGGTAGATGGCCCATTCCTGGAAACATTCAAGGTCAGGTTGGATGGGGCTCTGAGCAACCTGATCTAGTTGAAGATGTCCCTGCTCATTGCAGGGGGGTTGGACTAGATGACCTTTAAAGGTTCCTTCCAACCCAAACTGTTCTATGATTTGATGATTCTATATCCTCTAGCAATTACAGCTAAGAATAAAGTTTGCTTTCTCCTAAACTTATTTCTCTTGCATATTCAGTGCATATCTGGAGGATTCTGAGCAGAGGTACAGTCAGAGCACTCCCAAATCCCCCTCATCTCAAAAGGAGTTGTACATGCCAAAGAAATGATCAAACCACAGCGATATGAAAACCCAAACTTTCTAGAGCAGACTCCCAAATACACCTCGTGGCCTACTGATAAGGGTATACCTTCAACACTGTCAGCAGGAGGTGACGGTAGAGCTGTATGAGGTGTATCTAAACCTTTGTGGGAAATTATGGGGACAATGGCTCTCTTGGAATGCAGCAATTTAAGTAATCTGATTTTGTATTTCCCTATCAGAGCACTGACTGTGTCACTGATGTGGGCACGTGTGTCACACTCATCCCTTCTAATGGGGTGACAGCAGGGTTACACCTCCCCAGCAGAGCAGTCCTGCTGGCTTAGTACAGATCTCAACTCACATCCACAGCCAATGTGTCAAAATGATGCAGAAAAGTCCCAAGTAACAGCCAGTGATATCAATCACTTCTATAGCACTTCTCTGCCTTTGTCTTTCAACTGAAACCGAATTCATCAAGAGCCCTCACAATAGACATGTAGACATCTGAGCCACAAATGGCAGCCTCTGGACTAGTCTGCGGTTTGCATCTTCAGAGGGTAAAATGTCCCACAGGCTCCTGGCACAGCTGAGCACAGGCAACGCATTCCCCAGATGGCAATAGGTAAGTGTTCACCTTGTTACAGGTTGCAGCAGGACCTGCTACTTACAGGGGGTCCAGCCAGCCCGATTCCTGGTACGCCTCTGTCTCCTGGCTGTCCAGGGAGGCCAGGAGCTCCCCTCTCACCCTGAAACAAAGGAAAAAGTTAAAGGCTTTGTGCACTGTTGAGAAAATATGCTGAAATGCAATCAGGTTATGCAACAGAACATAACACAGATACATCCTGACCTGATCCTGCCCACCAAGGAATGGTGTCAGGTTGTGGCAGCATGGGGATATGGCAGAGTTACTGTCACATCATGCCAAGAAAACTGCCCCCTTCCTTCACATGAGCCCCAGCCCACATCTGTGAACACTCACACAACATTGATGTGTGCCACATCGTGTAACTGAGTGGGAACACAGCCTCTACAAGTATTTTATTTTAGTGCAGGGCATCCAAGAAGTCTATGAATAATTTTTTGCAAAAAAATAATTCAACGTTCTACCACTCTCTCTAGAGGACTATACTACAAAAGGAGAGACTTCCCTTCTAGAAAACAGGATTTTCAATAGTAAAACCTGCAGAGCACAGACAACCACTTGACACTGTTTAATGGGCACTGTAGACAGAGGGTTAAGAAAGAATTCAGCTGCAATACTTTAAATTTAATGTCTGTTCTCTTGTTATAGGGAGAAATCAAATAAGATTTTTATGGATTGCATTGCAGTTGTGAGATTCGGTCTCATGTTGGCAGTAGACTTATAACAATGAATCTTATTTATGTTAGTTATTATTACAGTATCTTCAGCTATATAGAAGCATGATAGAAGAATTGTTACCCGTGGATTCTGCACCCCCAAAAGTCAGTCTGCAATATCTCCTAACTTTCTTCCCTTTCTTTTTTTCTTCTTAAACTAATCTTATATTACAAAGAAACAATACTGCAAGGACAGTGAGAGAAAATGTACTCTGATTAGTTCAAACACTCCAGCACATCCTTTATCTGTTATTTTATTCAAGAACATAATTTCAATACAAAAAGTTAAATAGTATTTTCCCATGTACAATTAAGATTCTTACCATATTGTGTTGATACTGAATAGAATATTTCATGAGATTTCTTTTAGGTTTTTTTCTTTTATATTAATTCTTAGTCTATTATTGTCTCTGTATTCTGAACTGTCAAAGACGTATACAACAGAATACAATGCATTTATACAGAATGCAGTAAACCAAAAGAAAACACTTCATAGCAGTTTATTTCAAAAATACGGGACCTAGATGAATCTAGCCTCATACTGCTATATTCCTACTTACATGATTTATAGAATCTGTTTCAACATCCTGGTATTCTTCCAATCCAGATCAGGACACGGTCATTTCAAAGAGGACAATTTCTGACATACCTGATTGAAGATTCAAGCACAAACCAGGTGCTCCCAGAAAGAAATGTTTTTGCTGTTTTATTCCCTTCTCTATTTGTTGTGTACTTATAAGGGAAGAAACATTATTTTCAGCTGAAATTAGTATCATTAACTTAACGAACTAGCTAGTCTTAGCCTTAACTACAAAACAAGAGGGCAAACCAGGACTATCTGGTCCCATTGGAAAATAATTCATAACCTCCTTGAGAAAGGTGAAGGAAATGAGTGCTCTGTAGGACTGCTCTTTGAGGGGCTGACAGTCAGTCTCAAGACTAGGTCATGCTTTAGCTATGCAATGCCTCTCTTTCTGTATGGATTAAAGGTCCCCAGTCACAGCTTCCCTGAAAAAGTGTGCATTTAGTCCTCAGTCTATGTTGAATTCACATAATGCTGGAAGAAATTTTAAATGTGGAAAGTGAACATAGCTGAATTATATCTTAATATTTACATCTACAGACATATTGGAATAATAAAGAAAGGCTAGAAGTGCACTTTTGAGTGAAAGCTTCACAAACTCTATTTTCCAGTGAAAAACAGACCATGTTTTCACCATAACTTTTTCTCCAGTTCCAGCGATGGAGAGAAGCAGTCCACAATAAAGTCCATGCTTACCTTATGTCCAACG
The DNA here is from genome assembly GCF_964188355.1 of Buteo buteo. Lineage (NCBI taxonomy): Eukaryota > Metazoa > Chordata > Aves > Accipitriformes > Accipitridae > Buteo > Buteo buteo. The sequence goes on from NC_134173.1 coordinate 72,872,041, forward strand.
GGTCCTGGCAAGCCTGGTGGGCCTCTTTGCCCCTAAAGTGACAGACCGAAAACCAGAAAACAGTCACCATGCAGCCAAACAGGAGCCTGGACTTTGACACAATCAAGGCAGCAAGCATCCCCCTCACCATGCTCCTTAGAATCATCGAATAGTTTGGGTTGGAAGGGACCTTTAAAGGTCATCTTTTACTGATAACATATAAGCAAAATAAATAATCTGCTAATTTGACTAGAATTAAATGCTTTTAGGGATCCTCCATCAAGCTAAGCATTTTTGTACTGGTCACAAGGACAACGATTACTCCTTGTGGAAGTCTCCATTTTCAATGGCCACCATGGCACACTGAAGGGGGTTTAATGTTCAGAAATACAGCTTCAGTTCTCTCTGCCTTTTTGGATGCAGCAGTGTGATCTGCAGCATTTTGCACAACCAGGCCTTTTGTGTCTTCAGGTAGACAGCCTGCGAGCACTTGTGACAATGCAGCCTAATTCTACCACAGATCCACCGTTCTCCTGCAGAAGTCATGCTTATCTATCTCACACTGAACTACTCAAGCGCAAAGCTTGCCAGCAGAACTTACCTGTTCTCCATCTTTACCCTTACCAGGCAAACCTGGCTCTCCAGCAGGCCCTGGCTCACCAGCTGGCCCAGGTAAACCCACTTTTCCTTCTTCTCCAGGATCACCCTGTAGAAGACAATCCAGTAAAACTCTTAGTAGCATCCTAAAGACCATTCCTGTCTCAGGTCCTTCATTGGGACTGAAAGCATTCTCATCTGAATTTCTCTTGGTATCATAGGACACCCTCTTTTACGAGAAGCCTTTTCCTTCAGTAATCTCAAAGCATTTGTAATTTTCCTTAAGGAAAATAAAAAAAGACTTCAAAATATTTTGGGAACCAGCTATATGAGAGAGCCCTTGGTCCACACATGACCCTGAGGTAGATCTAAGTAACCTGGAAGATGATTTGACTGAAGAAGTTGGGATTCATCCTCATTTAAACCCAATATATATGCATATATGAGGCCATGTTTCTGATTAATCATTCCTACTCCAGCAAACAAAGATCAGGACTCCAGCATGCTGGGCACTGTGCAATGTATGAGCAAATTAGAAACGCCTGATCTCAGAAAGTTCACTGCCTACCTATGAGATGGGACATAACAGTGAGGCAAGGCAGGCAAAAGGTAAGCAAGGATGCAGTGGAAAGCTGAACTAATGGTGTCGTTACAACAGCTTATCAGGAAAGCAGAAATCTCAGTTTCCTAACCATGAAAGCCAGTTTTTCTTCCATCTTTGGATTTACAGTGATGAATAGCAGGTACTTAAAACACCAAATCACTGCTCATGTCAGGTGATGAGGACAACAGAAGATCATCATTGCAAAATGTGTAGCAGTGACTTCACTGTATCCAGTTGTATTTCAGTGGTTTTATTACCCAAAATACAAGGCTGCAACAGGGTGAAAACTTTATAGCATGTGTAATAGAGGAGGTCAGACAAGATGATCTAATGACCCCATGTATCTTAACTGTCCACAAACATATGAAATAATTTCCCAGTTCAGGCTGCTTCTGTTCCAGGTTACTTAAAATGCCCAAGAAGAAAAGAAACAAATCCATGAAAGAAAAAACTCACCTTTTCACCCTTTTCTCCTTCCTTCCCTGGTAGTCCAGGGTCTCCAGGCACACCCTGGAGAGAAAAGAACTTTAAAGCTTAAAACTTTCTTTTTAGGCAGTATTTGATCCTAAAGGAAAAGGATAGACCTGTGGGTTCAGTACAATCTATCTCAAGGATTAGTATCAGTTTTACATTTCCCAGTACAGACAACCTGTAATCCAGAGAACACCACAGAATAGCTGTGTACCAAGTGCTTAAAGGAGTTTTTTGGGTTTGGTTTTTTTTTGCAATATAAAAAAGAGCTGAACAGCAATAGCAGAAATTGAGCTAATCCCAGATTTGTGCATTCTCCTTCTACCAATAACTATTTTTTTCATTTTGTGAAATCCTCAGCAGTTCCTAATCCATTACAAACAAACCCCCAATCATCACCTCTGTATCAGAGAAGCCAAAAGTCTCACAATATTAATTTTTTATGGCTACTGCTCTCCGAAGCTATACATTGAAAAACATAGCTATGTTCATTTTACCTTCTATTTCAGTTTTCAATCCTGTTCACGTCTTGGCAGATCTCAAAGGATTCCTTGTCAAAATATAGATGACTTAGAGCTCCAAATTAAATACTGTAACTTCCTAACTCACCAAAACTCATTATGGAGTGGTACCCATTTTAAGATGTGAAATGATGTCTTGGCACCAGTAAGATTGGATTGACCTCCTCACAGGATGGATGCGGTAATTATTTTCCTTTCTGCACCAGTAAAAATTATTTCCAACTATATTAGCTTTTATAGATAATATATTGGTATTACTGGTATGGAAGTTTGCTAAAAGGAAAATGAAATTGGAAAAGGTCTTCATTTTCAGTATCATCTTTCAGTTTGAAATTAAATCACTACATTAATATAACTAAATCAAATGTATCTTAACAATTAGTAGAAAGGCAATTTAAGATTTCTTGGATTGCCCTGGTAATAAGCTCTGCCTTAAAGAGCCCTCTGTGCTAAACCACTGTGCCTGAATACATTATAACATGGCATTTAACTGCTGTTTTTCATTCACTCTGGTGTACACCCAGAGAAACCCCAGGAACTATAAAGAAAATTACACTGGTGGAGCAGGGAGTAGGGTTAGTCCAAAGATTTTTTTTGCAAACATGAAAAGCTCTGTCATGCGTTACTTAATAGTGGTGATGAACATCTAACGAGGTAAGGAGAACACCATATTGATTTCAAGGCTCTGATTTTAGGATCAAATACTTACATGCTTTCATAATAAAAATGGGAGTTTACCATGCAATTTTTATATCAAGAAGTCATGTTTTCAAAAGGAAAGGACAAGGGAAAATGAAGCAAAGGAAACAAAACCAGAGAGACAATAAACATTGCAATTTTTCTGTTGAAGAGCTAGCAGCAAAAATTGCTTTTGACAATTTGGTGAGGAATGAAGCAGCTCCATGCCTCCCTCTTGCTACAAATGAATATAAGAATGTGTTTCATGGATACACCATTCCCAGATGCCTCCAGATCTTTCAAGTGAACCATAAAAAAAGTGTAATGAAACACGGCTTTTTGAACCTGATAGTAAACGCTGGGGAAGGGAAAACTAAACATATTAAATAAAGAAATCAGGGCATACATGGGAAAACAAATACACTGGTGCATACATACCACATTTCCTGGCAAGCCTCTTGGACCTGGGGGCCCTGCTGGTCCAGTCACACCCTGTTTTAACAAAATGAAGTGTGTGTGCATATGTAATTCACAACTTGTACCACCATAGGAACAAGATGTTCCAAGTGAGATTGGAGTTCATGTCAGACAAGGTGTTGTACAAGCACAAAGCAAAAAATAGCATTTTTGCAAAACACTTTGCAGTGTAAAGAAGCATGAAACAATACAAAATGGATGAAGACTCTCTTTGGGAGCTTAAAATTACCTTCCATCAAAATAAATCCTAAATCTAGCTGAGATACAGGAAGAAAAGTCTGGGCCTGAAACATCAAAAGAACATAGGAAAGTATGTTGATTTATCATTAAAATAAAAATCTAGGTCAACAAAATATGCTTTGTTGACAATTCTACCTTTCTCTACTCTGGGGAACAAAACATGAAAACACTAATTTGCACTAAATAGATGAACAGCACAAACCATTCAGAGTGTTATTCAGAGTTCTGAATTGCACGTTTTTTCTGTCTGCAAGTGAAAGCTTTTTAAGGTGGGAAAGCCCATGTGTATCCCCAAAAATGCATGGGGGACATGAGAGAACATATATTTGGGGGTTTATGTCCCTATAGAGATGTATGTTTGGGGCTACCAGGCTGTATTTAGACATTTTCCTCTATACTTCACCATATCAAGTTGAAGTTTCTACCTCTGTCATTGCTCGTCAGCCTGCGCTGGCCAGGGTTCACCTGTCACCACAGCTTTACAAGGAAAAGGATTTCTATTAGCATACCTAATCCATTTAGGGCTAAGCCAGACAATCTAAAAACATCTGCATCAACAGACTGAAATAATCTCTCTGACTTGGAGTACAGAGAAACCCCTTCTACTGGAAGAGCTGCACAGTAGTATCTTGCAGAAGGACAATGCAAACAGCTGGGAGATGATGAAAACCTTCCACAACACAGCTCTTCACAGAGTAAATGTCTATCTGTTGCCTTTGGCTCACTAAAAGAGAATTAAAGGTTTCCTCATTCCTGTTATTTACAGTCACTGGTCTATGAGCCAACAGAAACATTTGGAGCAGTGGCAGTCTGTGAAACGATGGCAAAAAAAAAAGCTACCTGCATATAACTGCCTTTCCATATCATTAACATCCTCTGAGCCACCAGGTTATACAAAGAAATAAAACCAATGGATAGATTTGGTGGAAGGGGGATGTTTTTGCCTTTTCCTCCCCGTCCCTCCCTAAAAAGATTATGGAGTCCTTCAAGCAAGAGTGAAAGAGAGCTGGGGACAGCCAGTTCAGAGTTTCGGGTCAAAGCACTGCTAGAGACAATGTCTAAGCACAAGCCCAAGAAGGAAAACCATGAACACAAAGGTGGAAGAAGACATTTCAGTGCTCTAGGATGCTTAATTTGGATTTCCTATTCCCTCCTTTTCCCAGAAACAAACATCCTCTCTTTCAGTCGTTATTTCAACTAGTTCTTCAGTCTTCCTCCTCTGCTTGCAAAGAAAGTATGTGGCCTTTTATTCAGCCGCAAAGGGCTTATACACTCTCACAATAATAAAATGGGACTTGAATCCTTTGCTGTTCTTTCGCACACAGCCAGACAATAGCAACACTCCCTACAATACATGCCTCAAAAAGTGGTATGTGGTGATTCCCTTGGTGATGAGCCTGTATTAAAGAAAGCAGAAATGACTAAGAAGCCTAAAACTAACCGTGATGAAAAACTAATTCAGGCTGCTGATGAGAAGTGAGCTCCCTGCACCAGCTGGCTGCCTGGGCTTGGTTGATATCGCAGTGCAGTAACAAGCTCTGTCGGCACCTCACCCAGAAAACAGGGCATTTTGTTAGAGAGGGAGGGACTTGGCCAACAAAAGATGCACAATTTAGAGCTGGGCTGACTGGGGCATTGATCTGTTTGGTGCAGCTGTGCCTGTTTGCCCACAAGCAGCGACTCTACCAGCTGCAGCTTAGGATGTGCCCTGTGCCCAAGCAGCCTGGGACTGAGAATCTGTAAGGCATTGACTTCAGTGTCCCTTCAGGTGTGTTACTGTCAGGGAAAAATTCTGCAGGGGAAGCAGTTACTCACAGTCTCTCCAGGGGCTCCAGTTTCTCCTCGGGCTCCTTTCTGCCCCTTTGTACCCTGTGCGGAAGGAAGAGAGATACCAGCTGATTAGAGAGGGGACAGGACTGCCTGCCAGACAAAAAGACTTCAAGATGCCTGAATGTGTGCTAGGCAATGGGTTTTGTTAATCAATTCACAGAGGAGTTTAACGGCTGAGGAAATGGCTCCCAGTTCTCTGTGCAGTGAGGAAATGAAATATAAAACTAAAACCCTGGGACATAAGAAGAATTACTAATGACTGATCAGCTCAGAGGCTGTTTCTCAGCACAGGATGCTGAAACTTGCAGGCATTGATCTGGGTGAAACTCCTTCCTATCCTCAGGCCTACCAGCTACTTCATTTCCAGCTCAGCTGTGATGGTCTCTCTGCACAGAGGAATTTTTGCCTGCAGTTCTCAAATACAAACAACAACCATTTAGAAATGGTCAAAATAGATCACGGTCCAGACAGTTTGTCCCAGTCCTGCATAGCACGTAGTTATTTCTTAAGGATTTTGGCAGGACAGGGTCTACTCATTGAACAGTCCCCCATTTACCAGATGTTAGTTAAAAGTTGCATGGTGTTACTGTTTTTTTTCATAATTCTAAGACTGCTGTTAACCTAAGCTGTTGACGCCGAAGTAATAACTGACATATGGCTTGGGCACAGCATAGATGATGGCAGAGTGAACACCCTCCCATGCTGACATGAAAATATACCTCAGTGATGACTGCAAATAATATGCATGAGCCAAGAAACTTTCAGAAGATAATAGAGACTATAAAACCATTTCACATGAGCCATAGTATATTCAAGGTCAAATGGGCTGGGGTTGAATCTGAATGCTCTGCAGTGTTTTGGAAATGTACTGCAGTCACTTATCTGTGAGACCTGTGGTTCAGTGGCATCAATACAAGATGCCCTCTTGAAAGATTCTGAATTTGGAAGGAGTCTCTCAGACAATACTGATCATGCTACAGAGATGCCATGTTTCTGCTTTGATTTTCCTCATGTTGTCCTGATGTCCAGCATAAGTAAATACCTCTACAGAAGTCCCTGAACTTACAACAATGAGAAAGGAGAAATGGGCTTTTGGTGTATAGCAGAAGAATTATTTACAGTGATATAGACCTTGAAAGCACCCCGCTCTGGTCATGTCAAAGATTTTCTTCAAGGCTGGGCCCTCTCACCTGTACTCCTGGTGGTCCTGGGACACCTTGTTCACCTGGGACCCCAGGTAATCCCTGCAAAAACAGAGGGAGAGGTGAAGGAGCTGTAGGAAACTGCTCCTTTCTTCTCCTGAGCAGACAGAGATGTTTCTTCTTCCTCCCACTGAGAGAAGAACGGGTGGGTTTTACAGAGCCTGTGACTGCACAGGACTCTGTCTCTCCTGGGGGCTCCATCCAGAACAAGAGCAGTCCAGAATACAAACAGAGTAGCCAAATGCACAATTTAGCTGGGCCACATCACTTCAAAAGCCCTTAATAAATATTGTACAACCTTACTGTCAGCTAAGCTCTGTCTAGCAAACCCCATAGTCCTCTTTTCAGCTGCTAAGGCCCAGAGCTATAAATTAGGTGCTTAAATTTATGTAGTCATGCTGCTTCCTCTACAGTCAGTACAAAGCCAAGCACCACTGTGGCCATTTCTGATGAGAGAAGCACCCCATCTATGGAAGGAACATGTCCCACCCTCCCCCTCCAAAACAGGCAGCTCTCATGTCCTCTCCTTGCTAAAGTTCAAAACCAACTAAAGAAACACTTGGCTGTGCTTACAGGTTCTCCGCTTGTTCCTTGATCTCCTTTCTCCCCTTTTGGTCCAGGTTCACCCTGATATAAAACAGTAAGACAAAGAGAGAAATAAAAGCTACTTCCATGGCTGGAAATCACACTAGTCCTGTTTGGTAAGAGATGTCTTTCAATCAGTTATCCATTTCTGATATAGAGTAGCTTCTTCAAAGGACTTTGAGCTCCATGAATCAAAACCAATAGCACACACTAAGACTTGGAAATCATTGTCTAGACTTTTTGGACTGTTTAAAAAGAGAATAGTTTTTCCTCATAGAGAATAGTAGTTAAAGAATTCACCCTTCCAAAATTTGATCAATTCAGCTCCAATGTATTAAAAGGCCAGATGATATGACCAACAGCAAAAGCATCAGTGCCACTGCACTACCTCTTTGTAGGACCACAGACCTAATGTCATCCTACAGCTGGGGAAATTATCCCACATACAGACAGTTCCCTATTCCACCTATGAGACAGAGGCGTTCAGGGTCTCATCCTGAGCAGTTCCAGAGATGTGCACTACGCAGCTTTTCCTGTTCTCTAGTTCTGTTAACATCTCCATACATTCATGCAACTTCCGCTCCCTCCTGCAATGTCAGTACATTATTTCATGCACCACTATCACTAATTGGATTAATTTATTCCTGTTCTTCCTCCTTACAGTAAATTGAAGATGCTTTCAGACAGAAGTTCATCAGCTTTGTTCTGATCTCTAGAACAATAACAAATAAGTCCATATTTCTGCTTTTTTTTAAATTGAAAAGGAACAGCACACAATTCTGGAACTAGCTGGAATAAACCAGGCACTACATGAATACTCACATTTGTATATTTATACGAACATATGTATTCAGGCAACAGCAGTCATTACTTATTCATTATTTATCATACAAAGTGTTTCAATTATGCAATCAAGGAAGAGTGAGAACATCAGTGATTTAAGTTACATACACACGCAAGGAATAGTGATCAGTCAAAATGCAGAACCCAAGACAAATCAGCCTGAATTTTATTCACATCAGCTATTTGCCAATCATTTCTGCAACACCTGGGAATTCAAAGTCCATTTGCAAATGATTCTCTAACAGACAAAATAAATGTAACTGCATAAATATTACTTATGTCTGTATTTATTATGCATTATGAATAAATATTATCATCTGTGATAAATAATAGGAAGAATTTTACTCTACAAGTAGCATCCCGTTAGATCAACTTTTAATCAGGCAGTCCCTGATGCCATCTAGTGGCCTTCAGAAAGATAACACCTAAAGTAGTTCAAGCCAAGGGACCTATGCAACAAACCTGTATGGTTGTGCCTGGAAGTTGTTTAGCGTAATGACATTTCAAGTTCTGAAAGCCTTTTGAGAGAGCAGAGCAACAAAGCCCAGACAAATGGCAATGAATTTGTAGGCAGGGATGGTGTTACTGAGTGGGAATAAGGGCACATATTACCAGGGAAAACAAGATTGCAAAGGGAAGAAGTAACTCAACAGGTAAAGGAAGGAATTTTTTTTAACATTCTCCTTTCTCCCACTTTTTCCTTGATACTTGACTTGCATGGTAATGCAAAATCGGCAAAATTCCAGCCTAATGTCCTTGCACAGCCACAAACATGGGTAGAGGCAGCATTTAACCCAACCTGCCAGCAAATCTGCCTGCAAGTCCTTTCAAATTTGCCGAACCCGTGACTACCTGCCGAGACTGTTAACACTGCACATTGTGGAGACCTCTGCCCCTTAAGCTGGACTTAATCCACTGCCACCCACTTCTTTCCTACAGCTCAATGAACAGAAATGATACGGTGACAGCTAACAGCTGCTACCAACCCGGGCCAGATCAGTGCTTACAGCTTCCTTGACCTGCTCTCGGCAATGCCCTCCTGTAGTCTCAATTAACGCGTTAGTCATTTCTGTGCTACTTAAAGGAGAGCAAATGCAGTGGGGGCTCAGCTGTGCCAAGCTCCAGTGGGAGACAGAAGGCAAAGTGAGGAGCCATCTCCTGTTTTACTGCTTTTGCCTCTTTCCAGCCATCATACCTGATCACTGCTGTGGCTCTCGCACACACCATCTCCGAGAAATATTTAATGATTTTAACTGACTAGCCTAAATAAACATGAAAAGTTCCCTGCACCCCATAGAAGAAACTGACACCCCCCCCCCCCCCCACTGCTCTGCTGCATCAGCAAGTTTCTGCAGAGCTTACAGCACAGGCTGCACCCAAAACACACAACGGAGCTGCAATGGTGGGTAAATGGGAGCTCAGACACGCTTTGTCAGAGATTTTCTATTTTTGACAGTTACTAAGGTGTGGTTTAAATTAAATTGATTTTGTCTAATAATAAATAAATAGAGTAATGGTGCTGCTGCCTTCTATCCAGGCTGTGTTTTCTGTCTCTGCCTAAGTTGCTCCCCGGTACTGTACACCACATACTCAATGGAAAGCAATGGCAAATATTGTTTTGATGAGTGCGTAACAACCTTCAGCACCCTGCTGGTCCTGCAGCCTCTGTAACATAACCCATGACACTCTCCTAAGGCTTATCACCACCTTCTGACACCTTAATTTGTAGATCTGTAAATCAAAGGTAACTATCCTTACCTCTCCTTCTCCTCCCAAAGCTTGCAATACTATGTGCAGACCTGGGCTACAGTATCATCACATTCATCTTGTACATGGAGAAATCCCAGTGACCTGACTTGCTGACACACTTCAAGCCTTTTATTCTTTACTGTCTTGCAGCTCATTTACAAGAGTAATGCACTCAAAGCAAGAGAGGTAACTCCTTCTGTGATTGTACCACTACAAAGACCACGTAAGACGTCATTGTTCTGCATATTTCCTTAGTTTATATTAGCAAACTATGAGCCAAGGGGAAAAGTGAACCAAATAAATCTTGTCTCTATTTTCACTACTACCTCACATTCTTATTTCCTTCCTCAGCCTCTGAAGAAAAAGGCATACGCACTTTCCTTTCTAATACCACTCTTACAGCCTACCTCTACCATTAATACATGCCATAAAGCCTCCTGATCCTTAACAAGCTTAATCACATACCAGTGGTGTAATCCTATATAATACCAGATATTTCTCACTATGTGCTGCAAGCACTTTTCTTTTAAGAGGCTGGGACAGCATACAGCTGTGTCCTGGCCACAGCTGGTTTGGATGCTGCTGTTACCAGGACAGCTGTGGGCTTCTCATCATGGCTGGTTACAATGGTGAAGTTGCCCAGAACCAGACTCAAGCTGAGTTCTTTACTGAAAGCATTTAAATAACATGGAAAATACAAAGGTGCTGTGTGTCTATCAGATACCAGAGGTAAAAAGCCAGAGGCCGTGTTTATTAGAGATGTTACTTACAGGAATCCTAGGGTGTGGGGTAAAGAAGGCTGTCTGGAAGAGAAACCAGATTGTTAAAAGAAGCATTGCCTATTTTCCTTTAAATGTAGTAATTTATGTATTCTCCTTGTCATTAGAGATTACCCATTCCATATATCCATCAGTAATTTTATAAATGAGCAACTCATTGTAACATCTGGCTGTTTGGAAAAAAGCCCACAAATATCAGACATTTCCTAGAATATTTGAAATATGAACATAAACTCAAAAACATCCTGTATGTCCCACTGCTATGAAAAATCAAACAATCTTTAACATTGTTAGCAAGTTTACTGTTAGCAATCTCCAGCTCACTTTTCCACTTGGAGACATCTTCAGTATTATTAAATTTCCTAACTCCATGGCTGAGCTCGGTGTGTTCTCTCTCTGCTTTGTGCCATGTATAAGACACACACCTCAACATGGTTGTCTTAGGGATTACATAGTCATCCTGAAGGACTAGCCACAAAAAAAGGATCAAGTTCTGTAGAGAGAGGCAGTATCTTTTATCAAAACTGATAAAATTAGGAAGAAAAATTTAGTCCTTGATGAAATGAGTGTATGTCGAAATCATCACCTACTTTTACAGCTGAAATAGAAATCATTTCTCCCTACAAACATGGGAAGCTTGAGCAGTTGGGCGTATCTTCTCTGTATCTATCCATGTTGTAGTCTGTAAGCTGCTTTCTCCACCTTGACTAAGACAGATTTATCCTTGGTGTTGTGACTGGATCATTCTTGTGTGATAGACATGGAGTCTTCCTACATGATACCATGAAGCACCCTTTGGCACAGACTAAAGAGGCCCAACTAATGGCAGGGAATAAATTATAACACCTCCTCTGTTGCTGCATGAAAGTCTGTACCTCGATTCAAATTCTCTCCATGGAGTGACTGTGGCAGCTATAACCAGTGGTGCTGAGCAAAGCTGAAAAGTGGTTATCTGCCATTTTTTGGAGGATCTGTGACTGGGATCAGCCCTCCTGTTGCAATGACAAGCCTGTTCCTAGTGCTTACTCCAAGCTGCTTACTCAGATTTTGCTGGAAGAAACTGTGAGGTTTATGTATTTACATTCAGTGGATGCTCATTTAATTGCCTGTAGTGAACTTCATTGTAATTATGCTTATGCTCCCAAAATTAATTTTGCAGGTTCATTTTTAAAACAACAAATTGATGTTTTCTTGACCTTTTTTTCTGTTAGCAGAAAGGGTACATGCAATCAGGTATGACTGGTTTATGTGTTGGATCCAGTGCTGAACCCAGAATGAGCTCTGGGATATGAGGGTCTTTCTGGGGTTACAGCACAGCACAGTGCTGTATGCAATGGAGGCTCTGGGAGGCTGCAGCATTGTTGAAGCTGACTTCCCCACCCCATAAGTTCATGTCAATGAGAAGTGGAACCCTCTGCTCTTCCTGGAAAAAGGTGAATTGTTCCCCAAGAAGACAAGCTGTTGTTCACTGCGATCTGTTGAGGGTGAGCCAGTCTTATCCTGAGATCCCAGTGGGAAAAATCTAGCTCACCCTGGAAAATCTGTGTGAACACACTCCCTGTTTTCAGCCATGACCTTCTTCAGACAGCTTCCACAGCTGCTAAACAAATCATAAATTCAATTTAAGTGCTAAGACATGGGCATACAAAAATGTTGTTTGCAAAGAGGCAGAGGAGGGCACAACCTCTCCCAAAAATAAAAAGACCAAATACAACTTGATATTGCTTCTCTGACACAAAGGGAGATACTCTCAGAGTAAATGGGTCCTACAGTCTCTGCAGAGAAGTAGGGCTCTTGAAAAGCTTTGTTTCTGAGGAATTTGTGTGGAGGAAATGTGAGGATGCCTTAAATATTGTTACAGCACAGAACACAGTCTTACTTACTGTTCCAGGTAAGCCTGGTGGTCCAGGAGAACCTGTGTCACCCTAGAGAGAGGAAAAAAATATAACTAAGGATATAAAAAGATGCCCCAATAAAACTCAACATGATCAGCTAGAAGATGCAGCATTACCAGATGAGATGTAACACAATGACAACCTGTCAGCTCAGTGACACTGAAAATCCCATAGCACTTCTCTGACAGGTCAAATTTACCCCATTGCTCTGGCCAGAATTTCTGTTGTCCTTGCTTTGTTGCATACAGGATTCTCACTTCACTGTCTTTATTACTTTATGACTTTATCATTGATCTGACTTCACAGGTCAATGAATTTCTAATGTTACTCCACCCATTGCAGGAGTGATATGGAGTTTAATTTGCATTTTAAGTTAAAGTCGATCAAAATTCTTGATTGAAAACATGTTTTAGCCGAACTTCTTTTGTGGATGGAAAAAAAATATCCTCTGTTTTTATTCAAAAATACAAGTTTCTAAATCCAGTTCTCGTCCTCCATAAATGGTGAAAGTCACTTGTAAGCTGAGGGCTGAAGTATCCTAGCAAGAACAACAAAATGGTACCCACTTCCTGATGGCTATTGCCACCATAGTGAGGGCAAATTTTTCACTATACAACCATAGGCATCTGCAAGGTCAATGCTTCATTTTCACCTTCATGTTCACACTGGTTGAATGTAAATCTTGGTGGACATCACCTTTGTCTAGTTCTCTCATTTTCACTAAAATTAAGAGTATTGTGATGGCAGAAGCCCAGGCCATTCCTTAAATTATTGGTCTAGCACATCACAGGCAGGCACAGAAAAGTTCTTCAGAATTTAATTCCAGGCTTATTTCTATCAGACAATTTTAAAACAAAGAAAAGTTTCCTTGAATTAAAGAAACTGTCCTTAGATTTCATCAGCTGCTTCCTTTCCTTGCATTACTCAATAAATGGTTGTCTCTGTCCCACATACAGCTTTCTCTGATGCTTCTCAGTAAGGCTCAGCTAATAGATTTCTAATGTTTCTTCAGATATTCTCCTCTATTACTTGTCTCTGTGCCCTTGCCTCTTTTCCTCTCTTGTCTAACGAGAAGCATGCTCATTTCATGACTCACCTTTTCTCCTCTTTCGCCTTTCAATCCTGGGAGACCATCTTTTCCTTTTTCTCCCTAAAAACAGGGAAAAGAAAGCAGGAAATATGCATGTTTTGATTTGATTGCATCAGTCCCACTAGAATATTTTACACTTTCAGTTGATCTTACCTGTCCTCCAGGATGTAGTGCAAGCAATTAAAAACGTAACACTTTGGAGATGGTTTCATAAAATCCACACTATTTTCAAAAGCCAACGAACAGCAATTAAGTTCATGGAAAGGAAATCCTAATCAACTTGCATGTAGAAGATCCTACTGCTTGATGCAGTTATAAAACCCAGATTTTTTCTAGTTGGACAAGAGAGGCACCAGAACAGGAATTAAGACCCAAAGCAGACATTCATACTACCAGTTTTGTTTATGTTAAAGATTTCTGAATCATCCATTCACTGGTGACTACCTCTCTATTTTGCCCAGGTAGCCTGGTCATCTGAATGGGAAGTTCTTAACAAGGATGATGTGAATACTCCTCAAAGTGCATACACAAAATGTATTTATCCTGCATTCAAATAGGAGCTATCTGACCTACATTTCTGTGATTTTATATATAGAGAGAATATATTCTATATCCTATGCTCTACAATACATATAATATAGCAAACTGAACAGTTAAGACCTCAGTTATTTTAGATCTCTCTTGCTCACATTCAAGCATGCAGTCAGTTATCTAGAGTGTTCTCCAGGGCTCAGTGACAAGGGGGATTTGTGATTTTTTCTTGTTTTTTTTTTTTTTTTTTTTTTTTTAACGTTCTTAAATCAGGCAGGTATTTCTGAAAGTAAGGCCTAAAGACCACCGTACCTATTCTACTGCCTCACAAGTCATAACCTTCTGCATTTAGGATAGACACTGTTCATTAGCACCTCCGCTGCAATTAGGAACAGTCACTAGGCAGTAAAGTACCTTTTTGGAAGGGGTACTTGGTCACCTTGCTGGATGCCAATCAGCTGCTCACCACAGCAATCACACCAAGAGAGAACATCATCTAGGGACACTTGAGATAAGTCCTCCTGGTACAAAATGGCCCAAAAAATCAAGCTGTGGCTCAAAGTCACTCACCCGGTCTCCTTTTTCTCCCCTCAGTCCAGGTAAACCCTGAGGACCAGGAAGACCTGCTTCACCCTGAAAACAAGACAAAGAAGTGTGTGAAATCTAGGAAGAGGCATCAAGCAAGGTTTCTATTAATAAACCCCGTTACTCTCAAGTATAATTAAGAATGAAAAGGCAGAATGGTGGGCCAAAGTCTTCTCTCACTCATGTCAGTTAAAAACGCATCAAGTCTGCTCCTCAGGGTAGGTTAGTCTAGCCACAGTGCCCTCAGGCTGGGAAGGATGAAACCTTCATTTAGCTGTCTATCTCTTTGCATGTCTGATACTAGGCTATGAATTGTTCAGAACTCAGAATGACTGCAAGTGTTTTCTTCTTGATACCTAGTGACACCATAATACATATGGTCTATGCTGTAGGCAGAACCTGCCCCAGTTTTTTGATGGGATTGATTATAGATGTAGTTTGCTGAGAGAGAATGGGATTAGTTTGATTATCAAATAATTTCTTATTCTTGGAAAACCATTACTTAAAACAGCAGCTAAGACCTCTCATTTTTTGCTGTTCCATGTTAACCGAGACCATGGAATTTAGGACTGTTTCTTCATGCTGCTCTGTAGCAGGACCAAGCAAGCAAATAAAAGCAGCTTAAAAATTTAAATCTAACTTTTATTTTCATTTTTAATGATCTAGTGTAGTCTGGAAATGCAAAACTGCACTGTATTAATCTGAACGGTACAGATGTTGCCTGATCTAGAATTTTCCGGATGCACTATTGCACGTTTGGATTTCTTTCTTTTTGAACCTTACCTTTGAGCTTCTGCTCTATAATACCTGCTATCAGAATAATTATGATCTCTGTGTCATGTGATTTGTTCTAAATATATCAAGTATTCTCAAATTTAGCTCCAGGCTGACCCAGTTTGTCATCTGAAAATAACTACATTGTTTCCTATTTATAATTATTCTCCTATTTGCATTTGTAGTGCAGTATCACAAAAGAACTCGGTCATGGACAGGACCCAAATGCGCTAAGTGCTGTACAAATACTGAATGAAGAAAAGGTGAACTCCGCTTTAAAGATACTATCTCTGAAGTACAGGAATAGTCAAAACATTATCACGATATAGGTGCAGGGAGTCTGCAGAAGAAATCAGGTGAGGAACAAGATGCTGTGGTGACTGAGTATGACTAGGAACATCAGGGTGATGTTTGGAGAATTCTGAAGACAATGACATTTGGTGACAGAGGGAGCGGTGCTTTGTGAGAGCCACTGCAGGAACCTGGCTGATGGTGAGATCCCAGAGATCATGAGGACAGAGGGCCTAACGTTAAAGGGAGAAAAAAGGAGAATTCAGAGGAAAAATAAAAACATGTGGTGCAACTTAGGCCCCTGGAAATATACTGAAGCAAAATGTCAATGAATTTGTATGAGCTCAAGGACAGAAATGTAATACGAAACAGCCAGTATGGATTTGTTAAAAACTAATCATGTCAAACACATCCAGTTCCTTCCCTTGACAGGATAACTAAGCAGACAAGGAGGAAGTATTTATGTAATGCCTCTTGACACTAGTAAGACATCTGACACAGGCCAACATGATGTTCTCATTAGCAAACTACAGAAATAGAGCATAGAAGAAGGGTGTCTGGAGGACGGTGTACAACTGATTGAAGAAACTACATTCACACACCTGTTATTAGCTGTTTCCTGACAAATTCAGAGGATGTATGAAGTCCTCTAATGCTCTGCACCATTCAATATTTTAATTTACGACTGAGGTGGCAGAAAAGAGAACACTTATGAAAAGTGTGGAAAACACCATGGTGTGGAGAGACAGGCAAGCATTTTGGAAGGTGGTCTTAGAATTAAAACAGCCCTGGGTGGGGAGACGATCCAGACCAAGTGGCAGTGCTTTAGTTGGGGTCTGACCTTTCCTTGCATTGGGCCCAAGTTTGCCCAGAAACAGCGAGTCCCCAGTTTGCCCAGCAACTGCAAGTCCAGCAGTCTGTTTGCCCAGCAACAGCAAAATGACACTGCTGGGTGGTGACCACAGGAACCACTGAGGAAAGGTATAAAAAAGGCTCCTTGAGAACCCGATGAGAGCACTCCTGAGGAATGGCTGGCCCGCACTGTGGTGATCTCCCCTTACTTGGGATGCCAGGTAAGGATACTTTCATGGGAATTGAGTGATACCTATTAGGTAGATTACAAGGAATTTTGGAATAGAAGCACAATAGTCCCCACTTGCAGGGGTATGTAATTGTTATCCACTTAATAAGTGCCTTATCCCAATAAACCTCACTTTGTACCTCGGACACAGAATTTTATTATTCCTTCAAGGGGTAGATAGTAACAGAGGGTCTGACCGCGACACCTGACAAATAGGAAAAATGGTCAGCAATTCCTAAAACTTAATCATCATGGAGAGAGTGCCACAGCTTATGGAAAGTCGCTATATGAGACTCCTCATGGACAGCTTCTTCCCTTCCTCCCTCTAAGTCCAGCTTGTAGTGCATGTTCTGCTTTAGTGCACAAGACAACATGGGAGCAGAGGTCATGACCATTCTCCTGTTTCGTCTTTATAGCAGAAGATTGGACTGAGACTGGTAGGAGTAAGAGAATACTGAGGCTCTGAGACTCTTCCATTGCTGGCGTATACTCTGTAACCCAAAATCCTAAGATGTATGCCAAAGATACAAGACTCTGTCTTATACAGATTTATCTTTCTACAGATTTTCATACTACAGTTGAAAAGTTGGCATGCAGATGACAATGTTAACATCTATGGTTAGTGGCCCTGACTGGGCTCTAGACAGCTGTGTGCTTTAGGAAATCCCAGGACATTTCCCTGGTTCTTCACTCAGTTCAGCAGTTGTCTGCTGAAACCCAAATCCTAATACAAAAAGACTAAGATAACTGTGTAAATTCTAACAGTCATCTGGGGTTATTTCCTAGCAAGCATTTACAACATAGAAATGACAGAATCACCCCTTGCATCACATTGTTACAAATAAGTTCCCCATCATCTACAATCAGCACCCTGGGTTAATGTGAGGTGTGAAGGAAAACAAGCACTTTTAAGCCACTCTGCCTTCCTTTTCTTCCCTACCCACCAAGATGACTGAATTTTCCAGGATACAATTAAAAGTTGGATTTAGCATATTTTTGTTCTGGAATTTTTGCATTACTCTGTCCAACCACGAGCCTCATCCACTCATCTGTTGCGTCTTCAATCGCAGATGCAAACTACATGCATAGATCTTGTTATTGGCAAATGGCTTTGTTAATGCATATGGTCACATTATGTCACTCTGACAGGTAGGCCTTGCTGCTAAGACTATTTTTCCTGCTCACCTGCTCACCAGGTTGGCCACGGCTCCCTGGTTCACCCTGGAAAAACAAAAGCAAAACATTAACATTGCAAGGGCCTGACCCTTTTGTAAGAACACTTTCTCGTTAGTAAAGTGTCCTGGCCCGTGTTGTTCTAGCTACTTCCCAAAAGGCACTGAAATTGCCTTCTCAATGGCTTGGGAACTCAGACCACAGGAAGCCAACACAAGGGCCAGGTCAGATTTCCCTACACATGTAGACTGGAGAGAGGAGCATCAAACAGGGTTTGGTATTTTGGAACACCATGAACTCTGTAAGGCAATGAGACGCATCAGCTAATCCTCTTATGCCTCCACTTTTAGAGGAATCTTACTCTCCTGACTTCAGTATAAGAACTTCCAAACTCACCTTGATTGACTCAATGGCTACAGCAAACTATGAAATAAAATCCCTTACCTTAGGGCCAGCTTTTCCAGGAAAGCCTTCCTCACCCTTTTCCCCTTGGTCTCCCTGCAGGGAACACAAGAAGTTAATATACAAACTTTTCTGGTAGTGCAGCATGTTTGCAGACAACAGCGAGGAATATTTTGACTTAGATCCTCAGTATCAGCCTGAGGATGTAACTGGAGCCATGTGAGAATATGTTTCCTGGAATGTTCTTCCATTCTAGTGATGTTTGCAATCATATCTCCAGCACTGATCATCCTACTGGAATATTTCTGGAATAACACAAAGTCAACCACTGTTACATTAAAAATGTACACAGTGAATTACCTGAAAAACAAAACCTCCATTCAGTTTCTTCAAACTATACCTGGTTAGAAAGTCTACATTGTTTCTGTTAAGAAAAATAAATAATTGTGGGATTGGCACCTTGGCCACTGGGCTTCTTAGGTAAATACTTTGAAACTGATCTTTCAGTGTGGGTGGCATCAGCATGGAGACCAGAGACTGCAGTGGATTAAGAGCTGAATTGTGCTACATAGCTAGGAAGTCCAGTAGGTACTACACAGTTCTGTGGATAAAATTTGAAGTTTATTTAGCCTCAGAAATTTGTTATAGGCTCCAAATGTCTCACCTTTATTCATCTGTCAATGGGAGCTGGGGACTCTGTTAGACCTGGGCTCAAGCACTCAGTGCACTCGTTTGAGACAGGCAAGTAGAAATGTAGTGTGTTATTGGAATAAGTAGGGGTCATAGTGCTCAAGTATCAGAGGCAACAAGACTGCTGCCAATGCAAACCAAGTAGATGGTTAAGAGCTGTTGTCCTTATTCTAATATAGTGTCATCATCCCCAAAGCCTAGCTTGGCCTTCATAGTCAAAACATGACACATTCCTTTGACACTTATTTACATAGTGATGACAAGTCAACCAGAGTGTCTCCTACTTCTAAATTTCCTATCTTCCTTCTCCCACTGCAGAGACAGCAGAGGAGACAACTTTTCCCAATCTGTCATTTGTAGAAGCTTTCAAATGGGGCATAAGAAGAAGAAAATAATGAAGAACCATCTTTCTGCCACACAGAACTACGGAAGCCTTAGGGGGATGGCATCTCTTCTTTCTAACCCCTCAGGGAGGAAAGAAAGGAATGTCTTTGGAGCCTGCTGCACTTCTTTGTTCTTCTTCTTTGTGCCTTGGACACATGCCTTGACTTGCCAGTGTCACTGGCTTTCTTGAGTGACAGTAGAAGCTTCTCTGTTTGCAACGCTCTGCTGTGTTTGCCAAATAGGATGCAGTAGTTGAAGACTGGAAGAGGATCTCTCATCCCTGCTGTATTTACAACCAGCTCCATCTTCAGAGTGACTCAGTACAGTGAAATCACACCAGCTGACTTGGCCCTGGAGCTTCAATGGTGGCTCAGTGATGTGGGATTAGTGAGGTGTGTTTGAGTCTGGAGATCTGCTCCCATTCCCACTTACACTTGCTACCTCACCCAGATAAGCTGCACAGGTAAGTAGCTTTATACCAGTGTATGAGGCATCACTTACCTTTTGACCGGAAAGCCCAGGAAGCCCATTTAATCCATCTTTGCCAGGCAACCCCTAAACAAGAGAAAATCGTAAGCTGTAAGCACCTGCTCTTTAAATCTTTAACAGCAAGCTCAGGATAAGCGTGGTCAGCTCGTCCCTCTTCCCACTAACCTAAGTTTAAGAAAAGAAGAACCACCTCATGCATTTTGTTTTGACTCTTTCCCTACTGTGACTCAGAATATACAAAAGTTGTCACAATGCACATAGATGCACACAGATAGGCTCAGCCCTTTCTTCAGTATCCCAGTTTTGGTGAACGACCACTGGATGTCAGTGTTGTTACAGAGAAACAACAGTGTAGCCCTTCTATGTGCTATGGATTCTTAACTAACTTTAAAAATTACACTTTTACTTATCATTGTCTCTAAGTTTCTATTATCTGTAGCTATAAAGATTTCTAAAAGTCTATTTCTCCTTTTAAATATTGGTAATTTCTTATATAATACATAGACTCCTAAAATTAAATTATATAACACATAGTGACAGAATTGTTCAGCAAGGTAAGAATTAAAATTACTTCCTGTAATTCATTTAAAATGGTGAGAAAAAGTTTTGTCCCCTTTTCGAGTGTCAGTCAATCCCCAAATACTGCAGGCTGTAGGTGGCACTTCTTAATACTAAGTATTTCATAATTCACCTTTCTTGACTTAACAGCCAACAGAAATTGCTAAGCTCTGCTAAATCTGAGATTTTAATTTCAGTTCTTTGGCCTAACTCAGGAAACTCCAGGTTTGGAAGAACAGTATCTTGCCAAAGGTAAAATGACTTTTGAAAGGTATCACACAAAAAACCCATCATGGCCCCAGTGTGTAGGAACAGTGGAGCTGTGTCCAGTAAAATTCTTGTTCAGAAAAGGTATCAGAGGCTAACGTCTGCATTAAAGGAAACAGCGCTGGAGCCCACATTAAAACCTTGCATGCAGACAAGGTGCAGGAAAGGAGGCAGAGACTTGAGAATTAAAGTATTTGAAGTCATGGAGAGCATGAAAGCAAAGGAAGCAGTTCCTCAACACTTACAGCTGGTCCCGGTGGTCCGATTCTACCAGAAACTCCAATCTCTCCTGGCAGTCCCTGAAAAACGAAATCAGAAGAAAAAAAACGAATCAGTATTTCTGTCCTTTGCAGCAACCTCACTGGAGGTTGCTGCTTTCAATTTAAATGCAATTTTCCCTTCCACAGCAGTCAGGTCTCTGCCGTGAGGAGTCCTGTAGACATTGACTTATCCCCAGGTAGCACCGACGTGGTTCCAACACTCAGCACAGAGAAGCTGTCCTCTAGGACCAACTGTGGCTTTTCAGTGAGAAAATATAAGAGAAAACACACATTGCCACAGGCCCTGACTCAGTTCCCACTGAAACCCATGACCTAAAATTCTCCCCAGCTGTTTTTTCTTCTCCTTGATATAAAACAAAAAAACCCCAAGCTTGTTTTCTTACTGGCGCTCCAGGTGGTCCAGGGGGTCCAGCAATGCCTGGGGGCCCTGGAGGTCCCTGCAAGAGACAAAGCAAAACCAGTTTATCAAACTCTTTGATAGTGGCTGAAAGCCTTAAGTCCTTCTCTGTGCAGTCGGGGCCCTAATCGAAACGGGCAAAAGCGCTGAGCTTTATTTCACTAACTTCTACCAAAAAAAAAGTGCAAGATGCTAAACTGAACTCCAAGGGAACCATGCTTACAAGCAGAACAGGATCTCCTGCTTAAGCCACTAATTACTATTGCTACAAGGTGAGCTCCATCCTCCACTCCAGTGCAAGAGATGGAGGAGTTGAAGGCCATCAATGGTAATGTATAACACAAAGCTTGTCCAGGGGGATTCCTTGTAGCATCCAGCCTAATTTAATCTTGATTAATGTTGTTTCAAAGTGAATAATTTACCTCTGCAAAAAGATCCCTGAAGTAACTAATGAATGGAACAGGCTTGTGGTTTTTGCTTTTTTTTTTTTGGGGGGGGGGTAAAAATACAAATCCAACAGTATGGAGAAACAATGTAGTGAATCAAGTGTTTTAAAACAAATGCACCACCATTTTAGTGCCCTACATTAACCCTGTTGATAGTAAATGGTCCTCAAAACCCCATACTTCAATGCACACGTTCAGCTGGAAATGTCCTAACAGTCTTTCTTACTCATCTCCCTGCAACAGCTGTTTCTCTTAAGGAAAAAATATTCTTTCAATAGCCACCCAATTTTCAGAGGGATTTATTTTTGTGTGTTGAGCAAATTGTTAAATTTGGCTTCCTAGCTGAGAAATTTGTTTCCATACTCGACAGATCTTAACAGGTTGCCTGAGATGCAGAGGTGTTCATTACTTTCAGCTTCCACCGTAGACAAGATAGGATTTCTCCTGTGCCCAGAATGACCCACGTGTTCATATATTTTTTTGGATCAGGACCTAAGCAAACAACATGAGGATGGATGTGAGAAACAGATATATGACTGACTTGCAATTTTACCCTGGCTGTCTCCTTCTGCCTTTCTAACACGATGATTTCATTAATTTTCAGTTTTCAGCATAGGGGGAGTTCTGGTGTGTCTGTACATGAAAAAAAAACCAAACAACCCCTGCCTGCCATCCAAACCCTACATAAATAATTGAAACTGAGCAACAGATACAAGATAGAAAATGGCCAGTCAGCATTTTCCCTGTCACCATTCATTATCACAAAGCACAGCTTTTGTGATTAAGGTATTATAAGTCACGGATCAATATTAGCATTTCACATTTAAGGAAAAATGTAGCTGAAGAGAAGAAAATGGTGTAAAAAAGTGAGGACAAGGAGTTATTTGTGGCATGGTTTGACAAAGAAGGTAATAGATAAGCGGTCTTTTTAGAATATGCTTGTAAAATTCAGTCAGAAGAGAAGACAGCCTCTCACCAACAGATGGGGCAAAGGGACCTGCAGATGCACTTGCCTCCCATGATCCGCTTTCTCTGCAACTCGGAGCAGACGTGGAATCATCCCACCAACAACACTATCATTTGCAGAGTGCCTCAGATGTGAGCATAACTAAAAAATCCCCAGAAAGATGCACTGATGCTGCTGACATAATTCCTGGGGAGGCCTGCATTGGCTTCTGGGGACATTGGTTCAGCTGCTACTGCAGGAGGGTCCTGCAGTTAAGGAGCTCTACTCCTATCAGGAAACACCTGGTTGAGACCATCAACCACTTAAAAAAGTTTTTGCCATTTAAAGAAAAGAATCAACAGGCCAAATTAGCCCAGCACAAGAGGTAATGCCACACTGTAGACACAACTGGATAGAGAGACCTCAGACACCAGGGAGCTGGCAATTCTGCTCGGCCCTACTCCGCCTCTACAAGGATGGTATCGCTGAGAGGCCCTGCAGAAGATATGGGCTCCAAGAAGGGGCTTCCATGAAGAGTGGGTGAAGTATGGGGAAAGAAGGCAAAAGTACCTTTAGAAAAACAACAAAAAACTGATTTGGCGGCAGAGTGGCCTATGCGGAAGTTCAGGAAAGAAAGTGCAAAATTTACTTTTGCAGACTTTCCTTGCCAATTCCATTGGTTCCTCCCTAACAGCCTAATTTTGTTCTCTCTCTCTGCCAATAACTGAGCCACCTCACACCATGAAACACATGTTCTCCACGGCCCTACAACAGGGAGCTTCTACCAAGAGGTGAAAAACCCTGGCCAGGACCCAGCCTCAGCCCAAGCATCCCCAAGTATGATGCAAGTTACCCCACGCAGTACAGAGAAGGTGCAATCTGACCTAAAAGCAAAGTCTCACTCAAGCATCTGTCGGTGACCAGCATAATCCCTGAAACACGAGGTGCTACATCCTCCTCATCCCAACTATTTCTCCTAGTAAGTATATTCTCCTAGAATATCTCCTAGTGAGATATTCTCACTATCCAAGACAATTTCTAATTATACTCTTAAACTTTCTGTATTCTGGACCACAATAGCCTTGTTCAAACATAAGTCTTGAAATGGAAGCACACTGATCCTTACCCTAAATTGCCACTAATAATTCCATTTCATTGCTCTCCATGAGAGCAATCATCCAGGACATCATGCCCAAGACTGGTTTACTTCGATAGCTTCACCACATGTTGCACCAACAAATGTTACACTCACTAATGGAAAGCTGTTCTGATAAAAGCCTCTCTGAGATGGACGTAGAAAGAACAATTTTATGTAATGGCCACCACTATCCCTGGGAGATGCACAGGATGCTGACAGCCTGCTCCAGCTGACTGCGTACACCAGTACATCTACTGTCCTACTGGATTTCTTGCTTTCCGCAGCCTGGGTTACAGCAAGTGACTGCGACACAGAGAAATAAAATGGCACAATCACATGAAAGTTGCAGAAATACATCATATATGGCCTTTATAGAGCCCTCCCTTTTGCTACTGTCCAGAGCAAATCAGTTTCACTTGTATATAAACTTCTGTTATTGTAGCCCTTTGCCTGACTTCTGAGTATACTTTAGACCAAGGACTATTCTTTCAAAGTATTTAGAAAGGACCAAACTGACAGCATTTTATTTGTGATTAAAAACCCCCCATAAAACAGCAGCAGCAGGACAGCTTGTAATGCTTAACCCCAAAATCTCATGCCATCTGTTTTCTTTGCTGCCTTTTTTTAACTGAGTGCAGATTAAAGTACCTGATTTAAATGATCACCTTTTTCAGAGATCATTTGATTAATTACACAGATGAGAGTCCCTGTCCCAAATCCAGTCCCCAGTGTTGCCCCTTTAAAACTCTGATCTAGAAGAAAATAATCATGGAGTGTTTTTTTTCTGGCTGGTAAAGACTCTGATGTGTGCTTCCTACATGCTGAAGTAAAAACTGATATATGAAAACTATTCTAAAACAGGACTACACAAACTCAGTTTGGAAAACAAATGCAAAACATGGATCTTTTATCAAAATGCTTAAATGGAAGTATTTTCAAACTGTTGTTTTGAAACAAAAAGATTTCAAAGGTTCATTAAAATGCAAAGAGTGTGTAGAGGGGGGTGTGTGTGTGGGTGGGTGTGTGTGTGTCTGTGTGTGTCATGGGGTGGGACATCTTTAAAAACATTGGAGGGGGTGGATTTTTACAGGCTCCATTCCTTAGACAATGTAATTCAGGGACAGTTCTCAGGAAAGAAATCTGACACTCTCCATATTGGAGGAACAGCTGTGTCTGTCCTCCAGGATCCACTAAAGGATGCTCTCCTTTTCCATTGTGTACCTTGCTGAAAGACAGGCTGGGAAAGGGAGAGCTATTAAGATTTAGGTTCTGCACTCCCTAAGGAAGCTCTAAAAAGGAAAAAAAAAAACCTTTCTCTGTGACTACATCAGTAGGCTGCTTGGCCTAAATCTCTTTTCCATGAAAGAAAGGATGGCTATGTTTTAGAGGGAGGTAAACAAATGCCATTCCATGATGGAAACTGAAGTCTGATGGCTTTTCCAGATACATGTCTCTGGAGGCAAAGCTTGCACAGACATATTTTCTGTATATTATTCCATTCTGATGACTGGATTCTCTTACACTATGAGAAAGGCTTAGATAAGCCCTTAACTCATGTCAAAACAGACTGTGGTCTAGACTTTTTAGGCAGTGTGCCAGCTTTACAAACAAGAAGAACCTTTGGGACATGCAAGAGCATCCTGTCTGCTGCCACAAGGATAGCAAAATGCTTAACTATGGTGCTGACAGCCTTTTCCCCTCCAGTGTCTGTGCTTGTCTCCACTTCAAACACCAATTACTCCTCGCAATTTCACCTCTCAGAAAGTCCCCACAGACCCTTCCTGTTGGCTTTGCGCTCTCTCCCCTTTATTTCTATTTCTCTCCCATCAGAAATGAGGCTGTTGCAGCTAGTTTTGTGGAGCAGTCCATGTGTCTTACTATGACCCTTGCTACTCCAACTCTCCATTTCTCCCTTGCTGCATCTGAGTGGGTTCTGGGAACAGCTCCTCAAATCGGCTCTTCATTTCTCACCCCAGGCACTACAGTATCCACCAGCACAATTACTGTGAATTATTTTCAGTAATGCAGCATAAGAGCACCATATTGCTCTCTTTGCTTAAATCCTGCCTTGCAAACCAAGACAAAGATAAGAGGATATAGAAAAAGGCTGTTGCTGATGACACTGAAAACCAAAAGCCTAAAGAGCCAACAGATCTGAGCATTTACCTATGATGCATGCTCTATAGTTAGCTTCAGTGATAGTGCCATAATTCACAAGCGGAGGAGGTCTCCAGTTATTTCACCAGGTGGCATTGTAATTGGAATACCAACATTATTTTAAAAAATAAAGTGTTTTTCAACAAAAATTCTCTGAACTGTCTTTCCAGCTCTGTAAAAGTACTGAATAAAGTCTCTCCAGGAGAATTTCTTGCTTCCAGTGAAAGGCAGGTTTTTTTAATTTCATCACTTAGTGTAAGATATGGACATGATCTCTTTTGTCTACAGGGGAAGATTTATTTCCCTATGTGTTCGCTTTGAGTTGGTTTACTGAGTCAGTGCAGCAAATGAGAAAAACAACAAAAAACCTCTCTTATGGTCTTTTGTTTCAGTACTATTAGTGATCTGCACAGGTGAAGACTTTTTTTGCTTTATTTTTGTTAAAGGTACAGATCTTATTAAAGATAGCTCTGAGCAATATCTTCCAATTTCAAGCAGCACTAGCATAGTTTGAATTCAATCTGAGTTTTGCAGCTGGGGCCTGTATCCTTTTCTTACATTTTGCAGTATTAACTTGCATTGTAAAAAGGACATTAAGGACACCATGCATTTCAGAGGATATAATTTATTTCCGGAATTACTTAAGAAAAGCTGGGCTTGAGCTTATACCCTACGGACAAGTCTATGCTAATTAAATCACTGCCAGCCATAACCATAAAAGGTACAGCTTGTACTGGTCTTCCTCATAGGTCTTAGTTATACCACCAGGTTATCTAGCATAAGGCAAGCCTCAGTAACAGCCCAGAGATATTGCAAGTGTGATGTATGGCATTTTTGTCTAAATCTCAAAGAGTTTTGACTTGTTTTGCTGTCTTACAGGTGAACAGCATGTACCTGCTTAGCCCAGGGAATCTAGAGAGTGGCTCATTGGACCATTTGTAGGTACCTGCTTTAGGAGAGCTTCAGGCTCCACTGATGATATTAACTGGTTCTTCATCAATAGCAGCTCGGACACCTGCATCCCCATCCTTAACCCAACAAGTACTCACATTTAGAGCTGAATCCCAGCCCTGGTAATTCAGTGATACAGGTCAGAGTGTCTGAGCCTTCAGTTAGCACTGGGGCATCAGCTCCCCTCCCTGCTGACCCTGCGAACACAGCCTTCACGGCTCGCTTAGCGTACACTGCCTAACTGCAGATCTCCTTCCTCCTCAGGATACCCCTCATGCCTAGAAAAGCATTTGCAAAGGTACCTCATCAACCGCTTTCAGCCCCTTCTCTGAACTCCTCCTATCAACAGATGATGGGATAGACAAGGTATACCGAGATCTCGGGCGACCATGCAGAAATGCACAGCCTCATTGTTTCCCGTGCTTGGCACCCATTCATCTATTTCAACGGAAAGTGCTTTACAGAAATGCTCATTTTTCAGTCTGCATTTGAACAGCCTACTGCAATAGAAGTTTGGTCCATGATTAAGGTTCCTGGAAACTAAAATAGTACAAATAAATAATAACAACAAAAACACATTATGAGTTCAGACGTCTGTGTCCTTGCTGCAGGAAAATAATTCATATCCAGAGGGGAAATAAGACCCAGAGTGTCTACTCCATGGCTTAATGATGTTGCAAGATGCACCATTTCTAAAGGTCACTGGAAAATAAATGCTCAGTTTTGGGGGTGCTGACTGGACAACGTGGAGCAAATAAGCACAAGGACTGGTTCACCACCACAGCTGACTTAGAAGGAAAAAAAACATTTAAAAATCTTTTGGGAATAAAATGTAGTTTGAGTTAGTGTGTGCAAGGAGAGAGGCAAAACTAGGGCTATGCTATTGTCACAAAACATCCCCAAGCTAGCTGAGAAGTTGCCTCCTAGCTGCTGTTTCAGGATTTGACACTTCAGTAAACCCTCATATGGGACCACTCCAAGTCAATGGTCCTTGAGAGTTGGACTGACATCATCTCAACTGCGGTTCATCACTGGATCTGCTGATCCTGCTCCAGAGTAGCCCTGAGTTCCCTTGCACAGCTGCTTGATCCTTCTGTGGCTTCTCAGTCGGACTGAGCATGACAGCAACCGTTCTTCCTGACAAAGCTCAACAGTAACTTCAGATGGTCTTTTTGATGTCTTTCAGCAACAATGTGCCTTCTACAGCTCCTATATCCACTCCTTCCTTTTGCCCATACAGCTATCAATGGGGGGAATCAGGTCAGAAAACAAAAGAATATTTAAATTTAAAACAGCAGAGGAAAGGGAGGTTATTTTAGTGTCCTAATCTAGTTTATATATGGCCAACTCAAATCAGGTGGCCCTCAATGTCATGGAGATAGCACAGGAACAGGTGACACAGACTTCGTCACATAACTGGAAAGAACATCCATGTAACTACAGCATAAGGAAACTGCTTTTCTTCTTGGGTATTTTTGGGGCATAGACTGGTTAAGAAAAAAGATGCTGATAAAGTGCTTAAAAAAGCTAATGTCACAAAAAGTGTTGTTAAGCTGAAAAGTAGTTTTGTCACAAACTGAATGTAAGCACTTTCTCCAAACAGAAATATGGAAATCTGCAGTAATACGTCCAGAACAGAGTGCCATTGCAAGAACAGGAACAATTTTTCCATTCTTACAGTTAGCTTGGAGGAAGCCTCAAATTAAGTATCCCTCAATGGGGCTAGCATTATATGTAGTTTTAATTAACATAAAATTTGCTAACTTTATTTAGCCTGTGCAGAAAGGAAAATTACTTAATGCTATGTCAGCAATTTTCTCAGATACATTAACAAAATCACTAATACATGCATATATATATATATTTTTTAAGTTGTGGGGAACTTGAGCTGAGCAACTGTGACATTGTTTGGATGGATAGTGTCAGATATCTCAGAAATAATGCATGGAGAAAAATCTTCCCCCAAAAGCAAGGAAAATCCTCTCCCAATGATTCAGAAGGCTTGGGGGGACAAAATCTTTTAAATCCATTAGAAATAACTGTCTTCATTCCTCTCAAAGGCTGCTGATGAAACAGTTGCAAACCAGATACCATACCAAAGGAAAAAGTCTTAAAAATATGTAAACCAGTATCAAGTGGTGTTTCGCAGGGCAAGGTTCCCAGCTGGACACAGGGGCCCTCACCTGCACAGAGTCACAAGTATTTGGATTGCCTCTTTGACATCTGCCATAGACATGTGAACAGCTCATTGCAAAACGTCTGCCACAGAAACCATTTCTAGATCGTGTTTCCTGGTTACAAGGGCATAGCTTGCCAGAGGAAACAAATGAAAAATCAGCATCTGCTGTCTAGCAGTGTGCTGTTTGTTGCAATACGTCACCAACAGCTGTAGTAATGGAGGCTCTTCATTCCTGCCCAAAACTTAACTAATTATTGAAACAAATACCAAAGCCAAAGACCCAGTTCATTAATTTATTACTGAAAAGGGAATGAATGAAATGCTCAGTTTTATCCTGAGTGGTCAGCTTAAAGTGAGGTTGAATCTCTTCCTGCTTGAGAACATTCCCACAGATATTTTTCTTATTGCAGGGGTGACCCTACAGAGCAACTCAGGTCAGCTGAGTTTGGCTACAAAGTTAGCAAGAAACCAAGCCAGAGACAAGTGTCACTGTTATTATAATACAGCGCAGAATGGGTTGATCCAAGGTGGAGCCAAATCCTCTCTGACGATGTTTAACATGAACAGCACTATTTTGCCCTTATGGTGTTATAGATGGCACAATTTGGAGCACTATCTTGCTAAAAGCTTTAAAAAAAAGGAGGTAAGGGGTCATTAACTTAAGACATCCTTCCTCACAGGGAGGATAAACATTTAGTTTTAAACCCCTGTCTCTACCTTCCTCAGTAAGCCAACTCCTATCCCTCTGTAACAAGTAGAAACGTGGGTATCAAAGCCACAAAAGCAGACTTGTGCTCAAAGAAGTGTGCTTTCTGAACAGCAAATACCTTTTAAACTGCTTCTTCCCTCAAGACTGCAGCACAGGAGGTATATCTGCAATTGCTAATTCACACAGCCAACAATCAGCTGAGGCACTACCCTAAATATTACAAAACACAAATCATAGCTTTCCCTCTGGAATGATACTGCTGTATGCACAAGCCATGGGGAAATCACATACAAAACACCTTCTTATGACCCTGTTCAAAGATGCTGAAAAACTGTGGAAGGTAAAGGTAATTGCTGCCAGACAGGCAGACTTCTCTCAATCACAACAGGATAAATTAGACTGGCTCTTAAAGGAGAAATACCAACTTCAAAGATGTTGCAGATGAGAAGAGAACAATGTCACAGCATGCTGCATTGTGGTTCCAAGTCACCTGTTGCCACAAAATATGTTTCTCCACATATTATACGAAAAAGAAGAACTCATCACTTACCTGAGGGCCAATCAGACCATGGATCCCTGGGAATCCTGGTTCTCCCTTTTTACCCTGCATGTTCAACAGAAGAGCAAGTATTAGACGCCAGGACAAAGACTGCTACTGACTTTCCAAACCCCTTCACCCCAAAACTGGTAAATCATTGTAATGTGGGTACACAAAACCCTCTGACCCAGAGGGTCAGAGAAGTCACAGTGCGGAGATGCAGCCAAGGGACGTACCCTGTGTAGACACATGCTGAGAGGCACTTTCCTTCCTGAAGTCTAGCCCTTCAACCCTCCCCAACAAACCAAGCAGTGTCCCTCATGTTCCTTGCCCTGTCTCACGCATTAAGAAAGAAAATAATTAAGAACTGTGGTACATGGATGAATATAAAAGATTCACAATCTCTAAGCCAGGAAACAGGGATCCATGAGGCATTTCTAACTAGGGTTGGCATTAGCACCAAGGGACAGAGCTCGCTGTCTCCTCTGCAACCAGAAAAAGAATCCTCCAGAGGAACCAGAGAGCTTTGCTGTGCAAGGGAAGGATAAGTCAGGACCTGGAGTATTCCCTTGAGACAAGTTCACCTATATGAATGCTGCAGCAACTGTGTTCCCCATGGGTTTGACCTCAGAGATTTCACAGGGAAAAGTCCTACACAAGGAAAAAAGAGGAAGAAAAGAGGCAGTAAGGATGCATGAAGCACTGGAGTTAAGGCAGAGACTGGATTTTTTTTCTCAACTCAACAGCTGACTTGTTGTGTTACTTTGGGCAAGTCACATATTTTGTGACTCAGCTTTCTTGTAAAAATAATCTATCCTTCCCTGATGTGTAATAGGCACTGAATCATTAATACTTCTGAGGTTGTTAGCAATATACTAGGAGCGTACAAGAGGAGCCATGTAAATATCCGAGAGACAGAGAAGTGACTTTTTTCTTCCTCATTTCTACTTCTCATCCAAACTGATTTTCTTTTTAGAAGGATATTGTAATTAAGCAAGTTTCATGTCACTGATGATGTGATTGGTCATGCAGATGTGTAAGTCATATATATAATTTTCCCTTTATTTTTCTTTCTTCAAATATGTCCAGAAACAACACCTGCAAACGACATCTTCCTGCTGACTTAAATGAATGAAAAATCTAAAACATCACAAGCAAAATAAGTTTTCATCATATTTTCCCCTGTTTTGACTGAGATTCATTAGCTGGTGTGTCAGAATCTGATCTTTTCCTTATTTTTCTCATAACAAAAAAAAGCAGCTGTCATATACAGAATTTAAGAAGAAAATTAAAGGAGTGATTATGAGGCCCTTGGGTATCAGAAGGAGTTTGTAGTCATTTCCAGGACCATAATACCAATAAAAATCTGCATTATATACTCAGTACATGCACTATTCATGAGTGCTCCTACTTTTTCAACATCCATCACTTCTTTGCTTATCAAACAAAAAAAAGCCATTTATAACCTGAAGGACTCATGTTACCACATGATTCAACATATGTTTTCTAGTTAAAGATGCTCACTTTGCCAACTGCCAAGGTGCTCGTGCAAAGGACACTGTTAAGATGCTTCTTTTAATAAATAAATAAGCTTATGAATAGAGCATACAGGATGTGGTGTGTGGGGCCAGACCCAGGAGATGAATATGCCTGCATGCCACCTCCAGCTTCCTATCAACACGAGAGCTACACGTTAGGTTGGCTGGTTCCACAGCTGGAACACTGAAGCCAGCATACAACACAGTGTGACTGATTCCTTCATGTCCCACCAACCTCATTGGTCACTGGGCATAATTAGCACCCACCTTGCACCTCCCCTGGCGATATTTATGCATCTCCTTAGACTCTAATTCAGAGACTGCATTAGAGGCAGGAACCTGCTATAAACACTTTGGATAACCCTTGGAAGGAGCATAATGGAATTAGCTTCCTAAGTAGTAACCCTAAATCAGATATCACAATTTGGAGAGAATGAACATACCCTGTTGCGTACTCTATACAAAACCACAATGGGTGATAGATACATTACTGTTCAGGCCAACAAAATCCCCAATGAGCCTTGTAACCTTGCAAGTGAAGAGATGCAAGCAGTACATGTGGACCTTATTTTGGAGGTCCACAAGGGTGTGGCTTTAGCAGCTTTAGAGCTTAAGGGCATTATCTGGTTACGGTCTGCCAAACTACTGCTTTTTGGAAACTTGATCCCACCTGTAAAATAATACTTGGGGAACCTATGAAGGTTGTAGCAGCACCACCTTCTCCCCAAACCCATCTCAAAAACCAAGAGGCAGAGGAAGGACATATTTTGCCTCCTGTGACAAGTATACACCAATTGTTCTGTTTCCATGCTGATGGCCGGGCACGCTAATCTGTGGGAGCAATGAGAGATGCGAGAGGAGCCTATCCTTTCCTGGGGTGTAATGCTGAGAAACTTTGGTGCTTTTCAAAACACTGAGAAATCCCTTAAAGCAACATGTAATTATACTGACCAAGAGGCTAAGAGAGTAATTTACCATTGTGAAGGGGACATTTTGGCCACTCAGAAGTTAGCCAAAATCAAACTACAACAGATTTGCTCCATAACATTACAGCCTGTCTATAAAGTACAGAAATACTTGCTGGGAGAAATTATACCTATGAGAGCAAAGCTCAGCAAAATGTCACATCGCCTAATAATATGACAAAAAGCCAGCAATTATGCTCTGTTACTTATAGTAAGAATCAGCTAAGTGTGTAAGAATGTGTATCCTTCAGCTATATGAAATTTATGTTATTTGCCTTTATCAGCAATTTGAACAATAGCACAGTTAAAAAGGTGTGTTTTATTGGAAATGGATATATTTACCTCACTCATAATTATGGCTTCCCTCTGGATTTAATCTATGCCATCAGTCCCTTTTTCATTCTTTTTGTTAATTTGCTTACATTTCGATTTCTGCAAGGCTGAACTTTGCCAGGGCAGGTAATGTCATCTGAACATTTCAAGCGCCCACAAATATATATGAACACAATCATCCATCAGAATGATCTCTACCATAAAAAAGACAGGAAACCAAGGGAAAATGTTGGCTCCACTCTGCTAGAGGGGAAATTTTGAAGGGTATCATAGCCCAAGACTGTTTCTCACCTTGCTGTCCAATAGCCAGAATGGCCATATATTTTCATAGCATGTTTTTCTCTGAGGTTTGGCCCCAGGAACACAGGTGGATTTGGTACCAAGTACATAGGAAGCATCCTTAATTGTGAACGAATATGACTGCTAGCATAAATGTCAACTGTTTCATCTGTAAGCTAGATGGGATGCTAGGATTACCCTTTTCAGCCCTGTCCTTTTACCTCTACATTACTAGAGAAGCCAGAAGAAATCCAACAGTGTTAATCAGTTTGAGCCCCGTGAAGGCACCAACCTTCTACAGTCTGCATATATATTAGATAGTGACAGTAAGTTATGAAGTGAGACCATCTCCCTAGCTTGAGAATGCAAATACCATCAGGGTTGGGCAGCTTATGGGTGACTATTGGGGCTGTTGTGACAAAGGTAAAAAAGGGCTGTAAGTATTTCTGGACATTGAGAGAGATTGCACCTTGGGACTGGCTTCTTCCAAAAAGTCTACCTAATTTGCTGGGCAAACTTATTCTCCTCTCTCTCCTCCATTATTTACATATCTCCCCCTGGAGATACCAATCAACAATCTCCTTCCCTTGGACCCTGTGAGTCTAAGGTGGTTCAAATCAAGGGGAGTTTATACACAGAGAAGTAAGAGTTGAAACAATGTTGACTGCCCATTTCAAGTTGCGACTGGCCAGAACAGGAACATCATATTCAACAACCCATTTAGACAGGAGAGAGATGGGTCAAGAAGTAGAAAGTCAAATAGATGTATTTCTGTCCTGCCATCAGACGCAAAAAGAAGAGCTCAGCAGCCCTCCAGAGATCTGATAAATTTATCTGCCCCATGACAACCAGCATTGATAAACCTTTCATGCTTTGGCAAGTGCTCTTAACCCATCTATTCTGGGTGGAGGGTGTGCCCTGAACCCAGTAGTCCCCAGTTTTAACAGGATCCTTTAGGCTTTATTATAAAACAAATAGTAGCACTTACTGAGACTTATAGCCTTGTACTCCAGTTGTAAAGAGTCAAGAAATGTCTGTTAAGCTTTTTGTGTGGCTCTTACTTCAAGAATAAACAGTCAGGGGATGTGGACACATAAACATGAAAACCTGCTGAAACATGACAGCTGTATTAAAGATGCGGAAGACACCCCTTTGTAACTCACCCATGGAGCTGCACTCCTTCCTCTTGCCTCCAACCTGACAGACCGTGACACTGAACTTTGCAATTAGCTCACAAAAAAAGGATCTTGCAGTAAAATTTTTCTAAGTTATCTCTGTTTCTACATCCAACTCACTCTCATTCTGTTCTTCACATAAATTATTTTGTGCATAAAGTGACTTGAAAAAAGGGGAATTATTATTACTTATCTGCCCGACTCATGTACACTGGAGTCTTAAATACGGAGAAGGACATTCATTAAAGGTTACTATTTTAAGAATACATTTTCCATTAATTTTTTTTCCCATACTTACTATCCTATGAGACTCCTGTATTTTTTTATTTTTTTTTTTGCACTGATTTTTCTTTGAGCATGGGAAAATTTTGACAATGCAAATTTGGAAAACTAGGCTGCAGTGCAGCACATCAAACTTGAAATGGGTCTAGCTAGCTACTATCTCATGCCTATGTGGAAAGTACTGCAACAAGATAAATGCTTTCTCAGTTTCCTTCTGAAATTCCAATCACTTGAATGAACTTGTGTCATCTCAAGAAGAGGCAAATGCTTGAACTCCAAGTTATATAGAGCATACTTCAGAAGAACCTTGTGTTTAGGCTGGATTACCCAAAGATCTGCATGCCTTCCAGGAGCATGTCATACATCTGCAAGTTTTGTGTCTGTCAAGCAAAAAAAAGTTGGGTTTATTTCCAACAAATATTTCAGTAGATCAGGTGTCAAAAAACTTAAGAGCAGAATCAAAATACTTCAATTCTCTTCAATTTCACAGAAGAAAGAGGAGAACAGGAAGATGGGAAAAAAACACAAACCCACCCTAAAATGAAACCAGACTTTCTGACTTCTACCTCTTTTTCAAGCAGTTTTAGTAAAATCAGAAAGACAGTACTGTCTATTACTCAAAGATCTTATGGGACAGATGAGAACAGCAAAGCTGCTTTCTTCCCACTGTGTGCTCTTGATGTGAGGGTATCCTTGTCAAAATATAGGCGTCAGGTGCCAGGCACTTGGAAGCAGCTGGCTAATAAAATGAACATAGCCCAGTTGCTTGGTTCAGGTTGGAATTGTTACCTCCTTGCCCCCAGACAGGATCAAAGGATGGACAGGAATTGTCAGATTAGCAGTTCAGCAGATGTACTGAGGAGACTGTGAATTTTTTCTGTGCCCATAAAACACTTCAAGACCTGCAACTACAGCAGGCTAACAGAGAAGTGCTTTTAAATGCCTGGAAGATGATCTGTCTTCCCAGCTTATGCTCCTCCCAGTGTGTTTCCACTACTGGGCCACTCCCCCAAATATAAGCAGCCCTCCAATTAGGTTTCCATGTTAAAGAATTATGCCTGTGAGTGTGCATTATTATAACTACATTGAAAACACATGCACCATATTGGAGCTCCTGGGAATGGGTTCCAGGACGTAAAGTTCATATATAGCAAGCTTACTTTATGATGAATTTGGCAATCAGGTCTCTGTAATACCATCAGCTTTTTATAGAGCACAACACTCGCTTCACTCTGCCCCCAAACACGTCTGGTTTCATTTTTTTCTAAATAAAACATTAGGAAGATGGTTTATCACATTCTTCAGTCAGCTCAGGAGCATTTCTTTTTCTAATGCCAACTAGGGTCCTGTAGTGTCTTCTTCAGTCTGTCCCCTGTCACTCAAACCCCATCCTCCTGCAGAGCAGCAAATCCCAGCCTTTGGGCACAATTTCTGTGACTCACCAGTGAACTTTATGCTTTCAAGAACAGCTGTGAGTATGCTGCTCTCTTGTCCATAACTTCTGTAAAGTATGTCTGAGAGTAACATGGTGGTGCTCTAAACAGTTTGGAGGTGACCTGCTGGGTATGGTTGGGCTATATCTAAAGTTCTCCATGCTTGCAGTTAGCAAGGCTGGCTTAGTGGCAAGCCCTCAAAAGGGAACAGAGACATAGAATAGATTCATAGAATCATTTTGGTTGGAAAAGACACTTAAGATTATCGAGTCCAACTATTAACCTAGCACTGCCAAGTCCACCACTAAACCATGGCCCTAAGCATCATGTGTCATCTTTTAAATACCTCCAGAGATAGTCACTCAACCACTTCCCTGGGAAGCCTATTCACCAGCTTCGTTGCCCTTCTCTGGACACGCTCCAGCACCTCCATGTCTTTCCTGTAGTGAGGGGCCCAAAACTGAACACAGGACTCGAGGTGCGGCCTCACCGGTGCCCAGTACAGGGGGACAACCACCTCCCTGCTCCTGCTGGCCACACTATTTCTGATACAGGCCAGGATGCCGTTGGCCTTCTTGGCCACCTGGGCACACTGCCGGCTCATATTCAGCCGGCTGTCGACCAGCACCCCCAGGTCTTTCTCTGCCGGGCAGCTTTCCAGCCACTCTTCCCCAAGCCTGTAGCGCTGCATGGGGTTGTTGTGACCGAAGTGCAGGACCCGGCACTTGGCCTTGTTGAACCTCATACAATTGGCCTCGGCCCATCGATCCAGCCTGTCCAGATCCCTCTGTAGAGCCTTCCTACCCTCATGCAGATCAACACTCCTGCCCAACTTGGTGTCATCTGCAAACTTACTGAGGGTGCACTTGATGCCCTTATCCAGATCACTGATAAAGATATTAAACAGAACTGGCCCCAGTACTGAGCCAACACTGCTTCTTGGTCTTAAGCAATCTGTAATACCAAGGCCAGAAGAAGCCTTGGGCCACGTGAAGTCCTGATGACTGGGCTTCTTCACCCCAGTTGGTTATTCAGCCGTACTTGTACCACACATTAGCAGAAGATTCTGCAACTGCTCCAAGAAACGTGCAGTCTAAGCAGGGGTGATGGAAAAACGTTTAAGCAAGTACAATGAATGTATTTAACTGAAAGATCAATCTTGAAGCAGCTGTCTTAAGAAATTAAACTGACACTCTTTAACACAAATGGTGACTCTCTAAAGATTATGCCTTGTTTATTGGCAACTGTACTATCCCATGTATTCTTTTATTTCTTCAGCAATAACAGGAGCAGCAACTTCAGGCGAAAAGAATATCATACTTCCTTTTTTCCTAGAAATCCTTTCAAGATGTATAACCCTATTCCAGTCAGCCAAACTGTCACTAGAGTACTTGGCAAAATATGTCATCTTCTATGAAGTCTATACACTGTGTAGGTGGCTTCTGCATTATATTTCTAACACCAGCCAACATTGCCTCTGTCCTTGCACAGGTCAAGATCCTTCATTTCCAGGGGACTGTGTTATGAGACATGAATTCCTCTATGAAATGGTTCCAAACACATCTTCAGTCCATTAGTAGTTTGTGCCAGCTGCATTACAGCTAACTAAAGCACTGCAGGCTTCTAAGAACTCTAACAAATGGTCGCATCCACATCCCTGTGTCAGGACAGGGACTCTGTGCATGTGCCGACTTCACTTACATCTTGGTTGAGGACCACAATGCAAAACTGAGGTTGAATCGTACTGCAAAACAGTAACCGTTTTACATCAGCCCCTTTGCAGCATGCTACTTGAAAAGGTCCTGAAGTCAGTCTTGCACTATAATCCGTCCCTTACATTACAACATATTAGTGCAGAATATTTTTAAAGTACCTCAGGAACCAAATTTTCAGGAAATATAAATTGATACAGCATGATATCTTGAAACCTCACCTGTATAAAACAGCAGAGGGACCAGGCAAGAAGATGGTTAGTGAATTTCATCTGTTCTACACAGGTCTGCTGAAAAGGAGTCCCAAATCTGCCTCTAGCTCTGATTCTTCTGTCCTTACCATAGTGAAAAAGGCTATGTCTATGCTAAACACAATGGGCCAGGGCTCCATGCGCAAGAGCACAGGAGCTTGTGTTCATGCAGCTAAACTCTCCTTGTCACAAACAAGGATGGCCTTTGTCATCCAGCATGCCAGATACAGTCACCTTGCAATGAAGGGACATTTGTGGGAGACAACTACTTGGCATGACCCAAAGGCATGCTGGGGAACACGCTCAGTGTTAAACAAACCCATGCTCACACTGCTGCTCTGGCTGTTTGGTTTGCTTACGTACCTGTATAGCCTTACAATAGGGGTAGGATACCCCTATTGACAGGGTGTGCAGAGGTGAAGAGATGCATCTTAGAATAGAATCATAGAATAATTTAGAATCATAGAATCATTTAGGTTGGAAAAGATCCTTAAGATCAAGTCCAACCATAAACCTAACACTGCCAAGTCCACCACTAAACCATGTCCCTAAGCGCCACATCTACATGTCTTTTAAATACCTCCAGGGATGGCGACTCCACCACTTTCCTGGGAAGCCTGTTCCTGTGCTTGATAACCCTTTCAGTGAAGAAATTTTTCCTAATATACAGTCAACAAGCCAAGTCTCACAACATGCCAGGGGTAGAGCCACAAATGAAACCGAGACATTGTGATCCCGTCCGCCCGTGTCCCCAACACTGGGCTGTGCTGCTAGAGAGCCTTCTTGTTTGGGTGTGTGCAAGAGGGTTCGCTACAGCTCTAAGCTGGGCCTTCAGAGCCTGCCCTCACCTCACATCCAGTCATTTAAAACTAGACTCAAACAAGTATTTGAGATTTCTGCTCTCAGCATTTTAACTTTTAAGCCTGTCTAGAGAAATGCTTGCTTTCTGCAGCCAAATTTATTTAAGATGGTAATCAATGCCTGGATTTATATTTGTGCTTTGTCAAGAACTGTAGTAATGGTGAATCAGTAGTATCTTCTAATCTGTTCTCTCTCCCACATGTAGGTTATCCATGCAGATCCACCGAGCCCAGGACTTTGATTCATCTCATGCATTCAGTCATTGAATAACGGCCTTTAATCAAAAAAAAATACTTCTATCCACCTAAGATGCCTGGTGACTAATAAAGACCCCTAGGAGAAGAAGTCTAACTAGCTAGACACAACAGAGTCTAGGGAAACATTCAAAGACAGTATGGATCAAATGACATCTCTAATCAAATGATCATTAGCAGGAGCATTTTGTGTCCTGTTGCAGATCCTGATGGATCACTGTCCTTTACCCAGCTAATATGCTCTATTAGTCTTATTCAAGAAACAATGTTTCACAGCAGGCTTTAAAACCAGGACAATTCAGAACTTGTCAACTCATGAGTAAAGCACGGCACAGTTATTTGCTAAAGTGATAAGGTGATATTTTCTAAAGACTGGAAAAGTACAAGAAAGCAAGTAAATGCCCTTTTCCACTGTGGCATTAACATGAGACTGCATGCCTCATCTTCCTAAGGAGAAGATTCTTAAAAGCCACACTTACAGCTCAATTAAATATCATGCAATTCAATGGGAAATCTGTAGAAAACCACCTACCAAGGTATATATTTCTTCTCTGTACTGTCCTTTGCCCATAACCCTCCCATGCTCACAAGTAGCGCTCTCACATCCAGTCTTTTAACAGCACTGGTGCTGACGCAAGTGCAAAGGGTTACAGGCAACCCCCACGATCTACTCTATGGATTAATCTATGACCAAGTCTCTGTGACTACTGCATACAATCTGTGGACTCCAAGAGGTAGTGAAAGTTACTGGACCATAAAGAAAGAATAGAGGAAAGGATCTGGGCCTCCAGGATCCTTAAATAAGTAGAAAAGTATATGTAAAGTGGGCCGAAGTACCAAACCTTATTGAACAAAGCTGTCCACAGCCTCTTGAGCCTTGCATTAAATAAAAACAGCAACTCACCCTTTGACCTGGTAAACCAGGGACTCCAGGCTTGCCTTCAGGACCAGCCTCTCCCTTTAAAAGTGAAAAGTTTTAGAAAGTTAACCGAGTGAGAAAAACTAATGAACTATATAACCATTTCCTAGCTGTTTTGTGCTACCATTACTGCATGGCTACCTAGATAACTCTTACCTGATAATTACGTTGTCCTGTGAGCAGAAGAGAATAAGAAAACAGGATAGAGAAAAGTGACAATGCCCTGATTAAATACAGAGCACACAACTATATTTAAATTACATAATTAAAACCAGAAGCAGCAGTGACAGTCTGAATTGAGATATCCTGCAGAGTTGGGTTGCAAAATATAACTAGAATAAGGTATAATTAAGTCAAAAGTAAGAATGCTAGTATGTCTAAATTGTTGCAAAAAATTGTGTTGAAACACAAATACACATACCCAATTCTTATTTTTCATCCAAAGAACATTTTAGCCAGGATACTGTGGCATAAAGCCAACCCTTTTTACATCACCCGTTCTCTGATCTTCATTACATGATAGCTTACAAGTTAACAGTGAGTGCCTCTCTGAGATGCGCTGAATGCCCATACAGCTCTTCAGGAGATTAGAAATAGAAAAACAATCAGGTTCTGCATGACAACAGCCTCGAGGCAATGTCTGCCTCTGTGCGATGACTGCCCATGTCCTGGGTGCCACCTCTGTATGTTCAGAGTGGCCATCCACAGCAGGAGACCTTCTCTCAGCAGGGAAGAAAACAGGAGGCTGGAAGGCACTGATTAAGATCATAGTGCCTGAATATTATATAAGATTTTGCATGTATGCCTCACACCAGTCTGAATTTCAGTTTCTGGGAATTGCAAGCAGTGAGAGAAAAACTTACCGGAGGCCCAGGAAGTCCAGGTTGGCCTTGTGGTCCTCGCGGCCCAGGCTCTCCCTACAGAAATTTTTTTTTTTAAAAAGCGTTAAAATATCTGTATGAAAAATTATATGGGCACATTAGTCTTGTTGGCCATCTTTACAGAACCTATACCACCCCTTTCCTCATAGCTTCCAAAGAACCAGTGCAGAGACCAGCTGGTTTTCTCCTTAATCCTTCAGCTACTTGAATTATCAGCACTCATTAGACTGTACACAGACTGATCCACCCACGTTCAGCAGGCATTTATCCATAACTGGCTCTTTGTTTTCAAAGGTAGTAACTCTACTGGGCTATCCTGGATATTCCAATAAAACACTGTGGGTTGGGGTTCAGTGGTGGAGAAAAGCAATTGTTGCAAAAACAGCATCCACAGGCACTTCCCCCAAGCCAGTACAGCTGTGAAGGGCTTTAAAGTATCATTTATATGATGCATATAATTATATTAAATAATAGTAAAATACAAATGATGCATCTACCAACATAAAATCAAAATTTAAATATATTTTATTTATATGTAGGACTAACAGACTGAAGCAACAGGTGTCTCTCCTCTATTTGAGTGCCCAGGTTCAGAGACAAACTCAGCATAAAACTCAATTACAGTTTAACTTTCATATTAATACTTCCCTGGACTTAAAGAATTGCATAGCTGACTCTCCAATTTATACTTCTCATTCATGTTAGATTCACCACATCTGAAAAGGACATTGCCCTTTTTCCTTTCTTGTTTATTTTCTCCACTGTAAATAGGAAAACTTGTTTCTTGATGGCCTGACAATGCTCCTATCCACCTTAATTTTGAAGTATTCTTTTAAAACAAAATCTAACCTAACAGGCAACTGAACTACATAAAAGTATCCTTGCAATGGAAGAACAGATATTGAATTTCTCTTACTTGCTCTCCTTTTAGGCCTTCAGTGTGTACCTGCAATAAAAATGCAGAGTCATAAAGGATAAAAAGGGGAAAGACAACACAGCAGGTGCCAGAGGTATGATGGTTCCCCACAGCGTATTTTTCTCCCCTCGCCATTCCCTCAAGATGCACGCTAACTGCTGCAGCTCTTGAAATCCTGCTGCGGGCAGGGGGATACTTTCTATTTAAACAGCTCAGACTGACACAAGGTTTGCGCACCTATGAAATGATTTGCGTGGCTGTATAAACAGTAAGAACTTAATTCATTATCTCATTGGTATAAATAAGTTAGTAAATTCCCCAGCTCTTGTCTTGTTTTAAATTACAAAGATCTATTGAATGCAGAAGGCATCGTATAAATAGCAGGCTGACTTTGGATATGGTGCATGCTCAGCCTGTTCTCCACCCACCTCCTGGAACTTTAGGCTCACTTTCAGGTTTTATACGTATCTTTCAAAATCTCTTGGCAACTACTGTCACATCATTAATTTCACATTTAAGCAGGGCAGTAAAAGGCTCTTACCCAAACAGGTTTTTTTCAGAGCTCTTTCCTTCTCCCTCCTTTGCTTTCTACCACATTCAGGGTAAGGAAATAGCCTGCTGCCTTTCTCATGATTGCCAGGGAGCTTCTCATTCTTGTCTTTAGCACCCAGTCCTTCTTTGGCACAGTGCTACAGTTAACATTGATCGTATCAGTGGCCCTTTAATGCTTTCTACAAATAGTCCAAGAGTGCTGTTTCCTAATTTTAATCCTGTTTTTTTTGAAAGTAAAAGGGATACTCCTCAACTGCTTTGTTACCGACCCCTGCAGAACTCAGTTGTAGACCTCTCCTTCTGCATACTTTGTGGTAAATCTTCTTTCTCCATTCAGTTGGAGGTGATGCCTTCATGCAGACAACACTAACCTCTGGATATCCTTACATTCCTGATAGTGACACCTCTGGCATCAGTGAAGGCATTGCTAAAGGCAGAGGGATGCACAAAGGCACGTAAATCTAGTACCACAGGAAAGATCAACCCCCCTCT
Organism: Buteo buteo; assembly: GCF_964188355.1. Taxonomy (NCBI): domain Eukaryota; kingdom Metazoa; phylum Chordata; class Aves; order Accipitriformes; family Accipitridae; genus Buteo; species Buteo buteo. The sequence continues at coordinate 72,915,391 of NC_134173.1, forward strand.
CCTATTTTCTCCGTTTTCTTTTTTGTCATTGCTTTCCTGATTTCAGCACATCAGGTCCTAATTGTCTTATATTCCACCAGGACTTTTTCAGATATAAGCCAAAGAAAGACCATTCCCCCTTGTCAGAAATTGCCTTTTTCTTCTCCCGTCCCAACTCTCACATCCAGCCCATGACAAAGGCATTCAGTAATTCAACTCAATTCCGAACATTCATTTGCTTTTATAACTTTCACAGGCTCTAATTTCCAAAGGTCACTAGGCACCAACTCAGCAAGTGTCCTGGAAACCACACAGTCCTGTCACAGTATTGCTCTCTCTGATGCACCTGAGGCAATGCTTTCATTGCCTCTTCAAGTCCTGATCTTCACATTTCAAAATCTCCCAAAATTGTGCTGATGCATTCCGTGTTGGAACCCATCACTTGCCTTCTTAAAAAATCTTCACTGCATTAAATATAACTTTTTTCGAAAAAACATTTGAGAACATCTCTCATTTTGTAAAGTCCTCTCACCCTCAGCTTCCATTTTCTCTTCTCAGGCAGTAATGCCTACAATGTTTGAGAAAGCTAAAAAACATTCTTACCGAAGAGCCAGGCAATCCTGGAAGTCCTGGTTCACCCTGAAGGGAAACATGAAATAAATGAAAAAAAACGTAACATAACATAACACAGAACACAACATAGCACAATACATAACATAACACAAAACAAAAGCAAACCGCTGAGCATGTTTTCCAACGGCTGTTGTACATTCTTATTTTCAATACCATCCTGTAATTAATAGATATGAACATGCAATTCCAATTAACTCTGCTTCCTCTGCCCTGCAGATGAAGACATGCAGGAACTGGTTGTGGTCTGTGTTACTGTGATGATATACATCGATTTTAATGACATTTAGTGATGTAAAATGAATGATGCACTGGATGCACCATAACATTAAATTTGAGCTTCAAAAAGCTTGTAATTGGTGTACACATACCACACAAATAAACCTGATTGATGCTCAGATCCCTAACAGAGTCTGCAGGATGGATATTTAGAGGCCAAAACGCTTTTGCTTATTAATGAGAAAAAAATCTGTGCAAGAAAAAAATATTTGTGAAATGATACCATTTTCTCCAAGTCATTTTATAGAGCAGAATCACATAGAATCATTTAGGTTGGAAAAGACACTTAAGATTATCGAGTCCAACCATTAACCTAGCACTGCCAAGTCCACCACTAAACCATGGCACTAAGCACCATGTCTACACATCTTTTAAATACCTCCAGGAATGGTCAATCTATCACTTCCCTGGGAAGCCTGTTACAACGCTTGATAACCCTTTCAGTAAAGAAATTTTTCCTAATATCCAATCTAAACCTCCCCTGCCACAACTTGAGGCCATTTCCTCTCATCCTATCACTTGTTACTTGGGAGAAGAGACCAACACCCACCTCACTACAACCTCCCTTCAGGTAGTTGTACAGAGTGATAAGGTCTCCCCTCAGCATCCTTTTCTCCAGACTGAACAACCCCAGTTCCCTCAGCTGCTCCTCATCAGACTTGTTCTCTAGACCCTTCACCAGCTTCGTTGCCCTTCTCTGGACACGCTCCGGCACCTCCATGTCTTTCCTGTAGTGAGGGGCCCAAAACTGAACACAGGACTTGAGGTGCAGCCTCACCAGTGCCCAGTACAGGGGAACAACCACCTCCCTGCTCCTGCTGGCCACACTATTTCTGATACAGGCCAGGATGCCGTTGGCCTTCTTGGCCACCTGGGCACACTGCCAGCTCATATTCAGCCGGCTGTTGACCAGCACCCCCAGGTCTTTTTCTGCTGGGCAGCTTTCCAGCCACTCTTCCCCAACCCTGTAGCGCTGCATGGGGTTGTGACCCAAGTGCAGGACCCGGCACTTGGCCTTGTTGAACCTCATACAATTGGCCTCAGCCCATCGATCCAGCCTGTCCAGATCCCTCTGTAGAGCCTTCCTACCCTCAAGCAGATCAACACTCCTGCCCAACTTGGTGTCATCTGCAAACTTACTGAGGATGTACTCAATGACCTTATCCAGATCATTGATAAAGCTATTAAACAGAACTGGCCCCAAAACTGAGCCCCGGGGAACACCACTGGTGACCGGCTGCCAACTGGATGTAACTCCATTCACCACAACTCTCTGGCCCCAGCCATCCAGCCAGCTTTTTATCCAGTGAAGCGTACATCCATCAAGCCATAAGCAGCCAGTTTCTCCAGAAGAATGCTGTGGGAAATCGTGTCAAAGGTTTTACTAAAGTCCAGGTAGACAACATCCACAGCCTCTCCCTCATCCACTAAGCAGATCACCTTGTCATAGGAGATCAGGTGAGTCAAGCAGGACCTGCCTTTCATAAACCCATGCTGACTGGGCCTGATCACCTGGTTGTCCTATACATGCCATGTGATGGCACTCAAGATGATCTGCTCCATTACCTTCCCCGGCACTAAGGTCAGACTGACAGGTCTGTAGTTTCCCGGATCCTCCTTCCAGCCCTTCTTGTAGCTGGGAGTCACATTTGCTAACTTGGGCATCATGCTATAAGTGTTTGCAGGACACTGAGATGCTACACCTTCTTTACATAATTTATTGCCAACTAGGCTATCAGTTTTTTGCAGCCCGTTTTTCTCCAGCAGCATGCACCATTTATTATGCTTTAAGACTAAGCGTCCAGAAGGTATATCCTTTCCTTTAGGTACAGACTAATGCAAAAATTATCATATAGCTTCCTTTCACACTCTGTTTATTCATTACTCATGTAGGTCTCCGAATGACCCAGCATATCTTTCATGCTCTTTCCTCTTAAGACAAGTTTAATTACTATTGGTTATTTATTCTAAAGAGAGTCCATACTATGCCAAAAGGACTGAAGAAACACTCATCAGCTGCACTGAAAATAATGGAGCAAGGAGCTCAACATCTTCTGGAAGCACCAAATGCATCCACTTCAGAGATATGGATGAAGTGTTATGAACTCAAGATTGCTCTCTACTGCACACATGCTGGAGCACAAAGATCTTGTTGCTTTTATCACCTCAATGGACGTGCCCTACTCATAGGTGCTTCTGAAACCCCATCTAAAGCTGTTGAATCTGAGTAGGAAAGTAATGGGAAATAGAGGGATATCCTTCTGCATACTCGGATGAGGCTCACTGCCTTATGTGGAGGGGAAAAGGAAAAAGAAAATCCAGAATTGGGCATGCATTTCCACTCATGCTAAAGAACTGGGCAGGAAATAACAAAACCACAACATCACTTCTAGCAGAGAGGGAAACATAAGGCTGCCCTGAAAACTCTAACAACTCTGTAAAATAATGAGGTCAAAATTGCTGCTGAGAGTAGTGAATAATTATTTTGCAGGTAACAGGGTTGGGGTCATTCGATTGGCACTTTCTGAGTCAATTCTACATCTCCGGGGTCAGAAAACCAGCATCTACACAAACATATTGACATTTCTCATCACCTTTCTTAGGTGAGGAAGCTTTCCTGAGCCAAACTACTCTCTGCTTCCTTCTACTCCCACTATGAGGGTTAAACTGAGAGCAGAGGAGCTATAACCAGACACAATTTAACACTCAGTTATACCCATTTCAGACTGAAGCAACATCAGAAAAGTGAAACATTTAAATGCATATAAGCTTCATTTATGCACAAACGAAATAAATATTAGGCCAACAGCCCTGATATTTCCAGCACAGGGGGCCCAAGGAGGAATTAAGAAATGTGGGTCCAAACGCCTCCCATGCATCCCAGCCCAACTCACCTTTTCTCCTTTGGTCCCACTGGCACCTGGAGGGCCCGGGCTGCCAGCAGGGCCCTATAAACAAGTAAAATGGAGAGAAAAATCTTTGGTTTACATAGTGCAGGTCATCAGTTGCCATTCCCTTAAAGTACAGGAGAAACATAAGGCTGCAGGTTTGGGTGTCGGCAGCACAGTTACGTCCCATTGCACTGGCATAGAAGCTAATACAACACATGAGGCTGCTTTGGCTCTGCTGCATAGAGAGGAAGGGGAATAAGGATGGAGATGTCACAGCAACCACGATAACAGCAATCCAATTTCAGATGGTTCAGAAGGATTGCAGTTCAGGGAGTACATCAGTGTCAAACACAAAATTTAGGATAAAATTCAGGCATGAAGATTTGCCCGCTGCTAGGTGTCTAGACATGAAAAAGGCAAAAAACCTTTCAGAAAAACCCAACTTCTGTAATAGGGTGTCACTTGGAGAAATTGTTCCTTAGATGTAGTAAAAAATCAGCATCCACCTTCACATCCCTCTGCAATTTCTCACTTCATCTACATTTGCTGCAAGCATAAACCAGTCCTGTAAACCATGTAATGGGCATAGTGAACATAGTTCATTGTGATTTCAGTGCCACATCTAGCACTGGAAAACATTTCCATCTTGTAAGGATAGTGATAAACACTAACTAGACGAATACTTCTCGGTAGAGGGTAAACCGTGGCTGAGGAACAGAGCGGAGAGAAAGTGATGATTAACTGTCAAATCCCCCATGAAGAAGCAGAAGAACATTTAGTGAAAAAATGTCTATAACCTCACACAGAGGAAGATGCAGATTTAACAAAAATTAAGACTGCTGATGATACTATACCTTACCATCTAAATACAAAAGACACATCTGATATGGAAACAAAAATACTTCCCAACAAAACCAAGTTGAAACTCTGGCTGCTATAAGAGCGAGAGCAAAGCAGTTGGGCAGCATGTGGCTGCCATGCTTGTCAAGTACATTCAGGTCAGACCCCAGCAGCCACTTTGTGTGAGCTGCAGGATCAACCACCTGAAGACAAACTATCCTGAGGATTTGACGTGCAGCTCCTCCACCTCTGCAACTGCAAAAACATGCCTCCAGATGATCCCTTCCAGAGAGGGAAACAGCAAGGTCTAGTGAATAGGATGCAGACATAGCAGCCTGCAGGCTTCAGGCTCAAGGGTGGCAGTGATTAGCTGCGTGGCTTTTGCAAATCACTTTTTAGCCTCTGCTTCTTACTCTGTCCTATGCTATTTAGACCAGAAGATCCTTGGGAGTAAAGGATGCCTCTCATTAGGTATCATAACCTGGGTGATGAAAACGGTCTTGTGGGATCTACAGATAGCAGCTTTAGACAAAGCATTATCTGTCTAATCAGCAGAAATGTACTGATCTTTTAGACCATTTTCTGGTTTCATCTCGTCTTAAAAATGTAAATAGTTCCAAGCCTTTCTTATTGAAAACAAACCAAATATATTAAAACCAGTTCTCTACCTTTCACGCTGTGGGAGGGAAAAAAAAGCTTTTAAAAATCAGGCTTAAACAACTGAATTTTTATATGTGCTTCCTTATGTCTTTAATGAAAATTAAGACAAACAGCTAACCTATCCTGTTTAAAGGACTGGCATTTCCTTTAAGTGTATAGTGCATTACAATTTAATTCTAAAACCAAACAAACAGAAAAAAGAAAACTGTGATCCTTAGAATAGGGAGTTCAAAAACTGCTGATGCAGCAGGGTCTTGCCATGACTCAGCAGCCACCCAGGATGTCTCAGTTTTAGAGTCAACCTCCACTTGTTCCAAAGAAAAGCCTCATAGCTGTTGAGTATTTGCCACATACCTGTTTCCCCTCCACACCCGGCTTTCCAGGGAACCCATCTAGGCCTTGCTCTCCCTAGAAAAAGAAGAGAAAGAACCACTATAGCTCAAATCCATGGTGTTTAGGTCACCACTGTACAAGAGATGTCCATGTTATCCACTCCATGAGTAAGGAATGAGAGAGATTCAAGCCAGCCCAATAGAGAAAATGGCTAAAGTCCCCAAATTTGTACTACGAAATGTTGCTGCAACCAGAAGCAGTTGTGTGCTAGTTTTCCACAACGGCATCCTTCCTCTGCTTGCTGAGGTGGGTTCATGTAAACTGGACAAAGTGCACTAGGAGAACATTTAGCCCGGAATAGCTCTTACAAAAAATAATGAATCCACCATCCAGCAATAGCTCATTTTTACCCAGTTAAGAAAAACCTTTCATTTCTCACCCTTGCTTTCTGTAACCTGGGGGAACAATTAAACTATTCCTATATGTCTTCAGAGTTGGGCAGTGCACAAAGTCCACAGGCAATCTATTCCACTACTTTATTTTTAATACCTGAAGATACGTTTTTTTCTCCCCTGTATCTAAACCTGACTTTTTCTTGCTACGGTTTCAGACTAGTACGTCTTTCCCTAACCCACCACAGAGAACAGACTGTTCCCTTCATCTTTATAATGGCCTTTTATGTATCTGAAGACTTACAAGACTCCCCCTTCAAACTTCTCTAGAGTGAACAACCTCAATACTTTCAACTTTTCTTCATGGACATGTTTTTCAGACCCGTGATCATTTTTGTTGCTTTCATTTGTGCACTTCCCGATTTTTTCCACATCTTCATTGTAGCTAGGTGCCCGAAACTGTACATAGCTGAGGCTAACTTTGAGCAAAAAGATTATTTAATGTTTTATAGAGTACAGCTCCTTAATCAGTTGCTCCCGATCCGTAGCAGTGCGCAATTTCTTCTCCTACACATACAAAGCATCCTGCAGCTGCCCCTTCTCAATGTTATTTTCTGCTTTGGGGGATTATGCTTTCAAGATGATTTTGAATTCTGACCCCGACCTCTACCATACTTCCACATTCAAGTTTAACATATTCCATATTTTATAATCCAGGTCCTTGATGGAGATGATGACTAGATCAATGACATACTCCCTACTGAACTTCACTCTTCTCTTACAGATTGTGTCCCTTGCCCATTCCAGCCTCTTTAGTTTAAAACTCTTTGAAATAGGGACTTTCTCTTGCTCTGTAAAATGCTTAAAGCTTTGGAAAATGAAACATTGATTTTGCTTGGATCCTGCACACAAAGCTGAATATAAATTATCAAATATGCACACACAGTGCCACTGTTAACATAAATGTGCATGTAAAAACAAATTTTACAAGTACAAGGAGTGACAGCAAAATATTAGCTTTACTCTATTTTTTTTAATGTTTCAGACATTTTAATTCTGATTACTATCCCACAGGATCCCAGTTAGACCTCTGTTATTATCTGCAAACCAACACTTAACGGCACTGGATTTAATTAGCTCCTTTTGAAAACGACATTGATTCAGCAAGTCAGAAATGGATTTGCAAATCAATTTATTTCTTTTTCGCCTTTAAAAAGTCAATCAGTCTTGTAACATAACTGTTATTTCGAAATTAGGTATCCAAGGAATGAAATTACAGAGACCTGTACCCTACAGAAAGCAGCTGAGAACCAGCATCAGACACCCAGATCTACTTGCTTTTGTGGCAATAGTTTCCACATTAAATGGTTTCCTTTGCACTGACGGAACTACGAGTATCCTGAATTTGAAACTTTCAGTAAGCAACAGTCTGGTGGATTGCTGACAAAATGTGCAGTGTATTCTCAGGAGAATTTTTAACATCGATACACTGCAGCAACGAGTACTTCACACATGCTGTTTTAGCTGCCAAAACAGAAAAGTGTCAATGTTCTTACTGCTAGTAATGGGGGCTGGGAAAGGCAAATGTATTATTTATACAAATGTATACAATAAAGCTGTTTGAAAACATGCCAAACGATTGTGCTTTCAGCTGTTTCTTCAGAAAAATCTGTCATTATAAATATTTTTCATTTTTTTTTCCATTCTTTAAAAAAGGCTATTTAGAGAATAGGGTTTTTTTTTCCAAAAGAAAGAACAAAACCAATAAAGTTTATTCGCAAATTTTCACATTAAGACTCCATTTCCTTCTCCTGTGCTCTACTGTTTTTTTTCTGCTTTTATCCAGTGGAACAAAATGGTGAACAGTCATAAGCAACCAGGGGAAATCCCAATTCCACAGAAACTTTAGTGCTGTTTTCTGACCTCTATCAGTTACAAAGTGTAATGATTTATCGGAAAAATGATTCCCTAAGAGTCTGCAGGGCCCTGGGAAAAATTGAAGGAGAGCAAACCCACTGCACAGAGGGACCTGGCAGCAGCAGACCAGCCCTGCTGCCTCCTTACACGACCTTTTCTCCAACACAACAGACAAGGATTTACAGGATGCACACAAGCAGCAAAAGCAATGCCCCATGTCATGTTGAACGTGCCTAAATTAACATGCCAGGTATCACATACATATATGGTGTATGTTGGCAGGGAAGTGCATCATGCTTGTCTCTGTGGAGTCTGTTCTGGGCTCTACAGCGAGCTCGCTGGATGCAAAAGGACACAAGATATCAGTCATATTGTGCAGTGGCTCTCCTAAAGTGCAGGTGTAACCCATACTAGTGGATTTGAGAACCTCACTATAAAACCTCAATACTTACATCTGAGGTCCCAGGATATAAGAACGCAGCGAGATGTATTATGGGATATTTAGCCTTTTTTTGATACTAGGGTGTAGATTCGATAGACCAATACTTAGTGCATGGGCTAATGCTCTCAAGTGATATATATAATAAACTTTTCTCCTCAGGCACAAAGAGACACAGGTTGCGTAGGTGTCAGTATTCAAGTTACAGAGTGAAAAGCAGACAAGAAAATATTTGGCCTGCTGAATTTACGCCCACTGTTTTCACAGTAGTACTGACTGGTAGAAGTTCAAGCAATGGCAGTGGGTGCTCTGAGACCATCATTAAAGCCTGGAAAAAATCAAAGTACAATTGTTGTAGCAGAGATCTGGCTGCTTCAGGAAGAAAAAAAAAAAGGGGGGGGCTCTAATTGTGCATATCCTTTTAATGAAACAAAACCTAATTCATTTCTTCCCCACTTTAATCTTCCTCTAGCTTAGTCAGCTGCCTGCCCACACACAGCTCCAGCTTCCTCTCCCATCACGGTGATGTCAGAAAGATGGATTTTCTTCCGGGAGCCAAATATTCCAGCAGATTAGACAACCTCGCCTCCAAAAAAGCAGCAGAGGCGCGCTGGCTAGACACAACACACTGAGCCAGCCCTGCAAAGGGCTGAGGCAAAAGCACAAAGAAGATGAAGTACAATCCAGCCTTTTGCTCTAGCCATAGCAGCAAGGATAGATAATACGAAACTTGGTTGTGGCTACTCCATCATAAACAACAAAATGGACACTGGGAATAGACACCTTAACACATGGTAAAGCAAAACACAATATCTCACACTAAGGGTATACTGATCATTTTTCCCAGTAGGCAAAAGCTTGGTGTAAATCTCTGTGTTTCTTCTCCAGAAGGAGATGGAAAATGAGAAATGGGAACCAGGCCATGCTAGCAAGCTAATAACTCCCTCCTTTGGACAAACACATATAGCCAGGTATCACTAAAGATAGCCTGAACACAGGCAAAGCTGCCAGACCAGCACTGAGATATTCCTGTCCCAGGACCAGCTTGAGACATAAGCAAGACAGGACATTGCTCAGGGCTGCAAGCCACTCAGAGCTGGCAAGAAATGCCCTGCTGCCTGTTTTGCATGCATGAGAAAAGGGGTGACTTGGGTCCGACTGAGAGTCTGGTGATGCCCCATCTCCAGTTGCTTGCTGGGGCACAGGAGTGCACCAGCACCCACTTCTCCGGGCACAGGAGTGCACCAGCATCCACTTCGCCTGGCAGGGACAGCAAAATGCATCTGTGATGGCATTGCTGGGGAGCCTTGAGCACCACCTGGCAAGTCTGCAGCAGAAACATATCTGAGATCTCTCTGAACACAATGAGCAAACTGAAATAATAAAGACATTGTGTTTGCCCAGCTCTCCTTTTAAATGCTTATTCCAGGTATAATAGACACTTGGTCTCTTTCTTGAACCATAAACGTGGTTCAAATTCCAGAGTGTCTTGTGCTCTGTAAAACAACTATTCCCAGACAGGAGAGAGCAGAGAACTGAAAAGCAGCACCAGTTGGATGAAGCCTTTAACATAGAAACTACCTGATACTAACACTGAGCTTATGGTGTTGGGAGAAGACAGAAGCATAGGAAGTTGGATAATCTGAGCAACTGCAGGGAGACAGGGAAATGCTGGATGCAGACATGGTCAGCAGCAGTCAGTGGTCATTCACAACTCTCAGACAGGGCACACAATGTGGACACCCTGCTAGATCTCCCCAGTGGCATACCTTCACTCCTCCTCTCTCTCCTCCATCCCTGGCTACACATAGAAAAGAAGTCCCTAAATGTGTGCTTAGTAGACAGCAGAGATCCGTAAAGCCCTTCTGCACTCCCATAGGAGGTCATTCCCAGACACCACCAGGAGCTGCAGTGCAGTGAGGAAACTCCATCATCAATCACCCTCTGGAGCTGCTGGCCTGGCAGCCTGCCCCACCTAACATGAAAAGGCAAAGAGCAGCCTGGCTTTTCCTAGCATGCAGCAGGAATACCTTGTCGCCTCTGGTTCCCTTTTCTCCTCTTTCTCCTTGTAGACCCTAAAAATAAGAAGAAAAAGAGATTATAAAGCTCAATCCAAGTAGAGGCATAGTTATCTCCTCTAATTAGTCACCAAATCACTGTGCATGTCTGCACAATCTATTCAAGTGAACCTCAAGGACATTTCCCATGTTGCCAGTCCTCAAAGTTGGCCACAAGCATGGTCTAAGCAGACTTACAGAGCAGGGATGGCCTGTGGGCCCAAGAACGCCTGTAATATTATATTGCCTGCAGACACATGACCCTCCTGCCAACAGCAGTGTGGAGGAACAGGGAACACACCACAGCTGCAGATGGTCTGGAAAACAACCAATGCTCTGCATTTTTCATGTTGCTCGTAAACAATGAGGACTTAGGTAGAGGACGATACTGATGGAAAAACCTATCGCATAAACAAGCAAGACTGCCCATTCTTGGTGGGTTTGGATGCAGTAGCTAGGCAGACAGCAGGTACCTCTGAAAACTGGCAAATGGTAGACAATCCCTGTCCTAGAGGCCCAAGCACATTTTTGTGCTGTGATTCCAATGCCAGTGTTCATCTGGACTGCATAATTCATCTCCTCCCAGGTACACCAAAACCATTTGCTGGGGCTTAGCTAGAAGACAGACAGCAATGCTAACACAGGCAATTGACTCAATGGGCAGGAACGGATTTCACCTTCCTGTGGTACGGCAAGCACCTTGTATTTTACCTTTATTGTAGCAATGGAGCAACCAACCAGTAGCTACAGGCAGACGAATACGCTCAGTAAAACTGCCAAAGCTTAAAATGCTTCTTATTCTAATAATACATTTGTATTTAAACTTCAATTTGTTTTACGCTATAGCAGAGGCTTATCTTCAAACTAATCAGAGCTACATGTCTGGGTTTATTTGGCCCTTAGGATGATTTAGATAATTAAGATTTTCAGATATCAGGCCATGGTTGACTGTGAGGAAACTCTGTACAGCCCTGACCATCTCTAATAACCCAAACTGAGCCTGCACAACTTCCCACACTGCCAAGAAATAACCCTACTATTCCCAAAAAGCAAATGGCAGGAGGCTCAAAAATACAACTCCTTTAATGCACTAATAACTATGGGGCCCTCATGTAGACTGAGTAGATGATTATCTCTTTGCTCCTCCCCAGCAGCACAAGCCAAATGTCAATCTTATGATTGAAACGGACAGGACCCTCAGTAACAGTGCACCACATGAGAGCTTTGCTTCTCACACAAAAAGGTGACTCAAGGAGCAGGAAGGAAGTGTTCTCATAGCTTTGTCTGTTTATCTCATTAATACTGCAAGAGTCTACCACATGGGCAGGTAATGCCACCCCCATATTCATTGCATCATCTTCAAGCCTAATACAATTCAGCCTTAGACCATACAGGGAAACAGCATGCACCTGGGCAAAGACAAAAGTGCTCAAGCTCTTTTGAACAAATTGCACCCCTCTGTAGTGAGTTGTAAAGCAAGCCCTCGGCTGGCACAGGGAAATCTTTCAGTGCATGAGCACATCTGGTATGCCACTAAAGTGCACTCATGTATGGTCATAGAATCATAGAATACTTTGGGTTGGAAGGGACCTTTAAAGGTCATCTAGGCCAACCCCCCTGCAATGAGCAAGGACATCTTCAACTAGATCAGGTTGCTCAGAGCCCCGTCCAACCTGACCTTGAATGTTTCTAGGGATGGGGTATTTACCACCTCTCTAGGCAACCTGTTCCAGTGTTTCACCACCCTCATTGTAAAAAATTTCTTCCTTAAATCTAGTCTAAGTCTACCCTCTTTTAGTTTAAAACCATTACCCCTTGTCCAATTGCAACAGGCCCTACTAAAATGTCTGTCCCCATCTTTCTTAGAAGCCCCCTTTAAGTATTGAAAGGCCACAATAAGGTCTCCCTGGAGCCTTCCCTCCTCCAGGCTGAACAACCCCAACTCTTTCAGCCTTTCTTCATAGCAGAGGTGTTCCATCCCTCTGATCATTTTTGTGGCCCTCCTCTGGACCCTCTCCAACAGGTCCATGTCCTTCCTGTGCTGGGGACCCCAGAGCTGCACAGAGTACTCCAAGTGGGGTCTTACCAGAGTGGAGTCAAGGGGAGAATCACTTCCCTTGACCTACTGGTCACGCTTCTTTTGATGCAGCCCAGGATACATCTGGCTTTCTGGGCTGTGAGCGCACATTGCTGGATCACGTCCAGCTTTTCATCCACCAGTATCCCCGAGTCCTTCTCCACAGGGCTGCTCTCAATCCCTTCATCCCCCAGCCTGTATTGACAGTGGGGGTTGCTCCAACTCAGTCGGGTCCTTAAATCTCAGAAAATCCAATCAGCCTTTGCAACACCAGCTTAAAGGCTGTCTCCATAATTACCAAGGTGAGACCACAAGACAGAGATGCTAACTTGATTGAATCTGATTTATTTTGCTCTTGCTGTCTGCTCATTCAAGGCAGGTTCGTCCCCTGAGGCCAAAGGCTATTCCCTGACAGTTTTGAAAATATGATTGGAAGCTTGCTGAGAGGGTGGTATTTATTCTTGGTGTTATGATGAAGTTTTCAAGCACCATATAAATGGTGCATCAACACAGACCAAAGCAATTGCATTACAGTGGAAGCATCACAAAATCACTAGCTGTTATCTCAGTAATCAAGTCATTTCTACTGACATCTCTCTACTGGCTACAGGTCTGTTCTCATTTAAAGAAGTCAGAAGAAACTCAATGAAGGCAAGAAAATGTCACTATTTGGACATAGTACAGGTAAGTGGTCAGACATACCCTATACTGCTTAATATTAATACTAATACTAATAATAAATATCTGGGCAAAACACACTGAAAAAGTAGAGAAAGTTTCTAGAGGGTTAAAAATTTAACAAGAGACATGACTTACCGGTGCACCTACATAGCCTTTAATTCCTGGAGGACCCTGTTTTCCCTCAGATCCCTGGCAAGGAATTGAGATACAGTAAAACACCAGAAACTGTTTCACAGAAAAGACCAAGAATAAAATCAGTTATTCAGAAATGTAAGTTGCCCTCCTGGGCTCACAGGGGGCAGTTGAGGCTTCTTGACTGTCTCAGTGCTAACACAGAGAGCAGTGTCTGACTTCCCAGCTACTTACCCAAAGTGACACCCCAATGTTTTCTTCTGTTCCCAGTGCTCAGAAATTAGTAAGTTTTATCCTTCTGTTTCCAGTTTTGCCCTACAAAGGCAAACTGTCCTGTGCAAGTTCCTCTACAGGTTATTTTGGAAGTTTTGGCAACATCAGTTGTTGCCTGCCTGTTGTGTGCAGGGTGACTGAGCTTTGTCTTGGCTCCTGAACACAGCGTTGGTGGAACAAAGCACAAGCATGCATTGCTGCAAACACTGCAGCAAAGGCCATATCCCAGCATAGACGAAGCACAGACTTCAAAATGTTATATATTTCAAAGAGTAAATGAAAAGAAACAGATCTGAACTATATTGTCCAATGTTTGTTTTCAGCATAATTGGGAGAAATGCAGGAGGATCAGATACATTTCAGCAGTCCTTCAGCTGGTTGCACACTGACTTTCTCCCTGGAGAAGGTAAACTGAAACGGAGAAGACTCTCACTGTGTGCTTTTATGTGTCTTACAATGCCTGCAAATGGTCTGGATCCTCAGCTGAACAGGCTCAGCCCTCAGAGCCATCCTATGGAGACAGCCTGGGCCTGACAGGTTGACCATGAGAACTGTTTTGGCATCTTGTATCACCTATTTGACTGATTATTCTCTTACTTATCTCACTTACCTTGCCCCCATCTGGTTAACCCCTGTACTGGGTGGCTGTAGTGGATAAGGCTGTCAAAACTGACCAAGATTTTATTTTTAAATCATTTCTACATCTCATATTAATAGATGTTTCTTATTTTAAAAAAATAAAATTAGAAGTGCAAGATGTGTTTGCAATGAATTATTAGCAGAACTGAGGCTTTTTTGTCCCGATGCGAGTGCCCAGGAGGCTAGTCATGTCACACCGCTGTTTACACTTGCGTTACCCCAAATGACAATCTCATTTGGAGCAGTCGTTAAGCACAGTCCTGGCAGGCTGGCTGGACTGTACTTGGCTATGTTTCACCACTCTTAAAGGAATGCATTGCCAAAATTCCCTTCCCTCTGCCAGAGAGGACTCGACTTGTTAAAGCAGATGAAGCTGTGCCCTGAAGCAGCTCATCAGCCCATCTGTAAAGTGGCTGAACCTGTGTTAAGTATGGAAGCAAACCACATGGCAAACTCAGGGGAGAGATTCAAAAACAGGTTTACAAGAACTGGGTTTAAGCACAAGCAAAGGTGGCTCGGATCTGTACAACATCAGGCATGTGAGGACCTCTGCAAGGTCAGGAAGCAGTGCAAGTCCTCTAATGGCAGAGGGAGAGCAGCAGGCATGCACTTAATCTCTCCCTTCAGCCTGCAGAAAAATACTACTATCAAAGTCTAGGCAAAACCCCTACAGAAATAGAGGCCTGCTCCAAGTTGTCCAAATTATGAAAGTCCATAGTCAGTACCATTACATAAAATGTGGTTATAACACTCAGCAAAAATTATAGATAGAGAAACTGAGTTTGTCTGGACAAGAAGAGCTGCTGATCCTACTCTAGGCCTGTGCTGAGATCATGTCTGGTAAACCAGAGAAGCGTGAGACCTTCAACAGCTGAAGAAAACAGGAAGGAAATTTGTCAAAATGAAACTCTTACCTAATACTTTATATTTCAAAGGCTGGATTTTTTTTCCCCCCCTCTCTCTCTTTTTTCTATCAAGTGCAGATAACTGTCAGTTCAGATGGGAATGCTATAGCTATCTTAGTGCCATAGCAATGACAGCCACGAAAAATCTCTTTAACCTTTTATTAAAGAGACAGAAAAAAAAAGAAGGAAAAGGTTAAATATTTGCTGCAGGATTTTACAGGCTAAAGGGCCTGGTCTCAAAAATTGAAGCTTTGTTTCACTGCTATAATATCATACAGTGAGGGACCTAAGCTATGGCCTTTTTTCTCTGGACCCACTTACTCCATTTAAATTAACCTGCCAGGTCCCACATATTTATGTGGGGTATTTCTTGCCCCACATCTTGCCTTCTATAACCAGAAGCTCCAACACTGATTAGCACAAGGCTGCCTTTGAGAGCTTTTCTTTGTTTCACCAGCTCATAGCCAGCAAGATCATACATCCCTCTTGGTGAGCAATGAAGTTTACCCACCAAGTCTGATGAAAAAGAAAAAAAAACAAACACCAGAACCCCCCACATTTTTACAATGAAGACACTGAGCTAGGAACAATCTCCCCTGGAGACTTTACTAAGCAGCAAAAGCAGTAAAACCAGAGAAGACATACTGATGCCATTTCATTTCTGTAACCCATGCATGTACCCTAACGGGCTCATCATCCATTACGGTACCTCTGTGGATTGAAGTCCTATTACCAGAAGTCTGCAAGACCCTTATCTGTGCGACTGGAAGCTTCACATAATTAACGAGGTCTATAAAAGCTGCGAGGCACCTCCTTAAAAGAAAGTGCTGGCAATTCCCACTGAGGCAAAAGACTGGAAATCCCACAGCCAAGCAGATAAACAGGGGGCTGTATTTCCTGGGGTGCAGGTACAGCTGCTGAGCATGCACTGCGCTTGCCTGGCTCAATGCAAATGAAGATGGATTGGGCTGGGAAGGACCACATCCCAACCGACCAGAGAAACTGCAAGGTAGCTCTCCATGGAGCCTGGGGTAGAGCCCAGAGCCACTGTATTAATACTGATGATAAAAATAAAAATAAGTGATCTGGCAACAAAAAAATCATTACTACGGTAATTGGAGATGTGACCTCTCTGATTGCCAACTCCACCCATCTCTACACACTGTGAGCTAGCTGGGCTTTACGCTGAGGAGTAAAGGAGTGTGGATCCATATATTAGATTTTAAAGCCCTGTCAGCAAAGTCAGGATTGTTTCTTAAAATAGCTCAGGCCAGAATCCAGCTCAAGGACACTGCACATAGCCAGTGCATCCCTTGAGGTAAATAAAAGTCACTGTGAAAGCACACGATCGTTTTATATTTAGCCACTGAAGCTGAGAGACTGGGGTTAGCCAAGCTCACCTTTTCCCTGGGAGCGCTTGGCACTGCTTAGTCAGACGTCTTTAGGTCCAGCCGCACCAGCACCTATCCTGCCCAACCCATAATTCTGAACTTCTGTTAAGCACTGCCTTATTACTTGGCTGAACTAGTAGGCGCCTGATGATCCTGGTGGGAAATATGAAGCATTTTCCAAGATCAAGCCTTTCTGCAGGTAGATGTAGACGCCTCAGTTTAGCTCGGTTTGTAAAAGCTTTGCAAAGCAAGGGTGAGGAACTTCATACTACAAGGAGCACCATATAGCCTACTGGTTTGTAACTCCACTATGGGAAACATGCAGGACAGAAAGAAAACATGTATTTATTTACATGATAGGAGAGATGCAGCTGACAGGCATTTGTGGATGATGAAATCAGTTCGTATCATCCACTCCCAAATGCCACTGAAGGACAAAACAGTATCCAGAATGCCTCCACTCAGCTCAGCCCAGCCCTGCTTTGCAGCTCTCATTTATCCCCTGCTGAACATGCAGCCATGCAGCTTCCACAATCAACCCCTTTGTGTTGCTGAAGGCAATACGGCTCCTGCAGAGAACTGTGGGATGGCTGCCAAGTATTTCCACTAAACCACAAACACACCATTAGTTCTGATACCCTCCTGATGAGACTTTAGGAAACGATGAACATTTCTCTCTATGAAAAAAAGACATTTTGGAGGAAGAGCTTCTCCATAGCTGAGGAACCCAGAAGGACCTATATAAATGAACTGCTTCATAGAGTCCTCTCAGACAGGCCCAAGTGACAATCTGGAAAGGTGTTCAGGTACTTAACTCCTATCTGAGGACAAAGGCATCAGTGAACTCAGTGGGAGATTTAGATGACTAGATATGACTCTTCCAGAAAGATGTGATGCTCAAAGGTCTTTGCTTGTACCAGAGCAGAGCTAGGTGAAGTAAATTTGGGCAATCAATCTGTTGTCCTTGCAGCACCTTTCATAGGCTGAACTGAACTTGGTGTGTACAATGTCCCTGAAAACGCACTTGACAATCCAGTGTACCATCTTCTTTTTGTGTTATAAGAACAAGACTGAAAACAGCTGATGGGTAGTTATCCCCTCAGTAACCAGGGAACAAGGCAATGAGAGCTGAGACTTTGAAAAGATGTTAAAGAATTGCTCATGAGAAGGGCTTCAAAATTTAGGCACGTTTCTGACACTCAGCTAAGTCTCACCAGATCTCCATTCAGAAGCACTTTGTTTGAAGCAAACTCAGTGATACAAGCATTGGCTCAAGTTCTGTATCACTTTGCCACTGTCTACTGGTACAAAATTGAAGCTCCCAAAATAGGCAGAAACATCCAGGCTAGGCTTTCTCCATGATTTTTTTTTTTTTTCCCAGTCATAGGGTAGGGATAATAATTCTCACCTGCATCTTTGTGAGAGTTGGGAAGTCTTACCAAAGATATTAAACAGGGCTTATGTACCCCAAAATATGTTCTCTTCACCTTCCCCAGCTATGTTGTTGATTGAACAAAAGGTATTTCTTTTTTTTACATACCTTGCCTAATTGCTGACACCTTAGCAGACCCCTGATGAAAATGAGCATTTTGAGTTTCTTCATTCACCAGTGAGAATATCAAAAGTCATAAACAAAAAGTAATTCAAGCAATCCACACACACAAAAAGTCAATGAAAAAAATATGCCTGCCCATGTAAAGAAAGAAATGGAAAGCTTACCTTTGGACCTGCTGGCCCAGGCAGTCCAAATGCTCCTGGCTGTCCTGGTTCACCCTGCAAGTAACAGTAATATCAGTGGTAAAAGCTAATCTTTTATATAAAAAGGCTAGGATGCCTTAAAACAGTCATTACATACAGCTTTAGAAAGGGAAGCTCTATGCAGTATCGACAGTCCTGAGTACTATTATCCAGGTCTGAAAGTTTGTGGTGTACTTTCTTCACAAAAATAAAAGCAGAAAGAGACAAACTGAAAACTGAAGCAGCTATTTATCTGCTCTTCAAACACAACCACCTAAGTAGCAAGAAATGAGTTCCCTAAGTTGTGAACAGCTTGCACCAACTACATTCTACAAACATGGACTCCTTGGAGATAACATTATGCACTTGTTCTTGAATAGTGACCTTTCAGTGCAATAAACACATCCTAGAAGAAATTCTGCAAGTCCAAATATGTCACTGTCCAATCCCAGACCATGCCATGTGTGGTGTGATGCGATGAAGTTGCATCCATTCTGGAAGCTATATTGGAAAATTATCACAGTTTTTCTAAAGTGGGACAAGTGTGGCACAAAACAGAATTGGGATGTAAGTAATGGGGAAAAAAGAGCTTTTCCACTGTGTATCACTACTTTTGTGTATGCCTGCCTTTCCCCAAGTTGCTCCAGTCACCACCAAATGACTGCCACAAAGGGTCAGTGAATGAGATGATAAAGGTCCACCATTGGGATGAAGATAATTCAAAGGGATGGTGATCAAGCAGAGGAAAGGAGGGAAACCTCTAAAACACTCTTATATAAGATACTGGAAAATGTGTTTGTGGTTTTATGCTTTAACTGTGGTCCTCTTAAAGGCAGTATTTGGTATGCTGCATCCTTCTTTGAGCTAATCCTGCACCTCTTCCTTTGCTCTTAGCTTTTTGGTATGCTGCATCCTTCTTTGAGCTAATCCTGCACCTCTTCCTTTGCTCTTAGCTTTTAGCAGTACACAAGAGGAGTTCAGGTCCTTGCTTCTGTGACCAAGACCCCTATTTCTCTAACCCCTGTCCGTTGTGGAAGCACAAGATGGCCTCCTGCACCCCCCTGCCATCTCCACTAGCCGATGACTCTGCCAGACTTAAAACAAATGGCCAGGCTCTGCAGCTATTAACCAACACAGCAACAGCAGCAGGTCCCAAACCACAGGCTGCCATGACTGCCCCCTTTCCCACCTTAATGGTAACAGAGCTGCCCTGGGAGCCTCCCAGGACAGCTAATCCATACGACACCTGCCATTGCTGCAAATGTATGAGGGAGAGTGCTGGGGCTATTAACTTCCTACCATTTGTTTCTGCTGTTCCTAAAATGGCCATACAAATCCCCAAGACATGTTCCATTCAATACAGATTGATTTTCACCGCCTGCCTTGCACTGAAAGGCAAGGATTACACGGGAGGAACACAAAAGCTTACGGCTTCTCCTTTTGCTCCGTCCTTCCCAGCAGGGCCAGGTGAGCCCAGGGACCCCTGTAACAATAACAGAATTATCATCAGCACAATATCAACACCCGTTGCAAGTGCAAGTACTTAAGTAATGCATGAAGACAAGAATAAGGAATGAGAAGAATCATTTCAATACAAACATTTATTATTTACACTCTCTGGAAGAGCTGCTGCTGACATGAACACACTATGACCGATTGATGAGCTGTTAATGAGGAACTAGGCACCCTTGGCCACTTAACTCATTCAAGAATAAATTAATATAAAAGCTCTGCAGCTAATTAGACAGGTAACCATTGAGTCATCTTAATATCATCTCCCCTCAGCCTGTCTGTCCACCATTCCATTGTCTCAAAAAACTGCTGTTTTGTAACTAAACACTGATTTTTTTTTAGGGTTTTTTTTTTTTTTTCACTCTTTGCTTGTACAGCATCCATCCCAAAGCTCAGAAGCCTCTAGGCACAGCTATAATGCACATAAGTAATGAGTCTAAAAGCAAACAGAAAAGAAGCCTTGAAAAACTCAAGCAGTCCTCAGGAACTACCCTGGCCACCAGAAAGTCTCAGAGCTGTGAACGTGCAAAGCCATAGAAAACAAAAACAGAAAATCAGACGCCACTTTTGAAATCTTCCTATGCACCAGGACAAATGAAACTAAATATGTTGAGGCTGGCACCACCACAGCTAAGGGGGATAGCAGCAAATGTAGGGAAAAGGCAAGTTTTGCTGCATGCAGCTGGCAATTTAAAGAACAAATGGAGAATGGAAAGACAACAGACACAAAACAGGCAAGCCAATGTACATGGTGAAGAACTGGCTTGGTGTTTTTACCTCTAGGCACTGCAGCACTTTCTTTTGAAGTATATTGTAAAATAAGGCTCAAATGAGAAAGAGACATGGGCACTGCAAACTGCCACTCTGGGCTGTCATTACACTGAGCTGGTTTGTTGTCTATTACTTGGAAGGGGATTTTGTCTTGTGTATTACTTGAAGGGGGATTTTGCCTTGCAATCCTGAACATTTGCTACTTTACAAGAGGTGGAAAAGTTTCAATTCCTAAAATAACCCCTGCAAATTATGTTTAAGGCATTTCTGGCAAATGTGTCCAAAGTAAATACTAGTCAACAGAGCAAGCTTGGTGTAGGATAGGGGGTTTTTTTGATGATTTTTTTTTTTTTTTTTTTTAAGATGATGACACAGTAAGCAGCTAAAGGCCATCTCAGTCCAAAAGTTATTTATGTTCAGTGCAAGAAAGGACATGATAATCTCGGCCTTCTGTGTCTCAAATTGATGAAACACTGGTGTTTCTGTATGTGGATGCATTAGCACTGAGCTTCGATTCTGTTTCACCCTTCTGTTTTGGAGTTTTACAAAGTTTAGACAACGTTCATGCCCTTGAGATCTCTACACATTTGTCAAATGTGGCTGAGCATTGTCAACAGGTTTAAAGATTTTAAGGCGCACTTTGCCGAAAAATAGTACAACAATGCAGTCTCCTTTTCTTAGCATCTTGCTAACACAGAACAAGAAAACACAGAGGTAAAACAAAAGACTTAGAAGAGGGCCTGTTTTCATTAGCCTTCCACAATAGCTTTATAAACTTTTAAACTTTTCACAGTATAATTAATAAAGACTTGGACTTACTTTTTCTCCTTTATCCCCTTTCAGTCCAGGAAAGCCAGGGAGCCCTTCTTCACCCTACAACATCAATGGAAAAAACACCTCATATGAAATGCCATACCATTCTATGACATATTTATGTATTTTAGACAGCACAGTTATCATCTGTTGAGAGTTGAGGCCAACTTCTCCTTGCTGTAACAATGCTGTTCTCAGTCACCTGTAACTTGCCCATGTTTGAATAGCATCACTTTCAATTTTCCATTCCAGCATCTTCCTCTGTCTGGTCCCTCCTTCCCCTCCTTTTTGTAAATACCATCCAAAACCAGTCTTTCTCCAAGAACAAGATTAGAGACCTATCGTTGTTAAATAAAACTATTTGAAACATAGAAACATTTCACTGAGAAACTCTCCTGTTGCCACATTTCAAAGCATGAGGACTTGAAATTTGGCATGGCCAACTTACTGCCACACAATTTCCAATGGTGTGGAAATTTTTTTAAAAACCCAACTGTGGGAATTTATTCCCCTTTACCTGCTCACATATGCCCAAATGTAAGTTTGGAAGCCACTCCATTTAGACCTTATCAATAGGTACTTCTCATAGTCAAGATCTAACTTCACCAAAGATTCAGAGTAGGTTTCAGTCAGACCTCTGTGAACAGAGCAGGATTATGCCTGCTGTCATGGGGTACTTGGTCGTGATCCAGCAGCCTGGCTACACCTGTCCTGCATATTCATGCTCCAACTGATGGCACGCAGGTTCCAGCATCACTGAATTTTACAAGAGAGAGAATCATAGAATCATTTAGGTTGGAAAAGACCTTTAAGATCATCGAGTCCAACCGTCAACCCAACAGCACCATGCCTACTAAACCATATCCTGAAGTGCCTTGTCCACGCGGTTTTTGAACACCTCCAGGGATGGTGACACCGCCACTTCCCTGGGCAGCCTGTTCCAGTGCTTGACAACCCTTTCAGTAAAGAAATTTTTCCTAATATCCAACCTAAACCTCCTCTGCCACAACTTGAGGCCATTTCCTCTCATCCTATCACTTGTTACTTGGGAGAAGAGACCAACACCCACCTCACTACAACCCCCCTTCAGGTAGTTGTACAGAGTGATAAGGTCTCCCCTCAGCATCCTTTTCTCCAGACTGAACAACCCCAGTTCCCTCAGCTGCTCCTCATAAGACTTGTGCTCCAGGCCCTTCACCAGCTTCGTTGCCCTTCTCTGAACACACTCCAGCACCTCCATGTCTTTCCTGTAGTGAGGGGCCCAAAACTGAACACAGTACTCAAGGCGTGGCCTCACCAGTGCCCAGTACAGGGGGACAATCACCTCCCCACTCCTGCTGGCCACACTATTTCTGATACAAGCCAGGATGCCATTGGCCTTCTCGGCCACCTGGGCACACTGCTGGCTCGTATTCAGCCGGCTGTCGACCAACATCCCCAGGTCCTTTTTCCACCAGGCAGCTTTCCAGCCACTCTTCCCCAAGCCTGTAGCGTGTTGGCAAGATGTAGGCATGAGTCCTTTAATGGACTGTTACTGGTGTCTCCTTTATCTGAACCAGTGGACATCTGTCTATGGGATGTAAAACCACTAGCAGTGCTGGCAAATGACATGCCACAAAGCCTGCGGTTCCATAGCAAAGTGTGCAGCATAGGTAGGAGAAAGATTTGTGTCTTTTCTATGCAAAGTAAAGGAATATGTTTAATAGGCTTCTTCTCTTGCCTTTTTTTTTTTTTTTTTTCCTTTCTTTTTCTCCATGAAGCAGCAACTGCTTGGCATAGCTGAACAAATTAATCCTAGCATCAGTCAATAAGTTTGATGCACAGTGCTCACAGAGCCATTCATGCTGGACAGGACCTCGCAGGGTTTCTAGTCCAATCTCCCACTGAAAGCATCATCAACAGTGAATTCAGACCAAGTTGTTCAGGGTTTATCCAATTTGGTGTTGAAAACCTCCAAAAATATGGTTACTCCTCTTCCCAGATGCAAACGGTAACTCACCTCCTAAGCCAATAGCATTCCAGAATAAAGGCTTTTTCTTTTGCATTTTTTATTAACTAAAGCAGCATGGTTTTGTGCTTTTGACTTTTAACAGATCTCAAGCAGCTGCCTACAAAGATGTGAAGCCCAGAGCAGATCTGTTGGTCCTCACAACCAAGAGGCTGCATGGGCATTTGCAGGAAAGCGCTGTAGACTCTATCCCACTTGGTGACCATACATACCAGTTCAGGTCAGCCTGAACCGCCACCCATGGACCAGGGTCACCAAGCAGGGAAGAAGGGCTTCAGGGATGCACTGTGCTCAGGGAATATGCGATCCAGCAAAGCCCAGCACTCCAAAAAGCTCACTGAAGACATTTTCTTCACTTGTATCTACTGCCACCGCCTCTCTCTTGATGCATAAACTGAAGCACCGCATGCCACACATCAGACAGCCTGGCACAGAGCTGACCCTTTACTGGAAATAAAGCTCGAGTTTTACCAGCTTGCAGGGGAAATCTTTGTGTATCTACCAGCTTTACAAGTTCCTCCCCAAGGAGAAAACTACACAGAAGCAACCTAGACTCTAGAGACAGGTTTAACATTCCCTGGAGAACCACCACTGAACCCCACCAGGCTACAGAGTGGAAAGGGATCCTACTTGTGCCCCTTCCACTGACTCCCCATCAACCCTGGTTAGCTGCTTTGTATCCCTCACTAAACAGAAAAACCTGTCAGACTAAGGGTAGGTTCAGCAGATGTTTGAAACTTAATAAAAGCACAAGAAGAGACCACGTTGCCCATATCAAAACACTCACCTTCACAAAGTGAACTAAGTAACCTACAGGAGTGAGCAGTGGAAGAGAGCAGGAAGCAGAAAAGCATTGATGCTGCTGTGTTGCATAGTGCCAAAGTAGCTGCGATAGGCAGGGCTGGGCATGCAACCAACAGCTTGCACCCTTAACTCACAGCCAGCTGCCAAAACCCCCACTGAGAGTGCAGCTAACTGGAATGGAGTCATGTTGCCAGAGTAATTTACTTAACCAAGCAACTTTTTTTTTTTTTTTTTTTTTTTTAACCAACCAAATTCAGGAACTGCATTGCAGAACAATCACCTCCTCTTTCCGCTTGTCCACCAGATATCTTTTTTAATCAGGTAAAATTCCAAGCATTGTGGGCAGCATGCTGCTAAGACCTAGAGAAGTGCTGGCGTACCCAAAATGTATCTGTTCCCTCTCCTCAACTCCTCCAATTAGGTCAGTTGGGTTAGCAAAACATCGCGCCTCTCTCTCCAGCACTTGTGGATTGAGGGGCTCTGCCAACACATCTATCCTAGAAACCATTTTCTAAAGCCAGGGAAAGTTGCAGTTAGAGAACGACAATATTGGCCAGAGAAGAAATCACAGGGGCCTGAAATAACATTGTTCAAGAGGAGTTCTTGCTGGGGAGGTTACAGCTTCAGCAATTAGGCTCAGAAGCAAGGCAGCAGATTTTCCTGAGTACTTTCCCCTTTCCAGGCTCATGAGCATGCTGTCCTTTTCTTATCCACTAGAAAACCGGCCACTTATGTTTAGTTTTCATCCTCTGTACTGCACAGCCAGTGGTCTTTAATCAAACATTTCCAAAGTTAGCAAGAGAATAAACACCCTCATTAGCTCACCGTTGATAAAATATTTGTCAAAAGAACCCAGATTTGGCAAGCTGCCATCTGATCTAAAGCAACCAGAGGACTTTTCGTGCAATATGGCTACGGAGTGCAGTCACACGGAAGCAGATACTGCCGAGCAAGACAGGGCAGGCAGGTACTGCAAGCACTGAAGTCAAATACTGACACAGACTGTGAGTATACAGAGGTTACATAGCACACAGGTAGCTACATATTTCTACAGATCCCATTTTTCACTTTTCAGTAGTTGTTCTATGATTATTTACTTGAATTACAGCAACGCCTCATTTCTTCCCTGCTTGGGCCACTCTGCTGGTCTCTGTATGAATAAATATTAAATGACAGTCACTATGCTCCAAAGCTCAGTTTAAAATTGCAAGCAATGTGTAAATATAATAAAGAAATAGCAGAGGCTGAGAGCAGAGGCCAGTCAAATAGCTGCCAAGCAGACACGGTCTGCAAGTGCACTGGGCTGAGGGATCCAGGCACCACAGTGGCAAAATGGGTAGGCTTTGGCAGCTGGCATTGAGCCCTGAGGAAGAAAAGCCCATCACGTTCCTTGCAGCAAGGCCAAACCTGGTTGTGCCACTGAAAAGGATAAAAATAATACTATGTACCCACAGGCTGGCTGCGTTCCCAACTTCAACACCATGAGATTCTGGTGGTGACATGTAAACCACACCTATCTGTTTATGCCATGCATTTCTACTGCCACCCATCTACTTTATGATTATCTGAACTTCAAAGGGTGTCCCATTCTGGAGAAACCTCTCGACCAGAATAGGAAGGTAACAAGACCAGGCCCTCCAGGGAAGAAGCAGCAAAAGCAGAAACGACTATTGTTAAGGAGGGCAGGCAATGGAGTCTAGTTTCTAAGGCAGCTTCCCTTAGGCTTAGCCTAGGCTTTCTGGAGTAGTTTTATGCTGTAGGTAGGGTGACCTATTGATTCCTTGGTCAATAGTTTTGGGACAAAAAGTTGAATGTGTAGGTAGTTGTACCTGTGAGGAAATGCATTAACAAATATGGCAGCTTGGCTTAGGAAGTTCCTAAAATATTGACTACTGCAAGCTCTGAGGATGTAGCATGAGACAAATCACTCTGAAAACTCCATGTTTCATTACTGAAAGAACTGACATAAATTCTGCAAGCAAATTAGAAAGGTTTTCTGAGCCGTACTAAAACAAACAGTTTAGGCAGAATTCAGTAAAAAGGATAGAATTTTGAATTTGTTTGTATTTACTTTTTAATGGAAGTGTTCAGAGCCACGCAAAGGATACAGAGAAAGGCCTAAGCACTACTTCTGTCATTCCTGGGGGGTCTCAAAGCAGGGCTTATATGGTACCTGGTGTGTCCAGATGCAATGGACAAAAGAAAATGCCATATCAGGAAATTCAGAGGCACAGGCAAATCTCAGCTGCTGCAGACAGAGTACTGGGGTGATGAAGAATAAAGATACTCCCATCGTCCTCAAGTGTATCATCCATCAAAAATATAGAGGTGAGCTGGGGAAGTATAGACACACCCAGATAGGTTCATTTATTTACTTGTGTACATCAGCAGAGTTATCCCATTTCTACACTTGAGCAAGGATGTCTTCCTGGTACACCAGCATCACGTGGGTTTACCAGATCACACCAGGTCTAGGTTAGTGGTCCCTCCATGGTCTTGAAGGTTGTGGGGTTTTTTAAACCTTCCATTACATGCTCACCATATGCACGTATAGCATAATTTGCTGCATATCATCCAACAATTCACTCGGGTTATATTGAGCCTCACTACCCCAAAGAATTGCCTGAACATTATGTATATGGTCTGTGACCAAATTATATCTACATCCCATGTAGATCCTCAGATGGCTGAATGGAGATAACTGTGAAATTACTAAGTAGATAACCTTAATTGCTAGATGATATGTTTCCTCAGACTGGGAACAACTAATACAGGGATTTTGCTATATCCAGCCTTATAGCGGAATTTCTCTGAAATTAGAGACCTAAAATGGAGAAGAGAGAGATCTGCAGGTATATGGAAAGATACAGAGATAGAACAATTCGGTATTATCTGATCCTAGAGAGACATCAAAAGCACACAAAGGAATAATTCCTCAGTTATGTTTTTAAGCAATCTACTCAAGTTTAACTGCTTTTCTTTCCTCCACTTGCAGCTCCTCAAGCAGCTGCCAAGTTTACAAATATTTCTTCCAGCTCCAGAACAGCTGTGGCTTATAATCACATATTTTATTTCAAACTCTGGGTTGTGGCCTACGTTAATGGAAATGAGAGCAAACTAAACAGGAAAATAATGGGGAAAAAATCAGTCCAAAACACATGGTTAGATTCTCATTTGCCTGTCAAATTCAAGTAAATCACTGGACTTTTCCTTCAGCTTAGAGAGCAGATGATAGAAGATGGTTCATTCTAAGATTAATTCTATACATTTTCTTTATTTTCTCTTCCAAACTGGCCTACATCTAACACAAAAGTGCCGCTTTTCTAATCCTAAAATGAAATAAAAATTTCTAAACCTGTCATGAAACATCAATAAAGGTGTCATTGGGAGACCTTCAAAAATCTGCCAAGCAGAACCCCATGAATCACACACTCAACATATTGACAGCTGCGCGAACCAGGGGATCTATATCCAAGGTAGGAGACAAAATAGCAAGAGCTGAAGAGAAACAGAACAAAAGCAGCAAGATGAAATGGAAACAGAAGCAAAATTGAACTGTGCAATGTTAAGACTTCACCATTAACACACCCCTCTCTCCTTTGTTAATTAACTTCACAGCATCCCTGTGAAATGAAAAGGAAGTTATAGCAACTGTAATATTGTTTTCATCTCACGAGGGTGACAAGTCAGAGGCACAACTGAGCAGAAGACATATGGAAGGTCACAGAGTCTGGGACAAAGATAGAAACTAACCCCAGATTTCCTGTGTCCTAGGTCAGTGCCCTAACTATAAGTTTACTCTTTCTCTCTCCTGGCTCTTTGGCCTGCATTTAACTTGGCAACCTGATGTTCACAAAGAATAAACCAGAAGACCATGGGTAAGTGTTCTATTGCTGATCCATCCTTACACACTAAACTGTCTTTACTGTTTGATGAGAATAGTGAAGAAGGAGGACAGAAGAGATGTTGCCAGTTGAGTGTGGTCTTCAGGTTCAAATGTCTGAGAACTCTTCCAAGAGACCACATGTGTCTGGAAGGATGTAATATCTTTCTTTTCTAGGTTTTTTCCATACAGGAGCTACCAACTTGAGGAGGCTGAAATAAAATATTTCACAATTTTGTCTCCAGCAGCCATACAAAATAAGTATTTTCTTGAAAAATGTTGTAAATTTCGTGTTTGTCTTTTTTTAGAGTGGCGAGGCAAAGACAAAGGTTTCATTAAAAAGCAGAGATGATCTGCAGATCAACTGAGAGGCAGAGCTGCAGTAGATATATGTCACCCAGCTCTGTTTTCAAAAGCTGCTGACCAGAGAGGCAGCACAAATGACTGCCACTCTCCAACGCACAGATGAGGGATTCTATTAGCTTAATGATGTAAAACCCTATTAATATCTTGGCAAATATGACACCAAAACTAACATTATCTTTTGCTTCCACGAGAAATAAGACATTCTTCTCAACTTGGAGTTCACTTTAGTTCATTCTAAGAAAAGAAGAAAATCTTCTCTGCTGGTCTCTGTATTACACTCTGATTTAAAAAACAGAAAGGTCATGTGGACATGACACACAGTGGTCAGTAGAAGATATAGGTTTGGCTAGTCTATCAGGAAACACAGCCCAGTATGCAGACAGCTGGTTAAATGATAGTTATTGGCATTTTTTGTACTGCAAACATATCAAAGATTTTATTCAATGCATTGCAGAGAAGTCAATTGTCCCCAAAAGGAACTTCCCCAGGAGAAATTCAGGGGACCTTGTCTTTCAAGGCTCTCTGAACCCTTGAACCCTTGAGTTCAAGTTTTTCTTGTTTGCATGGTTCTGGCAAGAGGGTCCTCAATTAAAGATACCTTAGCTAAACACTTTGAAATGTGAAAAACATAACAGCTCTGCTCCAAAAACTTCCTTGTCTCAAAGTAAAAGCTGATGCTCCTTCTTGGCATCTGCCACAGCTAGGGACCAGACAAACAGCTTGCCAAGTGCTAGAGGGCAAGTGTTCATTGAAGTAGAAAAATAACCCAGTCGTGTATCATGACATTGATTAATTTGTGTTCGTACATCTTTAAATAGCACACAGAAAATAGTTCTGGTCTCATGGATGATTTGCCACGTACTGGTTGATATTTTGCCTTGTGAGAAAAATCTGTTAATTCCTTTGGCTGTGCTTCTGGGAAGTTCCTGATGCTTCAGATCTCCACACACCCCTCAAAAATGTCAGTAGCTCTGAGAAGAGCATATTAGGGCAGAAGAGTACTGTGTTGGGGTACTCCAAACTCCGGTGCCAATCTGCTCTTAAACATCTTCTGCTATTGATATTCCACATTCACCCCTCAGAGTCTATTCCAGCAGCTCACTGAAATAAGTAGAATGCTTTTCCTCAAGTTTAACCACATCATGAAGTCCATGATTTCTCCCCTCCTTGCAGAGTCCATTCCTTTCAGTCTCCCTGCCGGTTAAATTTGTGAAATCACTGATCATTCTTCTCATTGCTCTCTGCAATGAGCAACATGTCTCCACGTATCTCTTTAAATGTCATGCTGAAACCGGAGACAGCATCCTGCCTGAAGGCTTTATCACCACCTACTTACAACTTGCAGTGATACGCCTCTGCTGACTGCCAAACACACCTGAGGCTGCTCAGTCAAGCCTTTGCCAAGATTACAAATTGTTTTGGTCCAACCAGACATATTTGTTTATAAAGTGATGCTGCTCCCTCAGTCTTTTTCATCTCAGAGTGCATTACAAAGGTCATGATCATTCTTTCCATTTTACTTATGGGAGTACTGAGGTACAAGAAAGGGAAGAACTAAGGCCAAGATCCCCTACGGAGCCAACCAGAAATACAAACTGAGTCTCCAGAGACGCAAACGCACTCATAACACCAAATGCATCAGATTCTCTTGAAATAACAACCACTAATGGTCCAGTCATTGTTACACCAGGAAAAAAAAAAAAACAACTTGCCATGAAAAAAACCCACATTTTCCTCATCTGGCACTTGCTACAATACACATGTTCACTACCCAGCAGTGTATGACACACAAATCACCACCTTTCTGTCAAAGCCAGAGACAACAGGCCTTGTGGACTTTGGGAGACATAAAATCTCTAGGTAGTGCTTAAAGAAGAAGGGTGAGACCCAAAAGGGGAAATTAAAGATGCCCAAGGTTTTACTTGGGAAGTAAAGAACAGCATGAAACACGGTGCTGCTATGGTCTCGCCAGCCCCTCCACCTGCACCTTTGGAGAGGCCATGAACAAAGAACCTGTACCTTCCCAGCCACAAACAAGGAAACTCAGCCAGGCAACACCTTTGATCAGTGGAAAGGGGAAAATCTGGCTGCTTAACTTAGATAGATGTGAAAACATGTAGCAGGGAGAGGGACAAGGAACACTTAAGATGCTTTTGATAGACCTGTGATAGCAACTTGCTTCATGTAATGCTTCAGCTCTCTGTGATTCATTAGGCTACGAGATCCACTTCAGAGTGTATGCTCCAGACTGCTAGGAAAGCTTTTTTTATTTTCCACGTAACAGGCAACTAATCCATATCTATCCGCTGCAATATCGCTCTCAGGAGCATCCTGCATTCGCACAACAGTTATCAATGACAGAATCAAGGCAATCTGTTCCCCCCGCCCCCCCAGCTCTTCTATCAGAAGCAGCACAAAGTTGGCAAATCTTTCTCACATGCTTCCTTTCCACACTGCCAGTGGGTCTTGGCAGAGAAATCCTCTAAAGAAAGAAGTGCTGAAGGCTTTGCAAACTTCTGGTTGCCAGTAGATGTCATTATATACCAGCAATGTACCTGCCAGCCAGGGGCCAATGCTGAAAAGAAAGAAATGTTTTCTAAGTTTATGTAATGAAAAAACCCCAAGTTACTAGTATTCTTGCACTGCTGAGAATTAAGCTGTCACAATGCACAATTAGTATGTGATCTGGCTTTGAGTTGTTTATTACAATCTGCAGCTGTTATTCTGGGTCACAGAAAACCACAGAATTTATCTAAAACCCTCTAATTATTGTTAAGAAAAATAACTCCATCAAACCACGGTTATTTAGCTGTGCAGAATGTACTTTAACTACAGTTAAGAGGACTCAAAAATACTCAACATGCAGACTGAAATTGCCCACATACACAAGAGGATTCAGAACATACTCAAGAGTAGTAAGGCAGATATTAACATTAATACACCCACCTTTTAATTCAGAAAAGAAATCACAGATACAAAAGACTCCAGTGAGCTGCATGACAGCCTTATAAAGTAGATGAGGTGTTATTTTACAGATGTTTAAATGCTGGACTGAGAGGTTAAGTGCTGAGTGACCTTAACCAGATGAAGTCAGTAGTTAAGAATGGTTACCGAGAGAGATGATTCCAAGCGCAAAAAAACCCCAACCAAACAAACAAAAAAATACCCCTGCAGATATTGCACTTCCACTTTTCATTACCAGGTCAGTTTGAGCTACACTCACATTATATTTTATTGTGCAATAAAGTAAGACGACCTGAGTGCTAAGAACGAAACCCCGAGGAAGCAATGTTTCCACAGCCACTGTCTCCAAGGAGCACCAATTACTGGGCAGTTGGGATTTTCTTTTGTTTTCAAATTTCAAACTTAATAGTATCACTAAACTTGGAGATGTTTTCCCATCTTGTTACTGTCAAGATGTGCTCACTGAAGGAGCACTGCCTGCCGACCTGGATGCTGATGCACAAAGGCTCCTGCTGCCTGCTGCTTCCTTGGGCTCCAGGAGTCACCGTTCAGCTCACCAGCCCTGGGTAAACTGGGTGGCATTTAGGAGTTTGGGGACTTGGTGGCAATGTCTGAACACCACAGCAGCCCAAACAAGGCCTGTAACCTCGCTGGAACACCTTCCTTGCACCAGGCTCAAGGTTTCAGTGGTGAAAAGGACACACACATCATCTCATGGAGCAATAATTAGTTTTGTTTGGAAGTTGCAGGAATAAGGATTAATTCTTGGTTTGTGCAAGCTCAGGCTCCATATCATATAAGTGCTTCAGAGAGCATATCCTGCTTCTAGAAGTTCAGGTGGTTGTTCCCCCTCCTTTATACTGAAGCTGGTTTTAAGCTCTCAGCTTGGGCCCTTGCTTGAACTACACTGCAGCAGCCCGGCAATGCACCCTGTTAATCCTGACCCTGACTTACAGAATCACTTTTCTGGCTTGTACTTAGACTTGCTTCATCAACCACAGTCCAGTCTGGTAATCTGGACTCTTGGGTGAATCTGGCTACCATCACTGACCCATCCCACTCTCTTGCTGGGGTGGTATGGGATAAGCCCTGGCTAGTGATGTCCCTGCCCCACCAGTCATGGTATTGCTCCCAGCTCTATCTCCCTTGGGGCACAGCTGGTCCTTGCTGCACCCTGACACTCAGGGACCTGACTCTCAAACATTATTATAGCTCTGCATGTCTAAAATACCACTTCCAGCCTGAGCCTTACCTGCAACCAAATCACACCCACAGCCCTTCCTGTCCCAAAATGCATCCCTTAAAAATACCCAGGCAAAAGCTCTCCTTTGCCATCAAACCAGCATGCAATATCAGACTCCAGCTATGTCTGTGGCACCTTTTGCAGGCAGAATCGCACTCATGTTCTTGTGCCTCAAGTTACTGGATGCTAGCCAGCCCTGACCCAGAGGCACTCCGCTCGTGCTAATTTGGTAAGCCCTGCTGACAGCACAGCACTGGGGTAAAAAAGGTACATGGCCTTCGGGCCAGATCTTTCTTATATTCAGCTGCCTCATGGCAAAGACAGAGAGCACAGGGCTCTGGGTGGATAGACTGTATCTAACAGGGTAGATTTCCACAGCGTTTCCAGAAGCCCTAAAAATGGCAATAACTCCAATTTGGAAGACAAGCAAGAGAAGGGGAAGCAAAGCCTTTGTTTGAAGGATCTAGCAGGCAAGATACACAAAGTCTGGAGGGAAAGAGGTTCTCCAGCTTCATTTTACAGGAACAAAGACTAGCTGCTTTGCCCAAGGTCAGCAAATCTGTTAGAGCCAAGTTTTAAGCCTGGGTCTCCTGCAGCCTCGCCCAGAGCCTTAACTATCTGCCTGCTTTTTCTTTTTATGCTTGTTCTTGCAGTCACTGCATCTCTAATAAGCCAAGCCACTTCAGAGGTTTTATTCTCATTAGAAATCCTATAATAATCCTTCTGCATTTTTATCAGAGCGACTCATTACCATGAAAAAAAAAGACCACCATTGTTAGGAGAATATAGACTTAGTCTACTAAAGTTGTTTCTCATATTCATTGCTGCATGTGTGATTATTAGCATGAAGGGAAACAGATAGAGCACAGAGGGAAAGCTCGGATACTCTTGGAAACACAGTTTGTATCTTTGTACTGACTAGTTGTTTACAGATGTCTCTCCCCAATTAACTCAGAAGCACTTTTTTAAACACACAAAATTTTAACCTCCAGACCAGACTGCAAAGAGGAGCTCCAATACCTACTGTATGAAAAGCAAGTTCATTCTGTTCATTTTAAACTTGCCATCAACTAGTTTGATTTGCTTCACCTTAGCTTTTACAACAGAAGAAAGAGTGAAAAATAATTTCCTACTGATATCTCCATGCCACTCAAAGTTTCACAGATTTTCATCTTATTCTCTCCAAAGTCATCGC
The DNA here is from genome assembly GCF_964188355.1 of Buteo buteo. Taxonomy (NCBI): domain Eukaryota; kingdom Metazoa; phylum Chordata; class Aves; order Accipitriformes; family Accipitridae; genus Buteo; species Buteo buteo. The sequence continues at coordinate 72,949,202 of NC_134173.1, forward strand.
TTTTCCAAGCACCTTCCCACCTGCAGAGCCTTCTCGCTACCGTTGGCCTTTAGGATGCTAGAAAGGTGGCATAGCACCACTGCATAATACTCCGTACTTTGCAAGAAAAGGGCATAAGTTTTTGAAAGCCTCCAAGTTAAACTTTGTATGGAGGCATTAGAAGGGCAGGCTGGCTCAAGATGTGGATGGCTGTGGCCCAGGAATGCAGGCCTCATACTCTACAGAACCCCACTTGTCAAACATGATTTCCCTGACTTTCATCAAGAGTCACTGAAACCCCATCTTGCTTGAATCATCCTCAAAAATGCTCTACAGCTATCCCTTTTGCCCTCACTCCTCTCCTGCACCTACTCCTCTTGGATCAACAGAGGTTTGAAGATTTGAGTTATAACCTTTGCAGACCAGGCCATCTGGTCTAGCAAATATTCATTTGAATAACCTACAGAATAAAGCCAAAACATTGCCTTTCATGGTGATCCCAGCCAAAACCAGGACACCATGTTATGTAATTGGATATATGCCCATGTATAATAATCAGTTCAATAACATAAGTGTGTGCAAAACTAGTGAATGAACACACGGTAAAGGGACACAGATCTATGAGCAGAAATATGACAGACTACATCTAATGCCATAGGGATTAAACGCTCCAAAGGCTGAAAGATGACAGTCAAGAGTGGAAATTTAAGATCCAATACAGAGCAGCGGCAGCTGAATCACAATTAACCAGGAAATCCACTTTAGAGAAGTTTACATGAGCACCTGTAGATGCATTATGTTATTTTCTTTTTCTATATCTATGCACAGTTATTTGGTTTGCACATGCATGTTTCTGTGCATAAAAAGCATCCTCTACCAGGCTGAGATATTTAGGCCTGGCAGAACACGCTGGGCTGTTACTTGAGCCATCACAGTGAATTTCCCAGTTTTAAAAGTCACAGAAGACCTCACGTTGACATGAATTAGGTTTTTCGCCACAGCTGCTATTATCTTTTGGTTTACCGCTAATGATGTGCTTGGCATGTTATGTATTCTAATACAAGCATCATTTTGGCTTTAACCTAGTGATATAACTGAGGCAATGGCCTGAAGAAGGAAGGCCAGTGCCTCTGCTGTCCTCCTGGAAAAGCACAGGATTTGCTCTCTAACAAATGCCTCAGACCTCAAGTAATTGCCCCTACACACAATATTTGGCAACAGCACGATCTGGCAGGTGCTTGGCACTAGCACAGCTGGAGAGCAATACTGTAATAAGGGGATGATTTTAATCTTACCACCCTAGTCTTTTCAAAGGTGAGACAACTTTATTCTATCAACACTTAGGATGTGAACCTTGTCCTTATAGAGGAATCCAGAGCACATGCACAGCAACGATTGCACTGACCGCAGCTGTTTGAAGTCCAGCATCTCTGATCCAGTTTCCCAGTGCTGGCCCATACCCATAAAAATAGGAAACATGAAGCTGTCACAGCCAGAGTGAAAAACAAGAATTCATGCTCATGCAAGCCATTGCATCGCTGCAGGCAAACATAAAAGAGCCACATGAATCCTCTCACTCCAGGTGCTGTCCTCTCTGGGAAGGGTTTCATTTCAGAGGCTCTCCCCTTTTTTTCAGGAGTATAGATGCAAACTAGCATCGCAGGCACTTGCATCCCGCCTCCCCACGGCTCTGGCTACTTCTCTCTCCTTCTGATGCCAAAAACCAGACACGGTACTCCACCCCTACATGCAATAGCGATCTGTCGTACGCGCACCACCCGCGTGGCTGATCCCCCCCACTCACAGCCCTACCCCTTTCTGCCGCCGAAGGCTCACCATTGCACCTGAAGGCTGACCCCGAAGACGACCTTTTTGCGTTTGTGAAAAATGACACGCACAAACACACCGCCGAGACGAGCAGCTCCGGTGCCGGCACGCTCAGGGCACGGCGGGGTTTCCTCAAGCGGGGAAACCTGAGGGGAGCGGGGAGACCCGCCGGGAGCCGGCAGCTCCCGCCACAGCGGCTGAGGAGAACGGGGCGGGGCCAGGAGCAATGGCGGCCAAGTCCCCCCCACCCCCAGTAAAAGAATCCCCTGGGGAGCTCTGGTGACTAGGAGGGCCGCAAACAGGGCGGGCAAACGGGCCGCGGCCTGGCGGCAAGGTCTGGGGACTCTGGGGAGGTCCCAGCCGACTGGAAGGTGGGAAATGTCCCAGTTTTCAAGAAGGGTAAGAAGGAAGTTCCTGGTAATTACAGGCCTGTCAGTGCCTGGTGAAATTATGGAGAAGGTTATTCTGGGAGTTTCTGAAAAACACTTCAGAGACAGCGCAGTCATTGGTCACAGCCAACATGGGTTCACGAGGTGAAAGTCCTGCTTAAACAACTCAATTTCCTTTTATGACAAGGTAACCCATCTAGTTGGCCAAAGGAAGCCAGTAGATGTGGTTGGGTTTGGGTTTTAGCAAAGCTTTTGATACTGTCTCTCACAGTATCCTGCTGGACAACATGTCCAGCACACAGCTAGACAAGTCCATAATACATTGGGTGAACAATTGCCTGACAGTTCATAATAGTTATGGGGTTACACCAGGCTGGCAGCCAGTCACCAGTGGGGTTCCTCAGGGCTCAATTTTAGGGCCAGTGCTCTTTAATGTTTTTATAAATGATCTGGATGCAGAAATCAAACGTACATTAAATAAGTTAGCTGATGATACTAAACTAGGAGGAGCTGTGGACTCCCTGAAGGGTACACGGGCCTTACAGAGAGATCTGGATAGACTAGAGAGCTGGGCAATCACCAAGCATATGAAATTTAACAAGAGCAAATGCTGGATTCTCCACCTAGGACAGGGTAATCCTGGTTATACATACAAACTGGGGGACAAGAAGCTGGAGAGCAGCCCCACAAAAAGAGATCTGGGGGTTTGGGTTGATGGCAAGTTGAGTATGAGCCAACAGTGTGCCCTGGCAGCCAAAAGGGCCAACCGTGCCCTGGGGTGCATCAAGCACAGCACAGCCTGCCGGACCAGGGAGGTGACTGTCCCACTCTACACGGCACTGGTGCGGTCCCACCTCGGGTACTGTGCGCACTTTTGGGTGCCTCAATATAAGAAGGACATCAGACTATTACAGTGTGTCCAGAGGAGGGCGACCAAGATGGTGAAAGGCCTCCAGGGCAAGACTTAGGAGGAGTGGCTGAGGTCACTGGGTTTGTTCAGCTTGGAGAAGGCGGAGGGGTGACCTCATTGCAGTCCACAACTTCCTCAAGGGGAGCAGCAGGAGGGCAGGTGCTGATCTCCTCTCTCTGGTGACCAGCAAAGGACACAAGGAAATGGAATGAAGCTGCATCAGGGAAAGTTCAGATTGGACATTAGGAAAAGGTTCTTCACTGAGAGGGTGGACAGTCACTGGAACAGGCTCCCCGGGGAAGTTGTCATGGCACCAAGCCTCAGAGTTCAAGGTGTGTCTGAATGATGCTTTTAGTCTTATGATTGAGTTTTAGGTAGTCCTGTGAGGAGCAGGGAGTTGGACTCGGTGATCCTTATGGGCCCCTTCCAGCATGAGATACTGTATGATTCTATATCCCCAAGATCCCTTTTTAATCAAGCCAGCAATGTACAGCTGATATATTTTTGCTCTCCATCAGCAACAGTACTGACACTCGGCCATTGGGCAGACATGGGGCACAAACACAACGGGTACCAAATACACTTCTTCCACAGATGAGGACAAGCTGCCTCAGCTGGCAGGAGTACCAGATAAACAAAACAAGCTGGCCATAAACTCAGGGATCTCTGTGCCTACACATTCGTTTGGGCCAGTCAATGTTGTTTGGCTATTCCAATCAAAGAAGTTCTGCACATACTGTGGGGTCTTTTTATTTTTTCCCCTCAAATCCAGCCTTGCAGACCTATTTTTCTAGGTATGACAATAATACAGATGGAGTAATGTTTTCCGACAGTTTTCTGCAGAGATCAAAACATAAGAAAACAAGAACTTGCTTCAACTGCAGCACAACTTAGATTGTAAACATCATGTTTCCCATCAGACTGCTGACTCTCACCACCTGCCAAACATGAGCTGGTTTCCAAAGGCTGAATCCTGAGTCTCAAAGGCTAAATAGTGGCTGTCAGTGGGAGGACTGCAGGAAGATGGATGCAGAAATGTGTGCTTTATAGCCCCCACGTCTCTAGCCTGGCTCGATAATATTTCCTGCCATGAGCAACCCTCATTTAGATTGTAATTTCACATGATGCATTACCGCTATATACAATCAATATATCATAATCATAGAAAGAACAAATGAGAAGATGCAATGGCCATAAATGCCATGTTCTCGCTAGTGCGGCATTCTTCCTTTCAGACCACAATCCAATATTATTTTAAATTCCCTGAGCAATCCAGTAGCCACAGACCCCCTGGAAAAGAGCTCCACAGATTCTTAATCTCATTTTCAGTATGAACCATGACTTCTTCCTTAATACACCCATCTATCTCATAGACCCTCCTGTCAATCTTTTTCTATTGTTCCACACAACTTGAAATTTCATTTTGGTGGTAAGGAAAACACTCACAACCAGGTGTGATATGGAGCTACAGAGAGAAAGAACTACTTCTCCTCTGCAGGCTAGGTCTGCAGCCTCATTTTGTTGTGGGGAGTGGGAAGTCGGCAGCCAGAATTGCCTGGAAACCAACATCTTTTTTAATACAAATTAGTCCAGTCATACTACTTGTTTCACATTGTTGATCACCACTGAATGTATTTTCCAAGATAGATAACCTAGCAATTTTCAGTGGTTATTTTGTATCCTCAATTTTAACCTCCAAGTCTTAATACTCTGTCGGGCCTAATATTTGCAGCAAGAAAATACTCCGGCTTTTGTCCTTCAGGTTATTAATGAAAATATCCAATGAAAAGAAACAGTGTGGCAGCCTCCTCATGACCCAAATTTAATCCTGTTGAAAATTCAATAAACTCAAAATTATACTTTTCCTTTGTTTTTCATCCTTCCAGCCAGTTGCTTTACTGAATCATCCTCCACGAACTCACTGCTGCTTACACAAAGCAAAGATTATGATTTCAATTTGATAGCATTTTACATGGCCAATGCACAAAGGAAACTCAAAGAACACAAAGGGGAAAAGCAATGAACACTCAAAAGCTTTTCTGCAGAAGGAGGCATAACACAATATAAAAAGTTCCCCACAAAGATCCAACTGATCACATCTCTTGAATCCTGTGCACTCCAAAAGCAACCTCTGAGCTACAGAAGGCGACAGCAAGCGACTCTCATTTAATTAGTCCAATGAAGGATTAGATCTTACCTTTTCTCCTTTTTCTCCTCTGCCATAGGCTCTGCCCTAGAAATAAAAGAAGAAGGGAAAAGGTACATTTGACAGCAAGGATGTCAAACACCAGTATAAATAAATATTTCATGTTTTCCTTGTTATGTATCTGAGATATACCCATCTATCCATATATATCATCTATATATATATGGACACACAAGTCACAGGACAGCTACTATAGGGAAAGTAATTTTCTTTGGGCATAAATCCTTGATAATAATTCAGTGACAAATTAAAATAGAAAACCTATCCCCAGTTCTCCTACCGCAGCCAGGAAAACATCTTATTTTCTATTCAGGGCAGATTCTGATATTACATTTCCAAAATCAAAGATGCCAACAACCCTTATTAGAATGAATTTTACATAGGGTTAAAGATTTTCTTGCCTAAAAACTCAGTCCGGCATTTGCATTAATTGCAGCTGGGGAAAGCTGTATCTTGGTCATCTGAATGTAAAAGAGTTGAGAGAGATTTGCATCATCTTTGTGCAGTTGTCTCATACTGTCCCCGTTAGATGTGCAGCTGTGATACAACTGAGTACACTCAAGTTACACATTTTAATTAGAAGGCCAATACAAAGTCAGTTATCAGCTGTATTCGGGGATGAACCCATCCGTTTCCCCCCTCCAAGAAATGACAGTGGGTGCCAGAAAGATCAGCTTCCCCCTGGGATTAAGGCCCAGCAGAGGGAACATATTCAACAGGGCATGTTGACATTGTGAGCAAGTTCTCACCATAAAGGAGAAAATAACTACTTGCATTTCCATCTCCTTACATAAGATTGTTCTGGTATCTCTTACTTACCGACTCTCCTTTTTCTCCTCTGAGTCCAGGAAGCCCTTGGCTGCCACTTTCTCCCTTGAAAAAGAAAGGGTGTTAATACCACAGAGTTAATTCATTCCTTTCTTGACAGGCATAGAAATAATAGATGAGGTTTCCTCTTACAACTTCCTGTGGACCCATTGGTGAAGTATACCACATTAGTGTTTGTATTTCATGGCCAGCTTTCCATTGCTTTGATTATTTGGGAAGCAATGCAACAAGGGTTTGACTGAGACTGTGGACACTTCAGGTCTGACCAGTCTCTACGGCCAAGATTTCGGCTCCTGACATAAGAACCGGGTGTACCTCATTGCATTTATACTGACTTCAATGTCCAAGTTCTCAGATTGATTTTATATTCTATTTTTCATATGAAAACACTGCTAGAAGCATTCAGAGTGCACTGGCAAGACAGAGGGCTCTCTCTTGTGAGGTATTTCAAAAGTTCTTATTCTCTGTTAAGCTAGGAAAGGTCGATTGCATAAGACCTAGAAGGTGCACACCTAAAATATGCAAAAAATAAACCTGTAAATATTGTCAAGATTTTAGAGCTTTTTTTTTTTTTTTAAATTCAAACCCCATTGTTTTCATTCATGCTAATTTTCATGATCAGCCAACTCCTCCCTTCCCTCACAGAAGGGTGCAACACACACAGAGTCACTCTCCCTGCTTGCTCCAATAGAAGGGAGCGAAAGGAACACAGAAAGAAGACAGTTGAAAACATACAGATTATAATGGGTAGAGGAATGAAAACTGAAGCAGCAAATACATAGGGAGGAAAAGAGAAAAATGGACAATCAAAAACCAAGCAAAACTTTTTCTTCACTTGTCTTCTAAAAAGAACAGGGGTGAAAGGGGTAAAGGATGAAAGAAGATGCATCATTCCATAAATATTCATCAGACACAGAACTAAAAGTGGTGCCAAAAACAGCAAGTTCAGAAAAAATACCTGCAAATCATTTTCACATACTGCTCTGCAGTCACAAAACTGGAAGAAGGACCACTTGAGGATATACCCATTACTAAGACTAGTTTAAGGCTATATGTGCAGTGTTGCCCCCAATTCCTTCAATTCCTCTAGCACCAGGAGCTGCTGGAGAGCAGAGGGCTCTTCCCACACACTTCCACCTAGCTCCTGCCTGATTCTCACCCAGAAGGTACATACCAGAAATATGCTGTGCTGAGCTCCCTATCCATCACCAACAAATAAAACATCCTCACCTATTTGTACCTCCCATAATCCTTCGCTCCTAGGGAGTTTAGGCACTTTGGACTTCAGTGTAGACACAGCATCAAGCTGAAAAAGTCCTGGAGCAGGAGCCCCGCAGCAGCAGTAAGTCCAGTGACCCCTGCACTCCCCAAATCTCCCCACATGGACCACAACAGCATTTAATCTTCTGGCTCTATTCAGTTTGTCTTGACCTATGCCCAAAAAAGCTGGGCTTAGCTGCACCAGACACTAAAACATCTGTCAGGATCACGCTTTCTTTTCCCCCAATGAAGATAGGCTTTTGAAAACACAGGAAATATCAAAGTTTATTTCTTTAACCATTGTCATTTTTTTGCCAAAAGAAAGAAACCTCACAGAGCAAGTAGCATATATGCAAAACCAATGTCACAGTCAATTCAAGTAGGCTGTGGCAAAATTCATAAAAATATGCAACTGTCTCTTTTAAGACACTTAAAGTATACCAAAACACCTTTCCAATTTGGAGGTGAAAAAATACATCCCGCTAGAGCACATCTAATACACTGGACTTCACAAACTTCCCAAAGGCAGGTAGCAATGTCATTTCTATGATGTGGACAAAAACAGATCTCACAGAGAAGTGATTTTGTCTAAATTGGGATCAATAGCAGCGCTGGAGTTGAGCAGAAGCCTGTTGACCATCAGTCCAGCACCCCAACCAGCCAGGCTAGCTGGCTGGCTGCAAACAACACAGCATGCAGAGCAAGTACAGAAGGAAAATAAATTAGACCGGGCTGTCGTTAGCATCTAAAATTTATCAATAGAACCCAGCTTCAGGCATGTTAGCCAATTCTTCCAAAGCTATTTCCTGTCTCACTCTTCCCCAATACCATCCTTTACTGTATCTCCTTCCAAAACATGTACACTGTGTCTCCATGCATTACCCTCAGTTTGGCAGCATGGGTGATTGAGACAGAGGTGTTCATCTCTGAGGGATTTTTTCACTTTTTCTAATAACTGCAAGCACTCCTGTTTTGCCCTGCCTTTGAAGACTTAAATTAGAGAGGAACAGAAACTCATTATCTTCCCACACTGGTTATACACTTCGAACATTTCCACTAGTCAGATGGTACCGTAAGAAAAGCCTGCCCAAACCTCCTCCCCTAAAAGAAAGGATATGCTATGGGAGCTCAGGATAGCAGAGCCTGAACACCAGTCTCTCCATCCTCAACTCACATAGACAACACCCACATTCACTTTACTTAACAGACCCTCAAACCGACCTCTTCTTAAAGAAAGCAGAAAGAACCACATAGTCATTATTCCTTCTTTGGATAAAGAATGAAAAAGCCACCAGCTACTACTGGTCTAGGGAAAACAAAACAAAACCAAACCCCAAAACTGTCTTAGCTTAGAAAAGGAGCCTTACAGACAGTCCTCCTGCCTTTGTCAACCTCTCTAAAGATCCCTGTTTGGGGGCAAAGGGGGGTGTTCTGGTTTTTTAACTCTGACCTTTCTCTCCCTGTTAGTATGCCCTGGTGGGATTAATTTCTCAGGTCACTCCCACCAGCTGCCTTGTTTTTCTGATATAGCTGAACCAGCTGCTTTGCTGGGTTCTTATACAGCCAAATAGTCTCTCACAGGGCATTTCTTACTATCAGCCTGTAAAATATTTTTGGATAATGCTCAAGTACCTGCAGCCTGTCTTGGGCAGTTATTTAGGGGTAGATTTCAGCTTTGCAATTTGTCCCACCTAAGAGACGCTCAGTAGTGATGATGTCTAAAGAGATAATTATGATTTTGACTTGGTCCTGATGTCACTCTGTTTTCACCTTTTCCTGATAATTTCTTTCCTTATTCATTTGTTTATCCCCACCTCTCTGGTTAGTCAATTAATGTTTGGCCTTTTCTTATGCTGTACTTGCTTGTTAGCCTATTTTAATCAAACCTAAGAGTATAGCAGAGATCTTATGATTTTTTTATTTTTTTTTTTTTTTAGTGTTTCTTGAAGCCCCAGCTCCTGGATTCAGGTAACAAATGGAAATCTTTGATATTCACTACCTTAAAAAAGCTTTACAGCCCTCCTCATTATACAACAACAAAGCTTTAAAACACAACACTTGCACCTTAGAAATGAGGAGCCAAGTTGAATGATCCTAAAACATTTTATGGACACTTATAACCCCATAATGCAGAAGCCACTCGTATTATTGTGGGGCCTTAGTCTTTCCTTAATAAAGTACCAGGTGGTAATACTGGGAAGTTGCAAACAGCACTGACTTTCTTCCCCATAGCCAGCATTTCAGCCTGAGTAGCTCAGTAATACTGCAGAGAGAGAGAGAAGGAGAGCAATATTAGTTCCTGCACATAGAGCAGGGACTGTGACAAGCTGGTCTTTGGCAACAGTGATGCAAGAACTTCTGTCAAGGTTGGTGTATGTTATTTAATCACAACATCTTTGCAAGTCAGGAGCAAAATCTATTACTTGCCTTATTTAACAGATAGAGAAGCTAAGCCGTTTGTCTCAAATCATCACATTTGTACCAAATTGTTGTCAGAGCCTGGATTTAAATGGCATCATGCCCAGCTCCCTGAGACTGTGACACAGTCCTGCCTTGGCTGTATACAAGTCTCAGACCACTACAGCCCAGGAGAAGTCACACCCATCTGTAGAGCAATTCAGCAACCCACCTGCAGGAGTGGGACAGCCATTTTGGGATCTGTTACAGAAAACCTGCTGATGCTGTGCTTGGATATACGCTATTTTGTATTTGACTAGTATCTCCTGCACCCGAGCAGAGTGCCATGTTACACAGTACAGACACCCTCACCACTGCAAAGACCTTGTCAGAGCAGTGAAAGACAACGGGATGTTGCTGCAGGGTGCTTTTATTATTATCATCATCATCCTTCTGCAACCTCCTCACAACACTCATGCCTCTGCCATTCTTCAAAACAGCCCATCATTATTTAAGCCGTCACAGATTAAAATAGAAAGCTGCTATTTATATACATGTGGAAGAATAAGGAAACATTTTCTGCAGTTTCAGTCAGGCATTAATGCACCCATGTTCTTTCATGCCAGCAGAAAACATACTCCAAAACACATCTCCTCATCATCCAAAACTTCTCCCTGCAGACAGCAGACCAAGCCTTGCCAAAAAAACACAACACAACACATTGCTGACGATGTCTGACCTTCCAAGACCCAGAGTTTCCTCCTTTCTCCTCTCACAGCGTTTCATAGTAACTGAGTAACATTTGGTGGGGTGCACTTTGTTTATTCACCAAACAGGTATAAATTCAGTGACGGAATTTGCGGAAGTGATTTAGATGGAAATAGTTTTGAATACAAATTGTTCCCAAACATCTTTTTAAATCACACAGACGGTGAAACTGCAAACCACCAATACCACCAACTTTCACCTCTTCACCAATGTTGTGAATCTTTGTTTTCTTCCAGTACAAGTGCTCCCTTTAAGTCAATTCTCTCACAGTTCTGTTTGTAACCAAGCACAGAAGGAAAATGCGCGTATGCTGAATGCAAACATGCATATCAAAGAAGCTTGCAGAATATGCAGGATAATATAGAGGCTGCACTTGAAGCAGACATCACAACCACTCTCCCACCCTGTTATCTAGGAAAAAGAGTACTGAGGAACATGGCCTATATTTAACATCATGATTCAGACAGTACTGCTAAGGATAACAGATTGTGGCTAATCCTTTACCCTAGTCTCAGGAAATTTTGTAGAGTGTGACTGGGAGGCTGCTACCTAACCTATGGATATCTAGTATTGCTGAGCAAGGCACAGTACAGAAGCAGCACGTGGTTTTCCAGGTGACTTATCATGAAAGCTGTGCATGAGCTAGTGAATAACACTAACTTGCAAAAAAAACAGTTTAGAATCTACAGGAAAAGATTTGGGAACACACTTACTCCAAGAATGACATAAAGCAGCAACAGAGAAGCTCAAATGCAAACCTAGAGCAAAGGTGGCCAGAGTCTCCTGCAGTCCCGGCCTCATCCAAAACTATCTGAACTCAGTCATATGCCAAACTGACTTATTTCTCAAAACCTTCAACTCCTCAACTTACTCTGAAACCGGGTTTTGTTGGTGTTGTTTTTATTAAACAAATGAACTAGCACGTATTACTGACCTTTTGACCTTTAGGACCTTCAGGGCCAATTGGCCCTCTCTCCCCCTAAGACAAAAAAAATCCCACAATTAGTCAGACTGATCTTTTCATTATATAACAAAGCAAGGGGCCCAATCCTACAACAAAAATGTTTTCAGGCTTTAGTGGAGAACAGACTAAACCAGACACACCCTCAAGAGCAATGACAATGAAGCTCGCTTCTCAGAGGTCCCAGTCACAGCCAATATAAGCAAGCACACTGCTTTTAAAGCTATGAGTTTTTTTCCAGTGTGACTATATTTACCTCTAGAATCTCTTCCTTTTTACTTGAAGAAGGATGCACGTAACTGGCCTGGGTAAGAATAACGACCTTCTTTTCAAGGTTGTTACCAGGACTACCAGCATGATCAAAATCACTGAATCAGGTAAAGCGAAAACACCTGGGAAGACTGCCATTACCTCTACAGACACCCCACCTGTGAATAACACATGCCTGGCTCTTTCTGTGATGTGCTTTCCACCTCTAGGTCTTAAAGTGCTTCACAAACAAATACAGCCCTTCTCATAACTCACTTGCACTGTGTCATACCCCGATTTCCAAACCTACCCAGCATGCCTTAAATGAAACACGCTCATTGCAACACTCACCTTTCGTCCAGCAGGACAGGAGCAGTTGACAGTCTTGAGGTGGCCAACTTGCTCGTTGCCAACAGTGGGCCTCACTTCCAGGGGAGGTGATTCCGTCAGGACTGTGACCTGGCACTACACCCAAATACCCAAAGTCATGATAAAGCCCTCAATGCTAGAGAGCTTCCTCTTCCACCCACTTTAGAGAAACCACGTAGGCATTACTGACTAATGCACAGCTAAATGAGTCCTAGTGAGGAATGAAATCCCACAAAAGCCATTCATTCAAGCAGTAGGGAAAAATGTGTCAAAATGAACAATGAATCTCTTTAGCCAAGGTTGAGGGGAGAAGAGTGAGAGGAGAGTGGAAGTTTCTTATGAGAGTTGAGCACAGGAAACTAAGCAGCAACTGGCACCAGTTTAGCTCTTCCCAAATAAAACCAGTGGGAAATGTTGAATATTTCATGCTGCATTTCTGTTGTTCCATCATCATGTCAGGGTTTTGTTTCCCCTGACAGTTTGACAAGGAAAGAGCAACTTGGAAACTTCAAATTTCTCATACTCATCCCTCTGCAATGGTCCTCTTCTGGCACTGCTACATTACCAATTATATAGTTAGGTTTCATTCACCATCATTAAAAAAAAGATAATCCCACACCGCCATATATTCCCTGATTTATGTAATAGATTTCAACAAAGAGTGTTCATGTGAAAATGAATAAATGACAAAAAGAAGCTTACTGGTCCAGAGGGAATGTCACAGCAGGTCTCCAGTTCAGCATGCCGAGAATCACAGTATATAACCATCCGCTGAAGATCAAACTAGAAGACACAGTGAGGCAATAGTCTCAGAGACAGTGAATTATTAAAGACTGCATGTCCTTCTGCTTGGATACAAACAGTGCAGACAGATACAAACAGTGCAGACAAATACAAACAAAAAACAGATGGGGCTAACTTCACAGTGATTCTATGGATCCTGTAGTCAATCTCTCTCTCTCTCTCTGTCAATAGTAGACCAATATCTCAGCATGCTTCAAGAGTGCTGAGCTAATGAGACCCTGAATATGCCTATTAAAATTCTAGTGCAGGTTTTCATGCAAATAAGGAGGCATGCTAATCCCCATGTTCTGGCCAAATTTCTGTCTGAGAAGACATATTCTGACCACCTCTATCCTTCCTAGAATTTCATCTAGACATAAAGTTTGGTTTTCTCCTGTTGTGCCTTGCATCTTCTAACCATTTACCCCTGCGTGAGAAATGCTATTAGCACATTTAATATGCACGTTCCATCCGTTTTGCACAGCTAAGAAAGATTACACAACTCTCAAAACACCAAACAATCATGCATAAGTTACACCAGGTTAACACTGCTGCTGGACAATCAGGTCCAACCCGCAGGTCTCAACTTCAATTCAATTGGAGCAAGAGTAATTTAGGATCAGGTATCTTTTCTGAGGAACTGAGAATATATCATGACTCTGCTGAGTTAACGAGCTTTCTTTTTTCTCCTATCTCTTCCTATCACAAGTGGAAACATTCATAGTGCCAAGATCAGACAGCAAAAGACCTTTATGTGTGTAGTTGATGGTATTTCTGAATGATTTTGTCTCTGATTTTAACTACTGCACATTCTGGAACTAGGCAGAAGGATGAAATGGATTTCTCATTTTTAATCCCTATTACGGAGATATTGACAGTCTCACATAAAAAGACAGCAAATCTTGTACATGATGAGATGCCAATCTGTCTTAGCTATGTAACACAGGTAACATTTCAGTGATGCTGCTTCAGGAAAAAGGTCAATTACAACATAATCCCCAAAACCCCATTCACATGCTGCAAACCCAGTGCTGAACATTACCCCAGCTCCAATCGGCACATGCAGTACTTACATCGATGGGGACACTATCATACAAGCGTTTGCCAATCACAGTCTTTCCTTGAATGTCAATATTTTCCCTGTCTTCAATAGGCAACATCTGCACCAGTCTGCAGTCTATGTAAAGTGAGACAGCCTTTGACTGAATGCTGAGGGCGATTTTGTGCCAGCTGCGGTCAAAAAGATCACCGACTCGTGCATTTCGGAAGACCACTCTCACAGCATCCTTGGTGAGCCCAATGGCATTGTACTCTACAGCTTTGTTCTCTCCGTCCAGTCGGATCGAGACCTGCAAGCAGACAGAAGTGATTTTGCTAAGAAAGTACAAAGCCTTCTCCTTTCTCCTGCCTCCTTTCCATCACAACTGACACCCCAAAGTCAGGGATGGTAGAGCATGTGGTGAGAAGCCCAAGCAAGAGCAGACAACAGACTTTTGATTGAGATATGGACAGGGAGCCTACATCTGTTCTAGTAAATAAGACGGAGCAGGGCACAGGCTTGGGTGCAGACCCATGACCACCTAAAGCCTTCTCTTGTGAGTACGATCCTTGACATGGTTTCAGCACATGCCACCTTGATGCCTCCCAAGCAATGCTTGGGAACGGTTGGGTGGTAGCACATGTCAGGGGCATCTCCCCAAAGGCAGACAGACAAAGCTGAACCTGTTTTGGATCCCTCTCTCCTGTGCAATCCTCCACTACTTCCCAGCAGGCTCTGTGCTCTTTAGTCCCATCACATTCCTCAACCATCCCATGGGGCATGGACGAATGCCTCATTGCCTGGTATGAAACCAGTCTGGTGAGCTGTAGCACTGCCCACGCTTTATTTCAGATGCTTTGAACAGAAAACTACAACTACACCCTCCCCCTCCCACTGTGTTGCAAGCTATGGAGCAGGCAAAAATAGGCTTTTGAAGACATTATACTTTTAGTTCATTTACAAATTGATTCTTCTTTTACCAAAGTCAGGCAGTTAGTTACAAGCAAGCAGCAGGGAGCAGAGCAAAGCACAGAGCCAGGGTAACAAATGATGCATCCGCAAGCTGCAGAGCTGGAAAGAGTTTGGCCACATCAGGGCTGAGCCGTGTCTGATGTAAGCAGCCCAGGGTAGGCTGACTCCAGAACTGACCCAACATCTCCATGCAGCTGAGCCCCGTGCTGGCTGGAAACGCCAGCTCAGATCAGCATTAGCTCAGACGTGTCTGCAGTCCGTAAGCTATGCAGGTCTGCAGTGTAGTGGCCAAACCACTACTGACTTTACATGAAACAAGGCTCATGAGGCTCTAAGGCACCTCTGGCACCACAATTTAAGGCACTTTTGAAAGTATTACTGAAATTCTTGAGTGCTTTTTTCTCTCCACACCTAAGCAGTTCAAGTTTTTAGCTGTCTCCAAGAAATATTGAGTGAAACACACACTTTCACTCTGCAGGAATTAGGAATGCATGTAGCACAGTAAATCATGGTTCATTTAACAAAGTAGAGCTGATAATAATTTTCATACAAACCTTTTACCATTGTCTGAAACTCAGTTAGCTAAGTCCTCAGACTGCACCTATCCTTCACTGTGAGTTCCCAAAATCCTTTTGAATACCGGTTCCAAAGCAGCAATACTGCATTACATGGCTACATGAGCCCACACCAACAGCCCAGTTTAGAGTCATGGGTAATGCCATCAGCACCATGTTGGTACTGAGCAGAAAACCGTACAGCCCATCCAAACCAACTCCTCCTCAAGCATACTTGAACCCCTAAACTATAGCATGCTGCTAAGAACATGCTACATAGGAACAGACAGCCCTTTATTACACTCTTATGGTATTTTTCTTCTGAGAACCTGAGAGTACTTGACAAAAATTCTGCAGCAGCCAGGACTCAGGGTTGTGGAGCAATAATAGGTGTTACATCCACGTCCTAAGTAGGGAACCCATCATGCCTTTGCATGATATCTAGAAGTCTGTGCAAAAACTTGACATAGCTCACTGCTCTGTAGTACCTCATTGTGGCAATCTTTTTCCAAACAGGCAAAATATTTTCCCTAAACAGAACTACCTGAACAAAACAACCTAAAACCCAAAAGTGGTTTCAAGAGCAAGGATGGCATATTTTTCTCCCCTTTTCCAACTAACACATCTATCTGCACACTAACAACAATCAAGGTCTATGCAAACCTTCCTTCAGGGTTTGAATTAAAGGTAAAGGATTTTCAGCAAAATGAACTGAAAGACAGGTAAAGGGATTTTTACAAGTCCACAAGGAAAAAGGAGTGGGAGGTTAGGGCAAGAAAGCTGGTTCATGCCACAAAAGAGAAACAAGGCTCTTCTTGCTGGCTGCAAAGGGCCTCGTACCTGTGGTATGCCGTACTTGTCAATAATCTGCCAAATATACCAGTCTTCTTTCCTGGAAGCCTTCCGGAATTTGAAGGTAGTTACAAAGGCGTATTCATCAGGGAGACCTTGTGGAAACACATCCCTGGCATGGGGAGGGGAAAAGAGAGCAATGTATCAGGCTCAGCAATGAAGAGCAGAACTTCTAAAACTCTCTGCATGTCCCAGCAGTGCTTCCCAAAAGCATCATATAGTTCCTTCAAAATCTGCTGTATCTGTCAGCCTGCAGAGAGATGAAGGTGAGCTTCATCTGGTGGTGAGCTTGTGCCCTCCAGGTGTTTCTGTCCTTGAGGAGCCCTTTTTCATTGCAATGGCGAAGCTCTCAAATTAAATAAGAAACAGTGAAAATCTGCAGTCTAGTATCCATCATGTCAAAACAGTTGTTTTTCACTAGATGCTTCAGTTCATGCAATCTGTAAAGCATTCTGTTCTTCTCCAGATGCACTGGAGACCTGTGACATCTGAGAATGGGCAGACACACCTGAAACCCCCTATAAATGGAACAAGTTATAGCAACAAATATTGTAATATTTGCCCCAAAACAGGGACTACACCTCATGGCTGTCCAAGGTGATGTTCCTTGGCTAATGGCCTGGGACAACAGAAGAGCCTTCTCAAATCAAACACTGCAAACACATTAGGCAGAAATTTACCCAGTGTGACACCATGATCCATGCATAAGTCTGTAGTAACCAAAACCAGCACTGTTTGACTCAGCCCCAGCATAAGGAACATACCATAAACTGAGCATGCAGGGCTGGACAGAGGGGATAACTAACCCAGTATCACTATTTTCTTGTCACTAGCCATTACTGGGTGCCTAAGAACGAGAATGAACAGCACAAATGTATCCTCCCTACCTCCAACTCTTTGGGATACAGGGGTCAAACTCAGAGACAACTGAAAATTCTATATTATTAACTTTTTATGGATTTATCTTGTATGGACTTCTCCAGTCTCCCCTTGAACTCAGGTAAACTTACTACATTCACAACATCCTTTGGCAAGGAATCACACAGCTCTGCTACCCACTGTATAATGAGCCTCCTCTTGTTTGTTTAGGACCCAGCTCAGTTCTTATAAGGGACAACACAATGAACGTATTCTTTTCCTATTTTTTATGCCATTCATGATTTCACAAACTTTGCTTATAATGCCTTTAAGCCATCTCTTTTCCCAGCTGAAGAGTCCCAGTTAACTTCATTGTTCCCCATGCCCAAGCCAGCCTGCTCCTCTGATCATTCCTAAATAGACCCTTCCTAAATATCATGTCTTTGCTTCCGGACATCTGAGCAGTCAGGCATAAGCACCCATTAGAAAACAAAACACAACGGCAGCAATTAATGAAGAGCAAAACAATGAAGACAGATTCTCTTAAGGAATACTTGACATAGTCCGTCACTATGCAGAAACTGGCACAGGCAAACGCACACAAAACTACAGGCTTTTAATGGTGTTTAAAGCAAAAAATCCTCAGGATTTCCAAAACACTTTGTTTTGCAATTACAGCAAAGGTTGAAAGTCAGTCTTTCCTAATGCCAAAATATTCAGTCACCTTTTAATCTGTGCTTTGGATTTCCTATATTTTTAGCCTGGTTAAAAATTCAGAACACTGTGGTTTCATCCACTACTGTGGCTTTTACCGTATAAAATGCCCATGCAGGCTATGCACCATTATAATCTGGTCTTCCCACCGGGGACACGGGCACTCTCTGAAGTCTTCCAACACAAGAGTAAACTGAACCAGGCGCCCACTAGCTCCTTTACAAAATCCTTCCCCTAGGAGAGCAGACAAGGCTGTCTCACTTCTTGGTACTAGCTATTCACAAACTAGCCCTCCCTAGTCACAGATCCACCTCACATCAGCACCCATCTCTCCCATGGCACACAAAATAGCCAGACGCTCCCTCCCTTCATGACAAAACAAAAGTGTGTCAGTTGTCACTCTTGTGGCAGACTTGCCACGGAGAATACCACTGGCATGACTAAGGCACTGAAAGCCACCAAGAAAGACTACAGTATTTTTGGCAAGAGAGAGTCAGGTCAGTCACATCACCCCTCCCAACAGGGCACCCCGCCAGGTCTCCTTCACCGCTGACATGCCTTAGTGCAAACTTCCTATCAAAATGGCTTTGCACACTCATCGTGTCCAAGTTTGTTAAAGAAGAAGATGCATGCCTCAGCTTTTAACTTCACTGACGGTTTGGGCTGTTTTCCTCCACCCCTTCAAGAAACTTCAGCAAGGTGGCAATGTTGATAGTTGAAAGGGCATTGCTTACCGCTTCATCCTCTTGAACAAAAACCACGGACATTTCTACACGAGAGTGTTGCCAGCGGGGGCATTTCCCTGTGGCTCAGCTCCCCAAACTCTGTAATTTCAACATCCATGCCTAGTGCATTTAGCTTCACTCACTTCTCACCACCTATCCTCATCATCACAACTGGGTTTAACGACTTCCCTGCCCTTTAAGATTCTGATTCACATTTTGGGCACAGACAGCCCTATTGAACTACTTTCCTAGCTACAGCCCACCACCAGCTCCAAACTCCTACTGAATGAAAAGCAAGCAGAGAAATGGTTTCTTATTTAATCCAGTGGTGGCACAAGGTAGCAGAGTTACAGCTCTGGGGGTGCTTTGCTCTCTTGCTGATCCATAGTACGTTTGCTATCGTCACATCAACAGCAGCAGGACACATGCTTTCAATGCTGCCTTTCCCTAATGGTTTTTCAACTCTGCATACGCAGGTGTGCTTGTTTCCAAGTACAAATTAAAGGCAGTGGCTGTAACTGCAGCATCACTGCTTTGTTGAGCAGGGAGGTATAGGAGCATGTGGTTGAAATTAGTCCCCCAAGATACCACATTGAGCCTTGGGCCTGACAAAATACAACCAGATCTGTAAGAGCCATCTGCTGGCCTCTATGCTAAGAGTCTTTCTGAATAGCTCTGAGCAGGGAACAGGAATATCACCATGCGAGCTTAAATTCAAAAAGGCTTTTCAGATGCTTAATGCCCACAGAAATAACTGGGAGTTAGGTACCTAAATATCCTTGTGAGTCTGGCCAAATCTCATCACACAGAGGCTGACAAATGGCCCATCAGGTAGATTTAAACTGATAGAAATCTATAATGACCTATTACCTGTCACCCTCAACTGATTTTTAAAGGTGCCAAAGAACTGGCTGCAAGTTCCTAACAGAGAAAGGTTTCGTGCCAAAAGCAAACCTAAAGACACTCTCGTTGCTCTGAAGAGACGATAAAAGCTGTTTCTGAAGTCCTTGGTCCCTGCATTTTTTACAGAGATGCATTACTGCATAAATAACAAAAACTTTGTTTATGAGTTTTCATTTATTTCCTCACTAAAAAGTGATCTCCATCTAGAAGCTCAGCTTTACTTAGGAATCCAAGGGCAGGAATTGCTGTCCCCAGAAATGTTTTATTTCCTTCTTTCACCCAAGGCTGAATTGAACTGATGATCCATATTATGGAGCTTTGCTGGCTGCCTGGTACCTACAGGGAACACTCTGCCAGCTCCTTGGTCTATAATTCTGACAACAGGATAGATTGCAGAAGAGGCCCTTATAAAACTCCAAGACAAGAGAATCCCCCAGTGCTGCAGGTTAGTCTAAGAGTTAATTAACCCAGCTACAAGGTCAGGTGATTCACAACTTCTACAGAGGAAAAATGATAATAAGCAGGCAGAAGACTCTTTTAGCCATTGCCCATTTTCAATATATAGCCTCCCTCTTACATGCTTTTGTTTGGCCTGAGAGCCTACATCTGTGACAATCAGCATGAGATCCTACATCTATAATAATAACAAAATGGAGAAAAATGAGATTATCAGTTCTCATTTCAGACACTGAATGCAACAACAATTAATAGGGTGTCTGCATTTGGTGAGGAAGAGCATAATTAATGTATTTGGGAAATTTGACCACTTTCACAACGGCTAAAAAACATTAATATGAAATGTAACTCACTAAGTTCTGTGAAACAAGGTTGGAGAAAGCCAGTTCATTTCCATATGCATCATATCACCAGAGGCTCTTAGAATGACAGAAAAAAAAAAGGAAAAAAAAGGAGAAAGGGAAAGAAAAGGCTATGGAAGGATTGTCACAACACAGAATCAACTCCACCCATACAACCTTGACAGACATTTTTTTGGCCTCTACTTCAGAAACCTCGGTGATGGAATAGATACAACCTCTCTAGGTAATTTCTTCCTGTGTTTCACTATCCTACAGGCTGCAAAAAAAGTTTACCCTGAATCTCACTTGCTATAGCTTAATCTTCCTGAAACAACTTTTTTTCCACAAGAAACCACACGAGCAACTTGTTCTCCTCTCTTTGCTGCAGCCTTTTGTATGTCTATCAGCTCTCCCCTCAGTCCTTTACTCTCTAAAAACCCAAAAAAAGCCTTCAGTCATTCCACCTCAGTCATGCTTAGTCTCTTTTGTTAGAAGTAGGAGACTTAATGTCTATATTCACACTAGTAAATAATGGTCAGGGTCCATTCTCTAGCGATGAGTGCAGTTCAGATGAATGCTGCTTTCCTGAAGGGAATGACTGTATCCAAACTGCCTTTGGGGAGCAGTCTCTGGCATGCTCCGTCCTCCACACCAGGCCCAGGCATTGCCTGGGATAACACTGCTTGACATCAGCCAAAACAAACTTGACACGAGCACATAAAGAGGCGAAGAGCACAAATTTTATGGGTCTAGTGCTGGGGCCCATGAATTCACCCGGTTTCATCGACTAGTAAAGAAGAAGACTACAAAGAACTCCTCAGGTATGCTCCTACCAGACATATTCCTACTAACTTCACAGCAGATTTGGACAGACATGTTTATTCTTCCAGATGACAAGCACTTGTCTGGTAATAGAGGTCATGAGATCAGATATGGGCCACAGCAAGATCCTTCAGGTGGGAGTCTGCTCTCACCGCTTTCTTAGAGCAAGGAGTCACTTGTCTCATCCCTGACTTCAGCACAATATCTTGGTCTTTTTCCAACTCCAGCACCATGGGAAATTTTGGGACAGGTCGCAGACCAGGCTTAATAACTGCCTCCGGTATGGGGGACGAGAGTGGGAAAGGGAAAGACAGGGCTGGGAGAGAGTGGGAGAGGGTGCAGCATTGAATTACAAATCCCAGAATCACTGAAGGTGGAAGAGACCTCCTGAGATCATCTAGTCTAAAGAAGGTTTTTCTTGTGTTCAGTTTGAATTTCATTATTTTAATTTGTTCCCATTGCTTCTTGTCCTGTCAATGGATACCACTGAGAAGATTCTGACTCCATCTTTGCTTCCTCCCCATCAGGTACTTACACACATGGATAAGATCCACCCCTCCCAAGCCTTTTCTTCTCCAGGCTGAAGAATCCTAGCTGTCTCTGCTGTTCCCCATATACAAAATATATGTTTGAGAAGAAGTAAGGAACAAGGAAGCAGGTTTCATGTTTAGTGTAGGAGGTTTTGGTATCTTTGTGTAGAATTTTCTTCTCTGTGGAGCAGAACAAATGATGAGAGCAGGGCAAGAGCTCAAGGAGAAACCCAAGGCAGGTAACTGAAGTCAAAGTTGATGTCAGGAGACAGAGTCCCCAGACAAAACCACCAAGGTTTACATGCCCAAAACAACCCAAGACTCAGAAACTGGGGAAGACAACACTGTACCTATATAAAGAGTAAACAGACCATGACTAGAAGCTAGGCCAAGCATCAGGAAGTTCTGTGAGGTGGCCGCTGAGGACCAAGCCAGGCTGGAACGAGACCAGGCAAGAGAAAATTGAGGGATGGACATGGCCACGACGATGGCTCTGGAGTCAGGACTAGGAGAAATAGATGGAGGGCAGAACAAGATAGTGAGCCAAAAGCTTGGTATTAGCCAAGAGTACAGTAATGAGAAACAAGACTAAGTACCCAAAACCAGAAATCTGGTGCACACCTTTGGCCAGAACATCCACTGAGGAGCCATGAGCAAACAGTATGACAGCCTGTGAGAGACTGTAAGAGTTAATATCTCAAACACTGTGGTGGGGCAAGTTCTGCTCAAAGACGAACTCGGCATACAGCAACACTGCCCAGCAAGGAACCACAGGTGAAAAGCAGCCGCTGAGCATCCACCAGCACAGACATCAGCAACAGGACTGGGAGGGAGTGCTGGAGGGTGCGCAGCAAACTGGTCTGATAAACTGAGCCAAGCAGCTCACTGTGGATGACCAAACATCAAACAAGGGTCGTGTTTGCAGGGAAGGGGAAGTTACTCCCCAAATAACCCCCCAAGCCCACCGATCTGTTTCCCAAAGCCTCACAAACTGCTCTTGACACCTAATGAGCCTAATGAGTTTGAGTGCCCGCCCCAAGGAGGGGCAAGGACGATAAAAGGGAGCGAACTGAGGCCCCAGGTGCGTGCCCACTGGAACTGGACCCCTCAGTTGGGTCTGGACTACTGGACCTGGACTACTGACTGGACCTACACTGGACCCAGGACCGGTGATACCTTTCTCTTTCCCTTTTTCTCTCTTTGTCTTGTTCTCTCTTTACTTTTCCATAACCCCTACACCTCATCCTTTTAAGACATAAAACCATTGACCAAGTCTGGGACTAGGAGTGGATCCAGCTGCCCCTAAGCTCTTCTCTGAGGAGGAGTCTAGAAAGCAAGAGGGTCTGCTCCGAGCCTCCTGACCCAATGGGAGGGATCTCCTCATTCCCTGAACTGATGTATATGGTTACCACGGGTTACACGGTTTACAGAAGTAGTCTCATGCCAATTCCTGTTGTGAGAAACCACACCACCTACTGTTATTCCTCCCAAGTTCAGTTTGCTTCTGCCATGAATAAAATCTTTAACTGATCATTTGGTGTCATTTCACCCTAATTTAGCCTGAGGGAATTCCGAATTCAGCATGACTCCCTGGTCTGTCCAGCCTGGGTTGTGACATAGCGCCAGTTACCTGAGGAGCAGGGAGAATCACCAGCCAGATTTATGGACCAGCCCTCAGCCTAGAGACCTGTAAGACCTGCTAGAGACCTGTAAGTCCCTCAGTGACCAGGACATTGACCACAGCCAAGCTCCTGGCTGTTGTGTCTCCTTGCTCATAGAACCATCACAGGATGCCTCACCACAAAGAGGAAGAAAGTTCATAGTTGTAGGTTCCAGATCAGAAGATGAATAGGCACATCTCCCAGGCAGCTAAGCTGGTACTTTGTAAAAGTACTACTGCTTATATAAAAGGATTCAAATCCTTTAAGTAGATAATAAAGTGAATTACATATATTACTCAGTTAATGATTTTGTATCTAATTATGAGATGTTGCTATCAGTTGCTAAACGTTGCTTGAGGTTATCTGCAAGACAGGACAGATGTTTTTGTTTTGTTTATTATTCCAGTTATCAGTTTTGTGCAGCTTTACAAGATTTCATTTTCTGTGCACAATGACCCTATATGCACCATCGCAGAATCCTGACATCCAAAGGCTAAAATGAACCAAATATGCAGACACCTTTGATGGTGTTTTATATCTACTTATTTCAAAAACAACAACAAATAAATGGGTGCAATCTGAGCCTACAGAAAGTCATCATAGCTGGTTGGTCTGACTTCACTCCCTCAGTCTTTCTGGGAAAACAACAGAAACAACAACAACAACAAAGTACTTCAGCCCTTAATTTGAAAAAGGAATGCAAATGGACAACTCTCTGTAATCTGTGCTAACTTGTTCCAATGGTTAATTATGTTCATTGTTAAAAGTGTGCCTTTCTTCTTCCATGCTGGTTTTTGATGTCGTTAACAGGTAGTCACTGACTTTCAGCCTACCACTATCCTTAGCACCAAAGACCCTTTACCAAACTTCGCTTTCCCAGAGGTTCTTATAGAGAGCGATCACCTCAGTTGTTAACCGCTTCTTAATTTTACCTGACTACACTGCACTTCTTGTACTTCTCACTATTAGACCTGCTTCACAGTTCTTTAAACTTTCATTCACTCCATTTCTATCTACTGAATTATGGAAACAAGGACTGGATGTAGCATCCCAGCACTGGTGACTGAGTTGCCTGATATGGAGGTAGTCAGCTCATACTTGACAGTTCCTGCTTATACACCCAAAGATTGCACTAGTCCTATTTGTCATAATATCACCCAGAGGTCAGATTCAGTAGATCATCGTTCCCAGGATTTCCTAAGTGCAAACTGGACTTCTTCACTTCAAGCGCTTCTTTCCAAGTCGTCTTGGTGGTAATGCTTTACAGTGATAAAGCCCACTACCACTACCTGTTACATGCCGCAGCAAGCAGATATTCTACACAGAGACTGCTGTGAGCCAAACAAAATAATAGGTTTATTCCCCTCCCCCCTACCACCAGTTTTGTATATACTATGTAACAAGACCAAGATGTCTTTAGTCGGCTGGCATTCTCCCAGATCATGAATTTACTCACCCTGAGGCTTAACCTCATTTATGGACTTTAGAGAAAACAGCTTTCCTTTCAGTATAATTTTTTTTTCTTTTTTAAAGACTGTGTGTTTATATGGAGAAAGAGGGGGAGGGGAGAAGGGTGAATCAATCCATGCTGGCTCCAGGATGAAAAAAATATTGTGAAATTAAGCAACAGTAAGTCACAGGACATCTCAAAGTAAAGCTTTGAGCTGAGTAAAAAGAGCTAAAACAGAATAAAAAATAACAGCCCTCATCCATAAGAATGAAAAGAATTACTATCGATTTTTTAAGCTGAAGTTCAAACCAGCACAGAGAAATGTACTGCAAAAATGTTAATGATGACAATTCAATCTATGGCTCGTGGTTACTCAGTGAAATTATGCACTCACTTTTTTCAAGGCTAATGCTAGCAGGACTCAAGTGACAACCCAAAGAGAAACCGTTCTGATAGACTACAACACAACTGGCAGCCTTAGGTCACAAAAGGCCCCAAGGACTGAATCCATGTTGACACAGGATTAAAAATTGTTCATTCTTTTATGAGGCCAAAACCCATATTAGCTAACTGATAACATCTACCACGAACTGGTCTCCTGTGATTAGGAAGTATATATTTCAATGGGAGTGCTACCAAATATTCCTTTTAGAAGCTGTTTATTAAGGCCTAAGTTCTTTTGTGAATTTCTTGATACTGCTCCTCACAACCACTGAGATACACCAAAACCAGTTCATACTCTACCAGGATGGAGCCTGTAGTTGGTGTGGAGGCTCCCAACCATGTTGTCTTAAATCTGTGCCAGCAGAACTGAAAGAGCTGATCAAAGCAGCAATATATGTGTAGGTACTAGGTAACTACTACAAATTTAACCCAGAGGAACCAAATAATGTAAAGCAGAAGCTCAGATGAAAATAAAGTGAAAAAACAGGTTACTCACTCAGTTTTCTGAACAACAGGGAAGCTTCCAAGTCGTACATAAGCACTCTGAATTCCATTTTCTTTCATTCCAAAAATCTGTTTCACACTGAACGAATCCATCAGGTCAAATCCTGTCCGTAATGGAAGTGTAAATATGAGACATTGATCAGGCAGTCGGACATGTCTTAAACTGTACTTAGGTAGTTATCTTAGCCCACAAACACAGCACTGCAGAGATAATTTTGTTCTTGTTGGGGAAAGCCCGAAAAAAATTCTGAAGTGGTGTAATCTGCTTAGTCCTAAAACTCAAAACCAAGCATGAATTCAAACTGTAACAGGTGTTGGAGAGATTAGAAGAGAGTTCTCCAGAAATCAATAGTTACTGCTTGCATTGCCACAACACCCTAAAAATGCTGTATAATTGATTAATCCCTATGTAGAAAAATGCGCAGCTTCAGACTGAAACACTTATTTATAGAATCATAGAACCACAGAATCATAGAATCACAGAATGGTTTGGCTTGGAAGGGACCTTCAAAGATCACCTAGTCCAACCCCCTTGCCATGGGCAGGGACATCTTTCACTAGATCAGGTTGCTCAGAGCTCTGTCCAACCTGACCTTGAACACTCCCAGTGATGGGGCATCCACAACTTCTCTAGGCAACCTGTTCCAATGTCTCACCACCCTCAATTGTAAAAATTTTTTCCCTTATCTCCAATCTAAATCTACTCTCAGTTTAAAACTGTTGCCCCTTGTCCTGTCACTACAGGCCCTGGTAAAAAGTCTCTCTCCATCTTTCTTATAAGCTCCCTTTTATATATTGGAAGGCCATGATAAGGTCTCCCTGGAACCTTCTCTCCTCCAGGCTGAAGATCTGCAACTCTCTCAGCCTTTCTTCATAGCAGAGGTGTTCCAGCCCTCTGATCATGGTTGTGGCCCTCCTCTGGATCCAGTCTAATAGGTCCATGTCTTTTTATTGACAAATGCTAGTCCAAGACACTTCACTACATACACTTTTCATATCATTTTAATACAACTTAGTCTTAGTCCAATCAACTCATCATTATCATGAGCTATCAATCTTGACTGCAGACATTTGTGTAAAGCTTCTGACTGTTCTGACAAGGTTCAATCATAAACCACACACACAGGTCCATGCAGCTCCAGCATCAATATGGTCCCAGCCACAAAAAAACCCTGCTTTTGTGCCATGAAGTCCCAGCTGCTAAACCCTGCCAGGGACAGTGGGTTTACAACTGTGCTATTCTCCTCAGTGCATCCAGTTCCTGGAGGAGCAGTACTGTATGGATGCAACCATCCTGCTTTTAGCTCCAAACTGGCTCCACAGGATGCATATCCAAACTAATAGCTACTCCCAGAACCAAACACACAGTGGAGTTAGAGGCAAAGACACTGCAAAAGGCAGGTTGTGAGTGACTGAGCAAAGAATCTGTGTTTTTCTTTTATTTGGGCTATTACAACCTCTTCTACCCCTCACACATGCACAATTACACATATTAACTCCTGCATATGTAATTGCAGCGCACAAACTTGGTGATATTAGAATAGCTTATTTTGATAAATTGACTTTAAACTATGGCAGTGCTTTTAACTTCGTTCAGTTAGTGAGCTCCTAAAACTTTTCTAGGATAGATAAACATTTTTGTGTGGTGAACTGAGGCCCTCAGATTCTTGGGTTTCTTAGTTGCCCTCATGAACCTTTCAGGCTGAAAGCCACTGCAGAGCTTGAAAACAGCTGCAACAGGAAAAGGCACCCACTTAATGATATTCTTCAAATTTATATGAAAAAATAGGTGCAAAAAACCTGTCTGGGCAAGTCCCAAGGCAAATCAAGATGTGACAGCAGACAGCAAATAAAACATAAAGCTTCCATCATGGAGCTTTTTCTGAAGAAATAGCTTTTTCTGAGGAAATATAATCTTAATTGTTAGCAAAGACAGAAATGGTTGCCTGGTGCCAAGTTGAGGCCTTTTGTATTACAGTAACTTTCCTGGCTGTCAACAGCTTTTCCCACCTGTCCACTCTATTTTCAGCTATTACTGGACATTCAGGAGGGCATACGAGGCAGTTAAGATGCTCCAGGGCCTCATGGTTCCACCTCGTAATCACCTCTGCAACAACTCCAGTGATAGACCCTTCTGACACACTGTAATCAGCCATGATTGCAGCTATAAATCACAGCAAATAGACCCTACCAGAACATGAGAGCTCCCTCCTGGCTATCACATAAAAAACAGTGTGACCTGTCTATATGACCTCCCATAGCTCATTTCACCATGCAGTACATATCCCTCATCTACAGCAACCACAGAAATGTGAGGAAGGCAGTTGAGCGTTGCTGGTAAGAAGAGACCATGCTGACTGGGACGGGAAATTGTTAACCATTCACAGGAGCTGAGCTGGAGGTGGTGAAGGCTGAAATGCTGCCCAAGTCATGTCATAATGCAAAGTCACCAGAGTCCTCAAGCTGTGCAGTATTGCTCGTCTCATGGAGCTTGTAAAGCTCCATTGCTCAAAATACACAAGTGCAAGGTACAGTGACAAGAACTTCTTGCTAAGTTTTCCCATCATTAGCTCAGACCCAAACTTGCTCTCATTTTTCTCTGACAACTCAAGCTAATGCTCCCATCATAAGCAACTGTGAAGGTGTGCACACCAGCATGCTTTTCCAATGTAAACAAGTTAAGAGATTTAATCAACCTCCTGGTTTGGTGTTTTTTGCTGAGATTGCTAACAATATGCAGTTTAGAAAGCCTAAGTAACACTATGAAGCATACGCAAGGTTATTAAAACTATTTTGCAAGCAGAACTTGCTGTAATAAAAGTCATGCTCACAACTTAGACTATCTCATTTGCATTCACAATTAGATAAAGCGCACAGGTAAATCATAACAGGATTTTTCTTACTCAGGCTATGGATCGGCAAATTGCAAATTTCTTGATATATTTCTCATTAAAGAATGAATGAGGGTTGTTCTCTGAAAAATGTCATGTAGGTTCATGGGAAAGTTAAGCCCTAGATGTGTCAGAGTCCACACTCAAAACCAGCAAATGGTTTTATTTTAATCACACTATTAATTTGGTTTGTGTCAAATTCAGATATTGCCTCCGCTTTCCTTAGAGGGAGCTATGAAACAAACTAATTCATGTTCACAGAGCACTTCATGTAGGGTTCATCTGGCTAAATGT
The DNA here is from genome assembly GCF_964188355.1 of Buteo buteo. Lineage (NCBI taxonomy): Eukaryota > Metazoa > Chordata > Aves > Accipitriformes > Accipitridae > Buteo > Buteo buteo. The sequence continues at coordinate 72,978,138 of NC_134173.1, forward strand.
CAGCTCTCTAGACAGGGTAATAACAGAGACTCTCTCTCAGTTAGGCACAGAGAGTCAAATACAGGCGCTTCTAGGGAAAGATTAATCTCATACTAAAACAGATGCCAAAAGTGCATGTTTCTCTCCATTAACATAGAGAGAGCTTAGGATGCTCGGGTTGCATGCTAAATCTTGCCTAGTAAAGGTCTATAGCTGGTGAGATAACCTCCACTCTTAGATACTCCATTGCCAACCAAAATCCATGGAGGTAATGGACGCTTTGGCTGCTGAAGGATTTCAGTAGCATTACAGAAGATGTAGCATTGGCCTATACACTAAACGGTGAAGAACTCTGCCGAGGGTGAGATGCAGCTCACCTAAATTTAGCTGTCTGAAAAAAAGACATCTGATATATGCAGGTTGCCTTGGTTCCCTTGGGGGTCAGCAGAGAAATACAGGAGTCTCTAAGAAGACAACTCATCACATCTGTGTTGGACCTATCTAAAGACAGGCTGAATCACTATTTGGCAGTGCCTACCTCCTACCCTTCAGCAGAAACAGTAATTTTCAGACTGCTGAAGTTGGGTGAGATATATTCTGCTCATAGCGAATGCTATCTGTTTTGTGCGGCGAATGAAGCAAAAGTAAAGAGGGAAAAATGTTAACTAATCACACATAACTTGTATTTACGTTGTCTCATTTGCCATGAGGATTGAATAAAGGTTGCAGATTTTTAAATTCAGGCTAGCAATATCCTAAGTTTGCTATCCTGACCGTTCACTGTAAGAGTCTCCTTAAACAGATACCTTTCCATTTCTAAGTGGGAGAAGAAACAAGCAAACCCAAAATACTGTCATTTGAGCTGAGAAGTTAGTCAAGGCAGATTGCCCAGGTGGGACTGGAAAGAAGACACCTAGGGAAACTTCCAAATGAATTTGTGCTTTAAAGTAACCTCTAAGATTATTTCAGCTGAAGGACAAGAAAATATATATAGTTTTTGTTGTTGTTGTTGTTCTTGTTATTATTTTGTTTAATTCATGTGCCTGGAAGCACTTTGGATTGAGTATGATCCCCTGTTGACACTAGGACTGGAACTGGGATTGTGAGGGAGGCAGCATGATGCTTTTAATTTAGTCTTGAACCACAATGTTAATGTAAAAAATAGGCGATGCTGTAATCATTTCTCTAACACTTGAACAGTGTTTTTCACCTGGCAGTGTCTGGCTGCTAACAGTGCAGTGGAAACAGCTCACTTCTTAGATCTTTGCTCAAACATCTTGCTGGCCATTTAGTCTGTTTTACAGCATTTCTGGGCTGGAGTGACAGCAGAAATACGGGCTGCCCATTGGTTTTTCCACCACCAAGGAGGGACCACGTTGTCAGTGCCATAGGGAAAATGAAATCCTACACATAGCTTCCCAGTCCTCTCCCCAAGTGCAATGGGAAAGAACATACCTGCCCAAATTAGCAAGGACAAAGCTACTGTCACCTATTGCACCACACTCAAGCATGGGATGAAAGGGTGGGACTTCCCTGTTCTCAGTTGCTTTGATTTAGAAGGTGGGTTTTTTGTGTACCAGGGCAGGTGTGGTTTCCCAATTGGCTTTAATCAGTAATGCCATAAATACGGCAATTAATAAGATGAATAATGCTCTTTGATCATAAGCCTTCTACTTCATTATAGCTTGTAAAACAATATGGGGCCACTGAAACCCTCTAACATGATTACATCTCCTGAAAAGAAGCACACCCTAGTCCATTAACATTAAAATTAAAATGGTCACCTGAAAGAGAAGCTCAGATTCCTAACAGCATATTTGGCTTGAAAAGCAATTTCTTATGCACTGCTCTACTGATCAAATTGGCCAAATGTCTCTTTACTTGCGAGTAATAACTCCCTTACAAGAAGCAGACCATTTTTCCAGCATCAGAAAACACACTCAGATCTGCCTGTTACAGGGAGAAGATGGACAAAACTTGGCACTGGACAATTTCTACATTGTCTAACTGTAACATGCAACCAGATTCTCTTTTACAGGAAAGATGTTCACATTGTACCCAACCACCCCATCAAGCATGGCCAAAGGATGATCAAATAGCTCTGTACTTGTCCAGTGGTCCTCCAACATTTGTTTCAAGATAATTATTTCAAGATCAGACTAAAGGGGCCATGGTTGGTTGCCCTGAGTATGAGCTGGATTTTTGCCTGGCTCCATTAAGGATCTAATATGGACAGCATGGTGGCAGCTACTGTGCATGTTGAGATTTTCCTGGCTGTCCTGTGTTCAGGGGCAAAAATCCCCCCAAATTAAAACCAAAAAAGCACCCAAACCCAGAAAACCAGAGCAACAAAGGGAAGTTTTAATAACCAGAAAACACAGCAGTGTGCCCATTTGGAAAGCCTTCTCCAAAGTAGGACAGAGTCATTAACTTTTTCTTTAGTCTGAAGAAACCTGAGAAAAGTGTCCTGCTTTGCATTCCCAAGGAGCCCAGGGTAACACTCACAGGGGGAACCACCGGGCTACTTCTAATTGTGAAAGTTTCTGGTGAGACAACAGCCTGGAGGAGAATGTGGAAAGCAGGTGAGAGAGGAATCAGGAAAGGCACTGGACATCAGAGCCTCAGGTGATGTGTCTGGAATATATTTATTATAGAAGATTTCCAGCCACAAGCAGTAATATAAAACAAAGCAGCTTTTGCAGGAAATGCTCCATACTCTGGCCTTGCTTAAACTCTCGGCTGAATTATCAGCCTTGTCAACATATTGATGGAGTATCACCAATATCCAAGGTCAGGGAGGTTGTCATCAGCTACCGGTTCTCTGAGATTTCTGAAAATAGCAATCTGTATTGCCTGTGATAAAACAGCATATGTTACTTTTACTAGACAGAGGTCAATGGCAATAAACTTTATGGTAGACTAGAGGAGTGTATAAATTCCTAGGAAGAACAGTATGACTTGGGAGTCTTTCAGGAAATATAAGATCTTATCAATTTTCTTGCCTAACATTTCTGCAGACTTGAAAGTTAAGCTTTCATGGATTGCCTGTGCTCACAAGGAAGTGCCTGCATGCTCACTAGATCCTGAGCATCCCTTTCAATTCTTCCAGTATGGCCTGCAAGGCTATTACTACTATAAAGAGCCCTCACTTTTGTTACCTGTGATAATTACTTTCTGTGCTAGTACATATTTTAAGAATAACAGAAAAAAACCACTATCATGCCATATTCTAAAGTTAAATAGTGCATTTAACCAGCTACATCTGGCAATTAGTTACTTGAAGTCAGAGTATAGGAGGGGTATTTTTCTTCTCCTGTATCTAAACCTTTGGCATCCTTATCTTCCACAATGCTCTAGGCTGAAACCAGCTATTTCTGGACAGCCAAGATGTGTCTCAGTTCAGGGCTGGGATAGAATTAAGTGTCCAAACCCTGAAGGGGAGACCTACTAATTTATTCAATAGGTGTTACTGTTATTGTTATAGCATCCATCATCTGCTACAGCATTTTTGCTGTTCCTGACATTCCTTCCTCCACAGGAAAGGAAATCCTGGCAAGAGCTGACAGAGCATCAGATATTAGGAATATTTTTAAGAGCTCACTGAAGTCTCCATCTCCATAGCTCTTCCACCGTGTTAAAATTACCTACATCCATATATCACTGCCCCAACCATAGTTCCACTTGGCAACAAGAAGTAGTGTTTAGGAAGGGGTGAGGTGCACACTGCTGCTATCATCCTTCAATGTCCTAGTCTTTCTGGCATGTTGGCAGGAGGCAGTCAGAAAGCCCTTTTCTTCTTTCTTGATGACCAGCTACTTGGGTTGGTGAGATGTTTATGATGACAACACTGGGGTCAATGTCAAAGCAGCCAGACACTATATCTTCACATTGTCTCAGCATCCTTTTGGGGCACATAGGTGTCATTTGTTTGCTTGTGGTAATCTAGACAACAGGTAAGGTCGGACTCCTGCAGCTCATATACTGTTTAGACCTGTCTCGTTGCAAATGATTGTAAAAAGGGGTTTGAAAGAAAGTCTTTTGCTGGACTAATCCTTTTTTAACTCTCACTGGCTGTCCAAAGAAGTGATTTCCAAAGACTTACAATGGATGAGAATTCTGTCTTCTTGCACTGTTTTATTCCCCTCTAGTTCACCTCTCCAGCAAAGACAGAAAAAGCAGCAGCTTATTTTTGCATGGATAATTCACCCAACATGTAGCACTCACAGCTCAACAGTTTGATTCAGCATCATCAGCCAGCAGTGGTTATCTGACTTATTCCCAAAGCATTAGGGACTGCACCTCTGGAGGAACAAACCAGAGAGATTTAACGGCTGCCCACAAGCCCTGCATGAAGTAGTGTGGTGAGTAAAGGGGTTGCACAAGTCATTAAAAAAATTAATTTGCTATATTTTACAAGCAGCTTGCAAGGGAATTTTGGAACTATAAAATTTTCCAAAGCCTATAGATTAAAGGGCCTCAAGAGTGTTTTAAAGAGGTTCTTGCTATTAACCAATTGCCCTTTTTTTCCACAGATGTTACGGTTGGGATTTAAGCAGCACTTCATGCTGGTCTGACTTCCCTCTCACCAGATCCACCAGACTTCAGTAAGGACAGCAGCTAAGAGCTTAAGCTAATAATGAGGCTTTGTTGAAGCACACAGAACAGCTCTTACACCAGCATGAAGAAGGTATCTTCCAGCAAGCCTACTACCTTGCTGGAAGGGAGGTACTCCATAAAGTGGCTTAGAGGACCCTTTAGATGGTCTCAATTTTATAACAATAATAAAACTGATTTACTCCCAGTACATGATGCCACCACTCAGGCTGTTGGTGTACTGATCCCGGTTTGCTTCCTCTGCATCACGACACTTGGAAGACAGAATTTCTACTTTTTCTTGGTGCCTGCAAAGCAGCACCACAAGTCTCATGCAGATCACAGAAAGAGCTTGATCTCAGCTCGAGCACGAATCCACATTTGGGATTATCAGAAGCAGGAGCATTGCTTGAGGTATATCACAAACTTATACCTCATAAAGAAGCAAGCATCGTGAGGCAGTGATGCAGGTGAGGAGGCGGTCATTGGGTTGAACTACAGGCCACTCTGTTCCAGAAACATCAGCCTAAAACTTCAGTCAAAAACAGAGGGGACAGATACAGCACTTGGTACCCTTACACAGGAAAGGTAACACTTCAGGAAAGATAGAAGGGATATAAAACCAGTAAGAAAATCAGTTCAAAGAGACAGTATGAAAGAAAGAGAGAGAGAGGTCAAAACCGCAAGCAAATAAATGACTACACAGTTATAGCCATCCCACCTGGTGGAAAGGGCTGTTGTAATCTAACTCCCAGCCTGTTGTAAAAACAGGAAATAAATACATGTCCACAGTGGCTGCCTCTGAGGCAGCAGCTTTCAACACCTGATCTCATGTTAATAACACACCACTTTATTTGATGCATTGTTCTGTTTATCTACATCAGTCTACTCTTACCCATTTGCCTGTCAGTTTTTGGACAGTTGCAAGTGGCATATTGAACGACACTGAAAGCTGTTTTTGACACTGAAATCTTTGCCTCATTACTGAAGGCTTTTCTGTGTTGAAGTCATTCTCCATTTTCTCAGTGATGGACATTTGGCTTAGTGCCATGGGCCCTCTTTCAGCTCCTTTCCTGCTCCAGTGATTTACAAGATTAAACAGAGGTTCATTATTCCTTTGATGTCCTTGTATGCCAGATAGGCTTGCACCAGCTGAACTTACCAGGACTATCTGTATTAGGTTCTGATTTTAATTAGTTCCTCTATTTTGAAGTTCTCTTTTGAGTTCCTTGGGCCCTAAGGTGCTCTGTGTTCCTCTGGAAAGCCGTAAAATGGCATAACTGCAAACTCATCACTTGGGATAGCAGTGGGGAGGGGAGGACTCACTCTACACCTCTTTGAATAAAGGTTTTGCTGGTAGCACCCAAGAAGACTCTATGCATATAGCTGAGAAAAATGACAGCGGGTAACTGTTTGTGAGAGCAGAGTGGCAGGACTGATGAAGTCAAGATAACTAGCAACAGTGCTTACTGCTTGCTCGTACAAGAGACTAGGATTATTTTTAAGGTGAGAAAAGGTATTTGAGGAATAACACCTTACTAAGACATAACCTGCTAGATTGTCCTTGTAATGCTACTATCTGCGCTATAGGAAAAACCCCATCGAGGTGTTATTCACAAAAATAAAAATATTCCCATTAATTTTAGGTGCTATGAGCAAGGCCTGATACGAAAGCAGGTAGGGACTGCTCTCTAAGAGACTGTGGTGGTTGCTTTATGCCAAATGATCAGTGTAGAACAGATTAGACCTTCAGGTGCACCAAAACCTGGCCACAGATGTCATCAGGGACCATTCACATCAGACAGACTGATTTAACTCCAAGTGTTAGGAGGAGTTTATTGAAACTGTGTATGTGCCTTCTCCCCTTCATGTGTGCGCAATGGCCAAAAAGCTTGCACTGGTGAAGAATCTATGGCATGGTTTTTCCAGGCCCCTCTTTTGCAGCAATCTCTTTCTGAAGTAGAATGAATCTGAAATATTTGGACAAAGAAATATCTGGAAGTACCTCATGGTTAGCCAATCTATCAGTCTTTTATAGCCAAAGGACTGGCTGCTTCTTGGTCTATGAATAGTCAAAAATTGAATTTATTTCTTTTTCATCAACCTCAAATGCACTGGAATAAGAAAAAATCCTGGCTTGTTTAACTTCTGGGAGAAAGCAAATACTACTAGTTTAAAAAAATAAAAGCCTTCAGGGATAGATTTTTTTTTTTTTATATATATATGCAGGTAGATCTGAATACTTCGTGTGCACATTCCTGTGCATGGTTAACCCTTGTTAAGTCTTTTATGTGAATGCAGAAGTCAGAATTTGTCACTGCTGGAATTCAGACCAAGGAAGTCTTTCATAGGGACCACTCAGCTGTTACCAGTTTTCTTCCTGCAGGAGCAGACTCTAAAGTAATTTCACCATTTGTTCTCCATGTTTCATGCTGTCATTGAGCCAGCTCAGCCAGGCGACCTGCTCCAACACAGATCTGATGCCTAGCGCTGCTCAGGTCATTCGCACTGCCAGAAGTCCACTGAGATCCAGGATGTTGGGTAATAGCTACATCTCTGACCATACTAGGAAAAAGATTAATTTAAAAGATAGGCTTTTAATTCAAGGAATGCCTCAACCCAGCTCTGTTGGTGACAGCGTGTTTATGTGTACTCTGCAGGATGCTTCAGTGTTTCCAGGCTCCTAATCCAGATGCACATGTTGGTGGCACCCTACCCCCTGTTGGGGTGACTGTACACTTCCATTTCCCAATCCTTTAGTTTCTGTAGAAAGGAAATTCCCTGGTAAATAAGCCCAAAAGAAACCACCACAGGTCCCCGTGCTGGATAACTGGGGGATCTGGACACCGGGCATGCCACACTGCACATGTAATGCACAGATTAGAGCAAGCCCATAGGACTGCAGTGGCAACAATTAGAAGTCACGTATGACTGCTTGACCTGGTTTTCTTGGGAGTTACTGGGTATTAAAATGTCCTTGAACGCAGATGAATCATTTGGCAACCTCTGAAAAACTTCAAAGATCTTTTAAGCGCAATGATCTAGGCTATAAAGTTGAGATTAGCTATTGCACAGTACATAGACTCCTAGAAAGCAAAGCTAAAAGGGACTCGTAAGGTCACCTGCACTGCAGGTCCCACCCGCCAGCCCAGAGGACAAATCCACCCCACAGCACAAGTCCAGCCATTTTCTCCAGCTCACAGGAGACTGAAATGACTCCTGGGACTCCAGGTACAGGTCAGCTGCTATCTTCCCTATTTACTTCTCATGAATATACAGCAACTATAGCCAGATGTATGTGTCTAAGGAACCCCGTTTCAAATTCAGCTCTCCAGATCCTTAGAGAACGGAGAACATCATTAGCACTGAAGTCAGTGCTAATTACTCTTTATGAAATTTTTTATGGGGGACTTCCTAGGGCAAGCAGGGGCGGGGAGGAGGAAATAAGAAGCCCTTCGCCCTATCCCCATTATCATTGCCTTGTGACGGGGCACTGAAAAAACGTGACAGCAAAGTGGCTGTGCCATGGCACAGCAAAGCTTCGTTCTTCTGCCCCATCTCCCATCAACGTTATAGCTGCATCCAGTCCTGCCTACACAGGTTTAACACTGAGGATGGAAAGAAGAGTAGCTGGTGTCCACACGAATAGCCATCTTCACACCATCACTGCGTATGTGCAGTGTCTGTGCATCTACTGTCTGAAGACAGTGATCCGTTACAAATCTCTGCAGCTATTTATGGATTTTCCACTTGCCTCTCAGGGGCTTCCCAAGGAGACTGTGAGAGGGACAATACAGACTGCCAAGTGCAAAGGGAGGGCAAAATGCCCATCACACAGGCACCACAAAAACACTTTTGTCCCCGGGAGGACATCGGTCTAATGTGCTCGTTCTGCAGGTTCAACAGCCTGGACACTCCAATTTCCTCCTGCTACCACGTGTCTTAGTGGGCAAATATAAATAGTCCTAGCGATATTGTAATTAGCTAGTGAGTCACCGGCATCTCTGGAATGCGAACGCTGTGCTGCAAACCGCAGGACACTGGAGACATGCTGACAGTTAAACCCGGCCACTGCAGTCTATAATTGTAGGGTACTAGTTTTACAACCAGTGCCTCTATCGTAAAATGCCCAAACATCCTTTATAGAGCTACAGAAAAACACAGAGGTCATAAATACACTGGCATTTTGCTCATTTGCGCTTGGAGGTTTCTGAGATGGGGAAGAGAGTTAGAGGCTGAGGTCAATCTGTGGTACAACCCATAATGCAATTTCTGCTGTTCTTCATACACACAGTCTTTTCGACTACTTAGGAGTTAGAGTCAGGGCTTTTATGTTCCCTCCTTGCCCCATTAACACGATCCAGTGTGGCTTGTATGGGATGCATAATGTGATATAGTGGTTGGAAGTATCCCTCCCCCAGTTTAACTTCTCTTAGCACTTATGGAAATCATTGCAGGTCTTCCTTTACTGCTGTGGCAGGTTCCCTCTGAAAACAGCCGTCAGTATCTGCTGAGAAGTATTATCTCCTCTGACAGATAATGTTGAGGACTAGAGCTCAGCCCATTTTTAATTCTACGGATCATCCAGAGTTCTGCAACCAAATCCCATGCCCTGCAGGTCTGGTTTAAAATACAAATAATTCAAATGTGAAGTTTTAAAACCTCAAGAAGTATAATTCATTTTCAATAACTTTTATGTGTTGTTTTGATGCAATATAATGGTTCATAAAAATACACAAGGGGCACATCTTCAGGGTGCAAAATGTTATCATTGTGTTTTCCTGCCTGGTCATGATTAATAGTGGGCCATGATCCTTTGTTAAACGCTGATGGAACCAAAATGACGATTCAGCAATATAAGAGGTCTTAAGTATTACAGCTGGCGTTTTATTTTGAATACTTCAGGGCAGATGAGTTAAACCCTCTTTTGTCTTCATTTCTCTACTTGATAAAAAACCCCCACGGTACCCACAAGGATGCTGTAAGAACTTTGTTTAAAGTATCATTAAGCATTGCTTTAAAATATCAGACTTTCTGGAAGAGAAACTGTTTATCCTGGTATTCTAACCAGATTTCTTGCTTTCTTTCAAAATTCCCTGTGTGATTTCTAATGCATGCAGCAACATTTATATTCTGAATTTACGTGTTATGAACTGTTAAGCAGATGCTGCTTCACTTCACTGCCAAAATTTGTATCAGTAGTAAAGCTGCCCATATATTCTTATCTCATGCGATCCTACTTCACTGTGGCAGCCCTTACTGAATGCTACAACTAGAGATTTTTTATTTAAATGCTATGATACCAGCGGGTCATAGAGTACAATCCTCTGCTATGAGAGGACTCAAGACTATCCGTCGCTGTTTATTTGTCTCCATTACTACTGTTCCGCCACTTGTTCCACTACTTCATATCTCTGACAGTTTGAAACCTTCTTCTAATGTCTTAAATGTATCTCTTAAACAGTTGATATCCATTTCTTCTTATACTCTTTGTCCTTTAGCTTGAGTGATTCCCCTATCTCCCTCCCGCTATTCCCCTGATCTATTTGCAGAAAGCAATAGTATTTCCCCTTTCTACCTGCACACTGCAAGATTAAGCAAACCCAGTTTTTTAATCTCCTGTTTGAAAATAGTCTCTCTGGCTCCTGAACACACTAATAGCTCCTCAAGGCTGAATCCATCTTTCCTGAGCTAAGGAGGTCTGAGCACACTTTTTTTCTCGATAAGCTGTAACCAAAGCCCTGTCCACTCTCATGAATCCTTCCCTATCTCTACAAGACCTACTTTACCTTCTCCAGTAATGACCTCTGCCTTTTTCCCCAGCTGTACAGCACTTTGACTTACAAACATCTGCTGACGAAGACACTATCAGTTTCCAGAGCATGACTTTATAGCACAAAGTCCTGTTATTGATCCATACGTACCACAACGGGCCTTTTAAACTAATAGTGCCAAGTCAGTTGGAAAACCTCCAAGGTTTTTGAGGCCAACCAGCTCCTCCTTCAAGGATATTCTGATCCCAGTCTATACAGTGGAAACTCACAGAGAATATTAGACCTAAAACTGGACCCTGAGGAGGTCTACCACTGTCTGTCTTCTGGCTTGTTATTCCCTCTCCTAGAAACTTCATCATTATCTCCTGCTAGCCAGTTTCTGGCTCACTTACACATTTATTAGTCTCTATTCCTTTTCACTTTAGCAGTGACTTTCAATACAGTAGTCCAACAAATGCTTGCTGAAGTCCAGATAGATGAGATTTACTTAGTTCTGCTTGTCTAAAGAAAAAAAATCACCTGTCTTTTAAAAGGAAAATATCAGTTTAGTCTGTTGGCTCTCCTCCAGCTCATAATGTGTTTTTTGATGCAGTTATTAATTTGATTATGCAGGGAGCCATCCTCCCTACCCTCACCCGTACTCTCAGCCCAACAAAATCCCACGCATCTGCCACCTCTCAGTCACACCACTGGTTCCCTTCACCTCCCCAAGTTTTATAGCTCATTTTATGATTTAGCTTCTATTTTTACTTCTACTAATCCAGAGTGACTCAATTCACATTCACTTAACTGCAGACACAGACTTAAAGGTAGCAGGTCATGCTATAACTTGTCTGCAGGTAGGGTATACAAGAAAGGGCTGGCTTTGGTGATGTTCTGTGTGAAACAATTGCCTGTGCCATCTGCTTGTGCATTTCACCCAATAAAAATATAAGAAAAAAAATCCCCAGAAAAGCTTTGGTCCCTCTTACCTTCGGTTCTGATGTCTTGTCCCTGTCTGAGAGAGGGAAGAGGTGTTTAATCTGAGAAGCCTTTTAATGCAGTCTTCCCTGTCCCCAAAATGAGATTTACTGCAACTTCCAAGGTTGTGCAAGATGTACCTATGAAGTTCTGTGTGAGGAGCTTGCTAGGCAAGGACCAGGTTTGGTTGTCATTAAGCTTCCAAGTGGAGCACCTGATACAAGAGTGTTAACTTCAAATCCTTGAACATACGAGGACTTGGGTAGCAGAGGAACAGCCTCCCCCTCGGTGCTGTCACCTGTCAATCCACAGAAAACCCAGAGCTAAACTGCTCTCACAAGTGTAAGGGAGCAAGAGGCAGGCTGCTCCTCAAAATTGAAGTGCACTCCTCTTTGGGGCAGAATACAAAAGCCTTTCAGCAACCACTAACAGCACAACATATCCTTTTGGAAGAGGAAACACAGCACACTAAGCCAACAAAAATTTTCCAGTTATTTTAGCTGGGAGAAGGCAATGATGTTCTGTTGGAACTGGACCCAGGAACCCAGAGTCTTCAGAAAATGCTATAGAGCATGTAAGGAGTACATAAGGAATGGAACAGCATTTTGGTCCTATACTGATCCATCTCCAGCAGCACAATGACCCTTAGCAGACCCAGAATATCCATTCATTTTTTTCCAGAGAAGAGGCATACATTTTCCTAACCACCAGGAACAGGAAGAAAAAGAAGTGTTTGTTGTCTCACTATACAGGAGCAATCAGGAACCTTCTACAGATCCTCTCGTATTGGTGGACAGGGGCCAGAGATGTCACTTTAATTAAATACTGCAACAATCCTGTTATTAAGTCACTGCATGGCACGGTGAATGTTTACGCTTTACAGTGAAGAGAAGTTCCCTAGGTCAAATAAATGACAGCCGTATGCTATCAGTCTAACCAGGGGAACAGACATGTTGTAATAAATGAAATTCTGTTTAGATATTAGGGAAAAAAAATACTCAGTGCGATAGCGATCAAACTGGAACAGTTGCCCAGAGGACCTGTGGAGTGTCCATCTTTAGAGATACTCGAAACTAACTGTATGAGGCCCTGAACCACCTGTTCGAACTTCAAAGTGGACCTAACTTCAAAGTAGGCCCTGCTTTGAGCAGCAGGTTGGACCAGATGATTTCCATAGGACCCTTCCAACCTGAACTAGTCTACAGATCTAAGACAGGAAAGTCATCTTTTAAGTTAAAATGCTGAATATTGACTTACTTTCTAGGAGGGAAGTGGGATTTGAAGATAAAAGGAAAAATAAGTCAAAAACTTTAGAGAAGAGCATAAGTATATGTATATACATGTATAAATGCAGATATGCATCTACACCTCATTCTACTCAAAACTTTTGCACCACACTTGAAGTGGGATTCCTGTCCTTTACACATATTTTTAAAGTCAGATACAAGCATAGAATCTATTAATTAGCACTTGAATTAAAATGCAGATAATCACAAACAAGACATAGACAGCCTTTTGCAACTCCATTCTTCTGGAAAGGATCATACAGAAGATGAACATCTGAGGAGGGACACAATCCTCCTACTCATTTTGAGCAGTAGCTTCCACTGCAAATAGGTTCACTCAGAATCAGGAGGGCTATTTGCTGAATAGCTCTACTGTTTGCACAGCCCAGTGACAGGAGGACTGTCAGAACAGGTTAATGCAAGACCCAGTAACAGACAGCAGTTGAAAATGGGTGTTTGGGGATTATGAGTTTGGGCCTAATGACCAGAAAAGATGTTATCACCCAGCATTATCACAGGCATAGATGTAATCAGACTGCAGCCAAAATAAGCTGCCTACAGACAGCACAGTTGGAACTGATATTTTGTGCAGGCAGCGAAAATCCCCTAATGAAAAAACTCTGAGCGAGTAGCAGAGCTGTCAAACCTTGACCATTTCTACTCACAATCAAGTTGCAGAAGAGACTCTGGCCTCCCACTGCAGTGACTTATGTTCTTGGGTCAGTCACAGATATTCCCAGTACATCCTTGATGGGCAGATTTTCTCTGCCAACAGCTCAAACAGTCTTGGGGGGCTGAAAAGAGGCGCAGCCCACGCATATATCTGACAGATTAAGTCCTTCAGCTGGCTGGAAAGATATATCAGAACTCACAGAAACGCAGAGATATCACCAGACTGGCTTTCCTCTTGATCTTTCACTGGCATTTCAGAAAAGATGGTTCTTTTTGAAACCTTTTATCTTTTTTTTTTTTTTCTTACGTACACATATATAAGCATTTCTTCAGTGGTAATTACCATTGTGCTTGGATGTCCCACAACAATCACAGATCAAATAAATGGACATTAAAACTCATCAAATGTGGAGTGGTAAAAAAAAAACAGTCATCTCCAAGACTTATTGCAGTCCTCTATCTACCACACTAAGCTTCACTGGTTTTTTAATTTGCTGTCATATCAAAAGAAAGCTCACGATTAACTTGCTGTTGACTGTCAACAGATAACTCTTTTCCAGCCCTGCAGTTTCTAATATACTTCTCCACCACTGAATGTGTGTTGGATTAAGAAAATGCCAATTAGGAAACATGTAGTGAATCAGAGCATCACAGTAGAAACATACAATTATACTATTTCAATTCCCAGATGTACAGCAGAAAAGTGTGCCTCTTTACCTGGAATCTCATCAGTCCCCCCACTGGTGTGTTTGAATCGATCTCCTTCCACGTGGACATTTGGACACAGGACATCTGAAAAGCCAAAGAACCAGTACAAAATTATCACAAGTAAACACATCATTTTAGAAGCCATAGAACTAATAAAGGTTGATCTCCTGGGTTTTGTCCAACTCTTGCATGTAGTCCCACAGCAATAATTCTGTTCCCAGTATCTGCATGTCCTAAATACCCTTCCTCCATCCTATCCCCTAACCACATGCTGGGTAAGAGACCCAATACACTATGTCTGGTTTTGAGACACTTTTTGCTGACTGGCCAGCCAAGAAGCCAAACAGAATAGACGACCTGAGCCTTTGCTTGAGCTAGGACATCACTCTGGGTTTTCCTCTTTCACCGGTCTGTAAATCTGCATGAAAGTCACAAAAACTTAAGAAAAGATAGAATATGATTCCACTCTCAGATTGGTTGGAAGTTCTGATGGCCCGGCTGACATTGGGGTGCTGCCCAAACTTTTCAGAAAGGACCGCTCCTACTCAGAAAAAACTCAAACCTAAAGTGCTAAGATAGGAAAGGGAATCCAGAGCACAGAACAATGAAGGGACTTTAGTCACACCAAAATCCCATCGCAGGCCAGTGTCAGAGACAAAAAAGTGCCCACTCTCCTATATCTTACTGTATTACGTGTGATTCCCCTGTTAACACTCCTCCAGGCCCATGACTATTTATGTGTCTGCTCCTTGAGTTTGTTCAAGCAGAAAGCAGAGTTAAATATGACTAAAACTTTGAAGAATATTCACCCCTACACACAGGTTCCAAAAATGTAATGAGAATACCCAACCTTTATCAGCCATTTCTCATGCTTCCAATTAGTGTCAACACAATTAGAGGTAAATGCTTTTCTGCAGAGAACTGTCTACCTATCCACGTCTTTCCTGCCACAACTTTGAAGCAACATTTATTCATGCTTTGTTTTCCCAGATCAATAGGTAATTGCACACTTGTTAACAATGGGGACACGTAGCTCAAGTGTCGTGGTTTAACCCCAGCCAGCAACTAAGCGCCACGCCGCTGCTCGCCCAGTGGGATGGGAGAGAGAATTGGGGAAAAAAAGGTAAAATTTGTGGGTTAAGAACACTTTAATAGAGCAGAAAGGAAGAAACTAATAATGATAATAACAATAATAAAATTGCAATAATAATAATAAAAGGATTGGAAGATACAAAACAAGTGATGCACAATGCAATTACCTACCACTCACCAACCGATGCCCAGTTAGTTGCCCAGCAGCGATCCCCCCAGGCCAGCTCCCCCCAGTTTATATACTGGGCATGATATCACATGGTATGGAATATCCTGTTGGCGAGTTTGGCTCAGCTGCCCTGGCTGTGTCCCCTCCCAACTGCTTGTACCCCTCCAGCCTTCTTGCTGGCTGCGCGTGAGAAACTGAAAAATCCTTGACTTGGTATAAACACTACTCAGCAACAACTGAAAACATCAGTGTGTTATCAACATTCTTCTCATACTGAATCCAAAATATAACACTGTACCAGCTACTAGGAAAACAATTAACTCTATCCCAGCTGAAACCAGGACAGAAGGAATCGGTTTAATGAGAATATAAAAATGAACCCCTGACTTCTCTCTTCTTGCACAGCCCCACATTTATGTCCTTTCTCTGATTTAAAGAACAACCAGGTGAGGACAGCCAAGTCCCATTCCTTCATTTGCCCAGTTGCACACATGATGATACACATATTCTCTGCAGTTGCAATACTCGTCTTGATGCATATGGTATTTACCATCATCTCCACCTGGTGTTCAGTACTTTATTCCTTCAGTATCATTAATTGTGCTCGTAAAGGAGCAGCAAGGGCCAATTGCACCCTAAGGGATGGGGAGCCAGGACCTGAAGGTGACCAAGCCCAGGTAACACCCTCACCAATGGGGCACAATCTCACAGGGCTCTCTGAAAACCTTCTACAGCAGGTCTACCTTGAATTGTTTGTGAAGCTACATCCAAAACCATGAGATAAAAATTACTTTTCTGAGGACATGGCCAGCATGCTCTGTATCTCTCCTCCTGCTTCCTGACTCAGTAAAAAAAATAATATACCACAATGTTTGGTTAAGCCTAGCAATGAAATCAGAAATTTTTCCTGCTTTATTGTGCTAATGAATTTACAGTCCAGATTATCAGCTGCAGATGAGGCACTCTCAGCTCGGTGGAAAGAAAGGGGACTGTAAAAGCCATTGCCAGAAGCCCAACAGCCAACACAGCAATCAAAAGCAGTCAAACACATTCAGGCATCCCTTTACTGCAGCAGTGGGGGAGGCCAGAGACTGATTACTCATGCAAGTGTGTGTTAGCCAGGGCATTTCGTATTTTCTTTGGATCATATTTAGGGCTGCTGCCTCTACAGATAAAATTCAGAGTAGTCACTTTGTTTTTTCACCACACCAGGAACCAATACTGAATGATGCACAGGGTGACTTTGTGTAAATTTTAGCCAGAGGTCTCTTTTGCTCCCTGATGCCTGGTGGTTTGAAAGCCAGGATACATCACTCAAACCCGCTTATGTCTTAACATGAGACATGTGAAAATATGTGGTAGTTTCCCCTCCATCAGAAGTCTGCACAACTTCCCAACACAATAGGGAAGCTCTCCTCTGCTAGCTGAACTTCAAGAGTTGAACAATTTTTAAACCATTAAGACTTGCAGGAGCCAAAGTTAGGCCACCTCTATTCCCCTTCAAAACTAAGCTGTACTGACAAAAGATTTGCTTAGAAGTGTCAGAAGCCCTGTGCAGATGTTATACGGATCCTTTAAATTTTTGGCTTTGCTAACAGCGAATGCTCTTTTGGTTACAGGCACTGAGTCAGTGCAGTAAACAGCACTTCTGAGCCCTAGTCTCAGAACTGGAAGATGTATGGCTATGCAGTAAAGTAAGGAACATAAGAAATCGAAATGAGCAAAATTTCCCCAAATAAAGAGTAAACAAATGGAAGGCATGAATAAAATCACAAAAATGTCATTCACTTCTGCTGCCCAGGACTCCTGAGAGATACACAGACAAGAATAAAACATCTCAGACACGGCAGTGTACCTCTTCATGCAACAGGGAGGCAATGTCTGAATTATAGATATATAAATTATCACTCCAATCTTTAATGATATCGCACACCCTCCACCAGGTCCAATTAGAAAGAACCATGGCTTCCTAGCAGGGAAGTATAAGCTAGCGAAATCTCCCTGGTTTTAGCTCCTATTTTGGAACCAGGACTATACAGCAAACTCATGCGCTTGGCCTTGGTGCAGAACTGTCTTGCCACAAAAAACAGAAATACCAATGTTAATAATATTATTCTCTTCTTCCAGCTCTGTCCTTTAAATCTCTTATTACGTCTTAAGGTACCGTGGCCTCACTTTGGCCTTCATTTTACACGTCCTGTGCTCCTTTTGGCTTCTCCCTTTCTGCCTGCATCTAAGGCACAAGCATAAACAGTCCACAAGGGAAAGAAAACGGTTGCAATGCTCACTTTCCAGCTACAGAATAATTCACAGAGGCACAAAAGAGGTTAGTGCTTTACCATTCAAGTCAGCAGCGTGGCTACTTGTGTCCAAAGGAGCGGCGTGCCAGCCCGACACCACATCAATTGGTCCCAACCAGGTTTCATTGCTACACCAAGGGGTGCTTTGATAGAAAAGGCAAGATAAATCTGTTCCCCTCCTGCGGAGCATTTCTGTGAGATCCCTGATACAGGTGAACATTTTAACACCGAAGAAGAGTGTTTAGGCCTATTCTTTCTGCTACAGCCAGGCCAAACTTTGAGCAAACACTCGCGGTGTTTGGAGGATTTGAAGCGATGAGCATCCACCACAAACGGCAGTAAGAGTAATAAAATCTGCACTGGAGCTACACCTCTACAAATTTGTAAACTTTTACAGATTTGCAAAAGAGAAGACAGAACTGACTTTCAGCCACCAGTCCTTGTTACGTCCTCTCTGGCCATGTCATTAAATCTATATGAGCTTGCTGTTGCTTTTAAATACATATTGTTTAAAACTACTTCTTTGGCCTCAACTTTATGTAATATTCTGTCAATCCTTTGCTTTATCTACAAATTTCGTCAGCAAAGATTTTGCATTTATGTCCATGGAATTTTTTAATAGCACCAGAACTGCTATATAACCCTTTTACAGTTGCACTAGAAATGATGACTTTCCACTGACACCTGCTACATGAGATCAGTCAGCTCTTAATCCATTGTAGAGTGTTACTTTTTAATGCAAATGTCATTCAATATGCAATAACAATGCCTAAGAACCAATGTATTATATCTAGGTAGTTACCATATCAACCAAACTAACTCTCCACAGAAAGAAATTAGTTTTGTTAGAGATGACCTCTTTCTCCTAAAATTATAATCCTTGAATAGGGATACATAATAATTCCCATTGTGTAATACTTTATTCACTGGCTTCGACGTCAATTATTTTTTTTTGTGAGTGAGATCAGGCAAACTGTTCTATAGCTATACATATGAATCATTTTTCATTTTTTAATAGTGATACGTTATCATCATTTCAAAGTCCCATAATTAGTGTTGTACTATGAAGCTCTATGCATGTAAGCTTGCAGACGACACCAAGCTGAGTGGGGTGGTTGACACGCCTGAGGGATGGGATGTCATCCAGAGGGGATATGACCGCAAAATCCTCCTCTGAATCCTATTTAGCACTGAACAAGCTGACTTGGTTTGTGTGAGCTTCTTGTTCAAGGAAGTACAATGTAGTTTTCTGAAAGTGATCTAACTGCAGATAACATCCTTTTTTGTAAGCAAATCATACTGAGATCTGTTTGATGATAATGAGTGATTTAAGCCTCACTTTTACATATCATCCTTTAGAATATTCCCTACAGAAAAATCCCAAAGCTGTCAAATATTTTAAAATTAAAAGAGACAATACGTCTTACAGAGTATATGCACTATAAGAGACATGTCAGAAGAGCATGTCAGCTCAGGAACTTTCACTAGCATTAAATTAATATTAATAACATATTGTCGTGAAACCCTAATAATAGGGCTGTGAGTTTGGAAAAGAACAATGTGAATGATCTGATAGTTTACGTCTCTTCGCCTCCAAGCCATTTCAAAAGAAAGTCAGGGAAAAGGGATAGAAAAAAAGGAAAAGCAAAAGCAAAACAGAAAAGAGCAGAGAGAATGAGGCTGGGGGCGGGGAGGGAGGGAGGGAGGGAGGGAGGGAGGGAGGGAGGAAGGAAGGAAGGAAGGAAGGAAGGAAGGAAGGAAGGAAGGATAAATTAGAGAGAGGAGATGAGAGAGAGGCAAAGGAAAGGGAAAGGCAACAGTAAAGGCAAAGGCAAAGGGAGAAGTGCTAGTTTGACACACAAGATTCATTTAGGGTCTATAAACATACAAACAGAGCAATGACTTTGCACTGTAGTGGGCTATTAAACCTGTCAAACTCTCCCTTGAAACTGAAGCGAGACAGAGTGAAACCATAAGGCACTTCTTCCTTTCTGACAGTTCCTTTTTCCACCTCTGGACTGGCTTACATGAGGAGGACACGAGGCTCTCCCTCCGCTGAGGGAGACCCAGCCTGCGCGTACATCTGCCTCGGGGCTGAGCAGTAACTCAGCCAGACCCACCGGGGCAGGTCACGCGTGGGGGAGCGGCACAGCCTGCAGTGCCGCAGGACCCCACGCTGGTGGACCGTGGTGTTCCCCCCTCACCCCGCACGTTTACGAATCTCCATTTCTATATGTACCATAGGAAGAGCAAAATGATTGGAAGGACTGCCTTCTCCACGAGTCCAATCGCAGTAGCTGTTTCCCAAAATACCCTTTTGAAGGCAACTCCCTCACTTGGAAAGTTTGGTTAAAGTCGCGGCATCGTGTCTGTTATAGCAAGCCCTGGCCAGGAACGGTGTGATCCTGCTGCCCCTCAGGGCTTTCTATTGAGAAATCTTCCCTGTAAAGTGCTAAACACAAATCCCAGTTGCCAGCCCTCCATCCTTTTGTCCTTAGGACTTTGCTGAGACAGTTTCTTCATTTTCATTTTTATTCTTTCAAGAATAAGTAAGCCCTCAGCTGCCAAGGGCTCCTCCAGGGACTTGTGTATAATGAATGCTGAACACGTGTAGCTGTCAAGTTACACAAGAATAAAGTAGAGAGGTGAGACTAGAAACACAAGAAGGTTAAAGCAAACGTTATTTATTACCGTGTTTCTTTTTTTTTCCCAAAGTGAGAGTTTTAGGATTCCAGAATCTCAGCAGCACCCAGTGCATTGCCAGACATTCAGCTACTCTCTGCATCTCCACCATTATTCCATTCCCACAACAGAAAGTCTCCACTTTCTTTAAAAAAGCGTGATATTCCCAACCTAAACATTTCAGCTGTCCCATCTGCTGTTTAGACCACCATAACTTCTGTCCACGGGAAGGAAATAGTCTGGCAAGTGCAGGCCTCATTAAAAGCTGTCTCCTAAAACTTTAGACCAGACTTTAAAATATTTGCAAGGAATAACTATTCTTTCAACACTGTCCAAAGATGAACACTGAACCTTGTGTCCTTTTCAGAGCTAAACAATAATAACCTTGCAAGAAAGAGAGATTTAGGGGATTTGGGGGGGTGGGGGGGTGGGGGTGGGCACCTGTATGGAGCAAGCTTCTTTTTTCATGCAGTTAATATTGCAAATTTTTTCTACATTGAAACAAATTTTCCTATTGAAGCCTACACTTAAAGGGGAAGGGCCTGGTGAGAAAAATTTTTTCTTAAAGTTAAGAAGGTTTCATGAAGGTAGTTTCTCAGAGGAGCTTTCTCAGACCCCATTAGCTCTGCTCTTCAATTACTTAGAGGGTTCGCTGTGCAGCAGTTCCTCCAGCACACTTAACTCCCTGCAGTCAGCTGATGACAAAAGTGACTCCTATATATAGCACTACCTTTATTTGTCCTTTTTTTTCTTTTATAAAACATTGTACATGGACCATTATGAAGCCTCAACATTGAAGGGGTTTTTTTCCCACTCTTTTAGAAATACTTCTTCTTTTAAAAGAATACCTCCATGCTCTGCCCATATTCACTAAATACTTTTTGCAAATGTTCATTGTCAGATATTCTTTCCCAGTGAATGAACTGAACCTTGAAGTGCCACCCACCCTTGGAAACAAATTCATAAGGAAAAATGGCTTATTTTTCAACTACAGTGCTGGCACTGACAGTGTAATGATACTGCAATTGCTTCTATACTAACATTACAATTTGTAGCAAGGTGTAGGTAAAACAGAGCATCACAGCAATTATATGATTCCACCTTGCAGTTTAATGCCTTATGCAATTCTCACTTCCTTTCTGAAATCACACTGTATCTTCACACCGTGAAGTTTAAAGTCCATCAGTGCCAGGAAAATCACTTGTTCACGGCCGCTGCAGCCAAGGTGGATTCTGCCTTTTTCCCTTCAAATAATGCCTACACTGATTATGGATGAGGGTTCCATATTCGCACACCAAGGCACTCTGTCACCACAGTGATGGGCCTCATAAATTCTCACGATGAAATAGAAAGGGAATTACAAACCCTCCCCACAACACAGCTTATAGACTGAGCAAACACAGCTACGGCCCACCCTGCTCCTCATAATATCCCAAGGCTGTCACATTTTTCCACTGAAACGTTATTCTACAAATGCACCAACACCCAGCTGAATTACTCTCCAGACTCCCCTGGCTGCGGAGAAGGTCCCAAGTGACTGCAGTGGGAGTGCAGATAGCAGCATCACAGGGCTCCCTGCTCTTTATCAGCACTGCAGCCAGAAAATGTGATTCTTTGAGGAACCACAGTGCCCGGCACTGGTCAGTAGATGGTATATTCCACACAGAGGGCAAGCAAAACTACTACTAAGTATTATACCCCAGAGAGCATTCATGCAACATATATTTAAGGTCCCAGGCAAGAGGATGCTCTTCTTTGGCTCCTTCTATAGGAACAGAGAAGCAAGGGTCCTTCAGAGGGCAACTCAGAGCAGAAACCCAATTTAGGTGCCCTGATTTACCCCCGAAAAAGCTACTCCCTTCCTATTGTTACAGGGGGAACCTAAGGACACATGGTTCCCAAGTTAGACATCTATCAAAGGCACCACAGTTACATCCATCCAATTAAAACAAGCATGGTTGGGTGCATTCCTGGGCACTGAGGCCAAGGCATGTTCAAGACCATGTCTATGCTAACAAATGGTCTCAGCCTCCAAAACAAGGCAGCTGCTGACCATGAACGCTCCCTGGCATGTTGTAAGTACCCATCTGGGCCCTAGAAATGTTCCGACAGAGTGTTAGCTTGCCTGGGCCAAAATGTGCCAGACACCAGTGCAGATGAGTGCACTGCACTGCCCAGGAATGCTTCTGGCCACATTTACGGTTACTAGTTTAGGTAAAGCCTGTAAATATCATCCTTTGCTAAGAGCTCTGTAATAAAGATCAAAAAGACCCTCTTGGGCAAAAATGCTAAATCCGTTTTATGGTCACAGGTCACCAATTTTTAAACGCATTCAGTTCAAACAAGAAAGTGGGAAAGGTTTTGAGTGCACAGCCAAGAAAAGTTGTATCCTATTTAAGTAGGGACAGGGGAAATACAGGGAGTTCTGGCATTTGCAAAACACTTGAAGTCCTTTTGAAGGTGAAAAAAGAAAAAAATTGTTAAATTCTTTTCCTACACTTTGCTTCCTGTCCTGCCTCACTTACACAGGAATTGGTCACATAAATGTGAAAAATATTGTTTTCCCCACAATGTGGCAGGCTGTGCTATGCATTTATGCCACCTTCTCACCCTGGATCCAAGCTTTTCTCTCTTCTCCTTTTGTCACCGTCCACTGCCTTTTTTATTCCTCATTTCTGCCTGTCCCATGCTCTGGATCTTGATTCCAAAAAGAAGCATCCTACTACAGGTACACCCCAACATCACACATGAAGTGACAACTACAGACCCCCACCAGGACAGGGAATGCTGAACAGCCCAACAGCCCTATGTCTAGGTTGACACCATACTCTAACCCTTAGCCCATCTTCAGATGTCCTTTAAAATTTCCTAGAGAAGCTCCTGAATCTTGGTGAGGAATCATCTTTCCAAGAGATACCTACACTGCAGGATTAACTGATAGCCTCTCCCTCTCTAACACACCCCCAAAAATGCAAGAAACTTGTTGGACGGCTGACAGCAGACATATTGTCAAGAGGACTGATGCAATTAGCACCATTTAAGTGAGCAGCATACAGAATTAATTTGCACGTGCTCCCACAGGGAATAAATGGCACTATGGGAACTATGAATATAGCATCAGGCCTCAGCACTTCCAAGCTAATTTTCTTGTGTCTGCCCCTAAACAAATACACAGACTGTGTGCCAAGGAGCTTGTCGGCAAACAGCACAAGGTTTGGAGGAAAGCAATTAGCAGCTGCAGTGCTTTCCACCCAGGCTGTGAGCTGATTGCTACTCTGGGGCATGAGTCCACCCCTTTCTCTCCGGTTCTCCCATCTTGGGAAAGAGGTGAAGCTTCACCGTGCAAAGCGTGCTTGATCCCGGTGAACCGCAGGGTTTCTCCTGAGTGGCCAATCGTTGCCTTAGCAGATAAATTGCCATCAAAATGTCTTCATGCTGATGACCCATAAAATATCCAACAGGATGACAGTATGGAGTTGAGTTGGAGCACATCCTCCAGGAGCCAGCAGCCACAGCGACAAGCCCTTTTCCAGGGGCTGCTCTATGGGCACCGATGGACCATGTCACTCCTGACCCAGCTACTGAGCTCCTTGGGATAATTTTAGCTGCATCCGCTGCCTGTACTTCACAGGTTAAAGAGAGCAGGGTGCTGCATGGCTGAGAAAGTTTCCCGTTTGTCTCGTCTCAGGTGAAGAACAAGGATTAAAGGTACTACTCACCTGGTTGTGGGAGGACAAAGCTACACCACCTACCAAAGTGAGGATCCCTGAAGTGCAGGAAGAAGAGATCAGCACATAGTGCGTCTCTAGGGATGTAGATGAGGATGAATAGGCTGTGGATAGCAACAGAAAGCATTCCAGGGAGACTGCCTAATCTGCTGACCGTCTCACGGCTGCGGAACTGCCAAGCATCCGAAAATTCCTTTGTTCTCGCTCACCCTCACACTCATGAAGTTTTATCAAATAAGGCTTTTCTCTTCCTGGATTTTGCACCATTGGATATGCATCAATTCCAATATCTATCAATATAATGAACAAATGAGACTTCTATCATCCGTAAGAAAAGCTGAACTGAAACACCTGTGCTTTACACTCCTTTAAAAACTTGTAAGGATCAATACTACACGTGCAAGTGTCAATGTAGAAATAGGAGGAGAAGCATCTCCACTAACAGAAGTGGATCTGTCTTATCTCTTTTCATGTGCTGTTAAACAAGTCGTATGGAAGCAAAATTTTGCCAGCAGCAAATTTCACAACAGGGAGATGGTAGCAACAGTAGCGAAAAAAATGCTAAATCTCTTATAGCAATGGCTGGTTTTAAGATGGACTCAAATGTTGCAAAAAGCTATTGACACAAGAGAGAAGATGTTTTTTTTTCATTTGGTTTTTAAAGTAGCAATTCTGTGTTATTCCTGTAATTGAAACAACTGAGATTAAAAATAAACTCAATGCGAAGCTTCGGTAGGTTGGCTCTCACTGAATAGGAACATTACAATATTTTTGCTATAAAACCCCATCAATCTCACTTGCACTCGGCATTCATGAAAGGCACATTCCCCAAATGAGCCCAACGGAGCGGTACAGCTACAGAGCTGCCGAAGCCATCCGTTCGCACTGCTGGATGGAGGTAGAAGCCAGTCTGTCCATTATCCTCCCATGTGCCACAACACAGTGACAAGAGCATAGAGTCTCCTAATCTGTGTGCTGTCAAAATGGTGAGGTGCCCAGTTAGGTTTTATAACTGATTTTTAAAAAGCAAATCCTGAGAAGATTGAAAACGTTAATTTATTTGTTAAATTGCTATGAAAACAACGGCTTCACCAGAGTAATAATAAGAAATCCAGGTATGGCATTCTGTTACTTCAGAGTAGTTACAAAAGTGAATTAATTAGAAGCAACTTGGTTCAAAGCTGGAGCCTTTACAGCTGATCAATAAATATACACTGGTTGTACTCAAATAACTTTCAAGAGAGAAATATAGCTCAAGGACATGTTTAAGAGGGACTCTGACTGGCATTACTCTTCTGGTGTAATTACACCACTGCAAATTGAACAGTATCGTCTTCCACGTGGGTATTGTGGGGGGCTAACTGTAACAGTGGCTTTGCAACTCGAACCAGCAGCAATATAATTATATCACAAGAGCAAAGCAAGGAAATTTCCATATAAATCTAAGGCTTGACTCTGGTTAAGAGCTTGTTTTTGTTTTGTAAAGAATTGTAACATCACCTTTGCAAAATAGAGGGGGGGTTAAGATAAATAAGTGATTTTAGTTACCTCTTAGAAGAAGCCAGGATAAATTAACATCCTGGCAGAAGGGCCTGGATGCATTTCAGCAAACTCAGCAGTTTGCCTGGTTGCAGTCCACATCCTTCCACTACCTGAATTTGACCTTTCATGGGCAAGACACTGAACTGGCCACACAGAGACAGAAGGCAGCAGTGGGCACGTGCAAGGCCCCATCACCAACTGGAGAAACCAATGCGACACTTCTTTGGTGGTAGATCACTTCAGAGGAGATTCTCTAAGAGCAAACCATCCCTCTGATAATCTTCATGGGGATAAACCTTGGGGACACCAATGGAAACAGTGTAGGGATTAAGCGATTGATCATGTGAGAACAAGGGCTTGTCCCAGACTGGGTACCACCACAGGCTGTCGGCTTTCAGAGCTCAGTAAACTCTCTGCTTCTGCCTTCCAGTATGCTACAGAGTCCAGCTGGAAAAAGACATTGTGCAAAATGACTGAAGGATAGCAGAATCAAGCCCAGTGCCTGCTTCCTTACATGCAAAGAGTTTAAAAGGGTCATTGACATCGACATTTGGCATCTTTACAGATTTAAAGACCTTTAAGGCACTATCTGGGTTTTACAGCTCTCAAACACTTTTAAAAAAAGCTAGGCTGAAAGCATTGGGTTCACTTCTGACTTGTGTTTGGAAAGATAATTTCAGTCCAATATTAATTTTATCCAAACAGCCTTATCCACCTGCCAGTTCCCATACTTTCTAAGGAGGTCTGCATGAGATCTGGGTGCTTCACTCCCATGGGCACTTGCAGGAATCTCTCCTCTGAAGAAGCAGAGGAGCAGCCGAAAGAAAAGCAACTAAGTGGAAAATGCTTTTGAGGGCATCTGCCCCCTCCTCTCTCCGCTACACAAAGGATGTTACAACTGGAGCCTGGAAAGCAAGCGCTTGGGGGCTATAAATCAAAGCAGGCACAACCTGAGCTCTGCTCCTTGAGCCAGGTGCACACAGTTCAAATGCCTTCTTCCTCTTCCTTTCCCCTCCCACAGAGTTTTCCCCACTCAAAAATGTCAATCGCTCATTTTTAAGGAGAAAAAAAGAGGTCTGAAATGATGCTTCAGACAAGACAACTCTGCAAGAAGGGGAGAGGGAGAGAATCAAGCCAGAGTACAAAAAGGAAACAATTCAAGAGACAGAAAGCATGCGAGTATCAATCAGCAGCCCTGCCATTTCTGAATACTGTGGTCTTTATTCCCCACTAAGAGCCTATCTGTGCCAGAAAAGCTCCCACTTATCAAGCCCTGTGCCATAATACAGGACTGCGATACTGTGCAATACACCTGTGCCAGCTTATTCATGTATTTGAAATCAAATTGTGTTATTCTTCTGCTAGTCTGCCAGCAATACAACCCAAGCCTCCACACAGACATGCCAGGATGAGTTAATGCTGTAAAAGTTTCAGCTACACAGCCACAAAAGGTACACCGCGGCGTGAGAGAATCCGTGCCTCCAGAGGACCCACAAACTCGGCACATGATTGTACCCGTCCCTGTGGTTCCTCTCTAGGGAGCCAAGCATGCTGACTCTCTGAAGGGGAACATGGTTTGCACCAATTTTTTAAAATATATTAAGTAACTGACATTTTGAACTGAAAACAGAACTTCTTCACTTTGCAAAAAAAAAAATATCAAAATAAGACATTTTAATAACTTCAAAATTTTTCCCAGTCCCCCTCCATCACCCAAAACTTATCTAAATTGGCTTTTCCCAGGAAGTTTCAATTCTGATGAATTAGCATTTTCCCTATGACAGGCATTTAACTAAGAGGTCCCAAACCAATTCTGAGGCTTCTTTTCCTACACAATGTAATGTCCGCAAGCCCATGCATGCAGGGGTATGTGGTACAGGAGGTGGCTAATTTTACCTGCTGCCAGTTAGAAATGAGAGATTTGAAATTGATGTTTAAATCAGAAATAAACTAAAACTTGCAGGCAGAAGTACGGTATTTCAGCTCGAGAGCCTCTGATGAGTCCTGAAGGACAACTTTCAGCAATTGCTCATCCTGCATGCTCCTCCCCAGTCTGAGAAGGAAAGCAGTTTCAGAAAAGCTCTTACGGACTCAAGAAAGGACACGTTTGCTGTCGTCAAATGCCTCAGCAGCAGCTCAGCAGAACTGGTCTGTAGTGAAACCGATCTCCAGAAGGTGTCCTTGCAGAGTCACCGCACATTTTAAAGCACTGATTCCCACAGGTTTGGTGTTGTGTTGTTTTTTTTTTTTAATTTGCACAACCCTATTTTTTTTTTCAAGGACCCCTGCATTTCAAATTTAGGCTGAGTAACAATTCCTTTTCTTCCTTCTGGACCTTTTTTTTTCCCCAAGTGATGCTTCTGCAGAGCATATACTGGGATGTGCTGCATTAGTTGGGGCTATGTAGCTGTAAAGTGGGATTTCACAGTCAGCTCCCCATCCTCAGTCTGCCTCACCCAGCGTGGGGGTCCACTGTGATCCCCTTCAGCACAACCCACCGTGTCTTTCCCTGGGCCAGCTCACCTCTGTTGGCTCCAGCATGGCACTGGGTCCATACAGTCATGCAGCCTCAGAACTCCCACTGGTTTATGCCTTTGCACAGTGCTAAAACAAAGCTGCTCTCCTTGCACCAAAGAGCCACACAGGCACTGAGAACTGGGTGGTCTCTACTGCTTTAATTTATTTTTTTTCTTCCTATCACATCTATTATCTCAGATATTGCTGCCGCTTTCTGCATTAGCATAGAGGCAGATTATTACTAGTATAGTCAATACCTAGGAAAGTAATTCTTGGAGTTCTTTAGCACTTATTTCCCACACTTCATACAGAGTGTGTTGGGCACAAAGCAAAATAAAAGCAGGGAGAAGCAGGGACAGAGCTTGGCTGGGATGTTTATGTGTCTCTACACACAAAGAGGGCCCACCTTGAAGGGCCCACAAACATCTCGCAAAGGACAGGGCAATCAGATTTAGTTTTTATCAGGGAGCACTACAGAAAAGCATCCCACAGAAAGCTCCCTGAGGGTCATTCCCAGTTGCCCATAAGATCCAGAAGCAACGGGGAAGGTGTGCGGGTGCATGCTGGAGAGGAGTTACAAAGCGATGCAACTCCTGATCAATGCAGAGCTGTTATTTGTCCTGGATCAGAGCATCTGTCCCTCATGGGCTATGGGAAACCAGTATCACAGCTTTACCTGCTAGAGAAGTTGTCTATTCAGTGAGGTTTGGTGTGCAGTTATGCATTACCAATGCAGACGGAGAACTGGAAGAGGAGCTAATGTTATCATAGGGACTGCAATGCCTAAGTTACCACCTACCTTTGCGGGATGGATTTCTTCCCTCTTAAAGAGACACTTGAGCCTTAACTGAGTGTGGCAAAGGTTTGTGCATGTTTACCTGACCTAGTTTGCAGAGGTACAGCCTTGGGGAGTGGACAGAGATCGCAGGAGAATGAGTTTGTGCTTGCAGAAGTGTATGAAGGCACATGCTGGGCTGGGACTTTCTATGTGAAAGAAGGAACAGTGATGAAATCTGCTACAAGATTATGGCTAGACACATTAAAGCTTTTCATTAGCATTTTCTGATAAGATTATAAATATCCTGTATAATTGCCATTAGCTAGAGTGGCCAAAAGCACGAAGTGGCAAAAAGTATAAGTTCATTATAAAAATTATGCAGAATACACATGAGAGGGGAATGCAGAGGATGGAAAATAGAGCTAAGCAAGTTAATCCACTTCTTAAAAACTTTTAATAACTCCAAAACACACCCCACAAGTCCCAGTGTGGACCGGTTGGCCCTTTGCCACCTTCTACTTCAGGGCAATGGAAACGGGATCCATCGGCTCAGCAAATACCGCCAGCGAACAAAAGCCCCACTGCCAGGATTTGTTGGCACCGGCACCATTCCCACGCATCGCCCCACATCCCCGCCGGAGAGCAGGACTGCGTACGACAAGCTTAGTCCAAGTATCCCTGCCTGGCACCAGCACCCGGAGCTTTGTCCTCTTCCCCTCCCCGTTTCCCCCTGGGTTTTTTCGGAGGCCTGAGTAGTCTGAACCATCCAGGGGGTTCCCTCGCACACCGAGCTGACCTCGTTGTGCTCTGCCCCAGTGAGCACAACTAATAACCACGGCTCGCCTCCTTTAATTGAGGCTCTGAATAACCGAGAGTGAGTACCAACCCCTCCAACAAAGGCAAAGCTACCCTCTACCGCAGAGCCCGGCTGCCACTCACACAGGTCCGTGCTGGTATTTCACAAAAGCTGGTCTATTTGCATGGAAAGCGGCCATCACAGAAACCAGCTCTGAGCAAACGGAGGCCAGCATGAATTCCGGGGAAGTCCCCATGGCAGAGAGCATGTCTCGCTTTCCGCACCCCACACTTGCTGAGCACCAGCGGCTTGGCTAAGTTATTTTGTCCTGCAACGGGATTTTCTAAGCAGCTGTGGAAGCCCAGAGGACTGACATACATGCTGGTGATGAAAATTACTGCAAACCAGAGGGTGTTTTTCAGCTCGGAATACAAAACAGATCGGCTTTTCTGCAGGCACTGCTAAGAAAAATACTAATTAGTGCTAAGCGTGGTAATAGGCCAACTCTCTTCTTAGTAACTCATTCATTAGAGTGAAATTAATCTGGATGTAGATCGATGTAAATGAGTGCAGAATGTAGCTGGATGTTTTGTTTTGCAAACACCTGTCTGCTGCTGTTGTTGATAGCAGAGAAACAAAGCTAAAAGTGCAACATAGGACACCACAAACTAAGCCCTATCCCAAATGACCAAGGCCTGCTATGAAACAGCAATGTGTCCTGTTACGGCTGCTAGCCCCCAAAACTCAGTCTGAGGATGCAGAGACATTCAGGTAAACAGAGATTAATCTAGATAATGTTCACACAGAATTATTGGGGAGCAAAGGAAGGAGGCAGGAAAGGCAGCATGCCCCAAGTTCCCCACGTGGAGAGGTCAAAGACAGCCTTGGCTTGGTAAACAGTGAGAAAGCCTTATATGTAATACATCACATTCTTCGCTTTGTCCATGAGGTTCCAGAGCTTCTGTATTTCACTGGGCTCCTCATCCCAGCAACGTCTCAGATTAGACTTCACCGTTTACTGTACGAAAACCCAAACCTACATAGAAGAAGACACCATGAAGGACGTGATGTGCATAAGGACTACTTACAAACCTGATAGGTGTGCCGCTAAAGGAAAAATGATGACAGCATTCAGGACTAGCTGAGGGAACCCACACCCACACCCCAAAATAGCATAGTATGGCCCAACGCTTCCATACTCAAAGATCTCATCTGCTTTACAGTGCTCAACACCTCTATATTTCTCTACAAACCAAACTCATTCTTTGGCCAGGAGGGCAAGAAGGCAGGGCCAACCTATTCTCCCCACTCCCATCCATCCAAAAAAAGGACACCACATTCCCGCTCCCTGTTAGGGAAAGGTTCCCGGCCTGGGACTGTGCTATTCCCTGATCCATGTCTGGTCATTGTTCAGAAAGAGCTCATTAGCACAGAGTGAACCCATCCTACCGAGTGTCCCATGGGCTATGGTGGGACAGTGCCAGGGTCCGGGCCTTGTCCCGGCAGTGGTGTAGCTTCCAAGGGCCTGTGTAAACACAACACATCCCTTTGGGTTGCATTTCTCCTTGTCCCACTGCGCGTGGACATGTAGAGTCGGGCTCTTCATCACTGCTCCTCAGCACAGTCACCCACAGAGAAGGATGCCTTATTTAATGTGGTTGCTTCAATCCCAGAGCCCACTCTAAGCTATCTAGAACCAGCGGGGATGTGGTTGAGTTACTCCAGCACTGATTACAATGGACTACAAAGGAGACAAGTATGCGTTAAGTCCTTATGTACCAGTGGTAGCTACTACTCGTAGCTTAAGCTTCACCAGGACCTTGCCTTAAGCTACTAGCGGTAGCTGTCCTGGCAGACAAGAGAAGACACAGGCAGAATGTCTTCCAGATGACAGTGACTCCATCCTACAAAGGCCTACACAGGAACACTTTTTTGGGCAGGACATGTTTTTATATGACATATGGTGTTATAGAAAGAGGGAATTTTCATGTAAGAAGTAAGACAATGCAGGACCGAGTCCTTTCAAAGTTAGACTTGATCCATCTTGGACCTTTTCTTTCCTAGCCATCCACTAGTCATCACATCATTAGCTTCACAGTAGAACTGACTGTCTTTATAAAGATGAGTCCCAAGGCCAGTTCCTCTTGAATTGTTCCACCACTGCATCTCTGGGAAGCAGACAAGTCAGGGGGAGCGATAAGGACCCAGCGCTCCTGGTGGGAAAGTGAGAGCTTGCCCTCTGCAGTGACCACCAGCATCAGCGTATGCCCTCTTTCCCTATAAGCGTTAGATGTGTGGAGTTGTCTTCTGTGCCCATAACTGACTCAGCATTAGTTACTGAGAAACATCTTGGAAGCCTTCCAGGCCGCCACACAAGAAAACCACTCTATTGCGTTATGGACAAAGTCTTCAATTTGTCTCTAATCATCTCCATTAAAGCACAGTTTGCCTTCTAATCAAAGGACATGTTTTCCATTTTTTCCTTCTTCCCATCTTCCACACATGCCAGGGCCAAGATGCTGCAAACAACCCTATACATATAGACACTTATAGATTTAAATGTCCCTCCCACCAGGGTCTGAAAGCTTGGACTCTAAAAGAGAGACGCTCTGGTGGATCTTCTGCTAGGAGAAGGCATAGGCAAATATATTGGTGATCTCTCAACAAAGAGCTTTTTTCAGCTCGCTCTGTCAGATTCACAGATTTTACGGCTACAGAAAACTATGACCAGCATCAAGGCCTCTTGTACAGGACATCAGACATCTCATGTCCCACAGCAATATCTGCTCGTTTGGAAATGAATCTCTCCTTTCTCAGGAGAAAATGCTGCTAAAGCCAGCAGTTTGAGGCTGAGCTGAACAAGACTACATCTCTTACAAAGGCATCAGCCTGCATTTTAAAGAAGCCAGAGGAACACACTCTAGCATCACCCTTGGTGATCTTGTTCCAGTGATTAATTATCCTCAGAGTTAGGAAAAAATGAATCTTACATGCCCCTTGAGATGCAACCTTTAGTTTCCACTTTTGTCTTGCTGAAGGGATTCAGACAATCAGTGTGCCATACTGTTTTTCAAAGTGTTTATAGTCTGGTTTGTAGTGCAGAGGTTATGGTCTACTCAACAATTCTCGTAAGTGCAACAAGTGTTAACATCACCGATGGCCCCACTGTTTTCCTGTTTCCATAGTTCTCCAAAGGCATGATGGGCACTGATGGGCATATCTCCTAATATATTATTCCACAGGTGGTTTGGGAATTTTGATCATTAGCAATACCAGTGTTTAATGTAGCATGAATTTTCTAAGTCAGCGCAAGGTCATTTACAACTCCAAATAAATGAGTAATTTAAAGGTAAGATTCAGATTCAGCCCAAAGCAAAGAGTGATACACTAAACAGTCTGGCAGTCTTGTTCTTAGGGAAGTATATTTTAAACTGTTTCCTTAGACTAAGGTAACTAAAAAAACCCACAATGTCCATTCTTTTAATCAGAATATGTTACTGAGATCATGTTTCTCCAAATATAATAAAGGTAAGAGGCTTCAGAGAGACTACACAATCCTTTTAGCAAACATCGAGAGCATAAAGAGAGAATGGCAGTATTATCTCTGGCAGTGAAGTTCTTCTGATGAAAGGCCAGGTTCATCCCTGGTCAGAAACAAGTCTTGAATCATGAGGCAGATTCACACCTGCTGTAACTACTGAGAAGAATGAATTTGGACCTATACATAGAAAACAGAGGCGAGAGACTAGACTATGGGCACACCTTCACTTTTGATTTGAAGGGAGGGCTGGGCAAGCAACAGCTAAGGACAGGACAGTGTTTCAACTGGTCTATACTGGACCAGTGCCGGTACCGTGTCCACAGCACCATGGCTCTCTTCACATCTTGCACAAATACTGAGCAAGCCCAAGTTTTCATTCACAAAGTATCTGTCCGGACAAACATAAAGCTGCACATGTAGATCCAATCTATTATTTGCATTTACTACCTTATACATGTAGCTAAACTGCTAAATGTAATTGCTTTTGAATTAACATTGCCCTGGTGTACCTTACTAGAATCACTTTGTGAGCTGGCCCATTTCAACTAAGAGAGCATCCACCTCCCACAGTTGGATTTCATCTCTTTATGCTTCACCTTCATTGAAAAGAGCTGCCATAGCAGAACGAGCGTATCCAGCAGGGAAGGTTAAGTGCTGCTAGGCAGAATCGTAGGGCAGTAAGCACTGTGTCACATTTTCCTTTGTGAAAGTTAACATTAAACACTTCTTCACGCTATCACCCTAGCACAGTTCCTCCTCAGCTACAAACCCAAAAGTGTAGGGACAATCAAACTTATCATGCAGCCTAATGTTTCAGACAGAAAGTGACATGAAAAGCTCCACCTAAGAGCAGGAAAACACGCAGACACAGGTTTCTCTTTACTGACTTCAGCTGCTTTTTTCATAGGTCCTACCAACCCTAGGGAAATCATCCACAACGTGTCGAAAAAAACAACACCCAAAAACCAACAAAAAATACAGAAATAACTAGACAATTATAGATATATTGCAGATACATGCCTACGTTCTCCACTTTCCCATCTAAAATTATATAATTAAACATCTACTGATTTAATGAAAACTCAGTCTGTACTGTTCTGAAATTAGGACACTTCTCTCCCCCCATGGGAGCACAGATCCACCCAGCATGAATAGCATGTTTAGCCACCCCTGTGGTTTCCATTCCCCAGTTTTTATTTGCTTTTACTGAAAGAAAATCACTTGATTCACTTCCAGCTAAATATATATATAAGTATATATATACATTAAAAAAATAGTGGATGCTATAAAAAGAACTGGATGCAGAAGAGGAGAAAAGAAAGGATGCTGGATAGAGCCTGTACTCCGAAAGAGGCTAATTTCAAGGTAGGATTTGTGGAGGATGCTCAAGTCCATGGGAGATGTGGAGTCCCCCACCAGTGACCACGAGGAAGGGCTCATATCCACAAGCAGATGACCAGCCAGCACCTTCCACTTCGTGACTCGATCAATACTCATCTCCTGCTCAGTTTGAAACCTCTAATCACAGGCAGTGGCTCCCTGGGCAAAGCAGATGAAGGGGGGAGCACCCTTGGTACCCTCAGTCCCATTGCTTTCTGGTGACAGCAGGTTACTTGGAAGCTTATGCTATAATGAAGTGTGGGTGGGGGGAGAAAAACCACAGACAAACCAAACTCTGTGACTATGAACTCATTGGCATAAATTTATCTGCTCTTCTTGGCATTTCTCCTCGTTCCACCACACCACAGAGTTACGGGTAGAAAACACTTTTCCTGCAAAGTTGTTTTTCTCCTGTACGTTTTGTGGTGAAGGGAAGACAATTATTGAGAAGAAAAAAGAAAAGAACAGAAGATGAAAGGGCCAGCATCACACAATTGCAGCCTCAAGTGCTCCTGCACCACTCCTGAACTGCCCCAACGTAGTATCGTCCTGACACAACACTGGTGACGCCTGTCAACCAGCAGTAGACGAGACATGAACAGAAACACCATCCAGAAACCTACAGAGCCAGGCCAGGTCCATCTGGAGTGTTAGACTGTGGTGAGCACACTAGGAAGATGAGCCCCCCCACCCCATAATAACTCCACATATAGCCTGGAGTGAGGAACAATTTCCTAAGAATTTCTACATTTGTTTCATATATCCTCCCTGCTAGTAGGACAAAAGTTATTTTAGGACTGGAGAGGCTGGATCTGACACCAGGATCTCTAAGCCCCAACACACATTCTCTTTACGCTTGGGAGCACCAAACTTCTCAGGGAAAATCTTCAGTCTCCCATAGGAAGGGAAATGCACCACGTGTAAATCAGGTCAACCAAGGTTCTTTTTTGAGGTCTTTTACTGCCCTGTTGTGTGAGTTTAAGAAAACCATTGGACTCACTAGAAAGAACTCAGAATTTATATAAATAGCTGTACAAAGTTGTGGCAAATCAGAGTCTAATATTTTCTCAGATGTTTGGTTAATTAAACAATTATTATCTTGCTACACTACTAGTTCATGGAAAATAATTAGCAGTGAGATATTACTGAGCATAAACACAGATGAGTGAAACGACTCCATGTTCCAGATGAGAGTCCCAAAATAAAACTTACTGCTTTAGTTATACTCTAAACTAAGACCATTAATTTTAAAAGAACTAAAAAAAAGGAAACAACCTGCAGTAGGATCTGAACAAGGAAAAACTTTCTTGTCCCTGTGAGACCAAGAGATGGGTTTGGAAATTTCAGCAGGGCAGAACATTTTATGATCAAGGCATGCACCCATGAAAATCAAAGAAAAAAGCTGAGACTTTTCTTTATTACAGGCCCCCTGCTCTAAAACAAATAAATATATCCACGTCCAAAGCCAAATTACTTGAAAGATGCAATCAACTCAAAAATAGTTTGTAGAGCTGAATGTGGTGCCCATCCACTAATTTCATTTGTTTAGCAGTCCTATGCTGTATTCTTGTGCTGTCAGCAAGAACCCAGGACAGTATTTTTAACTAAATAATAATATGCAAAAGGATTTACAAGAAAAAAAAAATCCCACCCACTGGGATAAACTGCTAATTATAGATGATAAAAATCCTTGATTCTGAACCAGCCATAAATTAAAGACATCCCTGTGTACCATCTTACATTGTGTGAAACCACAGTGTCTCACAGCACATAAAGCTGTGAGCATGTAAATATTCAGTTGGTGATAAATACATTATAAATATAATATTAGCCCATGGAAATTAATTCTTCAGGATATTATCAAGGCCACTACAGAGTTGAAGAATAGTTTATCAGATAGGTAAACAAGACAAGCATCAGCTGCTATGCTTGCTAATAGAAATAAGAACAGCTAGTAGAAATGATGTTTAGTTTTTGAAACATTTGTAGCTCTGCAGATTTTACACTAGTCCTTAAACAGCTGTGTTTGTTAGAAATCAACATGCGTGACTCACTATTCCATCACAGAACTCTGATAGCTTGGAGGAATATTTAGCAGACACCTCCCTAAATATATTGATTTGTAACTAACACAGTAAATTTTCTAGGACAGTTTGCCTTTTTTCATGAGATGTTATATACTCACAGTTCAACTAAGTCTCATGGCCTATGTGTTACAGCTAAGATAATGATGACTTCCTTCTGGCTTTATACTCTGTTACCCTTTTCATTAAAGCAGCAAGCTCTGAATTAATAGGGCCACAAGTGTAGAAGGGGGGGTCGTTTCTCTAGAAAAGGAATCATGATTGCAGGTTGTCGATAAGCTGGACTAGGGCAGAAGCATTATGGGGCTGGGTACTGCTGAAATATATAGGAAATATAGTGTCAGGAATTGAAAAAAAATGGATATCTGAGGTTCTTAGTCTAGACCTTTCCAAAGTCCCAAGCAGACCTCTTTTACCTCTGCTGGAGCTGTGCAGTATGTTGCCCCAGAAAGCACTGAGATTTCAGGGTTTCAGGAGTCTGAGACTCAAAGGCTGGTCTGGATCACCTCAGTCCCCTGCGATTCTTAGCCCTGAGCACATCCCTCTCTATCATGATCCTTATTATATACATCATGCGTATATACAAGAGTCAAAATATCCACATCAAGCCATGATGTCTTCCAGCAGAGACTACTGCAGAGGCACCAATTCACATGGACACTTCTGCAAATGGCACTCACAATGAATTCATCAAAAAAACTTGAATAAAGGTTCTTTAATTACCTAAACCCGTACTTAGGAACTCCGTTGGTTCCAAGTCATTTGCCAGCTTTCCAGTCCCATCCATAGCCCCAAACCTACAGGATGCACCAGTAGTTCTTCCACTGAGCTTTTTCATCAGGTCCTACAAGCAAATTCTTAGCTCGTCTGTATGGGAGGACAGTCAGTACACACCAGTAACAATGACTTGGTTAACACGCGAGCTGGTCTGAGCTGGCATCCTTCCCATCTTAATTCGATCAGAGTACAGTTTGTTTTGGGGTCTGACTTTGTTACAGTGAAAACCGCAAAGATCATTAAGCAAGACTGGTTTTGCAGGCCTGTCTCAGGATGCAACCTTCATGCTTCAATTAACAACAAAAAAAAAAGGTTATTTGCAGCAAAGGTGTCTTTCAACAACATTAATTAAAAAAGCTGTCTCCTTCTCTGTTACTCTTAATTGTATTTCAGCCATTAGTTGTTTTTTAAAGCATTATCGCCTTGCTATAATGAGTCAACAGACTGCAGCAGGTAGTATCACAATGCACTTTACTTCAAGGGCCAATTTATCACAACATTTAGGAAGCCGACCAAGATAAGAGAGAGAAAAACCATTCTTCTCACAGGAGTAGTCCCTTAGGGATAAAGCAAATTTAGCACTACAATGTTTGACCCAAAACATATGGCAATACTTGAGAATAGCTCGCTAAACCGGCATCGTCTCCTGCGTCTGCACAAATACCGCAGCGTCAGGTAGCGAGACGAGAAATGTTAACACGCGCACCTCAGCTTGCAACCACGCTGGCCTATATATGCATCAAAAACGTGAATCCCAACAGACTGATTTACTGGCGTAAGGAACCAAATATTCTTGCATTCCCAGAACGCGGCGAGGAAAGATTCAACTCTTTTGCTTTTGGCTGTCAAAGTGAGGAATCCGGTGCAAGCAAGTTATCTAAGCTCTCTCGAAAGTTAATGAAAAGAGATAGGCACTCAGAGGTTGAATCATGCCACCTGTCTTGAACAGTCTTCTTCGAAAAGGATGAATCACTCTCTGGAGGTGTCTATTCCTTTCCACTGACTATCAAAAGAGTCTAGACAAATAACTTTCAGGCCACTGCAGTTAGATAATATGAATCCCAGTGAAGATACTTGAATTTAAAGATACAATATTTTTTAATTCAATTTATGGATCTCAGTTCTGATCCAACATCTGTTTTAAACTCAGAAACATCCTCAAGCTATTAGAGTCATTTGCCAGAAAGCGTTAGCACTAGCGCCTAAAATTCTGCTGCACCATCCTACTTGTGTCATATTAGTATTGCAGCCTCTCACAGAGATGTTATGTCTTCACTGCCAAAACGGAGAGGTTTTTATAGTAGATAACTAATATATGCTATCCATCTTGCTATAAAACCCTGGAGGAACAAAGCATAGTGATTTCTACTGCAGTGTAGCTAAACGAAGTCTTGCCCAGAGGTGGTGGATTGGGTTGATCGTGTGTAGTTACACTGCAGTAAAAATGTCCTGTATTTCATCTTCACTAGGGCTTTAACATGTTATGGCTTTTTATCTACCTCGCTGTAAAAAAAAGACTGATGCTTCAGGCTGAAGGGACACAGCTTTATTTTCCAGAGTTTATATATATATAAAAATATAGAGAGAGAAGTAAATATGTCTTATACGCATACACACATATATATGTATTTTGTATATAATTTCTTAATTTCCTGGAGTACAGATCAAGTTATAGCCAAACTGACACTAAATGTTGACTATTAAGCTGTAAGGAAATGAACGGAGTTTTGAAACCTGACATCACACAAGGCTGCTATTCAACACTTTAGGACAGCAAGTGACAAAAAGCACAGCATCCAACTCAGCTACCTTCCCTGAAAGATACCCTCCCTACTTCTGGTCAGCATTAGCAGTAGTACTCACAGTTTCCAAAATGGAGAGCATGCCGAAAGGCTTTTTATGCAGAACTCTGAACTTTTCTCCATCATTTGTAACTACATTAATATAGCAGAGCTTGTTACAATCTCTTATTTGCATTTTAAAGAACCTAATTAGTACTTTAGAAAAAAGCAGTTCTCCTAGGTGTTCAAAATGCTCCCACTGCTTTTGTTTCACATTATAAACAGGATTACTGATTTGAAAAGGAATTTGGTATTTGCGTGTAACTTGTAGGGAACTTGATGGGACTGAAACACTAACCCTACAATTTACTAACAAAAATAGCCCACCAGTCAAACCATGCTGCAGCTCTGCCACTGGGGAAAAAGTATTCTCAGCAGACCGGCACATTACAATTCAATTTTGCCTGTTGGCTCAGTTCATTTGAAAACAAAATGAGAAGTTGAAATTCAGTGGCAGAAAGGGCTGATAACCTTTACAAACTTCCACCAAAGAAAGGATGCACCACTTTATGTTACCAGAGGATGACCAAGGAAATGGTTATGTCATTTGAGTTTGAACTCCAGTAATAACATGAAGATCTCTTTTGCAGAGAGTCCACGCGAGGTTTACATGTATCAGAGATCTACCTACAGCTTCAAAATAAGCCCTTAGAAATTTAAATTACAAGCTCTGCTTCTGTCCTGAGCACTGGGATAAACAACATGGGCTTCTAAAGACAGCCCAACAAGACACAGAATGGGAGTCAATGGTTTCATCCTAGATCTTAAAAACAGGTGGTCCTGCCCCTTGTGTTTCAGGTGTTGATGTGACAGCTTATCTAGCCCTGAGCACGGTTTTGTTCTTACAGTTCACTTCTACCTGTGAAATTGTTTCCAAAATCAGTTTAACTTTCAGGTGATGCAAAGACCTTGATTCAATACTGTGAAGTTCACAAGTTTTCCAGTGAAGTTATTCGATGAGAAAGTAGCCATTTACCCAGGCCAGAGTTTTTGGGCTAAACTTTTGCCCAAGTGTCACGCACAGGCGGTCTGTGACCAGCAACGGCTGTGTCCCTCCGTGAGACCCAGCACTCCCCGTGGTACCTCCAAGCTCCCTTGTACCTGGAATATTAGGATCTGCAGCTCTCATTGGAGTTGTTATTCATCACAAGACTTTGAGGCTTGAATATATGAGGCCAGAATTAAAAAAAACAAACAACCAGCCCTGAGAGACCAAGCTCACCATTGGTATAGGGTGTTTACACAAACATTAGTTTCATGAAAAACTGGGGGGGTTCAGGAAACCCACTGGGTTTCAGGAAAAGTATAATATGCTATGACAGGACCTTTAATGCATTGCATGGGGTTTTTGCATGCTCTGACAAACATTCACACCTCTATAATTTGCAGTAAATTCTACCCACTCCATCAGCAGAACTGGGACTAAATCTCCATAGCACTTTTCCAGGCTTGGCTTTCCCTATCCTAAATGGCAATACATCCCCAAATCGAGGGAGAACAGAGGAAATCTTTAATTTACAGGTGCACCTAACCAGGGCAGGTGATGGTCTAGCTCCATTTATAGCCTATGCTGAAAGATACCATTAGATTTTTACAGGAATAGCCACATAAAGCCTAAAAAGGAAATAAAAAAAGGCAGGCCTAGAACATTAAGTAAGTGGTGTCCTTTCAGTTTGAGGTCAGTTTAGGGGCTGTTAAGGAAGGAGGAAGAAAGCCCTGACTGCACAAGAGCTGCTGAGGTTTAAAACATTTTAGCTTTGTGAAGGACACATGGCAAGGGTTTTCTCCTCATCTGTCTGTTTTTCTTGGTCAGCAAAGCCTGTAACTAAACCTGAAACCTCAGGTTTTTGTGTGCCTTGCCCTAGCCTCCTGCTGAGCATCTGCCCAGCTTCAGAGGTTCTTCTTTCTACTGAGCCTTCCTTATCAGTCCATCAGAAAGCAAACACCGAGATAGACAGTGCTGCCCCAAGGATGAGTCCCCTCTTTCACCCCGTCGTTTGGACTGCACCGTAGCAGACAAAAAGCCTCCTTCTGGTTGCAGCTGGGTAAGTATTGGGCTCCACAGCCTAATTTTGAAAGTGCTGAGCACCCACAGCTCCTGCAAAATCAATAAGGCCTGCAGGCGGTGTTGAAAAACAAGCTACTAATAACTTTCAGCACATGACAATGCGTTCCAGCTTTTTGCCTGTTCCTATTTCTGTATTTCTCTTTCATTCCTACGCTATTTAGAAATGGCTCCCATAGTCACCATATTTTTCCTCTTTTTGTTCTCTAAACGGCACATTACTTTTTCATAAGATGTAATTTCTCCTGCCACTGAGACCCATACTTTTCCTGATTGTCTCAATGTTTCTTTCTAATGTCTGGGACTTACTTTTATTTGTCATGAGTCTAATCTTCTCTCTGCCTTTACAATTAGTTTCACTGTACATCAAACATTGTTCACAGAGATTTCTTGTCTGAAATGCAAGAAAAACTATGACAAGCTAGGGGAGATGTCATCATTCAGCTAGATTCTGTGATTTCAGACCAGACGTTGGCAGTCCAGAGATTCATTGCTTTATGTAAAGTGATTGTCCATGCTTTATGATGCTCCTATTTGTATATAACTATTAAAGAAAGAAACTAGAGATAAGAAAGGCAAGTGCAAAAGGTTTAATCAACCTCATTTCCTTATACTTCTATCTTTAGAGTCCCTTATTAAGGTTCCCAGCAGTCTGTACGAAGCTGCAGGTTTGGAAGAGACTCCTTTTCTCAGCTGTATTGAAGAGTAGAAGTAACACCATTTTCTGCCACAGACAATTCTAAAACTCTGTTATTTGGATGACTGTTGGATACATAAATTTGCTCCCTCAGCAAAAAGGAGAAAGTGGGCCACAGCTGCTGCAAGGCTGAATTTCCTCCTCACCTGGAGGCAATGTTTAAGACATCGCTTTTTCCAACGTTCAAGGGAAGAAAAATAAATCGGTAAGTCACTTTCCAAAACTATAACAGAGTTTAGAAACATCCGTTCTGGGGGAGAGAAGCTACCCAGGTGCAGGATCATGGAAATATCAAAGTGCTGCCTGGAGGCACTGACAGACAGTCTGTATCTAAGTGAAGGTGGTGGTCAGCTTGCTCATCCCACCTACTAACGACTCCCAGCAAGATGCTCCCAGCCAGACATAGTGCATGTCCATGGATGGAGAGCTCTGTCATTACAGCTACACCCCTGAACGACCCTCAGCTAAGTCAGTAGTAAAGCAGCAATAATTATGCATACTGAAAAGCCTATTTAAGGAAAATGGAACAGAATCATGAAGATACCCGTCTGCAGTTGGATATTTTTGTTAAACAGGCTCTTTATTCAAGGTAAGCAAGCTGTGCTGAAGGCTAGAAGTGGAGTTTGAATGGGAAGAACCTGCCTAGAAATCCAACCTGTACACACTTAAACCACCAGGTAGCAGAGCACAGGCTCACATTTATGGTGGGAGCACATGGAGGATTCTCCTCAGCTTTCTGAAGTCCTTAGCTAATGTTCATCAAGCTGATATAAACTAGCGCTGTATCAAAGGACGCAAGCCAGGTCTTCCTCCCCCTCCTAGTTATTTGTTCTCACCTTGTGCCAGTTCCTCCCCTGGGACAGAAAATGTCCATGTGGCTGCATGGTGAACTAAATCTGAGTAAAAACTCATCTGGGAAAGAAAACAAGAATATTCATTGGCTCCCTGTTGTAGTCATGGTAGGGCCACATAAATGCCTGTACCGGCAGATGGGAGAAGGAAGTTAAGAAGAGTAAGACTTTCTTTTTTAACAGTGGGGCTGGCTTTAACTGGTCATAAAACAGCACTGTTGCTAATCTCAGAATAAACCTATTCACTTCAGAGTCCCAAGCAAAATAGGAAGTTATTCAGAATCATAGAATCATTTAGGTTGGAAAAGACCTTTAAGATCATTAAGTCCAACCGTTAACCTAACACTGCCAAGTCCACCACTAAACCATGTCCCTAAGCACCACATCTACACGTCTTTTAAATACCTCCAGGGATGGTCACTCAACCGCTTCCCTGGGCAGCCTGTTCCAGTGCTTGACAACCCTTTCAGTGAAGAAATTTTTCCTAATATCCAATCTAAACCTTCCCTGGTGCAACTTGAGGCCAGTTCCTCTTGTCCTATCACTTGTTACCTGGGAAAAGTGACTGACTCCCACCTCACTACAACCTCCTTTCAGGTAGCTGTAGAGAGCGATAAGGTCTCCCCTCAGCCTCCTTTTCTCCAGACTAAACAACCCCAGTTCCCTCAGCCGCTCCTCATAAGACTTGTGCTCCAGGCCCTTCTTTGGACAGCAGTTGTTTTAACAGACTTCCCAAAACATCTGGAATTGACTAGATTTTCAAGTGAGAATCAAAATCTTAGTAGCTGCACTTAGCCTGGACATACTCTTAAGCAGCCAAACGTGAAATATTCCACTAAGAATGCTGCCTGTGGCAGGTGTGAGGTATACGTGAGCTAAAAGCACAAGAGTTAGATTATCTTCATATTGTGCTAATCAGACTTTAACCAGTCTATTAGACATCAGTTATTACTCCAAAACACCTCAACCTTCTCTGCATTCAACGTGGAGGTGGGTGCCGCAGATTTTTCCAAGTAAATGTATAGGTGCACTTGTGGCATGTACCAAGTTCTGCCAGATGACAAGAAGCTATGTTCACATTTGAAAGAGCTCTCTACAAACCATAATAACAATGAAAAAGAGCTCTTGCAATAAGACCAAGCAAGACTTGGAACTACTGCTAAACTGAACTTTTGAAGAACCCAAATAAAGTCATACTCCAACTATGAAAATAAAACCAGTCTACAAATTCCCAAGTCCACAAACTCTGCTCAACAAACTAAAAGAATTAAAACTACTACCACAACTGAGTTCATTAAAATACTTTAGGATTCTGAGTCCTGCCAGCTTGCTGAGTTCCACCTCCTTTCCTGTTCCATGATATCTAATGCAAAGCTATCTAGAAATGAATGTTTTTACAGGGAAATCTCAGACCTCAACAAGAAGTATAAAATGGAGGTCAACAGTTAGGCAAATACTGTTAGGTGCTCATGTGTTCCGATATTTCAGTACTCATGTGAGATTTGACT
This sequence comes from Buteo buteo, assembly GCF_964188355.1. Classification (NCBI taxonomy): domain Eukaryota; kingdom Metazoa; phylum Chordata; class Aves; order Accipitriformes; family Accipitridae; genus Buteo; species Buteo buteo. Next base: position 73,022,458 of record NC_134173.1, read on the forward strand.
ATATTGATAAATCTTTTAGGAACTGTCAGTCAAGATATGGCAATTCAGATACCTACCCTTTGTCACAGTCTCTGTGCATGAGATATTTTTAACACTGAAGGCCAAGAAGCAGCAGCTTGCTGTTCTTCTGTGAACATACCATGAACCTGAGCAAAGCTGACTTCAAAAAAAAAAAATCTCGGAAGCTTTTAGACCGTTATTTTGAATGGTGTTCAAGGTGTTGCCTTGAAGGCTGGAAGCTCTTCTGCATCAGAAATAGAACAGTGGTAGCATAAGACTTACTTACATTTTATGCACTGCATACACAACCCAAAGTCAACAAAGGCATGTACAAATAGAAGAATAAATGAGTCATCTGAACATGTGACTGCTTTTGATATTTTATCACAGGCCTCACTATATCAGCTGAAATCAATGACTAACCATTGGTACCAACCAGTCATTGAAACATTTCAGCTTCACCTTCTTGTGTTTGCAAAGCATTTGAGATTCATATGATGACATAGTCCTTTGGTCTTCCCCACACTTGCAGAGGAACTCATCACGGCAAGGAGCTCATCAAGCTCACAGACAACTAAAAACTGGTTGTAGAAAGGGCTATATTATACATGAAAGTCACTACTGGACATAGACCAATGCCAAGCACAATACTCCCACAGTGCTTCCTTAGAAAACATCTGCTTGTTTCTCCTATTACTTACTAGCTGTAGAAAAAAACACCCAAATCTTAGCAGAGACTGTACCTCTAAAGCCAAATTTATTTTCAAGTTATCAAGAAATCTGATTTTTGCAGTAGAGCAGCAGCTTAGTAATCGCACATACACACTGTGTACTCCGAAGGTGCCAAGTCAGAGGCTTCTGCTTTACTGAGCCACTAAAGAGTGAGAAAGTTTTTGAAGAATGTTTTTGCTCAGCTTTGCAAACTGTATCTTATCACCTGCCTGGCTTAATGATAACAGATTAAAGTCAAATATTACAGCATCCAAAGCACTGCAATCAGTGTTTTTAAGCAACAATTACCTCTGAGCAGGTACAGGTGTTTTAGGTCACCATTGCAACATCTCCCCCATTGAGGCTTAAATGTCAGATGATAGTATTAAACACCAGCGCCACTAGTTTCAAGCCAGGTTGAAAACTGTACAGGCACTAACTTATCAAATCCAGCTTTAAATTAAATCTGGGTTAAAATAAAAGCAATCTTGGCTCTCTTTGACAAGCATAAACCTGCTATTTACCTACCGGAAGCAGATGCTAGTATATTTTTAAAAATTCCATAGCTGCCTGTTGTTATCTCTACAACATATAAGCAGAAACCCTATTTAGGTAGCATGTAGCATCTCTGGAATTTTTAGCAGAATGTATCTCTCCTGCTTTCCTGTGAAAGCATCACCCATTTTTGCCTGCTAACTATAGTCCAGAATGTAATGGAGATGTTTGGCAAAAATATCTCCCACTGCCACAATGTCTCACTGAGCAGACATGTTATTTTTTGATTCTGCTATGCTTACTTCCACAAGATCAAATGAGAGCTAAAATACTATTAATGCACTCAATGACATGTTCTTACCAATAAATTCATTCAAATATAGCAAGATGGGATGACTGAGTCTAGGACAGACATCCAGTGAGACCTGAGATAAGTGATTCTGAACAGCTGCTAGCATGAAATCCAGTATTTGCAACTCTTCACGACTCTTCGCATTCCGGTAGTAACAGCAGTACGAGGACTGGAAGACTCATCACCGGTCAGTACAACAAAGAAACTTTCTACCATTTCCACTCTTTGATTCATGCGTCTCCCAGGAGGTCACAAAGGATTATGTCTATTAAAACCCTAGCTTGGCTGTGGCAATATAGGCTTTTGTCTTAGAATGTGCACCAACTAAACAGCAGCTTGGCATGTGCCCTTGTCACGTCCTCCACCCACCCGGCGGTTTGTATGTTCCTGTTTTATGCAGTGCTGTCATTAAAACCACAGAAAGTTAACTAGAACAGTTATTAAAAGTTTTACCTTCTAAATATGTATAAGGCATAGCCCTTACAGTGAACTCCTTTCCTGTTCCTACTGTGTTAACATGAAATTTAAAAGTGGCACATGCACAAGAAATCACTTGGTTCTGTTCTCCACCAGCCCTCTCTCACCCCCCAAAACAGTTCCACCTTACATATCCAGATAACATAAAAGTTACCCCATCTCTATGTTAATATTTCTGATGATGATGCTCTCGCTGTCTTATCCTCTATTTCAGTGGCCAGCTTCAGTGGCAGCAACAATTTCTTGTTTCTTTAGATCTGATCTAAACATCATGCCTATTAAAAACATTTTGCATACAAAACAATCAATTAAATAAATATGACAAGACTGGTTCTGCCAAAGAGCAGGTTCCCTGCTTTAAAGCTAAGAAGAAAAGACTTAGGGAAGATATGTAATGGCCTTCCAGGCAGAAAAGACTGATGTACAGAGGAACAGAATAAACTATTTTTGATAACCAGTGAAAACAGGACAAAACCGGCCTCCAATTGCAGTGAGGAACTGATGCCAGAGACTGAGAAGATATCCCCCATCAAGGCTGGAATGAAGGATCCAGGGATGTTAGACCATCTCACCGGAGTCCTTGGATCAGAAGAACACTGCCCAGGAACAGCTGTGGCAGACCTGTCTTCTGCAACTGCTGTTGCTGTGGAAATCAGTCCTGTATTTGCTACCTCAGCTGATAACCCTTCTTTCTACCCTGCATCCACTTCTTCAAATCCACCCGCATGCGCTGTGTCCCGTGTACCTGGATACTCAATTCCCCTTCTCGCTGTTCACGTCCTTACACCCCTGCCTCACTGACCCTCAGGACGTGCACGTTACCCACTCACTGTTCGTTCAGCCAATTCCCTCCTCTCTGCTGCCCTCCTCATTAATAATGTTCATTGATGGTTGTCTGATTCCCTTTGTCCTTACACTGAAACCAATCCATTTAGCAGTCTTGTATTGGGTTTGCGTGGCAAGGTTTTGGCAGCAGGGGGGTCACAGGGGCAGCTTCTGTGACAAGCTGCTAGAAGCTTCCCCCATGTCCGACAGAGCCAATGCCAGATGGCTCCAAGACGGACCCACCGCTGGCCAAGGCTGAGCCCATCAGTGACGGTGGTAGTGCCTCTGGGAGAACAGATTTAAGAAGGGGAAAAAAACTGTGCAACAAACTGCAGCCAAAGACAGGAGTGAGAACATGTGAGAGCACCAGCCCTGCAGACCCCCAGGTCAGTGCAGAAGGAGGGGAGGAGATGCTCCAGGTGCCGGAGCAGAGATTCCCCTGCAGCCCGTGGGGAAGACCCTGGTGAGGCAGGCTGTCCCCCTGCAGCCCAGGGAGGTCCACGGGGGAGCAGATCTCCACCTGCAGCCCGGGGAGGACCCCACGCTGGAGCAGGTGGGTGCCCGAAGGAGGCTGGGACCCCGCAGGAACCCCGCGCTGGAGCAGGCTCCTGGCAGGACCTGTGGCCCCATGGAGAGAGGAGCCCATGCTGGAGCAGGTTTTCTGGCAGGACTTGGGACCCTGCGGGGGACCCACGCTGGAGCAGTCTGTGCCTGAAGGACTGCAGCCCGGGGAAGGGACCCACGTTTGAGAAGTTTGTGGAGGACTGTCTGCCATGGGAGGAACTCCACAGTGGAGCAGGGGAAGAGTATGAGGAGGAAGGATTAGCAGAAACAATGTGTGATGAACTGACCTCAACCCCCATTCCCTGTCCCCATGCACTGCTGGTGGGGAGGAGGTAGAGAAACTGGGAGTGAAAATGAGCCAGGAAGAAGGGAGGGGTGGGGGGATGGTGTTTTAAGATTTGTTTTTGTTTCTCATTATCCTACACTGATTTGATTAGTAATAAATTAATTTCCCTAAGCTGAATTTGTTTTGCTTGTGACGGCAATTTCTGAGTGATGTCCCTGTCCTTATCTTGACCCATGAGCCTTTCATCATATTTTCTCTCCCCTCTTCAGTTGAGGAGGGGAGTGATACAGCAGCTTGGCGGGCACCTGACCTCCAGCCAAGGTTAACCCACCACAAGCACATTTTCCCCTTGAAAGTTCCCTGTATGTCATAAAACTAAATCTTTCCCTTTCACCTACCCTTTTAGAGGCTTTATGTCTCTGCACCAAACCCGCTAGTGCAGGTGGAAGCAAACACCTTGAAGAGTGAGTGCTATCCCACTCAGGATGAAGGATGCTGCCAGTGATCCTTTGCAATCTAATGAGAAGTGGTATGCACACACGCGTGGACATACTATGGGCTCAGAAAGCCACAGACAAATGGCATTATACTCTGACATGATGGATAAATGATTTTTTGAGAAGGTGATAAACACCCACCCAGGTACAAAGTACTGAAAACACTTGCTTTAGAAAAGGTAAGGGATAGAATTTCAAAGGAAAATCACATTTTGGGAGTTCAGCGGCTGCAGTAGGAAGTTGTTTGAGTTGGTTGAGTGTGCCCACATGAAGGGTTTACCCTTCTTTATTACACCCCAGTTGTGTGTATGATTACATAAAATTTTCAGGGAAAAAGACCGAGCTCCTTCAGTCTGCAGAGTTTACAGTCAATATCCACCATGACTTCCAATTTTATTCTGATTACACTATCCATGCCCATTGTTATTCAGGCTGCAGAAAAGCACTGACACTTTGATATCGCTGGGCAATGTCAACTGGTTTATGCCTGCTTGTGCTAGTCATTCTTTAAGAAGCATACACAAGCCGAAAGCATTATGTTAACACTTTTTTTTCCTTGCAGATGGAGGTCACAAAGAGCAATAAAAGAGCTTCACAACACCAGCTAGAAGGCCTGCTTTTCTTCAGGCAACTTATTGTCACCTGACAGCAGCACAACCTGCCAGCCTACACACCTGGTTATTTTAACACTGCAATGTGTTACAGCATCACACAGGGAGTCAGCTGTTGTCTTTCAAGTTCAAGACCTAGGAACCAGAATGATGTCTTATGATTTTGACCCAAAGAACTCACAGTAATCACAACATACACTGCAAAAAGCAGCAAAACCAGGTAGCTTTTACGTAGTCACTAAGAACGAGAGAGTGATTTATCAGTGGTGGAAGGAGAAAGAGCTATGTGACTGCTGTTCCCATTAAAGTGCTGGGAGATACCAGCCGTAATGCCATCACAGCCCTCTTCACCAAGGGGCTGGAAATTCAAAGTTCATTTATTCAGTGTGACTTTCACACTGAAGTAATTCAAAACATCACCAAGGTTTATGTGGTTGATAGCCAGAGCACTAGTGAACACCAGTTGTCAGTAGAGTTGGGATGATGAAAGGCAGCAAAGCAAAAGTATCCTTTTGCTTTCTAAAGGATCATTCTCAGAAGCATCCAGAGCACTCCTTTCACAGTACAATGCCAGAAAATAAGGGGGAAAAAACCCAGTTCCTATACAAAATAAACCAAAATCTGGATATAAATAAGATGTCACCCTTCATATTCAGTAGTCCAAAATACTATAAAGTAATTTAACTATATCGGAACCAAAAGGGAATCAGATTTTGCTCTCTAGTTGACCACTTGATGCTGACCTATAGTTAATACTGACTTGGGCAGAAGAACCCAAAAGTAATCACTTCATCACACTCCAGGTAGTAAAATGACTTCTTACAGACTGGAACAGAGTGGAAGACACTAAAATAAAGAATTATCAGCATAGAATTATAAGCATGAAAGAAAACAATCACAGCTTTTCATACCTATATGCTACCTGAACCTATTATAATTCTAATTGCGTAGAAGAAATGGGAGCTCTGCTTACTTTCACAAAGACGTCTTCTCAGCTTCCCCCGAATTTTATCGATGGCATTGTAATCAGAGACATGAAACACATGAGCAGACTTGGGTTCTGAAGCAATCTCATCGAGTTCCTCTTTCAAGGCTTCACCAACACCCACAGCAAAGATCCTAATCCCAGCCTGATGGGCTGCAGCGGCTGCATCCAAGACGTAATCCTGGCTCCTTCCATCAGTCAAAAGGATAGCCACTTTTTTAACAGTTCGATCACTAAGTCTCCCACCAGCTTCTTTGGAAAAACTGTAGGTGTTGATGTACCTGAGAGCATCTCCAGTGTTTGTATTACCCCCGTAATACTTAATTTTTCGTGCAGCCTCTTTGATTTCCTCACGGGTTTTGTACTTTCCCAAGTCAAACTCTGTGGTTGGACGATCACTGTATCGCACCACTCCTACACGGGTTTTGTCTGGGCCGATCTCAAAAGTTTCCACCAAATTAGACACCCACTGCCGAACTTTCTCAAAATCTTCTTTTCCGACGCTGGAGGAGGCATCCAAGATGAAGACAAGGTCATAGTGAACATTCTTGCAACCTGCAAGAGTCACAGAAAATATCGTTAAGGGAAGATAAAAGAAGAGTACCAGACATACCAAGTATTCCCGAGGCATGGTTTCCTAGTGAGCAGTTTGGAGGAGGTAGCAAACCCTCTCTATCCTGCAGAGAAATTGCAGATTCTCAGCCTTTCTTCCTTGTGATTCACCTCATTTGTTTCAGGACATCCTACAGGTCAGCACACACTTCGCTTTGAAATGCACACCCTTTCTCTTCCTGCACCAAGTGCCTCTGCTCAAACTTTCACCTATGCCATCTCCATGCATATGGAGCTATTTTTCTTAAACTTCATTGCAGAGCCTTTGCTCAGGCAATGCTCTGAAATGACCCTGGCAGATCAAGACACCTGTCCTGACCTTGCCTATGCCAATCCTGACCGTGAGTAGTGAAACTTTCATGTTCCCTCTTGCATTAATATTATGATTTATTTATGCTTAGCTAGAAGCAGTTCTTTTACTCAGCATGATATGTTGGTGAAGCAAGTTTATAACTAGATTATTTTGATTCCGAGGCTCTCTGCCACTGACTATTGACTAAAGGATGACTAACTGAATACTGGGATGGCTTCCCTGACAACAAAGGGCAGTTGCTTTGTAAGGGAAAAGTTCACTTATCCCCACAACCACCTTTTTGCCTCCAGACATGATATTTGTAATCTGAGGCCTGTGTAATCCAAAAGGCAAATGTAATTTATTTGCAGCTTGCTTGCCCTATGAAGCCAGAATGGCCATACATTTGTCAGCCGCTTGCCAAGAAAGTAGATCTCCCAGGAGATGTTTTCTAGCTGTTTCTGAATATATGCAAGCAAGGAGGCAGGACATTCATTACTGTCCTACAGATGCCAAAGATTTATCAACATAATGCCCCAACTCGACAAAATGTATATATACACATATATTTATTTAATTCATTACTACAGACCATACTCCCTAACAAATTAAGAGTTTCAAGACTGAAAGCTGCTCTACAAAGTCCATTTGTCTATGGTCACAACGACCAACCATTGTTTCTCCAGTAGATCTTGTCTCATGTCGTCTCACAAAGTACAACTGCTTGTTTGAACCAATGGTGAAAAGCAAATTTGACTAATCACGTGGAGAACAAAGCACATATAACATGATACAAGACAGAGAGCTGGTCCTTACCAGTGCCTGTGCCACTTTCTTTCAGAGTAACAGGGCTTTTCTATGTCCCACTGAACTGGAGATGTACTATCTGGCCGCTAAACTGTTGGCAATTGCTTTTAAATCCTGCTGCTTTACCAGCATCTGCCCTGGTAGCCCACATCTACCCACACGCACTGGGAGCAGATCTGTTCTGTTGACTCTTATTTCACTGCAGGACCCTGATTCCCCCTGCTGTTCCCACCACAACCATGTTAATAACCTCCTCTGGGCTCAGACCTGGACTGACCAATCTACCTCCCTTGGTCAGAAAATCTGAGTGTATGTGAGAATACGTAACTGCAGGGTATGCCCACCGAGGACAGTTTAGCGCTCCATATATTAAAAAGTGACATTCCCACAGTAGGGTTTGCATCTCTTCACTCACATCACACTAGTTCTGGCCAGGTTCCAGCAACTAAAGGTCCATCAGTGACTGAGACCCATTATATGGGCATCTGAAGTGCATCTTGCAGTTCAGTTTCATCAAAAATCAATCCAGGACTGCTCCATGATATGAACCAAAGTACAGTACGTGGAGATGCTTGGAAGATTCACCATGAAAGTTTGAAATCCTTGTTGGGGCCCTGAGTGTAAACCCCTTCTCCAGGGTTTGACCACCATGGCTCCCTGGCCTTGGATGAGCTCCTCAGAAAGCTCTGCTGGAAGCATTCAAGAAAGACCTGTCTCTTCTTCCCCTGAAAGCTGCTTTTAAGGTGAGGGTCTCACCTTTGTTCCTTGCCTGAGCCATGGACTGACTTCTTGGCTTCACCTCAGACCTGCTTCAACCTCTGTGGATTTGACCGGAGAGTGGCTGACCCTGGATGCTGTCTTTGGACTTGATCTGGACCCTGACTTGCTGACTCATGTTCCTAGCTTGATCTTGGACCTGCTTCATCAGTATGAGCTTGGGATTGTCAGTTGAGCCTGGCTGCCGTCCCTCAGCCTTCCCTGCTCCCAAATTTGACCTTACGGTTCATAAATTAGGTCTGGTGCTTTTGATCATCGTGGGGCTGTGCACCTGCCCTGGAGAGGACAGCAATGCCAGAACAGCCCACTGCACTGGAAATAGTTTGAAGAGAATTTGCCTTCAGATAAAAGTAAAAGCATTCTAGGTAGACATTATAACACTGTAGGTCAGTGCTCATGGTATTGCATGATGGCCATGAGAGTGGCTGAATATACACATCTGGTGTGTTGCAGGTGACGATGAAAAACGAGCATCATCTGTTGCTGTGTTAAATTCTGCAGCAGAATACATCTCAGGTGTTGCTGTTCCTTCAGTGTCTACAGGAACAACCTATGTACATGGGATTGGGATCACACTGGGAACAACCCATCCACACAGGATCATGTTGGAAACAACCTGTCCACGTGGGATCGTGTTCCGTGACGGCTTTTTGTGAGTGAGGGAATGCTTGTCTCTACACACAGACCAGGAATGGTCTGGCTGGAAAAACTCTTTCAAAGGTAATCAGACTGTGGCGATGATGGTGTGTAACATTTTATATTATGGGATGTAAGTTATATTACATCTGTGTATATCAGCTAGACTGTCAAGAGTAGTTCTGCTTGATTTTAGCAGAATATAAAGGATAGAATATGTAACAGTAAAAGGTAAGCAAGAAATCTCCACTTCCCCCCCCCCAAAAAAAATTCATTATTGTATTAATCTGTTCTGTCTGAAAGAATAGTAATTAAGTGAGACTAACTAGAGAATATAAAGATTTGAGTATAAAACCCACAAGGTACAGACCTTCCTACTGCTTATTTTAATGACTCTCAGCAGGTGAGATGACTGCAATTTGAAAACAAACAGAACAGACAGAATGAATCCTGTCTGTGTTCAAGGGTGATGAGCCTTAAAACAAGGGGGGTTTAAGGTTTAAAAAGTGATGCCTGTTCAGGCAGTATTGCAGGAAAGAAAAAGATGGTCTTTCAGAATCATTTTCTTAGAGTCACTGATGCTTTGCTTACAGACCTGATGGCAGTGAGATGAAATGCTGCAGAAAAGCTTTTAGTAAATATTAATCTGCATTTTTAGCACAGTAATGTTCACTGCTGGACAAAATTGATTGTTTTCCAGGAATGCTATAATAATATTGTTTACAGGCAAAACCAGTTCATGTTAAGGGAATATGGGAGATAATTCATAGAAAGTGAACTTTCAGTTTCGTAATTACAGGAATGCTCTCTGGAAGCATAATTCCAGGAGTTGTGTTCATCCACTCAGACACTGAATCAACTGTTTTGCAATATTGCCATTAAAAATAGTTCACAAAAAAAACATAAGATCAAAATTATTTAAAGTAATCAGAGAATGAACATATAAATGGTACCACCATATTCTTCCTTAGACTGATCCACAGGCAGAAAAAAAGATGAGATTTCACCTTGGTTTGTTACTAAGTACTTATTCCTCTTAAATTTCATCCAAAAAGCCTTATATAGATCACATAACAAAACCGTAAAGCAGCTATTCCTTAGACTCAGAGAAGATCTAAAAAAGCCTTTTCTTTCTTACGAATTACCCAAGCCTACAGAATAGCGTTTTTCCTAGAAAATGAGACAGAAAGCCTCCATCTCAAAGCACCCTTGGGCTTTTATACCAATAAACTGCATGGGTCTACAAGCATTTTCTGTCCCTGAGGTGTAGCATCATTCACAGCCAGATAACTCTTCCTACGATGCTCCAAAAACAATGTGTCCTTGTCAAGACTGCCTATAGGAACAGTCCCTCAGCTGCACGATCCTTTAGTGCATTCAGTGGCATTTGGGGGACAGTGCTCATCAGCACAAGCCAAAAGTCACGCCAGGGACCACGCTAGCAACTAGACGGTGTGAACCAAGAGAGGGTATGAACAGTGCCCTGGCCCTGTTTCGCTCACTAGGAAAGTCCCAGCCAGCCAGAAGGTTCACCAGGTCTAATCTGACACCCACTGAAGGTAGGAAGAAGTGATCTCCATGCCAGTGCGGGGTAGGTGAAGTATATCCCGAGTAAACTGCGTGCAGCTCCCCTTGCTGTGGGTAGCTGAGCTAACCTTTCTAAGCCTGCAGCAGAACAAGAGACCCTAAGTAAATCATAACCTCGATCCCTGAGCTATCTCCGTCCCTAAGGTCTATTTTATGTCTTTTCAGCAGTAAATATCTTGCTTGGGTTTTTTATTGTTTTCCTCCTAGCAACGATAGCTTCTCAGCCACGTAAAAGCCCCAGCAGCTGCTTAGCACGACGCAGTAAGCCGAACAGCGCGTACCTGCTCTTTGGGCCTCGATTCTCTCCCCGCTGAACACGAATGTGAGCAGAACCAGGAGATGGGGCACACGGCATCTTCCCGTAACGGACATGTCCATCTCTCCTTTCTCACATCAGCTTGTCTTTGCTCCGCGGTGAGAAGCTCGCTAGAAATCCAACCCGTAGCCTAGAAAGGAGAATAAAAAGCAAGTGTTACCTCCTAGAAACACGAACAGCAGTAACGATGCAAGCCATGGGAGCAACGTTTTGGAGAGTTGTCTCTTCTGCCTGTCATTTTACTCGACTAGGCACAAACCGCTCAGACAAAGAGGCAGGAGTTCACCTACTTTTCAAAAGCTATAGTCTTTCACTGGCTCTATTCAGTGTGCAGCAGCCTGAATGGAAACAGGAGAGAGATTACCAGATTATTATACTTTAATTGAGCCCACTGCCAACTACACAATCAGCGCACTGGAGTGGAAACCATTCTTGACCTGGCCCTCCCACACATTCATCGTTAGGAGATACACAACACAGAGACGAGGTACAAACCACTGCAAATCACACACAACCGGTTGCCACTTCACCCATTGCGGCTTTCAGTTCTGAAGTCTCAGAAATGACAAACGCTAAAAATACGCGGCTGTTTTCACATACATATTTGTTGCCATCGGTCCTTCTCTACAGTAGTAAACTCAGCAGCTTCAAAACGCATCTTTCAACTATTTAGTTTAAAGAACTGCAAAAGCTCAGGTGGATGATCTTCAATTTAAGGTCATTGGTTTGAGTTTACCTTGACTGAAACCAGCCGGTACTGTAACAAGCCAGGCAAAGTGATTGGGCTGTTAAAAGTTTAGCTATGCTTTTTTAAAACTAGATCAACTTTTTTTTTTTTTAATTTATTATTTACTTATTGCTGTTGTTTAATTTTATTAATTTTTATTAGATCATAAAATCACTGCAGTTCTATCTATTGGGTACAGAGAGAGAGGAAAAAAGAGTTTCCACTGTGTAGCTCTTACTGCCTAAGGAATCATTTTGGAAAACTTTCTCCCAGCTCCTGAATCTGTCTTTTCCTCTTTAATGCACAGATTTCTCTGTCCATTTTCTTCGGGAATTTCTGCTTCCTCTGTCTTTTAACACGCATGTCAACTTCTCGCTGTTGATAACCAGGTAAAAGAGGCACGAAGGGGACACTATATGTTGCAGATCATTGCTGCAGGGTCGATTATGCATTCTAGGCTATTTCTTTTCAAAGCAATAGGGTTCTGTGGGAATCACAGACAAAAAGAATGGTGGTGTCAGCGTTTGTTTAAAACAGGTCTGGATCAGTCAAATGTTGGGCCTATCTCTCCCATCCATCTCAGAAATAAAGTGCATGTCATGCTGGTTTAGGAAATAAAAAAGGGGAAAATCTTATGTAGTTGTCAAGATGTAGCTGTAAATCCTTATTCCCAGGACAAAATAAAGGCTCCTGTATTTTCAAAAGTCCATATCGTATGCAGACAAGGAGAAAAGCAATACATCTAATAAACACTGCACCGTGCGAATAAAATTTGGAAGTATCTGCCAGCAGTGGAACATAAATGCAAGAAAGAATTAAAAAAAGAAAAAGAAAAAAAAAAAAGCATGCTTATTCAAGTACCATCCCTAAATCTAAAGGGCACAAGCAGGTGCTGTAGTTTACACCTCAGCCAGACGGTGTCCCTGTGAGACAGTGAGGTGCTCAGGTTTGAGCGAACTGGAAAAGGTTGCAGGGTAAAAAGGGCATGAAAATATCACTGTGCCCTACAGTAGTTAGAATTTCCTTTTAAATAAGTACATTACTGAAATACCGATCAGGCAGCTGCCTGCAGAGGGATCAGGACAAGCATTACTTAAAATAGCTAGGGGAGTCTTCAGCCCAAGGTTTTTCGTCCCGTGTGTTTTTTAGGAAACACCGTTTTCTGGCACTGGTGATGGGAGAGCAGGTTAGTGGCGGCGGCGAGAGATGGGAAACCAGATCTGCCATGCGGCGTTCGGCACTTCCAGTGCTGAGAGCTCAAAAATGTCCTTTCTCTGTGTCTGGGCTTGCACGGCTGCGAAGTTTTATAAATACATTATTAAAAACAGTCGTTGCCAGCTGCTAACCCACATGAGGCCAGGATAAAAGGAGCAGAGCACCAGCTGGTGTCAGTCAGCGGAATGGTGGGGAGATGGACCGACGCTGGCTCCACAAGCAGGGGATGCGGCGTGACGGGGAGCTCGGTGGACGTGGCTCGTTCGGTACACGCGTGACTTCTGCCCCGGCAGAAGGACGACCTACGCGACCAGGTCTGAGAGCTGCGTCTCCGAGGCATCATTCCTCTCCTCTCTTCGCCAAAAGACTTCAAGAGCTCATTGCTGCGTTATGAATGCTGAAAGGTGTCTCAGAACAGTCATTTAGGCTAAAAATAGTGGGGGAAAAAAACCCAAATCAAATCAGAACATCTGCTTAAAATCTATAATCATAACCTGTGGTGGCTTTAATACGCATTTGTGGTTCAATATTATTCTTGTATTCAGGCCAAAATACATCATTTTATCCATTTTTCTAGCATGAAGAATTGAATCACGTCTCTTAACTTGCAACTACTTTATGTATGGATATATCGCTGAGAGAAAATTGCCCCACTCACATCAACAGGATTCATATCATGGCAAGGAAGTCTTCAGGGGTATTAGAAGAAAGGTTGGAGATAGATAAAGCATTTTTAGCGATGGGGTTTTCACACTGGTTTCTTTGCCACCTGAGTCTGTCACTGTGAGACTGAGCCCAGTTTGAGATTACAGCATCTGATCAACATTTATTTCCCCTTCCAGCAGAAAGGGACAAAAAGGAGCCAGAAGTGGGACAGTTTAAGCTTCAGAGTGATCCAAGAATAAGAAATTCTGTTTAGTTGACCCTATTTCCAAATGGCCAATGCGGATTTTTTTATTACTATTATTTTTAGTTCAGCCTATCATGTGGGAACAATTTTCCTCAAAGTGGCCTAAGTCCATGTACATCCCTTAAAAATACCTCCTTTTTTCTTTTTATCTCACAAACATAATTTGGGGATTCCCTTGTGACACATTTAGGTATATTAAGTGATACTGCAAAAAGAACTGACAAATCCCATCATGTCCGAGTTTATTACCAAACTTGGGACTCTGTGTCTGAGGCCCCAGTTTTAATAGTTTAATGGGAAAAAAAAGAGGTGAATAATTCTGGCTGCATGCAAACATGATGTGAGAATGGCATCCAGGCTGAGAAGCATGCTGGTAAATGTTAAAGTGAGCTCTCTACACTTAAAATACAGTCATAGTACTAAGCTATTCATACTGCCTCACAGCTGAACAAACAGTATGCAGAAGACAGACACAAGCTGTATATAACCTTCAGCTTCAGTATGGCTTTTTCAGGGGGCTTGGTATAGAGTTTTAGGTCAGCAAGCATCCATGGTAAAGCCTCTCTACTTTTGAACAATAAGTAAACACTCTTTGGGAAATTTACACTCATAAAAAGTAGCATTAAAAAAAAAAAAAAGAGCTGAAGGAGAACTGGGTCTTCTCATCTCAAATGGATTTTAATATTTTTGCTCACTGTTAGGCTTCCCTTGCACTCCTGCATTTTAAGGGATGCTGCTTTATCTTCTCGAGCTTTATCCCTTGAGGCTGGGAAGACAGCTAGGGCTCTGCTTTCCAAAGAATCACATACATAGCCAGAACGGAACCACATATCTGGGCTTCATTTTATCATGGGGTTTATTCCTGTTTGAACCAAAGTCAAAGAATATCCTGACATCAGTTTATTTAGAAAATGAAACCCCTGTCCATTGCAAATAATACGATGGTGTTTTCTATCCTGCTCTCTCTGTCTTTGTCCTGCCAGAGCCTGATCCTGTAGGGACATATAATGACTTTGTTCTAACCCTGCTGCTCAGATAATGCTGTCGCATCATTGTAATTCAGGGGACAAGGAGGAAAAGCTTGTATGAAAGAATAGAAGCAAAACTGTTTAGAAATGGCATCTTGAAAAAATAAAGGGAAAAGAAAGGGCAGATACAAAGAGTGTGGCAGAGAAGAAAACTTCACGGCATTTCTAGGACAAGCAATTTAAGCAAAAGTACTGGATATTCCCTATCTCAGCCTCTCCAGAGACTGCTCTTCTGTCCTGGTTTGAGAGATGTCACCCACAGCAAAAACCATGTGAGTTAGAGATGGAAAAAACCAGAACACTTTCTGTGATGTCTTTCATCCTTCAGAGGAGTGATTCAGTCACAAATATTAATAAAACAAAACAAAACCGGAGTCAATAGTCAGATTGGCATTTCAGGAGCATGATTTAATAAAATTGCTTCTACCTCATGCGAGCAAAAGTTCAAAGACCCTACAGGGACAGTACAAAGATCAGTAATTCAAGGCTGAATGTAAAAAGCATGTCCAGTTATGGAATTCAGTCTGCCCATTAACATATCTGATCTTTTACTTACATTTTACTAAATTTTACCTCTGTACTGTTAAATTCAAGGGGGGTCAATACTATTATTGTGCTTAATTTCATCCATTCATCTGCTGCCAGTGAACATCACCATATGCCATATAAACATATAAATGTTCTAACTATGCTGGCATTCATAATGTGATTTTAAATGTCTTTGGTATGCTCCTCTGAAGAAGAGGGTAGCCTGGGGTGAAACAGACAGTGTCCAATTATACAGGTTTTCACACACACAGAAAAAAGGAAAAAAACCAACAAAAACCCCCAGAACACTAATACATCTGACATCTTAGTAGAGTCAGCTTGTTGATCGTGCCTCTTCCAACTACTGAACTAAGCAATTTAATTACCTAAATTATTGTTGATATGAGCAGGAAGCCAACCGTATAAAAAAGAAATGGGACTTTCTTCCCCCCCGATCCGCCCCTGCAGTCGTATATCTCTGTTCGATGCTTTTTAAAGACATCATCCGATGGCATTTCTGGAAGATATGCATCTTCCCAGGCCTGATCCAAAGCCAGCTGTACATAATGAAAAGAGGGCCATTGATTTCAGTGGGCATTATTTCAAAACCCATGTGAATAATAGAGCAGAAAATTCTCTGCTAACACCAGAGTTGTTCCTGAGGTACTTTGTTCAACTACAACTGATCCAAAGTCTGCTGAAATCAAAGAGGAGACTGCCAGCAGCTCCACAGTATGTTGGATGGGGATATTTATGCACCCTGCTAGCGAAGAGCTCCCCAACGTCTGCTCTAAGTGCCAGAGAGGCTGCAGGCGCTGAGACATTTCTTCTCTTCTTTTGCAATATCACGTCTCAAGAGCAACTTCTACCCCAATCCCTAAAAAACCGATCAGACACAGAGAGATGGTTAGCATGAACGCTAGCCAAAGTGATCTGTCATCTTTGTAAGATGAAATAGAGTGGTGGGAAAGACCAGCAGACCATTCAAACCCATCAATTTGTTTGCCTTAGCTGAACTCTATTACTGCCCTTAAGTACTTGGTGCTGGAACTACCAGGGCCCATGAATGATTAATACTGCTGCAACCAGAATTAACTTTGGTTGTGCAAGAAATAAAGTCCATACTGAACAATTAGGAGGGGAAAAATAATAAATAGATGTTTCCTAAGTGACAGGTATCTGTCCAGGAGACAGAATGAGGAATCAAATCGGAGAAAATACCATACAGAGGAACATAACCAAGAACCTTAGAGGGCCATAAAGCATACTCCAAGGGGGACTGGATTAACTCAGCATGGGCATTTCCTAATTTCTGCATGCTCTGCTTTGCAGCCTTAGAAACGTTGTTTTAACCTCTGTGGTGTTGCATGTGCACACGCAAGGAAACCTGAAAGAAGGTCAGAATTAGAATCCAGCCACTCCTGACTTCTTAACCGATGCTTGGATCGTGCATGTCTCAGACTGACCCCTTTGTAAATGCATCTACCACAGATGCTTTAAAACAAACTCTTACTGGTTGCCTGCCAAATCGCTGCAATTCTAAAATACCCTAAGTGCTAGACGAGGACTTTGCAATGTATTTTCGCCTGCTGCAGCCACGCAGTGTCTGCAGGCTAAAACCTTGATGCAATACCCCCAAGTATAACTTTTCAGTGATTTGCCAGAGGAAGTAACTCCAGATTTAAATTGTAGTCTTGCATGTCAAACTTAGACATCTTTCTACTGATTGGCTAGGAAAACCCAAAACTAACCTGCGATAAAAAGTCTCTATCATAGCAAGTCCCAAATCCTACAGTCTGTGGTTAGGGTACTACTAAATCCACACCACCATTCCCAAATTAATTTTGTTACCTTTCCTACAAATAGGCTGCACCCACATGGTGGGACTAGTCGCGTGCTGTCTCTACATCCCAGCTCCCCGATGGGACAAGACATTGGTGCGCTCCGTTCCGCAGCGCCCCAGCTGCTGTGCCTGGGAGAACAGGTGCCACAAAGCGATGCTCCAAACCTTTTAGTTCTGGCCAAATGGCTACAGTGAGTTTTAAGGGCAAGCCAAAGACTGCAACTATCTCTTGGTCTCCCAACATAACCTACCAGGAGCTAGAAATAAGCTACATCCCTTGCTAGTGCGGAAAAAGCACATTCTCAAGCGATGTTTTAGAAAGTTACACCCAGCAGTTCTTTGGCTTTGGCATCATCAACCAGTCTGTAAGGAAAATCCATACTGCACCATATGAACACGTGTTTATTGACCAGCCAAGTGGTACCCCTGTCTCACTTCAGCTAAGAAGGAGTTTGAATTTCAAAAGAAATTCTACATCTCAAACGCTGGCTCTATATAAAACATTCTTCTGCAAGTATCTCAGTTAACCTGACTGAAATAATTATCAAGGAAAAGACCTGCAAGAAGTGTCTCAGAGTATATGTGGGGTCCAAGGGATTAAGAGAGATGATAAAGGGAAGCTTTGCCTATTTGATTTGGGAAAACAATGCCTGGAAAGCAGGGTTTGCCCAAGAACCAGGTGCCAGCACCTGTAGTGCTCATACTGACAGCTTCTTTCCCCAGGCTTATTTACTACCTGGCAAAACCAGGAAGAATATCTTGAACTTGAAACTGAAGCATCAGTTTGATACTTCTAGATACATTTTTCTTTATAGTAAAGTAGCCTCTCAGTGCTGCATTTTGTTTGAATCAATTTTCCCCCCTTAATTTTTACTTACTTTCCTTTGGAAAGCACTAGCCTGAACCTCTTTAGCATGGACCAGGGAATTAGGAACAGAACAGGAGACTCAGAGGTCAGTTAACTTGTCATGATCTTATTTGGGAGCTGTCCTCTGCTACCCCTGGAATATCCCCAAATATATAATTTGAGTCACGTAGATTGCAAGTCATTTACACAGCACCTTAGTATGTACTATGCTTTTGCAGTGGCTCATCCATTGGGGCACAAATGTGTTTGAATCCTGTGGATCTTAATACAATGACATTATTAGATACATAATAATAATTTATGAATGGTGATGGATCTACTAGGGAGAAACACACCCTCCAAACTACGTGACTCAATAGCAGCTGCACAGCTCACCCATCCCAATAACCACTCTATTGCACCCTGGCTAAGTGAGAAAACTTTGTCCATACTCCCTTCTCTACTTCTTTCAACCTTAACACAACTCTGAAACATCTCATGTTGTCACTGCAGCAGGGTTTGCAGCGTACACGTCCTAGAACTGGGAAGTCCACCACCTGCGTGTAATACAAGGCACGCTGGCTATTTAGGGTAATAGATAACATTATCCACTGGCCTTCATAGGAAGAGGAGCCCAATTCATACATTTAAATTAACAGCCACTGCTGGCTGCAGGATGTCCAGATTAATGAGGAGTGATGTAAGCAAGACAAAGATCAAAATGATGTCCACAGAGGAAGCAAACTGTTCAAACTGTAGAAATAGTTTGCTGTGGAGTGGAAAATCGTGAGATTTGTCCCCAGTACTACAGGCTCAAACTGTCCTTACTGCTGTATGTGTAGAACATGTTGATTTATTATGGGGTCACAGAACACCAGTCCTTTGGCCTAAGCCCTATAACCTGTATGGGGAAAGTCCCACAAATCCCATTTCCTCTCAAGCAGAGGCAGCGCTGTGCCAGCCCACATTAACTATTAGGAAGAAGCCTTTAACATCGAGCCCCTCGAGGCTATTCAATCTGAGAGTGCTCTACTCTTACAGGGCCCATTTCCTGCTTTTTATATCCTCATGGAAGTTCTTCCAGCTCTTGGAATGAAACCTAATATTTTCTTTTTTAGTACAGTAGAGGATTATGTCAGTAAAAAGACCCATATGTCATGGCTTTATATAGTCAGCTAGCAGAGCTGGAGCGAGGAATCAGGATGGGGTAACAGCCTAAATCTGTCTGGAAAACAGGCAACATACATACTTTCTTACAAAGAGGAGCCTGGTGAACGCATTTCCCAGAACTCCTACTGGGGCCAATGCAAGGAAGAGTTGCTTTGGATTTCTTGCCTTATGCCTTATGATAATGGCCTGGATAAGGATTACCAGAGTCCCTACAAGCTCCAGAAATGAGCTCATACCAATTGTCTGTCACTCTCAGGGTTATTAACAGGGCTATGCTAATTTGAAATGTAGCACACATGCACCCACCACTTCCTCAACACTTCTGCTGAACCGTCCAGATGACACAAAATTTCCCAAATACAGGAACATAAGTGCCTCCTACTTGCACTATGATGTGGGTAAATTTCTCCTCCACACGTTCCAACAAGTTGATGGCCATCTAGTGTCATGAAAGCTTGTTCAGAAAAAAGAACTATATTTGATTAAGAGATTTAGTCTTGCAAAGCCTTTCCATGGTCTAATTTCCATGGTCTGGCCTTTGTAATGAAACCCAGAACTCTACTGTGGACAGGAACACACCAGCAAAAGTGCAAGACCTGTGAAGAAAGGCCATGAAAACAAGAGATACCTGTTATTACCTGGGGAGGTGCAGATAGCAGGGTTTCATCCTAAGCTTTGCCCCTTTCTGCAGCTTTCCCTCTTTACCCAGCACTTGCAGGACACACTGTCCCCTGTGGGGTATCCACTGCCTGAAATCCACCCAAGCTGAATATCTCCATGCTCTTGTCTACTGAGAACAAGCATTGTCACTTCTCTTTTAAAACACAAGAAAGAAAAAGGACAGCTGAACGGATATAGGTAGCTCGCAAGCAACCCTTTCCCACCGAGGGTAGAAAGCAATTCACCGTCAGTTGACATCGCAGCATGGCAGCAAAGCATCTTGAAACACAAAGTGGGACTGGAACCCATGTAGGATTGCTGCTTTTATTTCTCCTAATTGCATAACTCAAATCGCTTAAGGCAGAGGCAATTCTGGGAAGACCCAACAACAGAACTCTAAGGTTAGACACCTTAACTAGTTTGGGTGTCTGCAGAGTGGGGAGGTTGTATGGAGGATTTGGGAGTGAAAATCTTGGAAGAGAGTGTCTCAAGTCTTTTTTGTCTCTAACCTCAAATGTTTCTCTCTCCCAAAAAAGGAGCTGGAGTTAGGAGGAGAGAGGAGGACTCATCTTCTCTGACAATAGAGGTCTGCATTGTGGATGTCTTCACCATCAACATGGACTCCTTTGAGTCCTGTGCACCACCGTTGAGTGAAGACAACTTGGATAGCATACCCTTGATGTCTCAGCCATCTCTGCCCAGCACCATGACCACCATCAACATGGGACTAGCAGGTAAGGGGAACACACAGAAGTCAAGCAGAAGCAGAGTTTATCCAGTGTCACAGAGAACTTAAGGCTGAGACTGAGATAAACCACACTTTATTCCTCTCATTTCTGAATGCGACACAGAGGAAATCACTGCCTGTGAAACACTCTGTGATCTTGCCATGATCCTAGCAGTGGGAGACCTGCAGCAAAGTTCTGCCTAGTCACTTTTCTTGGCATTGCTTCTTCCAGGGCTGTGATTAAGACGGAAAACAGGAAGCTGATAAAGATGACACTTAAAAGAAGTACAGCAAATAAGGGTCTGAAAGCTGTAAATTAAACAGGAAAAAACCCGGTAGCCAGAAAAAGCATGCAAACTACCCCTATTTTCTACCAGGAGGGGCTCTCATCACCACTGTTGCTTGCATAGAAAGGATAAGAAACCAAAATTTGTGCTCTACAGCCCATACACAGCTCTCATGCCAGGCACCTGACACACACAGGAGTCCTATCACTTAGTAGCTGATAAGAAATCTCACTACCAGCTATCCCTGCACAAAAGCTGAGTCTACCTGTCTGTGCTTAAGGCAATGGGTGGGACGCTGTAAGCTCAATAATTCTGACATTGGCTGGAAGGGTTTTGAACCATCTCAACTCGCACCCTGTTCCATCCCCCCCACTCTGCTTCCTTACTTTTAATTCTTCCCACAAGTGTCAGAAGCAGCAGCACTCACTCTGTTGCAGGAAGGAGAAAGCAGGAAGGGAGAGGGCCATGAAAGAAATAAAGAAGTATAAGGAATCACATGGATGAAACATGGAACATGTACCAAACTCAGGTCTTCCTAACATTCTCATTTTTTCATATCTCAAATTTTCGTAATTAACTCTAGGAAGAAGTGTGATACCAAGCTGTCTCAAAAAGACTTGAAACTTAAAAAACTTACTTGATTCTCTTCCCTTACCTCTTCGTATATAATATCCTGAATTTTTATCTTAAAATAAGAGATAGCTATTGGGTAGGCACTAGCAGATATCAAAGATTTTACTTGATAGTTAGAGGATATTTTCAAATGGATAAGGACTCAAAAATTTTCAAAGTTCCCATTACTTCCAAAACTGGTGACAACCTGGGAGACTGAATTGTTATCTCAGGAACAGGGTATTGATATTCAGGAATAGGTCTTTTATGATACTATATCTGTATCCATGCGGTCTGTTCAGGTAGATGGCCAAGGGCTGTGTGATGACATCAGGAAAGCAGTATTTCCTTGAAAACAGAGACAAGTGAAAATGAGAGAGCCAGGATCAGATGGCAGGTCGTACAGTAGTTACCAGGAAAATAATAGCAAATGTAAAATTGGAAACTTTGGTGGAGGAGAAAGGACATGGAAAAATTGTAGAAATGGAAAAGAGATACCCACTTAGACAGCAGTGCTAGAACTTAAATCAAATTACATCTGTGCCTTGCTGGACGTGAATTTAAGATACTGTCTCACACTAGGCTATTTCCTAAGACATTGCAGAGCTTTGGCTGGGATTTATCTCATTTAAGTTAAGGTTGTAGGTGTCTGACTAACATTGTATGTGGTTTTATACTTGAGCTCCTCAGGATGGGTTCCCTTTCCAGTTCATGGAGGACAAAAAAAAAAAGAAAGAAAAAAAAATCCATAGCCAGATTGATTTTATCTCTTTCTAAGGAGGATGAGTAAAATAAATTAACTACTCACAAGAAGTGCTTATTTTCCCCAGACACAATAAAAGGAGCCTAGACAAGCAGCTAAGATTTAGATATTGATATTTCAACAGATACCGGTATTTCAACAACTGTCTATCTGGCCAAGGTGACATAAGAAAGTCAGCCAAAAGCAGCAACGGCTAACAGATGGTAATGGTAATAATAGGAAGCTTTAGCAAGTTCAGAGGCAGAGGGTGAAACAACTTGAGTGTAAAGTCTTTGTCTAATGGGGAGCAGAAGAAGCACAACTAGATTTCTAAACAGATACCCCTTCCCGAATGATGAAATTATCTTACAAAAGCAGGTTTGGGTTGAAGGACCAAAATGGAACTCGGAACAGCAATGTCTTTTTGAACTTTCACGCTAGTTTACACAAAGAAAGCTTAAGAACATCCCGTGCAGGATTTAGTCCAGTTTCTGGGTGAATTATAATGGCTATGGGAACTAAAAGTATGGGGCATTCATGAAATCCTGGATTGCCTAAAGGGTTAAACTTCAGTCTGAGTTTTCTGTATCCATAAAATGCCTTGGATGAAGTCAGCCCTGATGTTCAACTGTCCCAAACGCCAGTGGGTAATGCTTTGCTCTCGCTGACTCTGCATGTAGGCTCGGGAGCCTGGAGGTCTGAAGACAGTCCTCGCGAGTAAAATAAAGGTCACAAAAAGGCACTGAGTACCTCGGCCTTTTCTACATCTTTCTTGTCACTAGATTTCCTGCCCCATTGAGCAGCAAGCAGGTACTTTGCTTTGCTTTCCTTTAGATGTCAAGGAAAATGCCAAAGTACTAACACACTGCCATGATGAATTTATCCCATACGCAGATAAGCAAATATTTCAAACACACTTGTTCTCCGAAGAGTAACTGCTTTAGTCTGTTGCCAATTAAAAAAAAAAAGATGATGGGATTGTGCTTGTTTTGCTGTTTTGTCTCTGTTAGCGAGACTGACAGCCTATTCTTTGTTAGATATAAACAGGTGTTATAACTCTTGTTTTCCATGGATACATATAAAACCTAATTTAATGTATGAAAGTTTTTCATATTCATGTAGCTGTATTCAGGGAAAAACTCTTATTTATAGATCATTACAGATGAAAGGGACAATTATATACAGACTGACCTCCTGGCCAACATAAGTCCAAAATTATTCTTAGTAATACCACTATCTCATCTATATCTTGCACAAAAGTTGCTGTACTTTTCCTGCTCTAGAGAACCATCAGTCTTGATTTATGAGACAGAATATTCCTGCACCAGAACTAGAAAGTTGTTCAAGTGCTCAGTTACCATCGCCTGATGTACTTGATCTCTAGAATGAATGCATCCATCTTCCGTTTGCAGTGTCATGTTTTAATCTGAAACCTTTCCCTGGCTTCTAGGGCCCAGAACGAGTTGCTAGGCTGGTGGTTAATAATTAAAGAATTTGAATTTTTTCCCTACTAAGGTAAACATGAAACCCCACAATGCTATTAGCTATCCCTTATCCTAAAAAGAACCCCAAACAGACAAACAAATAAGAAATGAAATAACACACTAGCTCAGCTACATTAGCAATGCTTTGCTTCTGTAATAAAGAGGGAAAAAAAAGAATTCTCAAGATCAGCCTAGCACCTCGCCTTTTTCTACTCTCTCCAGAAACTAAACACTGCTGCTGCTTACGAGTGGCAGCTTAAATGCTTTAGGAGAGAATCCAAACACAAGGTGATGCTGAATCCTCAGACTAAGAAAAACTATGCATTTTTGTACAAGTAAACAATAAGGACCTCAAGAAGTTCTCCACAAAACCCTGCTGGTAGCTATAGCAACCGCATTCACTGTATTTTTGCTAGAAAACATTTTTTAAAGCTACTTAAGAAAGTACATTTTTCAGCCATTATTTACATATCTAACTTTCAAGCCTTTCGATGAAATCCTGCTCCCCATTCAGCTTCTACCTTTCCCATTCCACTCGGCATGCACGGCATGTGAGTTGCTGGGGTGACTCCCAAATTCAGGGAAGGAATTTTGCCTCCAAAATTCAGCAGGCTTAAATCTAAACTGCTGAACTGTGGCTTTCATTCCCAGTGAAACACCATGCCGGCACAAACACTTGCATCTCTCAGGCAAATCGGACATCCGAGGAGAATGACACTTAAAGCAATAACTGGTGTAAGTCCCAAAACTCTGTAAAGGGATGGGAAAAGAAATAATCTTTAAGAACCCTAAATTGTCAGATCTGGAAAAATATTTGCTGTATCAGAATTCTGGTCTTGCTACATTTACTTACTAGCAAGTGCTGTAAAGCAACAAAACTTCAACACTGCTTGGGATATGAAAGCTTTGGAGAGCCATTATACTTAGGTAGTCTGACATAAATTAGGCCTTTCCATGGCACTGTCTTCTCTATATGATTGGCATCACATGGTACAATAGCCATGTTTAACATTTATCTGTTGAAAGGGATTTCCCCCCCCCCCTTGAAATAGCTATGTGAGACCAGATGAGAGTGCTGCTGGTTTCCTATATTCGAATCAACCACCTGAGCAGAAGAGTGCTGGGGGCTTAACTCTTCTCTCGGTGCTCCCATCTGCATGAACAATAGCTTTGACTCTCGAGTCTGAGAGAGAAATACGCTACCACTTCACATTTGGTCTCCCCTTTAAGAAGAGAGAATTTTATTTCCCTCCGAGGTGTACAAAACAGAAAAGATTGAAAGCGTAATGCAAGTCTTCAGTCTTGACACAGACCTTCCGCTTCTGAAGTCTGTGGAAAAAACGTTTGTCAGAGCAAACTGCAAAGCAGATCCGCTCTCACATCCCCCAAGTTTCTTCTCACTGACAATGGACCGCTTCTTGCTTTTCCACAGCACTACATTAGTTTGATGTATTGATTCATTTATTCACATGTACCAGCTTGTCTAACTTGCCCATGACTTCACTAATTATGAAGAGTTCATCATAAAAAACAAAACAAAATCCACAAAAATATCCTTCATAGCATAATATTAGATTTCTTCTAAAAACATTGCTTTGGGACACTTTTTATAAAAGCTCGTCCATTACTTTCATAAAGCATTCAGTTATATCCACAGAAATGCCACTGGATAGCCATGAGACCAGTGTTTTCCCTGGTTTTGCATACTTTGTAGGTGAAGTCCCTGTACGGTTGAAAGCATTAAAAGACAAAAAATGTTAAAAGCTATAATACTGGTTTCAGCATTAAGACTTTTGATATCCACCTTAAGCTAGAACAAAGATAGCTGCAATTTAGTGTAACAGAAACACTAGTTCTTCCGTCACACATTGCTGTGATGTTATCACCAATGTTATTCAACATTCCGAAATATTAAAGCATTATGATACCCGGAAAATATTCACTAGTTTTCATCTTGTTCCTAATAACATCCTAGAGGCAAAAAGATTTCTTCCCCACATACCAATGTACAAGAGTGTCAGCTTTATGACTCCTGCCTATGAATTATACCAGGAGGACTCAGTTTCACTGGCAACAATTCAAGAACAGGAAAGTCAGGACAATGAAATGACTTCAAAGGAACATGAGTTATTGGAAAGATCATGCAAGTGCAGGCTAAGTATTCAACCTTAACACATTTCAGTTTCATCAGATTCCAAATAGCAGGAATCAATTATTTTTTCATAGCAGCAAATCGCTGGTATCTCCGAGCCTGGCTCCATCCTGATATGCAGCTGCAACTCTATGTATTAGTGTAAATCAAAACAAAAAAACGAAAACAAAACCCCCAACAACAAAACCCCAAGCCCCAGTGGAATTACACAAGTGCAAAGTATGAATAAAGCCGCACAGACCCTGATGCTGAGGCTGACCCACCTTTCTGCAGAGGACAAGCTCTTAAAATAAATATGTTACCAAAGCATTTAAATCCATTCAACAGTTACTCTAAGATGACTCTTCTACTTAATGAAAGACTTCTCTTCAACCACAAGTTATAAATAGGAGCATTGCCCTTGCATAGTGTGAATCTCACAGTGAAGGAAACATTTCTAGGAGAAATGCAAAGATTTCATCTAGGACTGGATTATATTATCCTGTTTCTCATCTTAGGAAGAGAATGAGAGGAGGGAAAAGTATTTTTCCCACCACCTGGCTCTCAGCCACGTTAAGACATACCTTATTTCTGAGTTCTGTCCTGCGGCAGAGGAATGCCTTTCTTGCACGCTACAGCCCTGCAAGTAAACAGGCAGGGACGGGCAGGATGTGGGCAGAACTTGGGATCTACTCTACCCCTCCCAGGGACCAAAGTAGCCTCACAGCCACCACAAATGCAGAAGAGAAGGATGATAACGAAGGGCTATCCCTGCTGCGGTGCCTCCCACGATTACTGCTTGGGCAACGTCTGCCCTCGCCTCCCGCCTGGCCCAGGACAACACACGGGCACTGCTGAACATCCCTTTCATCTGCAGACCTGTCTCTGTGCTGGTCCCAGTGTACTGGGGAATGCACCGGTATTTGCAGATAGCCATTTAAATCAGATTGCTGCCTGGCAAGCAGAAGTCAGTGGCTTCTGGTCTGTGATTTCAAGCATTTCCTGATGCAATCGCCTAGAAAGGGTATTGCCAGAAATGTGTCTAGCTCACCTGCTTTTGCTGTAGAGAGCAGTCTGAGTGCATTATTTTTTCGTAACTTGTCATATACAAATTTTAAAAAATATTTAAGTCATAATTTTAAACATTCCGGTTTTGACAATTATTGAAAGCATTTAAAAAGTTATGTGTTTAAAAACTTACATATTTTAGTACTTCAAGTGTTCCTACTGAACTCATCACATCAGTGGAAGCCAACGCAGACAATTATTTTTTTTAAATACCCCACCCTGAATTATGGGATTCAGAAATGACTACAGTCTTTGCTAGCTCTGCTGATTTAGTAACACAGCTTGCAAAAAGATCAATGTTCAGACAATCCCACTGGTATCTCAGCATACCTCTTAGCAGATTAAAGCACTCCATAATTTTTTATTGGAATGACAGAATCTGCCCCTAAATAAAGACACCATGGTAGAAGCCTCAATAAAGTGGGAGTCATTTTCCACTTAAGTCTGTTTAACACCAAACACACTGTTGAAACCTTAAATCACAGATAACTATTGGTAGTGACAGAGCCCTTCTTAGACCTCATGGATTTATTCCCAGAAAGCATTAAACCTAAGGGGAGGATTGCATTAATTTTCCTGTCTCTGTTTCCCATTCCGTTCAGACATCATTTAAACCATATCCCAAAGAATTGATTTTTACTGTCTAAGATAGCATCAGTGTGAACAAGGTCAGAGGCCTTTCCCCAAACTCAAGTGATACAATAAAAGAACCTGGAGAAAGACATCTGTGTTTCAAATATAGTTGGATATAAAGCAATCCCTGAGTAATCGCTGAGTTCCCACCCATCCAAAAAATCTACTTACATTCATCACCAACTTTTCTCTCTAAAAGTTTGGGACTTGGGATCCCACAGCCTATGGCATACAAGCAGGCACTGAAAGAGAGATGCATGCCGCTATTTTTATATATGGTCACCAAAGGAAGCAACTTGCATTTTCAAGTGCATCTTAAAACTTTCACTTCAGTGGAATCATTGAAGGAAGATTTAAGTGTTCATTCTTCTTCAAGCGGCAGCTTAATTTTTTTATTAATTAAGACATGGCTACCCTATTTCTCCTTTATTCTGGAAAATCATAGCACAATCTTTTGAAAATTTGCCCCAGTTCCTAGTACCTCACAACCCCCTTTTGCAAATTTTACCTTTCACTTCCTATTCTTTTCAATTTTTCTGGTACATATCAAAGCGATTTTATACTCCAGGGGGCTGAAATTGATAGTCTTTTGCGATTCAGTTTGACTTCTCCAGAAAGGCCAGAAGCTTGTCTTTTGTGATAAACCATGAGCTGAAAAGGACCATCTCCAGTAAAACACAAGATTGCACAGCTCCTAGGACCAAAGGACAGTGCTGCTTCAATGTGCATCCTTTAGCATGAACAGGTAAAAACTGATTCTCCCTAAAACCCAGTAAGACAACAGGGAGTTGTGAGACCTAGTGTAAAACCTACCAGAACCTCCCGGTCACTCGTCTACTGCTCAGGATTCTGGATGCTGCTCTTGGCACTGTCACAGCCCCCAAGCAACGTAAGAAGCTACCGAGCTGGAGGTTTTCAGGAAAAAAGGGGAGTTAGTCAATGAATAAACAACACAGGTGGATGGTGGGACAAACAGGGGTAGGTTGGACAAATGCATTCCCCAAATCTTCTTCTAGCCTGTTTAAGTCTCCTGAAGCCTAACTGTGTGTATCTTCACCTCAGATCTTGTTTCAGTGACAGTCCCTGTTACAGCACCTTGGGGAATTTTGACAGGGGAACGGCTCAAAGGCAAGCTTGGTTCACCCATGGTAGCTCCTCCAAGTTTCTCTATCCTGAGCGAGCCTTTTGAAATCCTAAAATAAAATGCTCCCTCACCTGATCTTCAAGATGCCACCTTGCCTCAAGTTTTCCATCCGGATCCATCTCCCAGGAAGCCTCTGTTACAAACTGAATTAGAAACAGGTCCTGGAGGGATGAGAAAAGGGTTATAACCAGGGTCTTCACCTGTCACCTGGTCGTTAAAATGCCAATTTGTCACACAGCGGGCTTGGACACTGAAGGATTTGGTTTGCGTAAGGTTACTGTGACAGAGCAGGAACAGCTCAGTCCAGCAGTCCAAGCCCTGCACCCAAAGGAGAGCCCTCCTCTCTCACGTTATGTCTGCTGGGACAGG
The DNA here is from genome assembly GCF_964188355.1 of Buteo buteo. NCBI lineage: Eukaryota > Metazoa > Chordata > Aves > Accipitriformes > Accipitridae > Buteo > Buteo buteo. The sequence goes on from NC_134173.1 coordinate 73,051,413, forward strand.
AGCAAAGGGTGCCCTGTTTACCAGACGTGATCCCTGTGCCGAAAGAGTTTACAATCTAAAAGAGAGGATTTCACAAATCCTGTGAGTACACAGCCATAAAGGATTCAAAGGGGATTAATAGACTCCTCGCGCTCTCCATTCTTAAGGAGAGCATTTAAGGAGAAAAACTCTCCTATCAGCTTTGCTGCCATCCAACACAGCATCATGTCACAGAACAGAGAAGGGATTAGCGCTTATCATCTGATCAGGCAAACAAGTTAGCTAAACAAGAAGAGCTGGTAATGAGGCAGAAAAGCTGTATGCACAATGGCGTGGATCCTCCCACCTAGGCATGGATCAGGAGTATTCATAATACTGTTACTTAATTGAGAGACTTCATAGATAAAGGCCAATTTTTGCAGACAGCGTAGGACTGACAATGGAAAAATCCATGCTCTGTGGAGCTTCTTAATGACAAATCAGAATTAATAAACATTATCCCATTTATAACAGGAATAAGTGAGATGATCATTTACATAAGTGTTTCACAGAGAATTGTCGCCATGTTCCGGCAATTATTTTTGCTGGCTGGTTTCAATGCAAGAGAAACTCTGTTCTCATGTCAGTATTGTCTTAAACTGGCTACAGAGGGCAACTAAATCAACCCAAAGGCTAGTATTCCCCAAAGCCAATGTAATCCCTTCTCCTGCGTGGGCCCTAGTGGAGAGAGGGAAGAGCTTTTTTAAGATAATGTGCAGTCCAACAGCCTAATACTTCCTATATCATCTATACGTGATGGAGCACTTGGCTACATGACATCACCGTCACACCGCATATCTCCTGAAAGATCCTACATCTGATACCTGGGATAAAAATTGTCACATCACCCTGCTACAGCTATTCCAGGTCCTCCTGCTCACCTAAATTACTCTGATAGTTTTAATCAATACAAAACTTTTCTTCTTTGAAATTACAGGGATTAATCTGACCAAGTACAGTGCTTTACAGTGTAGCTGTCTATATCCAAGCAAACCACCTACCAGCCCTTTATAATCCATGGAGAGGAACAGACACTTCTAGGGAGTAATACATTTCAAACAGGTCAGATGAATCATCCTGGAAAACCTTCTATTCGTCTTCACCACCTCTAAAGGGAGCAAGGGATGTCTATGGAGAGTCCCCAACAGACATCTACAACGAGGTGAGGTGACCCGTCGTGACACCTTGGGCTGAAAGGGCCCATCTCCAGACATAGTGGACCTCTCTGCTTGAGGCAGACAGACCCAAGAAAAGTTAAACACCACACAAACGAGTGGCACAGCCACTGCCCCAGGGCTATGCCTATCCATGCCACGTGCCATGGTAACTATTTAACGGAATTCAGCCCATAATATGATGAATCTTCAAGTCATTAATGAGGAGAAGGACAAAGGCATACAGCTAAGGAAAAGAAGTGACACTGGTTAACACAGAATCGTTCTTGCTTCTTTATGGTGGGGGTTTTGTGATTTAGGTTTTTATCTCATGAACCCTGCAGACCTACAAAGCTGCCAACCCTCAGCAATTCCTCCAACTCGGGGTACAGACTCCCCAAAATTCAGTGTACCTGCCAGCTCCCTCTGTGGCTTCCTTGGCTGGCTGGGACCTGCTTTACGGGTTTTTACCTTCAAAAATACTCTCTGGGAGAGAGACTGGGAGCAAAAACATAGACATGGAAATGAGGTGAAATTGAAGTAAGAGTAAATATTTCTAAGCTGTTTATCATACAAGTGGAATCTGGCATAAGGGTACTTCATGATTTATCTGTTTTGCTGGGTGCTGTTATCAGTCTTAGCTCAGAAACTGCTGAAGGAAAGGAGATTTCTCTTTATATACAGCTCGATTGGATGGTGTCCTGGAAAGCAGCATTTCTCTGACTTCCCTGTATCACCACATCTAAAATTAGCAACTTAATTTTATAGCCCACTCATAACTGCCACAGCCTTCCCGGGGTCATGGCCCATAGTCTGGGAACAGCTGCTAAGGGAAGTGAAAAGGATGCTAAGGGAAGAAAATATGACAATAGAGATATCTACTGAAAAGGGAAAAAAAGTTGAAGAAGGCAATAAAAAAGACAGAACAGTGAATTAAAAAGAAGAAGAAGAAAGTACTCAGAAATGCACAAATAACTTGAGTGAAAAAAGAACAGAAAATGCACTCAGTAATAAACCCAAGAGATGGCAAAGAAAGAAGCTAAAATAAGCCCTCTCGTAAACTGTTTTAATTTCAGGAATCAATCATAAAAGTACTTACCCGTATAATTAAGAAAAGCCTCCAGAAAACATAAAAACCACTCTTCGAAATACTCTAGAGGTGGTACCATAATTAAACAGCAAAGCAGGACGGGAAATTGCTTTGAAACAACTCAAGCACAAGGTGGCTTACGAAATGTCAGACTTGAACAAAGGTTGTCAACCCATCTGTTAGGAATGAGCAATTCACTCCTGCCTAGCCTCCCAGAGTGGTTGAACTGTTTCATTACCTATGCTAAAGCATTGTCCTTTCTGAAAGGAATGATTTTTTTTTTTTTTTTCTTGCTGCAGGAACATGAAGTCACTGGCCATTGCAGAACTACATCATCAGGTCCCACATTCAGACTGAGAGCATCCTGGGCTCTGATGCAGCAGATCGTATAAATGAGGCAGATTTGAGCTTTGCCAGTGCTCACACAGGACCAGATGAATTTCAGGTGCTAGAGAAGAGCTGTGCCTTGCTGCCTCTTAGCAGTACTGAATTAATTTCCCAGTCAGGAGTTAAAACCACTGTGCCTGACCACCCTGTCTAGATCTAGCCAATGGAGTTTGTTGAAGATTTTCTGGTATATTTTGCAAAGATCAGCACTGCGCACCCTTCTCTTCTCAAGTGCTATAATGGACTGAAAACCATGCATTCCTTTACATTCCTACCTTATAGTTTCATTAGGGTATTTCATTTACTGTAGAGAAAAACTGTGTCCTACCACTGAAATGGATAAAGGGTTGCAGGGATGCCCAGTACAAGAAGTGCTTTGAAATGGGTACCAGCTGTTGTTTCATTCCTAAGAACTGCAGTGGTAATCCAGACAGTCCATGCAGATTATTTGTAGCCTTTATCTGCTGATGAAATTGGAATTACTGAAGTTCTGTCATACAAGTGGTAATTGGTTTTATACTAAATGTGGAGCCAACAGAAATCCCCCTGGTATCTCCAGCTCTAAACTTTCCGGCTCAAAGAAAATATTTGCAATTGTTATGCAGAATAATTCTTCTTATGACAATCAATATGAACCTGGTTTCTCTGGAAAGGAATACCTGGATGCTGCCAACAGGCACATAATTCAACACGTTTAAGCAAACAGCACTGCAAAAATTGCACTTGGGTAATAAGCAGTCAAACCTCAACCAAATGTTGGCTAAGCTTCGATCAAAGAGCACGAGTCCAAAAATATTTAAAACTGTCAATGGTTTAAACTTCCCCTCAAATGTGATGTGAAATATGGCGGTTTTAGCATCTCTTATTAAAATCACTGAAGAATCAATATTTGGGACATAACAATAATCAAATCAAGTTGCTTAAACCGAACTCAAGGGATCCTTCTATTTTGCAAAGAATCAAAGATTAATTTCTAAGGAACTGAATCAATGCAAAGTAAATAGATTCTGATAAGCTGGGGAAGGATAGCTTACATCTACTGCATAGTAGATAAGCTCTGCGATAGCAGTACTCCCTGAGCAAAGGAAATCTAGACAACTGCATAATCAGGACTGACAGCACTTGCAAAATATGACCCATAACTCAATTTCATTCATTCCTAATGAGTTGTCAAGGCTAACATAGCTTGGAGAAGCTTTGTGACATGTAACCAGGTCAGCTCCAGGTTTTGCACTTTTTGGCCACCTCTGCAGCCCCGTCCACCCTGGTGCGGGATTTGTGACTCTTCAAGGGGCTTTCAGGATGGGCTGCATCGCTATTTCTGTAGTACAAGGGTTTGCAAGCAAGTGCCAGGGCTCATGGGCACCTGCCCTCTCTTTATTGCTAAATTTCCTCCCTACCAGGGAAGAAATGGGAAGTTTTTAAAGAGTATTCATACCATTTTACGGGAAGAAGCCTTTTAAAGTCAAAATACTTTCAGAAATCTCAGGCTCTTATTTGTCACTGTACACAAAGATACCAGGTATTTGCCATGAAAACCTCAATATAATAGAGAATGGCAACTCAGCCTGCTTTCATTCTCTCAAGCAAAGACACACTTTTTTTTTGAGGTTGTTTCTAGCAGCACAATGAAATAAAAGCTATCTCACTACTTGCACCACCTGTGATGTGAAATTAATTTTCCACTAACCAGCAGGAAGTGACATATCTGTTGTATATCAATAATGTTTATTACAGAGGTGGGTTGTTTCTTTTTTTCCCCACTCCAGATTAAATCTCTAATCTATACCACAAGTCCTGGGCAGGTGATATACCCACCATCTACCCAGCTACTGCCAATTCTGAAACAGTTTTCTCAAGGCAAGGATAATGTGCGCATACTTCTTCCTTGCTAGGTGAAGCATCAGCTATTTAATCTTCATAGACCTTTTAGTGATGCTGAAAAAATAAATATTATCAGCCCCCTTCCAACCTCATATTCAGGCTAAGAATGAATAAGCAACTTTTCCTTCAACCAGAACTGTCGATCCTGTTTTGCAGATCACATTCACATGACAAAATATTTCAGCCTGCACAGTGGAACTGGACCTGAAGAGTAGAGTGGGGAGAAGAAATCAGTGCACATTCCCTGCCATGCCCTTGGCCAAGCTGCACTGCTGGGGATGTCAGCCTGGGGTTTGTAATTGCTGTTCACAGCCCCCATGGCAGCCAGCAGCAGCAAATGCAAAGGAGATCATATAGAGGAAAAGTCCTGTGATGGAAAACAAGGGTTGTAGGGTTCTCAGCGTTGCATTACCACCTCTGAATAGACGACCATGTCATTTTTGTTCACATTTCTGAATAACTGGAGTACAGACACACTGCAAGAGTCATGGAAGTGGGCTGGAAGCTCCGTAAAGTAACTTCATGCACTTGTCTCGGACATAAAAGGGACCTGCCTGCCCCATTCTGCAGCTTCCTTACTCTTCACAGCTTCAGAGCCGTGCCAGGTTAAATCTGGGTTCCCAGGGTCTCATTCCTCCACATAAAACAGCTTTGTCCAGATTTTTTCACTAGTGACATGCCCCAGGGTGGAAAGGGGGAAAGATATTAGAGTACAAGTCATTCCATACTTCCCAAAAATTGGATCTGGCTAGTCTCTCCTTGCAACTCAAATTCTGGAAATGTTGCCGATCGCTAGAGTATATACTAGTCAATTAACAAGAAATCAGAATACTTTGCACTAATAAAAACCACCTTCTTTTTTTTTTTTTAATTTTAGGATCGCAAGGTCACAACTGATTTAAGATCTCCTTCTAAAATTACCTCTTATTCACAGGTGGAAGAACTGACTGTGCACAGATTCAGTGACTTGCTAAAGGCTGTGCAGCACATCTGCCAGAGCAACATCCTCTGTCCCCAGCCCCTGACAACAGTCCAGTGGGCTTTTTAGCTGTGATGTTAAGGCAAAAATCCTTAATTTCACATATAATTTACTGACCCTTCATGTCATTTATAAATCAAGGCCATTAGGACTAACACCTCCTCTCCCCTGAAAAACACCCCGAAACCTAGCAGCATTTTTTAAACAAAATTTGAAATGGAAAACTATATAATAAAAGTTATAGTTTATTACCTCAGAAGATCTCACACTTGCTTGCCAAGGAGAATGTAAGTCTGAGCGTGGCTTGAGCAGATCACTTCAAGGCTTAAGAAATGCAAGTCTCCCAAAAGCACACTGGGAGATCCTTGCAGAAGCTCCTCTCCCTGCAAAATACATGCCTCTGCTTGGCTCCGCTAGTTGTGCTGGGACAGAGTCATCTCAGCCGAGCTTTGCTCGTGCCAACTTCCGAAGCCTGATGTGACTTCCATTGAAGGGGATCACAAAAACTTCAGCACCAACCAGAACAAGCCATTAGGAAAACACCAAGTAAAATGAAGTATATGACGGAGGAAATCAACAGAGGGAGCTTTTGTCCAAATACAATAGTTTCTAATATGTTAATTTTCCTGCTCTTTTCCTGTTCTGCCTACATTTGCTACAACAATTTCAAAATATGTTCCAAATTCCTCAGTTACAGTCTAGTGATTTCTGTAGATGCCACCTCCCCCCTTCCCCATTCCCAAAACTTGAGCTCTCACGCTCCAAAACATCTTTGTAACAGTCGGTAGCGCCTTATACAAAGTAAGCGCTATCCAATAAGGACCCAATATTCCTGTCTTTAGACTCATTTGGCCAAAGAAAGACCTGCAGGAATGGCTCCTCTCTACGAGCTAGTTGTAAAGGTAGAAATGCACTGCCACATCTTCCTCGCTAGGGAAAACGGAGTTGGAAGGGCTGGAAGGGGGTATTTCAGTGTCATGGGAGACAATACATAATTGAAGTTTCTCGAGGAAAGATTGCGGAATTTGGCATTGCCTGCAGAGCTGAAATAGCCCAGTATCACCTGTATTATTCAGGTATGGTGGTACGGACAAGATGTTGATATAATGTAGGGTTTTTTTCTTAAAGGCTTTGCTCCTCATTATGAGAAAAGGAAAGAGTTTAAGAATGGTTTTTAAAAGGGAGGAATTGCAATCATCCAGCAGTGATTAATCAAAACAGGTTTTAGAAGAAAGTGTTGCAGTATGACAAATTGAAATACCCTTTGAAGCCAAGATAATTACCGAGCAAATCTCAGAAACGTATTTTAGCAAGGAACTTATCACATGCTGGAAACAAAAGCGTTCTTTTATTCCTATTATTTTCAGTATCATAATCTCCAGAATCAACAGCTAGCTCCAGCATGTAGCAAAGTTGTTTGCCCTAAAACTGTATGAAATGTCAGCAGAAGTAAGAAAAGACTTATGTGTATGTATAGGTGCTACAGGCACGCTCACCCACACATTGTCTGGGTCTCTGAGCTCACAAGAAGCTTCCCACAGACCACAGAAACAAACTAGTTCTTCCACTTAATTCTTCCCATTAGGTCCCCATTGGGGACCTTGTTCTTCCACCATGCTAACATGAGTCATACTCCTGAGTCATACTGATACATCCCCCACAATAAGTCTTCCATCAGATGTACTAATTCCAAGCCAAAGCCTCTTCTCATTCATGGCATCGCTCTTACTCAAATTTGAGAGACAATCACTCAAATTAGAGAGAATACTATTTGCACTGATAAAACAAGCAAGATTTGGCCCCAAACTGATCCCAGGAGAGAGTGGCACCATCATCTGCTGTTCTGCAAGTCAGGAGACCTGGCTTCTTCCCTTGGCTTTGCAGCGTTTTGAGGACTGCCCTTGTGCAAGTTACTTGGAATAATTCTGCCCCAAACCAGACGACATTCATCAGGTGGAAGGCTGCCCATTGCTAAGTTCAGAATGGGACTCTTAACTTCCCCGAGCCTCAGTTTCCCCAGAAAGGATCCCAAAACAGCACATTGCTTCTTATTAGAAGCAACAGCAACAAAACACACTTATTTAAGGTACACCGTGAATCTGCAATACATACTCAGAACTTTCTTTTGTAGTAGTATTCCATAAACACTTCACTGATGTTAATTCTAATATATACCTTCATGTACTTGATATGTCTTACTGGAAGTTACTTCAGAGCAGCGTCCCAGCTGTGGACAAAGAGCATGGTCTTTGTATATTCAGAATAGCGGCATCATGCTGGGAAATACGCATGATGGTAGAAGGATTGAAACTTCAGTAAAAACTACTAAATGCTTACTCTTAAAAAAAAAAAAAAAAGTCATGGAGCTTTTGAAGTAGAATAAACCTTGCAATTGCCTGCCTAACCTGTTTGAGAAACTCCCCCTACTATTTTATCGATTAGTATTTATTCTGCAGTATTTATACAAACTCCCCCGAATCAGATGTCTAAACAGGCATTCGTAAGAGAAAAAGAGGAAATTCAGGCACGTAGCTATAGTAATCCTGGGTGGAAATTAAGCACACAGTTACATAGATAGATTTTGCAGGTGCATCTTCCTGAGAATGATTCCATTAGTGTCCACACTGCGCAGATGGGCTGTGTTATTTTAAGGTCTTAATCAAAATACGTGCAAACAGGCACAGCACCGCATGCATACTAATGCCCATAAAGTGTCAGCTGTGAAGCAGCCAGTACACTTTTTTAAGAACACTAGCTGCGTGAAAACACAGAAGTGAAGGAATTGCTGAATTAGGCAGCTTAGAGGAAGACTTTGAGGCTAGAGCTGGAAAGGGAGGCACAACAAATATGAGCTGAAGAACGCATTGTCCCGGTAACGCTGCGGAGTATTCCCGCATACTAATAGAAACTGAAGTGTCACCCGGATGGAATACAAGAAGGTGTTAGGTCACCAAAATCCCAAGGTATGCTCGATTAGGAGAACCAACCCTAAAACCGGTAATTATAATGTAGTCTTGACATCTATAAACCTCCTGCCGGCTCTGAACTTTTTCAAAGTCTTTCCCCAGTGAGGTTGCTGCCCGTTCTTCAGCCTCTGCTTTAGCATCTGCAGTGAAGGCACTTGGCACCCCCTGATCACAACTCGAGGGCCCAACCAGACCCGGGTTCAGAGGACGGACTCACCCAGCACCCTGTGCTCTGAAAACTTTGTCGCTGAAGACAAAAATAAGCAAACCCAGCTTAGGAACACTGTTCACACAGATCGTCTGGGTTTTCTTTTCCAAAGACAGACCCTGTTCCCGCACGTCTGCGTACTTAAAACGAAAAAAAAACCCCATTCTTCTGCACTCGAGCTGCCTCCCCGTGCAAGGGAAGAAGCGGCCCAAGCACAGGCCGTGCTGGGAGCCGCAGTGCGGGGGGCTCAGCTCGCACAGCCCCAAAACTGCCCTTACCTGCCGGAAACCAGCGCCGCCCGCAGCGGGCACCGGCGCCCGCCCGAGGTGCGCGTCGCGCAGCTCTCGGCCCCGGCGGGGACGGTTGGCGGCCGATGGGCGCGCAGGACCGACCGACCGACCGACCGACCGCACGGACGGACGGACGGGCGCGACGGGCGGACACGGAGCGCGCGCGCAACACACCACACACACACCCACCGCCCCACGCCCGCCACACACACGCACGCGCCCCCACCCGACGACGACGGCCCGCGCGCGCACACGCGCCCCCCCGGGGACCCGCGGGGGACAGAGCGGGGGGGGCGGGGGGGGGCGAGAAGGGAGGAGGAAGATAAGAGGGAGAGAGGAGGAAGAGGGGAGGAAGAGGGGAGGGAGCCAGGAGGAAGAGGGGAGGAAGAGGGGAGGAAGAGAGGAGGAAGAGAAGAGGGAGACAGGAGGGAGACAGGAGGGAGAGGAACAAAAAGGAGGAGAAGAGAAGGAGAAGAGAAGGAGAAAGAAAAAAAGAAGGAAGGAAAAGAAGAAGGCAGGAAGGGAAGAAGGAAGAAAAGAAGGAAGGAAGAAAAGGAAGGAAGAAAAGGAAGGAAGAAAAGAAGGAAGGAGAAGAAGAAGGAAGGAAGGAAAAGAAGGAAGGAAAAGAAGGAAGGAAAAGAAGGAAGGAAAAGAAGGAAGGAAAAGAAGGAAGGAAAAGAAGGAAGGAAAAGAAGAAGGAAGGAAAAGAAGAAGGAAGGAAAAGAAGAAGGAAGGAAAAGAAGAAGGAAGGAAAAGAAGAAGGAAGGAAAAGAAGAAGGAAGGAAAAGAAGAAGGAAGGAAAAGAAGAAGGAAGGAAAAGATGGAAAAGAAAGAAGGGAAAGAAGGAAAGAAAAAATGAAAAAAGGAAAGGAAAGAAAGAATGAGAGAAAGAAAGAAGGAAAGGAGAGAGGAAAGGAAAGCATGAGAGAAAGAAGGAAATGAGAGAGAGAAGGAGAGAGGGAAAGAAAGAAAAGAAAGAAAGAGAAAGAAGGAAAGGAAAGAAAGGAAGAAGGAGAGAAAGAAAGAAAAGGAGGAAAGAGAAAGAAAGGCAAAAGAAAGAAAGAAAAAGAGAACGAAAGAGAGAAAGAGGATGGGAGGGAGGGAGGGGGCCCGGGCGCCGGCGGGGAGGGCAGGGCGGCAGCGGGACCTGGCGGCAGCGGGCGGGCGGGCGGCGGAGCCGGCCCGAGGCGGGTGCTGAGGCGGGAGAGGGGCCGGGCCGGGCCGGCCGCGGGGTTTAAGGAGCGAGGGGAGGGGAAGGGAAGGGAAGGGGCTGGGCGGGGAGGGGAGGGGAGGGCTGCCGGCCCCGCCGCCGGCCGGGAGCGGGGGGGGGGTGGCCCGGGGCTGGGAGACGGCGGGGGCTGAGACCCTGCGGGCCGGGGGGCTGAGAGGAGCGGGGAACGGGGGAGAAGTTTGAGGGAAGGAGTCCGGGGGTGCCGACCCGAGGGGCGTGCGGGGCCACCGGAGCTCCCAGCCCTGCGAGAGGAGGGGCAGAGCCGTGTCCCCCCCCGGACGGAGGGTGTCCCCAGGCGGGGTGGGGAGGCAGCGAATGCCCTTTCTAGTTTAGCGAACAGGTGGCCTCCGCTTTTACCCTCCTCCCTGAGCTCGGCGTCTAAATAAAAAGCCCTCGGCCGGGATATTTTCGCTTGAATTTCGTCTCTGACTTGCGTGCTGGAGCCACCAGTCCTTCACCCCTCCGTCTCTACCGCTGCCACGCATCAGAGTCGCAAGTTACAGAGCGTAGCTTCTCCCCCTTCGGAAGCATTTCGGTAGCTGTGCCCCGCTTTTCATCAGGGATGGACGTCCACCGGAGTGGGCTGTGAAGCTCACAGAGTCGCCCGGTCGGTCCCAAACTGCTGGTCTCACATGGGAGCCAAAGGACAGACAAGGGATGTCATCAGTGCCCAGCATTTCCATGTACTTCATTAGCCTGGCTGTAAATGCAGTTGCATCTAGAGCAGGTCTGCGAGCCAGGATCTAGAGCAGGTTTAGGGAGATGTTCCTGCGTTTGCTGAAGTTTCCCAGTGCAGGATTGAGGCCTTAGGCGTCAGCAGGGTTGAGCCTGCTCAGCTCCACGAATGTCAATACAGCTTTGGTGGGAGATGAGAGGTTTGTTTTGTCTGGTCTGGCTGCTGCGTGGTATCAACAGATACAGAAACTGATTTCTGTTGTCTTACAGCTCACCCTCAAGCTGAAGGAGTTACTGCAGATAGCTCTCCACAAAGTTTTCAGCTTTCCAAAGAAAAATCGTCAACAAAACTCAGTTTGCCATATTTCAAAATTTATTGGGGAACATGTATTCACTATATATATATGTACGTGTGTGTGTGTAAAATTTCAACTTTTAAAATACATACACATAATTCCAATGGTTTGGGAAAAAATATTATTGAGCATAATAATTTTTACAGTATTTTAAAAATAAATAAATAAATCTTTAGAAGAAATTATTTTAGCGTTATCGTAGCAGTTACTGGCAGGTGGGAGACTGAACTGAACTAGATGCTGTTCTTTTCATTTGGCCTCTCTCACCACATGCCTACATCTGGTAAGTGCTCGCTGTACACTAACACCCAGGATGAAGGTCCCGCTGCCCCCTGCCATCAGGATCTGTGGGGCTTTGCCTCGAATTGCTGTGGGAAAGAAGTAGAGTTACACAGGGCAGATTATATGGTCCTCACGAACTAACCCCATGTGCTCTAGGGCATCCAGAGCGCTCGGTGGATGTCATGGAAGTCAGTGGGCCACTACATATGTCTAAGGGTTTTTTCCCTGCATAATACTTCCAAGAAAATAAAGCTTCCCTTTACACCAGGCTGTTCATACAGCTAAAAACTTTTGACAAACGCAGAGTGGAGTCACTTCGGTTTATTTCGGGTACCAAAGCCCGTGGTGCACACAGCTGAAAAGTGCTTAAATGGAGAGGGTTTCTGTCCTGTAAGACGGTTGGGGCAGCAGCTCTCTAGAAAGCTCTCTAGTGCTTTCTGTAAACCCTCATGCCAGTGACAGATGTTGTTTTCACTAACCCCGGTCTCCTCCCTGCTACTGCCAATGAGACAAGGTGTAATAACGTTATCCTTTCCATGTTATTAAGACCAATTCACAGCCATCCTGTGCATTTGTAAGAGACCTGTTTCATCTATCTGTTCCTCCCTTCCTTGGCCAGAACAGATTCCTTATCTTCCGTGTGGGTATAGAAAGACTTTGCTAATGAAGAAGGATCATCACCTTTGCCGTTCCCTTTCAGGTTCCCCGCAGGGATCATTACCTTTATACAACCGAGAGCCTGGTTCGGCAAAGCACTTAGGTACATATTTACCCAATTAGGACTTAAAGTTAGTGTTCATAGTGTGGCTGTTCAAAATTTCTTTGCAGGATTGCGTTTTAGGCACAGGTTATTAGAAAAACTGGTCAGAGATTTTTTTTATTATTTTTATTTTTTTTTCCCAGAAAGAAAACATCTCTAAGAGAGTGCAGGAAGGTGAGAGATTTCTTGAGGACCCACAACCTGCTTGACCTCTGCCCAGCTTCTGGAGCAGTTGCAGGGTTTATTCACAGCTCTACCATCAGAATCAGCCTTTCATTAGTTTACAAAAAATAGATGCAGTATCTAATTCTGCATATGCATCTACAACCCTGAAAAGGAACATCTATCTCAGACTGTTCCCACTCCAGCATTCACAAACCGCATCAAAAGAAACAGGAGGACAGGGAGTTTCTCAACTCCAGACCAAATTAGCAAACCAAAATTTTTCCCATAATTGAGTGCTTCAATATTTATGCTGACTTTCTGCATAGGTTTTTCTTCAGGCAGCTTTATTTTTCAAAGCAATATTTGATTAAATATAATCTTTACCTAATGTCAAAATGTTATGTTTATGGGATGCTGGTGGTTTTCTCCCTAATTCACCTTCCCAAGAATTTGGTGACACTAACAGGAAAGGGATCTTTTCACCAACACATTAGCTTGATCAGCTGTAAGAGATTAAACCAAGTGGTGTATTGAAGATGAGTGTTGCATACAGTGAAGAAACCCTAATATCCTCACTCTGTCTTTAACAGTGGCCTAATATGTATTTATATTTTGCAGCAGTTAGTATTTCAGCTACTGCATATAATAATCAGCTGTGAACATACTTCAAACAAGCTCCATTGTTAAAGTTGTTGCTTCTCTTTACATTATACCAAGGTGATTAACAGAAAGGAAATCATTCCTCTTTGCAGATATTTTGTCTCCAGTGATCCGCAGAGAAACAAAAACTGTTTTAAGAATATGTAGATGGTAATTCAGGATGCTGTCTTATTAGGATTTCTACTGGAAACAGCACTGAACCAGCCGCTCAGAGAGCTATGACAACCATCGATGCATGGATACATAACTCAGTTTCCCCACATTTTGCAGTTCTTTCTGTTCTGATTGTGAGCTTTTGATTTCCATTTTCACCCTGGGGTTAGGAATATAAGAGGTGGCTATACCGTGTCAGGAAGAAGGTCTGCGTAGCCTGATATCTTATCCTCAGGAATGGATGCCTCAGCAGGTGTGTAAGAAAACAGTAATCATTCCACAATGCTTCCCCAGAATAGCTTCTCAGTCTGTGATTGTGGTGCGGGGATTTCCTCACAAAGACATAGTGTGTGGCTCGAACAGCTCACAGTCCTTTCTTCTGCAGTAAATTTGACTAGCCACATTTGAATTCATATAAATATTACTTCCAAACGTTTTGTGGCAACGTATTCCGCAATAGTTGACTCCCAGGAATTACGCAGTCTGCAAATCACAGTGCCTCCACTGCCTGAAACTGCTAGTTTGATCACAGATATAACCATATCACCACAACCAGCAACCAGTTTTTTCTTCAGTAACTTTGCTGCAATCATGCAGTGCTTTTTCTTCTGACTGGGTAACGGTGTCTCAGGGCTCTGACAGGTTTCTTTTACAAATTTCCTGAAAATTCTGGTGCTGGCAAGGCTCAGATCAGTAGCTGTGTGTTGGCAACTCATAAATTCCTAGGAAACTAGGAATTACATCACTGGGGAATACTTCTGTGCCTTTTATATTTTTATACGTATTCTTTTGTACACATTATGTGGTATAGTCCCAAATGGCTTACATTTCAAGGCATGAAACAGATTCAAATGGTCTCTCTTAAAAAAAAGTCTATCTAGCATAGAAATGTTTTTTTTTTCTTTCCTGCAGTGTAGAATTTTCTATGCCAAATCCTGTTAAAAGCAATGAAAGAAAAATACTAAATTCTGCAGTAGAATATATATGCTGTCCTGTGTTGCATTATGCATTGTGTGCTCTGTCACGTTATTGTGCTGTATGTCATGGTTTAGTTTGTTATAGGTTTTATATGATACATGTATCATGACAGTATGCTATTTTGGTCTTCCTTGTTATTATCTTACTTTGTTGTTTTTAGTGAGTTGCACGATTTGTAATTCCCAGATCCTGCCTCATAAATTATTTCTGTTTGATGAGCATTGCATGCAGCACTTCATCCACTACTGAAAGTTACGAAGTCATGAATTATGGAATCCTCACAGTTTAGTGAAAAGACTCGTAAAGTAAATCTAACAACAAATAAAATTTCTATTAATCCTGCAGTACTTTTTGGAAAAAAACCTTAAAGACTGAAGAGAAATGGCAACAAAAATGGAAAAAAACCCCCACTACCATCATGAGCAAAGACTTTCAACATTTGCTGCTTGGTCTTTAGAAAGATCATTCTTTAGTTGAGTACTTGAGCCATATATAATTAATTCCTGTATTGATAACCCCAGCTACATCTAAATCCCATTTAATCAAAAACAGTTGTAAGAACAATGATTATTCACACCAATAATTATTCTTGTTATATTCTAAGTATTTCTTATTTCCTGACTTACCTAAGGATAGAGTCATACTGCTCCATCTCTCTAATGCGTAGTCTTTATGTTTATCCATCCCCGCAGTCACCAACTTCTGACTCTTTGTTCACAAATCACCTTTATAAAGATGCAACCTTTAATTTGGTAAGCTAGGAGATACTGTACCTAAACCATATCACAAATGCAATATTTAATAAGACCCCCTTTGTCTTCTCTGTGTAATTCAGGACAGAAAATCCTACGCAAGAGAAAAGGAGAAAACTTTCTTTATGATGGCCCAACCTTTTAAAACTCACTTTTTGTAAAACATAACTGCTTTAAGCAGCTCATTGGGTTGACATATGAGCAGGATGCATAGTGGAACAAAGTTCTGTATATATAATAAATGTGATTAATCACATGGCTTCTGCCACAATAGTCTGCAAAAGCAATGCAAAAGCCAAACATGATTTAGTTCTAGTTAGTTATATAAATATCAAAGAGGTCCAAGTATCATATCATTTACATAGATCTGATTTAATTATTGCAAATTAAGACTACTGGTAGATTTACTAGCTTCTGTAAATCAGATAGCTGATCATAGGTGACAGTACCGTTATATAATTAAATGCCGTTTCTTTTCTCCAGCTATAGGTGATAAACTTCTGTGGTGTTGAGTTTGGAGCAAGATAATAAATCACATCACACTTGAAATCAGGACACTTTTAATGATATTGATACAGTGGAAGGGATTCTTCTGAATATGTCTATGACTCAGTGGCTCAAGTAGTCAATGAATTGCAAAATGGAGCTTGCCTGATGGACTAGTATTGAACAGTTTTCTTCCTCTTTATTAAACAACATTTCAAGGATTTACCTGGAGTGCACTTCAACTTCACATTTCCTTATAATATGGTAAATCAACATCAATGCCTCTTTACTGGCCTTTCAGTGGAGCCAGGCAAAGTGGACACAGCTTTGGCTGCTGAAAATAAAACCTAAATGCAGTATCTCCATCTCTGTTAAGACAGTGAGACATCTCTCTTCCCCTCTTCCACTTACATCTCAGTATCCTTACAACCAGGAAAGAATCTGGAATTCCCCAGTCCTAATTGATTTACAAACCCTGCTGCTCGCTGAACTCTAAGGTTTCGCATATGCCCAGAAAATAACTCTATGCTGAATATCACCACTACATTACTGTGTGTAGTTCACCTTTAAACATGAGCAAAGGGAGGTTTTTTTCAGTCTCTTCTTGAGAATGTAATGCAGATTGAGTGAAAAGGTATGTGCTATACACCATCTTTCTAGGTAATCTTACTTTTGCGTATATTCTCTATTTCTTTAATATTGCATTGAAATCAGACTTTGAATAGAGATAAATATAACAGAGGCAGGAATTAAAGAGTCATAGAATCATTTAGGTTGGAAAAGACCTTTAAAACCAAGTCCAACCATTAACCTAACACTGCCAAGTCCACCACTAAACCATGTCCCTAAGCGCTATGTCTACACGTCTTTTAAATACCTCCAGAGATGGTCACTCAACCACTTCCCTGGGCAGCCTGTTCCAGTGCTTGACAACCCTTTCAGGGAAGAAATTTTTCTGAATATCCAATCGAAACTTCCCCTGGTGCAACTTGAGGCCATTTCCTCTCACCCTATCACTTGTTACCTGGGAAAAGAGACCCAGAAGAAGAAAACAAAAGATATGATTGTGATTCTAGAGTTAAGGGTACCAATGTAGGCACAAAATATTACAATCCATATTTTGAATGAGACAATTAACCAGCTTCTTGCCCTTGTGGTCACTCATGACCTTGTAACAGTGCCTACAGGAAAAGAAATTTTTCTGATACCATAGTCAGCACTATGACCCTTATTTGTGCTGAAACATCCTTTACAAGCACTTGATCTGAAATGGTTTGTTCTCTAGCTTGTGCTGGTTGATATATCCTGCAACAGCTCCACATCAGTAAAGCTTGTTCGTGTCCTGAGCATCCTTGCTTAATTCTAGAACCACGCTGGAGAATTTACAACTGAACTTACCAGCAGTGTGAAAGCAGTAAATCAGATGTAAGAGATTGTGCATGTCATACACCATGGAAATACGTGAGGGTGAGCGATACGGTGGGTGTAAAACCTTTCACAATGCCCATTTGAGATGAGGCTATTACTCATATACAAAGGAGCTAGCACTAAGCAAGTGCTAATCATATATTTCCTTTTTGCACTATATTAGCCTGTCGTCAGGTATGTTAAACGGTTGGAGGCTGATGTTGTTAGTCCTATCAACCATAGATTCCCATGCTTACACCAGCCAAGTGTCCTCCTCTGAAGCCATTTTAAAAGCTCAGAAATATTTCTATAACATTTTTCTCCATATATTTTCAATGCAAAATAACATTCTCAATGCAGAAGTAACTTTCCAATGTGAATAATTTCATATCTTGGTACATTCTGGGTCTATAAGTCATATTTTGTATCCCATTGGGAGGCAAAAATCTCATTTTAACCAAAGATAAAGTCAAATTTCTTCTCCTATGACTTCCAGAAAACAAAGTTCTGTAAATTTTTATATACAGAAGACAAAAATAATGACACAGGCTGAATATGGCTTATTCATGGCCTCAAGCCAAGACAAACATAGAAGGAAACTTTTAAGGTATAAGTTTGAGATGAAGATGATATTCTCATATAAGGTAACTTATTTTATATGGTAACTGCCTAATGTTTTTTCTAGGTTTGAAATATTACAATTAGTCTGGGAAGAAAGGTTAGAGGGTATTGAGCTGGTGAAGTGGTCAAAGGGAAATCATATATTAATTTATTACATGGATATCCATAACTCATGTATAGTATATTTACTAGACAGAACCTTTTTTTTCTTTCCATTAGACTTCAAAATACAGAGAAAAATCAGTGTCAGCAATGACAACAAGAAATACACCCAGATGGTGTATATTTACAGACTCAGCAAGGTGGTGAAAAAAAGACTATGAATATAAAATACATTTTTCAATTCAAGAGTTGATTATATTTCTTTTTGGTCCTCTTAAAGAAATATTAACACACTAGCTGACATATCATTTGAGAAGAGGCATGAGAAAAAAAAAATAGGAGGCGTTTTGAGAGAGGAGAGGACTAAAGACACGGTTTGTCCTGTCAGACAGGTGGGATGAGTTGAGGTGAAAGTGGGGAGGAGAGTAACTTTGAAGATTATTCTGTGTTTATAATACAGCACACAGCTGCGTGATCCATACTGTATTGCCAGATGCAAGGGGCTGCAAGTTTGGTCTTCAGACATAATGTAAAATATGAGCAGATGGAACATTTGGGAGGAGAAAGAATTGTGAGATTTCTGAAGGAACATTAAAGAAGCTTGAATTTTATAGAGTGCACCATCAGGCAGATTAGGGCAGGATGATAGGGTGATTTAGTAGAGGGGCAAGGCAGAAGAATGATCTTGCTGGTTGTGTTTTGAAGACTGTGGGATAACCTATGTGTTTTAGAAATTATGAGAACATAAGAAGAGTTCTAATGAGTCAGACCAAAGTTGCACTTAGCCCCTAATCTTGACTCCACTAATAGCCAATGAGACATGCCTAGAAAAAAAACAGGGCAAATCTACAGTGAAACTTTCCCAGAATAATCTTCCTTGTTGCAGTAATTTGTATTTTAGTTTCTTCCCAGATGACAGGGTGGTATCTAACAACTTTCAGTGGATTCTCCCTCGTGAAATATACACCTGCTTTTTGAACCCATGCAAACATATCCTGCACAAAGTTTCAACACTTTACCACATTGTGCAAACAACCAACTCCTTCTATGTATTTAGCATCTACTCATTTTATTTGATGATCCTTAGTATTTTTATTGGACTAGAGTGCAATCATTCCTTGTTCAACATCTCCATATCATCCATGATTTAATAAGCCTCTATCATACTCCTCTTCAGTCTTCTTTTCTTGCAGGATGAAGAACTGTAGTTCATTTGCTTGATCTTCATATGAAAATCTCAAACATCTAACTATCCCTGCCAGTCTTCTCTGTACCCTTTCAAATTCCAGTTTATGCATATTAAGATGGGGAATTGTTTGGGAAGCAACAAGGGCCAGAGTCAGTAGTCATGATTTGCTCATACCAGGATTTACATGGTGACTTAATGCTTATTGCTTTGCTCCCTATTCTTTTCTTCATAACTGCAACCTGCTCTTTTCTTTGATGGCTATTGAGTGTTTCATAGGCCTACCTAATATAATCCCAAGACCTTGTTCTAACAATTGGGTCAAAACTTATCACTCTGTATATACATTTGGGATTGGTTTCACATGTGCACCATTTTAAACTTATCTATAATGAAATTAATCTGATGTTTTATTTCCCAGTCCTTCAGGGTCATGAAGTCTTTCTGACACTGTGTGCAGTTGGTTTATCTCTCTTCTAATGTTAATGATGTAATATTATTAGAGAGTTGTGTCTCCTTGTTATTCAGCTCTCTTTCTAGGACAAGATCTCACACCCACCCCCGTAAGACTCCATGGGTGACTTCTGACCACTGTGAAGCTGTGCATTGTGCTACACACTGTAGGAAGCTGTAAGTAAGGTAAAAGGCTGCCACTTGCAGTAGAGGGGGAGCCTGAAAGACTGGCAGCAGTTTCCAACCAAGTGTTGTTGCTTTCTGGGAAAGTGGCATATATTTAATACAGACTCTGCTTGTCAAATTCCTGATGTCATTCACTGTTCAGGGAAAGCTTTGCGTCTTCCCAAAATCACTAAAGATCTTCTCCCTGAAATACAGGATGAAAAATCAGAAGTGCTGTTCAAAGCAAAATACCAGTTTAGCAAGTGGATTATGAGGTCTTGCTCCTTTGGCTGGTCTGATAAGCTGTACTACATGAACTTTTACTTCTCCCTCAGTAACAGGGAGGCATCATAGAATCATAGAATCATTTAGATTGGAAAAGACCTTTAAGATTATCGAGTCCAACCGTTAACCTAACACTGCCAAGTCCACCACTAAACCATGTTCCTAAGTGCCATATCTACACATCTTTTAAATACCTCCAGAGATGGTCACTCAACCACTTCCCTGGGAAGCATGTTACAATGCTTGGTAGGCCTTTCAGTAAAGAAATTTTTCCTAATATGCAATTGAAACTTCCCCTGGTGCAACTTGAGTCTGCTTCCTCTCGTCCTGCCAATTGCTACTTCGGAAAAGAGACTAACTACAACCTCCTTTCAGGTAATTGTACAGCGCGATAAGGTCTCCCCTCAGCCTCCTTTTCTCCAGATGAAACAACCCCAGTTCCCTCAGCTGCTCCTCATAAGACTTGTGCCCTAGACCCTTCACCAGCTTCGTTGCCCTTCTCTGGACACGCTCCAGCACCTCCATGTCTTTCCTGTAGTGAGGGGCACAAAACTGAACACAGTATTCAAGGTGCGGTCTCACCAGTGCTGAGTACAGGGGGACAATCACTTCTCTAGTTCTGCTGGCCACGCTATTTCTGATACAAGCCAGGATGCCGTTGGCCTTCTTGGCCACCTGGGCACACTGCTGGCTCGTATTCAGCCGACTGTCCACCAACACCCCCAGGTCCTTTTTTTCCACCGGGCAGCTTTCCAGCCACTCTTCCCCAAGCCTATAGCATTGCATGGGGTTGGTGTGACCCAAGTGCAGGACCCAACAGTTAGCATAGTTTGCCTCAGCCCATCGATCCAGCCTGTCCAGATCCCTCTGCAGAGCCTTCCTACACTCAAGCAGATCTACCCTCCTGCCCAACTTGGTGTCATCTGCAAACTTACTAAGGGTACGCTTGATGCCCTCGTCCAGATCATTGATAAAGATATTAAACAGAACTGGCCCCAATACTGAGCCCTGGGGAACACCACTTGTGAGCAGCCGCCAACTGGATTTAACTGCATTCACTACAACTCTGTCCCCAGCCATCCAGCCAGTTTTTTACCCAGCAAAGTGTATGCCTGTCCACACTATGAGCAGCCAGTTTCTGCAGAAGAATGCTGTGGGAAATGGTGTCAAAGGTTTTACTAAAGTCCGGATAAACAACATCCACAGCCTTTCCCTCACCCACTAAGCAGATCACCTTGTCATAGAAGGAGATCAGGTTAGTCAAGCAGGACCTGCCTTTCATAAACCCATGATGACTGGGCCTGATCACCTGGTTGTCCTATACGTGCCATGTGATGGCACTCAAGATGATCTGCTCCATTACCTTCCCCGGCACCAAGGTCAGACTGACAGGTCTGTAGTTCCCTGGATCCTCCTTCCAGCCCTTCTTGCAGCTGGGCATCATATTTGCTAACTTCCAGTCACCTGGGACCTCCCTGGTTAGCCAGGACTGCTGATACATGATTGAACGTGGTTTGATGAGAACTTCTGCCAGCTCCCTCAGTACCTTGGGTGGATCCCATCCAGCCCCATAGACTTGTGTATGTCTAAATGGAGTAGCAGGTCACTAACCGTTTCCCCTTGGATTATGGGGGCTTCATTCTGCTCCCTGTCTCTGCCTTCCAGCTCAGGGGTCTGGGTACCCAGAGAACAACTGGTCTTATTATTAAAGACTGAAGCAAGGAAGGCATTAAGTACCTCAGCCTTTTCCTCATCCTTTGTCACTATGTTTCGCCCCACATCCAATGAAGGATGGAGATTCTCCTTAGCCCTCCTTTTCTTGCTAATGTATTTATAGAAACAGTTTTTATTGTCTTTTATGGCAGTAGCCAGATTAAGTTCTAGTTGGGCTTTGGCCTTTCTAATTTTCTCCCTTCATAACCTCACAACATTCTTGTAGTCTTCCTGAGTTGCCTGCCCTTTCTTCCAGAGATCATAAATTCTCTTTTTTTCCTTTCCCTGAGTTCCAGCCAAAGCTCTCTGTCCAGCCAGGCCAGTCTTATTCCCCGTCAGCTCATCTTTCAGTACATGGGGATGGCCTGCTCCTACACCTTTAAGATTGTCTTCTTGAAGAATGTCCAGCCTTCCGGGAGTCCTTTGCCCTTCAGGACTGCCTCCCAGGGGACTCTGTCTACCAGCCACCTAAAAAGACCAAAGTCTGCCCTCCAGAAGTCCAAGGTAGCAGTTCTGCTAACGCCCCTCCTTACTTCTCTGAGAATCAAAAACTCTATCATTTCATGATCACTGTGCCCAAGACAGCGGTCAACGATCACATCTCCTACAAGTCCTTCTCTGTTCACAAAAAAGAGGTCCAGTGGGCACCTTCCCTAGTTGGCTCCCTCACCAGCTGTGTCAGGAAGCTGTCTTCCACACACTCCAGGAACCTCCTAGGCTGTTTCCTCTCTGCTGTATTGTATTACCAGCAGATATCTGGGAAGTTGAAGTCCCCCATGAGAATAAGGGCTAGTGATCATGAGACTTCTCCCAGCTGCTAACAGGATAGCTCTTCATCCTGGTTGGGTGGTCTATAACAGACTCCCATCATGATATCTGTCTTGTTGGCCTTTCCCCTGATTCTTACCCATAAACACTCAACTCTTTCATCGCCATCGTCAAGCTCTAGACAGTCAAAACACTCCCTAACATACAGGGCTACCCCACCGCCTCTCCTTCCTTGCCTATCCCTTCTGAAGAGTTTATAGCCATCCATTGCAGCACTCCAGTTGTGAGAGACCATGTTTCTATGATGGCAACTATATCATAGTTTTCCAGCTGCACAATGGCTTCCAGCTCCTCCTGTTTGTTGTCCATGCTGCATGCATTGGTGTAGATGCACTTCAGTTGGGCTATTGACCCTGCCACCTTTATTGGGGGAGAAGCCCTAATTCTAATGTGATTGTTCTCAGGCACTTCCATGGTTTCTAACACATCAAGAACCCTAGTGTCTTTGCTGCTGTGTAGATCTCCTTCCCTTACCTCCACTGGCATGGTTAAGGTGCTGTGCACGTTAGTATAGGGACATTTCAAATGGGCTCCAGTGTATTCAGCACATTGTGGAGCAGACTGAAGGTCCTCGCCAGCACACCATCCCTCAAACATTCACATGCCGCCCCCAGCCATATCTCCACCAAGCCTGATTTTATCCCTTTCCCCCTTCAGATCTAGTTTAAAGCTCTTTCAATGAGCCCTGCTAACTTCTGTGCAAAGGTCCTTTTCTGTCTTTGAGATAGGTGTACCCGATCTGTTTCTAGCAGGCCTGGTGTCATGTAGATCGACCTGTGATCAAAAAAACCCAAATTCTGCTGGTGACACCAGTCATGGAGCCAGGTATTGATCTGCTGGGTCTTCCTGTTTCTTCCCTCATCTGGAAGGATAGAGGAGAACACTGCTTGTGCTCCTGGCCCTTAACCAGTCATCCCAAGGCCCTGAAGACTCTCTTGATTGCCCTTGGACTTTTTATTGCAACTTCATCACTGCCTACATGAAAAAGCAATAATGGATAATAATCCGAGGTCTGTACCAGGGTAGGATGTTTTCTCATCACATCTTTAACCCAGGCCCCAGGGAAGCAGCAGACTTCCGTAAGAAGTGGGTCCAGTCAGCATCTTGAGCCTTCTGTTCCCCAGAGAAGAGAGTCTCATATGACAATGACCTGTCTTTTTTTCTTCATGGAAGTGGTTTTGACGCAGGGCGTAGGCTGACTTAACCTTGGTTACACTTCCAACCTGGATGAACCATCGTCCTCGTCATTGTTTGGTTCCACTTGCAGAGCCTCCTACCTATTGTGCAAGAGTACCTGGGAAGGTGGGGAAGTCATGGAGGAGACACACCTGCTGCACCAGGCAGGACCTTGTCAGCATTGCCCCCTATCCCTTCAGTCACCGCCTTCTGCCGGGTGGGGAGAGGACAGGGAATCCTCCACACCTTGTGTCCTGTCTGCCCGACAGGTCTGTCCCAGGGAAGGCAGGGTGCAGTTCCCGTAGTCCGTCTCCCTCCCAGACTCCCTGACACTCCTCACCCTACTGCCCCCTCCCCGAGCTCTGTCCCTCAGCGGAGGAGTTCCTCTCCCTGGGCACACCTCCCGCAGGTGTGCTCACTGCTGCCGTCCTGCACTGGTGTCAGAGCAGGGCACGGCCTGCAGACGGACACCCGGATGGCAGCATCTTCCAGCGGAGCTCTGCCTGGGAAGCTGCGCCAGTCGAGGAGGGTGCAGAGTTTAGAGAGAGCAAGGCCTTCTGCTGGGTAGATACCATTGCTCCCTGCTTGAGCTCTCAGAGTTACAGTGCCCTTCCTTCATGCCCTTCTGTGCAAACTGGAGCTGCTCGCTTTGGCAATAGGTCTCATCAGCCGCTGTTGCGTGAGCTGCCAGCTCCTGGTGGGACATTCATCCCCCCTGAGGTTTACCCGGTTCAGGAAACCACCCTGCGCACCGCACTAGAGCTCTCTGCTGCTAATCATGCCAGCACTAGAGATGCTCACCTCAGCCTCCTTTAAAGCAGCTTTTGTACTCTGGAAGGCTTCTCAGCACCACAGGGTACAGAATACTTGGAAGAGCATGCTTTTGCACATTGAGGCATCTGTTCTTTCCTCACATTGCTAGCTATAGTTCTCTTATAGTCTGCTTATAACTTGAAGCGTATTGCCCAAATTGTTCCCAGGAAGACCCAGGCTCAAGTGGGTGAGGTGTTTCTTGGTCCTTTGCTATGGTGTCTGCGAAGCTTCTCAAAGAATGATTGGTAGCTCTCCTGGGATGTTCACTGCAGGACTTGTCCCAAGCATCTTCAGATATATCTCAGCTCAACCTTTACTACATAGAGCAACTGAGGTTGTCCCTATGCTGAACAGCCTCAAGACGCCAAGGTAAGCTCTGGGACTCAGGTTGAAGAATCCTCTTTCAAAGTGCAAATCATGGTAAACACTGTGAAAAGTAGGTGAGCTAGTCTGAGAGTAAACAGACTCATACTTAACTGACAGCAAAGATGTGTTTCTTCATATATGATTTCCTGTTCATTTACACTGTCTCCCCTTGTCAATGTTTTCTAGAATGTAATGCCCAAACCAGCACCCAGTGCTCCAAATGAGGCCTCACCAGCTCTGAGTGCAAAGGAATAATTGATCCTCCTGCCCACTAATACTTCCCAGAATAAGATTTTCCCTTTTCTGCAGTAGAATTCTGCTGCTTGTTGCAGGGAATTCACATCTGGGAGTTAACTGTGGTAAAACAGACATAACACATACTTTAGGAAGACCATGGAAAGGGAAGGCAGTTAATTGTGTTAGAGATGTACACAGCCCTATTGAAAGTCACCAGGAAACAAAATGTACAGTGAGACAAGTCCAAAAAACTTTGCAGGGGGATAAATAGCCAGACTACAGGAAAAGAAGACAGCAATGGTGTTCTGGATTAGCCATTAGTATTTTGTCCCACAGATGGGTGTCTGAAGAGATTAATTCAATTGCCCTAGGAAACAAAGATGTAGAAATAATAAAACAAGGAAAGAAAAACTCAGCATCAACATAAGGTAAAAAACCTCACTAAAAACACTTCCTGTTGAAAATGACCTTTTTTCTTTCTAGAATTCCCAACATTTGTATTGTGAAAATTTTGATTTTCAGGATTTTTGCTAAAAGCTTATGTCGGGGCGAAACTTTGTGAAGCAATCTGATCTGTTTTTAGATTCCTCATAAAACACATTTTTGATAAAGTCCTCTTAACTACCTTATGCACAGAATAAATGTCTGACCTTCAGGCATGGGTTTCCCAGCATACTCAGTTATGACATGCATGAAGGAAGGCACTGTACTTGGGGTCTAGCTTGGGCAAGGCCGGACCCTTCTCTGGTAGCAACAAATGTGGTAAGCATCAGACACAACAATCAGTCATGATCAGTAAGTGCAGCTAAGAAATGGGAAGGCAGATTTGACCTTTACCACCTCTTTGCCCTCCCAAATGCCAGAGCAGTTAAAGAATTGCTCTTGTTTCATCAGTTGGGACATCAATCTCTGTCTGGTCTTTTCCACTTATGTTCCTTTTACTGGGGTAACGGTTATGTGGGTCCTGGTGAAAAGCCCCATCACAACAGATTCTTAATGGGCTTTTTACAGCTTTCTCACTAGTGATGAAAAGAAATATTACAATGGAGGCAAAAACTGGCTCACTAATTTTAGTGAATTGTTCAACACAGTTTCAAAAATGTCTCTCTGTGGGATCTAACTGATGGTCTCAAAGGGAGCCTGAGACCTTCCCCTGCTTCTGTCAATGCTGAGTGCTCCTCTCGTAAACTGAAAATCCTAGTTAGGTGTTATAGTTTGTGATGACTTTAGGATGCCTCACTCCCATCACAAACTAAGTGAAATATCAGCAGTGAGCACAGCAGCGCAGTTATATTCTCTCCAAAACAGTCTTAGAAGGAGTCTGCAGTGTCATTTAAAAACTCAGAGGAGTGGTAATGCTACATGGTGTATCAGTGAGCTTCATTCCATGACTGTCACCAGAAAGTGTGTACAGAATTCACCTCACTGTACAAAAATACGCATGTTACCAGGATGTTGAGATCAAAGAGTCTTAAAGGTTTTGAACCTTCCCTATGTTCACTGTCCATTTCCATATATTTTATCAGCCACCATAAATTCCCCCACATAAATGAATAACTAAAATACATGCCACTAAGGGAACAAAGCTTCTGCTCATCTCCACTAAAAGTTACAGGTTTTGCTCATCTCCACTAAAAGTTACAGTTTTATGTCACTGGTGAGATTACCTGTGATTTAATGTGACCATGGTTTGAGGCAAATAAACAGCTTCATAAGGTTCTTCCATTTAGCAGAAATTTGGGTGGCAAGGTGGCACAGACTGACACCTGATGGCTTGTCCAAACAGTGAACCTGGCTTAACAAGGATAAGGAAAAATATGAACATTTAGCTCTGCAACTGATTTATTTCTGAACTAATTACTATATAGAAAGTCACAGTTCTCTAGAATGATCTCTCTACTCAATCCAATATCTGTGTCATCTGGCTTCAGCTGCCCTCACAGGTGACTCAAATGGTTTTGGAAGCTCCCTGATGAGACAGTATCACTACAGTGTGAGCAATACTCTCAGACAGCTATTCTGGCTCAAGAAATGGCTTTAACCTGCTCACATGGCATTTACTCCTCAAACAGCTCTTCCAGTCCTCTACAGGAGGAAGACTGTGAACTAGATAGAAGTGCCTCATGGGCTGGGTTTGCCATGTAGGCCACCAAATGATCCTGATATCTTAGACTATCCCAGTGGAAAGATTCTTAATATTTTCTTAATACCTGACTGTTATTAAAGTTAGAAAGTTTTTCCTGAATGCCTTTTGCTGTGAACTAAGATGCATGCTGCCTCTGCAGAATGAACTGGGAAAAGTAATTCATTACTTCTTTAAAACAAAGAAATTATCTGATTAGACAGTTGAACAGTGCTATTGGGTTCCCCTTAAGCTCTCTTTTCTAGCATAAACAAGCCAGATTATTTCATATTCTCAAAAGCTTTTGCTAGCCTTGTTGCTTTTTGCTCATACCTCTCTAATTAGTCTGTGTATTGAAGTCTGTGTCAGTAACTGCACATATTCATCCATTCATAAATAAACATGATTAAAAAGAAATAATGTAATTGCAGCTTTTTTCCACTGTCATGGTGTTAGCTGTACGTTTACTAAAATTCACTTTCTTCCATCTTCCAAGTCTTTAATGAAGGTAACTGTGGATTTAATACAGATTCTGCTAGGAGCCTACTCAGCGTCTCCATTCATACTGACTGAATACTTTTGGGAGTCATTTTCCAATCTGTCATCCACACGTCATCTTTTGCTCATTGTGTGTATCTGAAAATGTCACATCGGGTCTTACCAAAAGCCATCAGAAGTCATGAAGTACCATTATGTCACTTCCCCTGTACCTACTAATCCATTACTTCTTATGGAAGGTGAATAACTGGATTTAATGGGATGTGACAGATTGCTGGACCCAACAATTTAGCAGTCTGAGAACTTGAACAGGCTTCATCAGTGAGGATTATACCATGCTTTTAAAAGGGGACATAAATGATCGGACTTAAAAGCATTAGCCAATCTCTCTCTCACGGAATTAAACCACTTTTCCATACCCACAGCATCCCACAGTGATCGCCTATGAGGTTAATGGTACCTTCTTTAAATATCAAAGATGACAACTGTCAGACAGAAAATACTGCCCTGGATGACCTATGGGTCTGTTTGTTCCTGTGGTGCAGATGGGATGTGAAAGAGGACCTTTGAAATACTTTTCAAAGTATTTTTTTCAAAGTACTTTTATGGGTAGGTTCACATTCCAAATATAAATTCCTATACAGTTACTTGGAATACAGGCAAATATGTTTAATCCCTTCACCTCTTCACCTGGAGAGGGCATTACACTAAACAAAAAAGAAAGGCACATGTTGAATTGACAGCAGCCATATGTCAGAACAGGTGCTTTCATTTGCAGACCAAAAGATGTTTACCCAGTGCTCTTAAACACTAGCTTTCTACAACACTCAGTGCTGTGTTCTGTTTCAGGCCCTACATTACAAGAATGAAGTGGCTGAACTGGACACTATTCAGAGAGCTGGATGAATGCTCAAAAGGCAGGAAAACATGACCTAAGGAAATAGATTGAAAGGAATGGATTGTTTAGCCTAGCAAAGAGGAAATTGAGGGTGGACATGACAGAAATCCTGAAATATGTAGGAGGTTGCTGAAAGGAGAAAGGTAGTAGATTTTTCTGCATACCCATCTGGGTTAGGTCAACAAGCAATGGACTTCAGTTGTCTTTAGGGAGATAAAGATAAATTGTCAGAGAAAAAAACAGTATTCACAAGGCTACTGAAATAGACATGAAATCTTTATTATTGGAAAGCTTGGGGTTGGTTGAGGGGTTTTTTTAGAATATGAAAAAGCACTGCTAGGATGGACTTGTATGGAGCAGGAACATGGACTAGGTGAGAGTCTCTGGAAGTCCCTTAAGCCCTGTTTTCTGTGATTCACTGTGCTACAGGATTCACCCCACAGCTGTGGCTCCCTGGCCATAACCTCATCACTTTACTGAATGCAGTGGCAAACATCAAATTGTCTGTCAGCTTAGCTATTGCAGAGATGGCAGTGATGGTACCAGTGCCTTAGTTCCAGATAAGCTTCCATGTATGTTGTTCATAACACTTAGACTTGGGGCTCTTTTTTCCCTGTTTTACTTCAATAGTTGGGAAGAATTGGGATTTACTTACATTTGCATGCAGCTGAAATGCATGCATGAAAGCTGAAAGATTTCAGGGCACGTTTCTCTCAGAAGGAGCTGGAGTCCAACAGCTCCCAGTTTTTGAAGATTTGCTTGCTTTGCTGTTGAGCACACTGACATTAATTCACAGATCTGAATGTTCAAGTGCTACAAGATCATCTCACCTGGCCTTCTTTATTTCATCTTTCACTCTCCTACTGAGACAAATCAAATCTGTTTTCTTAAATATATTCAGCCTTTTCCCTTTGCTTCTAGGGAAGGGGAACAGCACTTATTTTAGAATGACCCAAAGAGAATCCACCCAGAATAAGTGTTAAATACATTAGCAGGATCAGTTCTTAAAAAGGAAAGTTGAACCAGGAAAGGAGTTTAGTGGCTTTTCTTTAAGGGATAGTGAATCTTTTCATGTCAGCAATTTACTTTGCTTTGTCATATCTGTCTTCCTTGAACTGCACAGGACTGTTTTTATTTTGAGTTCCATTAACGAATCCAAAGCGGAAGGAGAGCTGCTACATTAATCAATAGCCAAAGGAAATAAATCTCTGCTCTTTCCTGCAAATGTGCTGCTGCACGATGTGCTTTCTTTGGGAGAGTTTTATTCATGACAGAAGCCAGCCATCTGCTGGAGTGCTGCTGCAATAACCCTTTCTAGGACTGAAGGACAGACCTGCTTGATGTGTGAAAAAAATCCAAATTTTGCTTCAAACTTTATGAAAAACAAACAGCTTGGAAAAGAAGGTGGGGAAACTCTGCATAGACTTCTTAAGAGTAGGCCATTAGATAGGTATTAAATGCTGATGGAGATGAATATGTCTGTGATGAGCTGGGATAGAGCACAAAAAGTTAAGCACAGATTCACTATCTGTCAGCATGGTGAAAACCCAACCAATGAAAACCAGAGCACTGAACCAGCTGCTGCTCAGACCTTCAGAGGAGAAGGACTAGAACATTGTCCTGGTGTGGAACCCCCCAGGAGGAGCCAACCAAAGACACTCCTTCCCCAGAAAGCCATGCTACGTGAACAGTTTGTTGCCTAAAGGGGTCCAGGACTTACCATGGGAAGAGCATTTTGGGACTGTGTAAAATCTAGAATGGAAGGTTTTAAGGGGATTATGCAAATGTGCAAAAGATATTATGGGATATTTAGAAGAAGAACCAAAGGTGGGGAAAGGCAGGGATTGAGGTGAACTAGGGAGAAACAAGAGCAGGGAAATGAAAAGGAGGTGGACATGTGTTAACATGTTACTGGTGAGTATATTTCTCACACAGACCATGCTTGATCACTGCAGTCTATCCTATATCCTCATGAAATCCTATTTCCAACTACTGTCTCTATACTAAGTGTGCATGTGTGTCGTGGTTTAAGCCCAACCGATAACAAAGCACCACAAAGCTGCTCATTCATTCCTCCCCCCTGGCCACGGTGGGATGAGGAGAGAATATAAAGAAACGCTCGTGGGTCGAGACAAGGACAGGGAGGGATCACTCACCAATTATGGTCACGGGCAAAAGACAGGCTCAACTTGGGGAAGAAACAAAATAAATTTAATTTACTACAAATCAAAACAAAACAAGGATCTTGGGAAGTAAACCCAAACCTTAGAACACTTTCCTCCCACCACTTCCTCCTTCCCGGCTCAACTCCACTGTTGATTTTCTCTAACTCCTCTCCACCAGTGGACAGGGGGACGGGGAATGGGGGTTGGGGTCAGTTCATCACACATTGTCTCTGCTACTCCTTCCTCCTCAGGGGGAGGACTGCGCACTCGGCCCCTGCTCCACCGTGGGGTCCCTCCCACAGGAGACAGTCCTTCATGAACTTCTCCAACATGAGTCCTTCCCACAGGCTGCAGTTCCTCACAAACTTCCCTGGCGTGGGTCCTTTCCACGGGCCGATCTTCAGGCCCAGCCTGCTCCAGGGCAGCCTTCCCCAGGGAGCGGCAGCCATCTTGGGGGGCCTCCATCCCCCTGCTCCGGCGTGGGCTCCTCTCTCCCCGGGCTGCAGGTGGGCTTCTGCTCCCCAACTCCCCTCCGTGGGCTGGGGGGGGACAGCCTGCCCTCTGGTCTCACCACGGGCTGCGGGGGCATCCCCTCCTCCCCGCCTTCCTCACTGACCTCGGGATCTGCAGAGGGGTTCCTCTCACATCCCACTCCCCTCACTCACTGCAGGTTCCCCTCTTAAATCTGTTCTCCCACAGGTGTTACCACCATCACTGATGGGCTCGGCCTGGGCCACAGGTGGGTCTGACTTGGAGCCAGGGAAGCTTCTAGCAGCTTCTCACAGGAGACACCCCTGTGGCCCCCTCCTCTGCTACCAAAAAACTCTGCCACACAAACCCAAACATGTCAATGCTAGTGAGCTGCTCGCAGGTGGGATAAGAGGCCTGGGTGCCAGCAACTGGAGGAGACCATGGTCCAGGGGACGGACACTGGGCAGGATGGGGGTCCCAGCTGCAGGAGAGACCCCCATCATGTGTGTATATTCCAACAGCAGCCTTCAATCCTGATCAGCCAGAGTGGAGGAGAGGATTGAGCCATCTTTGTTCATGTTTCTGAGAGTGCTGGGTTTGTTCATGTGGATGTCAAGAAAAATAAAAGCAATTTCTGTCTGCATTAGTCTGTGTGTGTCTGGGCATGTGTGGAGTCTGCAATGTGTGTGTGTATGTGTATGCGTGTGTGTCTATTGGGAACACATGCTCAGCCTCACTTCAAGCTGGACCTGGGGACACAACCACAGCAGCCTCGCAGCTATTAGGCTGAGAGAGGAGGAAACCCTCTGGGTCCTGAGACTCAGCAGGTTTGGCTGCCTTTGACAGAATGGGAGTGAAATTCCAAGTCTGATCCTTTGCTAACTAAGGCCAGGGGAGAAATTATCAAATGCACCTAAGTGACTTCACAGCATGTATTCAGTTTTCAAAGGTAAATGAAGGAGGAAGAAGGAGGCAGGTGGAATGAACTGACCATCACATCCAGCTAGGAAACTAGGACTGTGTTTGTACTCTTTTCCTAATGGAATCTGTAGCTCCTGGTCCCAACCTCATCTTTACTACTTGCCACTATGGCCAGGTGAAGAACGGATTAGGTTATCTCCACCCGAATGCTCTGCTCTTTGCTCCAAATTTCAAGTTGCTATTTAGTAATGGTGTAGGAAGCCATATCTCAAAAGTGAAAGGCTGAATATACCTTTCAGCTGAATATATGCCTTTCAAGGCGAAGCTGATTAGCATCTTTACTTGGGTAGAGAGGTGGACCCCATTAGCTAATGGGGCTGAAATAATAATGACTTGCTTAATAGTCTCTGGCAGGAACCTGGTGCAGCACGGCTTAGAAATGAGAGCTTGATGATAGGACAAACTGGTTGATTTACCAAGTGAATTACCACTGGAAGCGCACCCAGACCTCAAACTGTGATTTTTAACTTAACACCAAAGTTTACTTCCCGCCCACACAACGCTGGCTTGCTTACATTTTCATTACCTTCCACTGACAGATCTCTAAAATGAGAAAATGATGAACAGGGGAAACCTGGTGATGGAAAAACATTAATTGAATTAAAGACATGAAAAAGGACGCTCGCTTTCAAGAGGAAAAAGAAAAAAATCTTCCACACCTCTGTTCCTAATACAGCAGTCTTGGGTTGCTGGGACTAAGGGGTTATTAAAGGTGGCTTTACATTCTGCTGCTTGTGGATATAGAGATTGCTTTGCTGGTTGGGTAACTAGACCAGGGACTATCACTGGGTTTCCCATCTGCAGAAGAGTGGTAGCATTTCTATCTGTGCATCCAGCTTGGCATTGGCATGGCCACTGCGGCTTTTCACAGATGGCAAAATAGTCTCGAAACTAAAATATGGCCTCTGGAAAAACAGTAAATCCAGAGCATGGTCCCTGTCATCCACTTGAGTGTCTTGGGACAACTCTGGAGTCTACTGGGTGTATGAGGTGTCCATGCCCAGGCGTTGGCAGCAGGAGCTGCCGGGTGGCCTCTGTGAGGAGAGGCCGGGGCTGCCCCGTGCCGGACACAGATGGTTCCAGCCAGCTTGGAGCGGTGGCCGTGGAGAGCCCGGGCGGGAGCAGGTTGTCCCTGAAGGACTGCAGCCCGGGGAAGGGCCCGCGCTGGAGCAGGGAGACGTGGGAGGAGGGAGGAGCGGCCCAGAGGGGCTGGGGGGGACCCACCGCAACCCCCGGCCCCGGCCCCTGAGCCGCCCGCGGGGGGACACGAGTCGGGAGGGAGGGGGTGAAGGTGGGAATGGGAAAGACCCTTGGGTGGAGAGAAGGTGTTGTTTTAATCTTTTTGTCTTTGTTTCTCACTATCAGAATCTATTTTAATTGGAAAAAAAAATAGTTTTCCTTTCTTCAAGTCTATTTTGCCCTGACAGTAATTGGTAAGTGATCTTCTTTTCCTCATCTCAATGCACAAAGTGGAAATGGAAATATAAGGAGAAAAGCTCCCCCAAAACTTTCATTTTGAGGCAAATTAACACAAATTAACTCCACACTTCCTTCTCCACTAAGTGATCAGTAATCAAGTAACTACTTTTCAACATTTTTTCCCCCACCCTCCCATGCTAAGTCTGCACCTACATCTTAAAATGTGCAGCCTGGATAAAACGAACACTAGCCAAACAAGTCAGCCGAGTATCCTGAAGTCAGGATTGCAGAGAGAATGTAGCTTATACAACCCGAGTGAATTTCACCTAGGACATTTTGACTTTTGCTTTTGAGATGTTTTTAGTGCCCCCAGTCTGAGCTATCTCTCACTGTCCATTTGACTTTCCTCTAACATACAGAGTAGTACTATTAGAATAAATCCCTGTTTACGTTTCTGTCAGGAGTTGGATAGGTGTCGCTGCAGGAGGCCTAAGAAAAAAAGATTGCCTCAGAAATTTACTGATGTCCTGCTGATAGATTACCATTGACTCCAAAACCAAACAAAAAGTCTTGGTCACACCAAGACCTCATGTGCTCTTTGCTCGTCTCAACTTTATTGGACTTTTTGGATCTTTCTTGCTCTGAAAACTTGGCTGATGCTTGCACGCTACTTTCTGTTCCTTACTGGACCAGAAACACTCAAAAGGCCTTTCAGAGCTTCTGTTCCTATTTCCAGCAGGAATTAGCAAGAAAAGAAGTATGAGGAAGAAAAATGCACTATATATTGTGTACCTCTAACAGCTCGTAATTTGGGTTTGCTTCTGGGTTTAGCTGGAGGCTCCACACATCCTTTGTTTTAACTGAACCAATTTCAATTTCCACCACTAAAATAAATTTCTGGAGACAGAAGAAGTGTCAGCAGCCTGCCCAGGGTAGAAGGCTGTGTACTCAAGGAACAAAGTTAAAAGTACTCTCTGCTAATGATTTTCCAGCACTGCTCCTTTTATTGACTTTACTGCTGCAATTGCCTGAAAGCATGTCACCCCCAGGGCCTCAGTGAATATTCAGAAGAAATGATTATGTTTAAATTCATATCTCTCACAAACTGAAAATTAAGGCAACCTGTTGGTACAAACGGCCTGAGAGCATTAGCACATTGATCCCAAAGGCAAGCATGGTGCCAGCTCATTTCTGAAGTTATAAGGCTGTTTTCCAAGAGTTTAATGTGCCCAGGTTACACAAGATGGAGAAATCAGAGCCAGCATTTACGCTCTCCCAGCCCCACAGTGACAACTAGAAATCCCAGTTTAGAATAACAGTATTTTCCCTACTGCTGCTAATTGCTGAGCTGTTCTGGAAAGAACCCTACTGCTGCTTAAACTCCAAGTCAGTCAGTACCAGTGGGATCACAAACTCTAGTGTGGGATTCTGCTCCCTGTGATTCGCCCCAGAGAAGTGCATGGACGGAGTCTAGTGCAGAGTCTTTCATTCGTTATTAGTGGGCCCGACTCAGGCTCCTCCAGACTTGCATGAACTACTAGATAGAGACTTTGACTGGGATTTTAAAAACTTCCAGTCTTCACAATTTGAAGAGACAGGGAAAATTTTACAGCAAGCACGAATGGCAGTCAGAATGAGGACACTCTCTGGAGACCTTTTTGGTTCCATGTTTCTGGTTCTTATCTTTCCATTCCTCTACTCTGTTGATGACTGCATTGTCATTTCCTATAATTCTCCACCAAATCCATATGGCAATCACTGACAACCTAAGGGCAATTGCAAAGGGAATCTAATAATAAGTAATAATAAAGATAAAAAAATCTTAGTCTGCTGTTCCAGGTTCTCACTTCTAAAAGCTTTCCTGAATCTCTTCTCTGTTGTTTTGCCTTCCATTTAAGACTGCTGCAGGCTGAAAGGAGAAAGAACTGCAAACACCCAGGCAGTGTCTCCAGGGACGTTTCTGCACATTGTTGGGGACAGCCAAGACATTTGGCTGTTTCATAGTGTTCCCATCTGTTTCAAGTCATGACTGGGATCCAGTTATCTCTGGGTTGTCCTCTTCACACTTCCAGTCAGCCACCATGTCTGGCTCTAGAGGTCTATGAATCAATCAAGAATTTGCCCTTTTTTCCTCATCCCAGGAAGCATTATTCTGCTGTGCTGTGAGTCCTGTAAAACTCTGCGGGATAGAAGGTGCTATTTATGGAATATGCACTTTTCCTAAATTAGATAATTGTGCCACTAGCCTGCAACTTTTGCTTATGACTCTGATTTGGAAAGGATCTCACTGTTCTACTTGCTCTGTGTTTGTTGTGCCTGCCCACTGTCTCTTTATTTTACATTGAGGCTAAAAAATCTTTGGACTGGAGACCATCTTCATGTCCTGCTTTTCCACAGCCTGGGAGAAAGGGATGGAGCTTGCTTTTGCAATACAGAAAAGAAATTACCTCCTGGGTTCCTGAGTTGCAAAAACATTGGAAGTAAAGGCAGAGAAGTGGAATATGCAATCAAAGAGGTTTTCTCTAGGAACCACCTACTGATCACATACATGGATATGAATCCTAAAAGCACTATTTCTTCCTTTATGAACTTTATTTATGTAAGAATGGATCCCCCTCATTATTTAGTTGCTAGATTTTTTTCCTTTATACTCAATGTTTGAGAATGTTTTTATGGGTCAATTAGATCTCAGCTCTACTGATTGTGTCATTCCTAGTTCAAACACATTACTGGGTCAGTTTTTCTCTGATGTCAGTCTGAAGACAAAGCAACTGAATTGACTTCAGGGAGTGATACTATATGTACAGCATGTAAATGGGAGCAAAGCTTGCTTCCCCTCCACAATACCCATCATGATGTGGCCAGAGTTCTCTGCCAAAAATCCCTCTTTTGCCCTAATCTTGCTTTTTCAATGGGATTCTTCTGAAATTACATTTGCCCTCTAATTGTTATTTTATGTGTTATTTATGTGTGCACAGGGCTGCTTTTTCATTACTCACTTTATACGCTAACAAGCATTAAATAACATTAAGTCACACCTATTTTACTAGTAAAAGGCAACATTTTGGGAGCATCCTGCTCTAATAGCTTGGATAGGTATGAGAGTTCCCCTGATGCTCCCACAGTGAAACAATACTCCATTGTGGAAAACATTTGACTATCATCATATTTCAGACTGAATAGATTTAAAACCATAGAAGAGCAGAAGGACGCACGGATTCAGAACAGGGAGTGGAGCATGATACTCCCTAGACTGCTCTTCCAGCTAATACTGGCCAGGCATTTCTAAACCAAAGCCACCATTATTCTTCAGTGTACAGAAATCTAAGGGTGAAGCCCAGATTTTTCAAGTATTTGTATCATGTCACAGAGCCCACTGTGTTCCTTGAAACCTTGATACCGTAGTTTATTGCCTTTATAGTTTAGACACACTTTAACATGATGGAAGTACAGTCAGTCACCAAATGAATGTGTTGTTCCCTGCCCTTGCGTCCTTCATGCTGACACAAGCACTGTTGAAGCCATTCAGTAAATCAGGACTGGGACAGATCCCAGTTGAAAACTCATCTTTTGGGGGAGTTTGCTAGGTTAAATTCCCTGTTCCAGGTCACTGTGCCACTGTTTGAGAAACAGTGCCAACACAAGAGGGTGGTGGGAAGGTGTAACCAGCACAAAGAGCCAGGACAGCATGCATTTATATTGGACAGCAGCCTGAGTTAAAATGCTGTACCCAATTCCTGCATGAATTTCTCAAGATTCGGCTTCCACTAAATTTATTTTTTTGTTCTTCTTCTTCTCAAAGAACCTTGGATAAACTACAGGTCAAACTTCTTCCCTGTCACATGGAAACTAAGTTTCCCAGAATTCAGATTAGCCTTCTAGCACTTTTCTAATAAGTGAACATTGTTTTTGAAGCATGGCACACAGAGCATGAAATTCCATGTAAAGCTGGACACTGGATCCTGGAGACACCATTTCAGCAATGAACTTGCTAATGCTGGAGGTGGAAAAGTTTTTTAGTCCTTTCCCCTAATCAGAAGTCTCTTGCCCGTGCATCCAACAACAATTTGCCACTGCAGCCTCAGGAAAAAGCTGGGACCTCTAAGTCCTTTTCAATCTCACCGTTTTACATTTTTAAAGCAATGCTTCATCATTTGTTCCTAGGCACATGATTTAATGCATTTAGTTGCATTAAAGTGACCTTCCCATAATTCCAGACAATTGCAGGTTGTTCATCCTAGTTGAGTTGTCACTGTATTTCCAAGGCAGTCATCTCAACCAAGTGGGCTCAAACACCCATTTGAGGAACCTTCTTACATCATGGCTTAATGAAGGGCAACAGCTTCTCACATGAGCCAGGCCAAACTCAAGAACTGAGCTGTTCTTTCATGCCATCCCTCTTCTACTGTAAGCTGCAAATCTTAGTAGCATTTTCTTTGAAGATCACATTAATGCTGTCTGCAATACTGTCTGGCTGGGAACTTGTGAGATGCCACCAAGACACATTGGGATTGCAGTTTCATAATCACAATTAAGTAGGTGCAGTGAGTCAGAGATGCAGTTGAGTTTATGAGTTAAATTACTGCTTCTCCTTACTGCCCAGACATCACAAGCAGGACATATCTCTTGCATTTTTTATTCCTGTCTTAGCATCTAATTTTAATTCTTTGCTTTGTGTTGAACTATTACAACTTATTCAACTTGAATTACCTGGCCTGCATAGTTTTGAGCCCTCATTCCCCAGTTACTCTCACCATAGAAAATTGACAGAAAAAGCTGGTGGCAAGTCACAGGGTGACTGATTTGTATAAGTTCTGCTACCTGGCCATAGTTTCAATCCTGGTAAATGTCTGTTTTCTCTTCAGCAAGAAATACTCAAGGATGAATTCCAGAAGAAACTCTGGATGTTGGCTTTTCTCTTACTAAGAGAACAATCAAAGAACATGTCATCAAAAAAAGTTTCACATTTTCTGGTATTATTGGAATGCAGAAAAAAACTGAAATAGTTTTCAAGACCTCGTCTGCTCTGTCTTTGTCTTCATCATGTACATAAAGAATAAAAGGCAAAAGTAGGTTTACCTCTTTTCTATAATGAAGGTGCTTTGTTCTTCTTTTCTCTCCTCTTCTCTCATCAACCCCAGCATGTTTAAAGGCTGATTTCTGCTATTTCTAGCCACCTTCTGTTTTTCCAAAGGCATCCATGTATTTTTGCCAACTCTTGTAATTTTATTGTAAGTCTTGCCATTGTTTAAGTCCCAGCTTCTAAGATCATTCGATAAGCAGCAAAGACCACCTTTACTAAAAAACAAATCAAGCAAACAAACAAGTGAACTACCAGAAGACAGTGAACATCCTAATTTTGGCAGTAAAAGCCATTTATAAAGCAAATCTCATTACATGTTAACCTTATTAATAATATTTGCACTGTGCTAGCATCTCTGGCACCTTGTTATAACAGCTGTTTAAAAAGACACAGAATAGCTTTTGCTCCCTAAAAAGATTTCTGAGACTAATTTGAGACTGTGCATGCTTGGTTTATTTTGCATTATACATAAAAATAATACTCAGTTTTCAAAAGATGATGATGATCTTAAGAGGTGACCAAAGGTAAACAGGTAAAAAGTGCAAGACAGAGCTGCTTGAGACAAGAAAATGAAAATACAAGTATTAGCTGTTCCTCCCTTTATCAAGAAATTGGGAAAGAACAAACAGAAGTAGGTCTGAAGAAATCAAGGAGAAGCAGTCATCTATTAGATGCTGCCTTCTGAAGGATTCAGTGAATTTCTTGACACTAGCTGTAAGACAATTGTAAGACAATGAAGAAGAATCAGTGCAAAGTGAAAAGTTACTTTTATTGTACATTTTTGCACTACATGGCTTGGTTAGCAGCCCTGCAAGTGGACAACTGAAAAGATAGAACATACAACATAAGAAAATAGAGGTTGAAGGACATTACAGATCATCTGGCCCTTGTTGTGTCTGAATGAAGGATTAACTCTTCCAAAATCATCCTTGGCAGGTGTTTGTCTAATGTATTATTTAAAATTTCAGTGACAGAGATTCCCATCTCTGTAAACAGCATTCTTCAGTGTTTATTGTCCTTAAAAGTATTTCTCTTTTTCTGACTTAAATGTCTCTTGCTAAATCTTAAACTAATTACTTTTTCTTCTGCCAACAATAGATATGAAGAACATTTTAGTCTTGTCTTTCTGAAACAAACTTGCCACAGCTGACAGTGGGAGGGCTGTATTCTCAGGAGAAAATGACATTATTTCTTTTCATCTTGCCCCAGACACAGTATTTTCTAGGTTCCTGTTTTTCTCTTGCTTGGTTCCTCCACCCAGTCCCCATGCAGATTTTTCCTGCATGGTCCATGTGTGTCTTGAAAAGTTATACTCCATGATGGACTCAGGACTGTTGCTGGGGCCTTTCTGGCATTCAGCAGAATAGGTTGATATTTGCTGTATGACCTACTTGTTTGAGCATCTCAGAAATGACAGAGATTTTCAACAATACTAACTTATTTTCACTTTGTGGTTTACTAGTGTCTCCAGACACTCTTCTGAAGAATTCTATCTAAGCAGTCAGTCTAAAACATTTTACTGAGGAGCTGCTGTGTCTAAATCTGCTATGCATTACATGGTGCATGATATTCAGTCTTCATCTACCTGGATGATGTCTCCCAAGGCCATCCTTCGAGTAGACTGCCTCCTCACAAAAGAGGCTTCATCCATTTCCCCTTGCTTTGCTCCTCGTTCCTTCTGCTTTTTGGACACATTTTCAATAAGCTTGCTTGCATCACTGAGGGTTTTTTGTGTTCGTTGACCTGCAGATTTCTGCTTGCCTTCTCCCACACTTGGATCCATGACCTTTAAGGGTTTGGCTTTCCCATGGTCTTCCTGCTGCTCTTTCATGTGCCTTACTCTGAATCGGCACCGAGAAACATTCTGGCTAGGATCAGGGATGCTGTCAGGGCTGTTAGACTCTTCGTGCATGTCAGATACCCGGAGAGTGGGGATCAATGGCTTACAGAGTGTCTTGGGAGCATCTTCAACACCTGGTCGTTTAGTCAACTTTGAGGTTGTCTCTGGAGGCAAAATAATTTGAATTTCTCCCAGGGGTTTGCTGCATTTAGGGGGTAGAAGATCATCTTTATTCTCCAGAGCAGCCATCTCACTCAGCTTTATCTTTTGAAGGTTTTCCAGCTCCCCCTGAGCCAGATTCTTTACCCTTTTCACATGGGGTTCATTGCTGATGGAGTTGATAACCGTCAGCTTCTGAGCAGCCATTTGGGTTTCTCTCTGGATACTCATAATCTTTTTGAGCTGGGCTTCTTTTACTTCCACAGGGATCTCCAGAGGGGCCAACTTCACCGGCCTCTTCAGGGTGACATTCTCTGTGCTACACAAATCGTTTGCATCGTTTGCACGATGCAGGCTGGGAGACAAAGCACCCTCTTTTTTCACCTTTTCTGGCCACAATTTTTTCTCTCCCTGGGATAGCCTCTTCTCTGAAATTTTTGGAGAAGGAGGTTGGAAACTAAGGTTTCTATGTTCACTTCTTGGGTTCCCTCCCGCCAAGACGAGAATGGGATTTTTCTTAGGCTGCAGGTTCACAATGGTGACTTCACTGACAGTGCAGTTGTACTTGGACTTTTCTTCAGCCATTGGGGCAGCCTTAAAGAAAGCAAACGGATGTGAGGATCACTATCAGACATTGTATTAATCACCATTGTTAGGTTTTTATATGATGTTTGGGGGTTTGACAAGAGTGCAAGCTTGGTGTCCCTTGTCTTCTTATCTGGAGAATAAATAAGCCTGACAACTGAGCAATCAGGGCTTGTCTTCTCCCTGACTGTCACTAGTGCATCTCAAACAACATTACCATTCTTTCTCCCACTCTGTCCCAAATATTGAGTGTCCTTTCTTAACAGTGAGCAGCACCAGCCTGTACACTGCAATCACTAATTTAAAGAAAGCTTAGGACCTCCACAACACATGGAAAATAACACAGAATTTATGTTCTTCCTTGGGGAAGCTCCTAACTGAGGCTCAGGTGTGGGTCCTTCCCTTTTCCTTTGACATGCTGAGTGATGGGCATTTCTCATGATGGGGATCATCCACCTCACTCCTGCGCGTATACTGACATGTGCTTTATAGGGCAGGGGATGGATATTGTGATGAATACTGTGGATATTGAGCAGTTTCAAAAGCAATAATTCTGAGGTGCTAAGTAAAAGAACTGCTGAATGGCAGATGTGACAAACCTGAAGTTCATTTCTTGCCCTTGTTCAGAGAAATTTTATGTCATGGTTGGGAAAAGTTCCTCATTTTCATCAATAATATAAGCATCTCATTGTAAACAGGGCTTTGCTGTTCAATTTTCTAGGGCTGCGTAGGCAATGACGGGCTCATGGGTGCCATCAGGAGATGGGCTTTGTCCCTGCTTCTGCCCAAATGAGTAAGTCCTTTTCCCTAAGATCCCTTTTCCATTCCCACTCTCTTTTTCTTGTACAGACTGTACATTTTATGGGACAGTCAAGAGCAATATTCTTGACTGTATCTTGGAATTCTAGATCCTATTATCATGAAGATATTTTATTAAATGGTAGTATTAACTTGTTTTTCCTCTGACGAACAGACAACATGAGCTATTTTACTTCACAGCTCCTCTCATCTCGTATAATCAAATCTGCATTCATAATTCCTGTTCACTGACATTGGCGGGAATTTTTTTTAAGTATCTGAGCTTAGTATCATTGTAAAGTATCATTAAGGCTGCCCACAGCTCTGTAAATGTGAAGTGAAATAAAATAACCATAAATAAACCCTTGTCCTAAAATGCAGGTACATAAAGCAATGAGAGAATGAAAGCTCCAATGCAAAGTGAGGTATGGGAATGGAGAGGAAGAAAAGGTAAATAATATAGTACCTACGAATTATCATTTTTTAAAAGATCTTGGTTGAAAAGCCTTTTAGCTGTTTTTGAAAAGTGAATACCTGACTAATACCAAGCCACCTATCCAAGCCTATAGAACAACCTGCCTTGGCAATGCCTTTTTCTACCTATGGCCATCCTTTGGATTCACGCTAGTTTCAGACAAGAGTGATTAAGTGATTGGATCATTCTCTGCTGCATTGATCTGAGGAAAATTCAACCAAGTTAAGAAGGCTTGGAGAAATTTACACACCACCTAAATCCGATTGGAGTCCTAATGTTAATACACTTAAAGCCCATCCAAGGCTAATGTGCAAGATAAGCTGCATCCTCTGCTACCCTGCACACATTACTCAGTACCATCTCAGAATGTCCATCTGCTATGTATATACTCCTACTTACAATTTAATTAAGTAATTGGCCCAGTCTTGTGTAGGTAATTGCTCTGTGCCCAAAATTCCCTCTGCAGTCAATGAGAGACCCATACAAAGAATGACTGCTTCGGGTTCTCAGGATCAATGTATTATGACAGTGGTATTCTCAAAGGGACCACCAGTCTTTATTTAGCAACCACAACCTTCATGTAATTTAAATACTTTCCTTCCTAGTCACAGCTTGCTGATCCTTCTGATATAAACTGCACAGTAATGGAAGGGCAGAGACAGAAGGGTCACGGTACATTATTACTATTTTACTAAATTTATTGCATGCACTGTAGCCCAGTGACAAATTAGCATGGAGTGGCCT
Organism: Buteo buteo; assembly: GCF_964188355.1. Taxonomy (NCBI): domain Eukaryota; kingdom Metazoa; phylum Chordata; class Aves; order Accipitriformes; family Accipitridae; genus Buteo; species Buteo buteo. The sequence continues at coordinate 73,094,477 of NC_134173.1, forward strand.
CAGATCTAGGAAACTTGGTGTCCCCCATAAACAGGAATCCGATGACTCTCTACTTAAGCTATCTTAGTGCCCAGACTGGATGGTCCTCCGAGAGGTGCTTCTGCTATTTTTAGTTCATTTTGATATCAGGAGTCTGCTCATTGCAGGGCACTAAACACTTGGTTTATAGGCCAAAAGTAAGACTTGCAATAGAGTCTAAGAGAAATCTGATGCCATTTTGAAACTTTGTTCACCAGCTTGACGACTAGGTCAAGAGAAGGGATTGATCTGAGGTTCCTTTCCAGTCTTGGTCCTGAGCCTCTCTTGTTCTACAACTGATAAAACCAGACAGATTTAAACCAGCCTTGGGAGCCCTGAGGTTTTCTGCGGGTACGTACCTGGCAGAAATGGGGAACCAAAATGGGCCAAGCACATAGGATGTGCTTAGATATCCTGACAACCAGCTGGACTTTAACTAGAAAGTCAATCTGTCAGCAGGACAAAGCAGCAGGTTGTTGTGCTATCACAAAGCTCTGCAGGGCTTGAGATCCAAACCACTATTTTACGCAAGTCACTTCCTTGTATGTCTCCAAAGTGCTCCCCCTTTTCAGTCCTATCATGTGCATAACCACCAGGAGACAATACTGGGATTATAGTCTACATGACGTTGAAGGGAATCCTTTAAAAATCTCTGCTTCCTTTAAAAATCCCTGTTTTCTTAGTCACACGTGAAGTTTCCTCTCCTTGCTCAATGAAACCAAATCTATAGTACATTACATAAGAAAGAAACAAAACAAAACAAAAAAACCCCAACTCTAAATCCCAAGCTCTTCCTACATAAGAAAAAGCTTTAATCTCATTGCTGCAGGATAATCTGTAGTGATAAGCAGATGTTACACAACTCAGATGCTTTTCCTTCCCATCATCACGTGTATCAACCAATTGCTGCAGTTCAAAGGGGAGGACAGAAATACCTAAGAAAGGAAGTTCACAGATCAAATCCTCCAGCTTATCTGGTTGAAAGCTTGTCCCCAGAGTGGAATTTTTTGAGTTCAATTCCAAAATAAACACCAAGCCTTCAGTGTGCCTTAATTCTCCATGTGATGCCTGAAGCTCTGCTACTGAAAAGCCCTCTGGAACATGGAGATCCATTACACATGCTGTCACTCAACGGGGGAGAGAAGCAATTCAGTTTAAGCATCTAGGAATGAATGGCTTTGCTTCCACTGCAGATTCTGCATATACAGTAAATAGCTCAGGTCATTGTGAATGGACAATGCAACAAACAGAGCCAGCCCCCAAATAACTCCCAGAAAAGCCTTAAATATCTAGCCTTGCAGTACTGTCTGCTTTTGTCAGCTGACATAATGATCACACCTGCAATGTCAGAGACTTACAGCAATTTGCCATACCAGAAAAATTTAAGAAAACAATATTGTCTGTGAGGCAGTGGGTCCTAGGAGGTCAGATGGTCCATTGGTTTGGTGAAGCTAAAACATAAAAGTGTCTGTAATCAGCAGTACTGAAGACAATGCTAACATCACATTTAGCTGTCTTTGATCCCAAAACAACCAGGTACCAAGGTGGAGTGAGTGGGGGACTTCACACAAGTCCCTGTCGAGTCTCCTCAGTGCAGGATCCAGAGATCGTGTGTCATTCTGCCACAACTCTCATTCCATTGCACTACTAGTATCTTAAAACAACGATAGTGAGAAGAGTTTCAAAACAGAACAAAGGAAAGACAGCTGAGTGGTCTGAACACCAGCCCAGTATCAGGGAACCCACTTCAAATCCCTCTTCTACCACAAGCTGCTCATGTGATGGCAGGGAAGATGTTTTGTCCCTCTGTGACTGTGTTTTCCACCTGCAAACTTGTACTGATTCCCTCTCCTAACCCATAGGAGCTTTTGGGATGTAAGTGTACTAGAGAGTATAAGTTACTTAGGAACAGGTGAAATGGAGTTATGTTAGTTCCCCAAATAGGTTCAATTCCAGATAACTTAATTTTCAGAAAACAAGTGCTCTACACAGGCTGGTACCTGTTGAATAATCAAAGCATGAAAATATAATCACTTGAAAATTATGTCAAGTAATGCTAAACTTGTATGCAACATTTTTCTCAATGGTGCTCTGCCAATTTCTTTATATTTTGTAGGATTTTACATATTCTTAGTACAAGTTTTGCTTCACAGAGGACTTGGTTGACATTATGAGGTTTATTTTGTAGGTGAGAGAAGGTTTTGGACATGACTTAGTATTTGCAATCATTAACCTAAAGGAATGTTTTGTGAAAACATATTTAAAATTTGTTCATAAAGTTTGGGGGATCTTAAGAGGATTTACACCATTTCATACAATTTGGCACACTTTCATTCCCAATGTTATCAATGCTTTAATAGCTCCTCCCTGAATACACGAGGAGACCAGTCTGAGTTCTAGGAAACCTACAGCAGACCTGCCCTTGCAGGCACACACCCAATTTGCAAGTCACAGTCTCCACACTTCCCGCATGACTGCCAAGCCTTACTGAACAACCTAAGTCTTGGGAAGCTTCTTGTAGGGATTTGCGATATCACAGAAAAAAAGGGGAGGTGCAGAACTCCACTCCTGGACTTCTTATTGGCACTCTGTGATGACAAGTAAGTCATGTAAGCTAACTTTTCCAACTTCCACATCTAAATAGGGACATAGTTCCTTATTTAGACCAAGACAAAGATTTGTAAAAAATGAGCAACTAATATTAGACTTCTAAATTCAGATTTAAGATATAAATAAATGACCTGTTTTTCAACAGTAGCACTGGCTTTGCACTTCTTTAAATTCAGCCAAATTATTTAAGGATCTAAATCATAATTCAAGATTCTAGCTTCAGCTTCAAAAATCTTTCCCTCAACTGTCAGAATAAGGAGATTGATTTCCCAAAGTCCTGAGCACCTGCAAATCCCGGCCATTTCAACAAGACTGTATGAGAAGTAAAGGTCTGCATCTGCTGTTGGACCCATGCTGACTGGGGGGATGTGGGGGGCACATTACAGCAGTAGCCTAAATCTTCTCACTGCTGTGAGTGGAGTGAAGCAGAAATGAAAAATGCAATATCTCCTGCTAACTACCAGCTCCTGCTTAGGTTACATGCCCACAAAGATAGCAGCACGAGCAGAACTTGCAGAGACAAAGAGATTGAGCTCTTCCCTTGCCAGTTTTTCTTAATTTAGAGCTTGGCACTGTAAAATCCAGAGAGATGGAGCTATCTGCTACAGTGGAAGCTCATGTCTAGGAATTAATTTGGTAGCCTGCACTATCCCACTGATAACAGAGGCCAGCACCTTGGAGGCAGGGAGAGCAACTCTGCAATCATTCAATCTGCCTGTTCTCTGGATGCCACTCATCCATTGCACTCAGAAATACCCGGGGAGACAAGCACCTTTTCTCAGCTCTCCCCTGCAATATTTCATTCAGAACAGAAAAAACGAGCATCCCTGTCTTCTGAAAAGGAGGTGTCAGCAGTGCCATTATCTTTTCTGAAAACATATATAGGCTAGGAAATTCACTTCTTCGAAAAGAGACCCTCAAGCCTTCATATCCCATCTCTCCACAGCACTGTGGGGTCATTAGTCCTGCCAGAATTGTTCCTTTTTGTTTTGTTAGACCAATTAGGCACAAAGTGAAAAACTGGCATGACTACACAGGCTGGCAGTAAGGGCACATTTGGAGGTGCCCTTTGACAAGGACAATTTAATATAAAGAGGCTTCAGTACTAAAATCTTCCTGAATGCCCAGCTACAAGGCTAAAAGCTCCTTTCTCGCTTTCTTACCTCTTGCTACAATACGTTTTCGTTGCCACAGCTCCAACAGAAGGGGTTGAGATTGTTTCTAGCCCAGGCTTGCCTCATGTTTTATTTAGTGGGTTGCTTCCAGCATAGTCTCACCAGATTGGAGGATTCCCTATAGTAGGAAAGGCTTTGGGGAGGTATTTGTGAGCTATCTGAAGGCTGTGCACAGTGGACAAGAGTCAGCTCTGCACTCGTCAGCTGTTAGAGTCCAGTCAGAGCTGGATGTCTAGGGCAGCCTCAATAAGAATGGAGAATGACCAGTTCACGCTCTCTGAAAATAGGTTCTTCAGACAGTACCTCAGGTGGTGGGGTGACGTGTCTTCCAGGAGATCCCGTTCCCACTTCAGTGACTTTGAGGCTAAAGGTAAAGGAGGGAAACTCAGACTAGGGAGCCAGCAGTGGACTGGAGCCTGCAAAGGAGACTCTATCTCTTTAATGGCTTGCATGAGCCCTGGATATTTGTTCTACCCTTTGTGATAATTTTCTTACCCACATTCTCTATCTATTACTTCATACTGTCACTCCACGAATACATTTTTCAAATATTCCTATTAAGCTGTAGGCAGCATATAGTGTTATACCAGTATTGATGTTAAAGCAGAATTACCTGCTAGTCCTGTTAATCCGCTGATGCTTTGACAGCAGGGGTATTACAAATAGAGCTTCTTTGTAAAAAATGATTAAACATGACCTGAAAGTCCACAGCTTTCCAATTCCCTGAAAACTTACCATTTCCTTGTTGAATGCTGTAGCGTTTAAGGCCAGAAGAGTCAATGACAGCCCATCCTCTGATCCACTAATGACATGGATGTTGAAAGATTTTGATGTCACTTCTTTTATCCTCAAGCCTATTATCTGACTCTTCTCCCTTTCACTCTTCAAACAGAAGCTGCTTTATAAAGCAGTGCAGTGGGCAGGCAGGGGATGTAGGAACTGTTACTACTTTTTCCACGGACTTGCTCCACAGCCTTAGACATGTCACTGAACATCTCTATGCCTTGCAATCAAGGGATGCCCTTTAGATATTTTGCAAGAATTGAGAGTCTACTAAATCTGCTGCATTGCTCGGGAAAATCACTGTATCTTCTTCCAACCTAAATTTACCTCTAGCTTCAGCAGGACACTGGTTTATTCCATTCTGCCCAATGGTCCTAAAGCTGCGCAGTGTTATTCAGCTCCTGTGCTCAGCTCTGGGAAGGGCTACATTTCAATGACGTGTGGATCCCTGCACCATTTGGAGACCGCTGTAGGACCTTCCAGATGGTAGGCAGAATACATTAATCTATGTCATGAAAATTTAATTCCTATGAAGGTAATAAATTGTTTATGTATAAAATAGGCAGGACTAATACATTAGCATTCAGGACTGAATCGCACCAGGATACAGGCACACACAGCTCACAATGAACTCAGCTTTCTGGCTGTTATAACAAGAATCAATTAACAGAATTATTAAGTGCAGATACTCTGTATTTGGATAGAATATGCCAACACACTAGCTACTGCACTGTTAAAACAACCCGCCCCTCTCCATAGTAAATTTAACTCAATCGTAAGAAACCAGCCATGATTTAAGAGAGAAAAAACTATAATAATAGAGAGAGCATGTAACAGCATGGGCTTGCTGCTACATTTGCATTGACGTCAGAGCAAACAAGATTAAATGAAGGCAAGCACAGCTACAGAAATGTGACCTTAAACGCAGCACCAGTGTTGCAGATATTGCCAAAATCTTAGCTGTAACTCCACCTGGTTTGCTGACGTAGCCCTAGAGATAATGTCTTCAATAAGCAGCTGAAGATCCCTGTGGCAGCTGGCACAGTGAGAGCTTTGCTCATTTTTGAGCAAAGGGCATATTGCTACAGAGAAGAATCAGGATGGGGCAGAAAGGATCCAGCTGGCATGGTCGTCCACAAGGAACCACTGAGGCTGGCAGAATTTGCAGCAGCCTTTTAGCTGCTATAAGCTCCGCTGGGCCTGCTTTGGCCTCTGCCTAGTCCAGGATTAGGGAAAAGGCAAAAAAAGACTTGATCTCATTTTCCCAGTCACTCACTCTCCTTCCCTTTGCCCGTTGTAACCTTGAAACTTTTGAGATCCAGTCTTGGAAGGCCCAAGCGACATAGAGAACCAGGCTGCTGGGAACAATGGTTAATGGCACCTTCAAAAAGCTAGGAACAATTGCAGCTAAAAATCTGTTACCATAGGAGCAAAGCCCATTCAAGTCTACCCATTCAAATAAAGCATGATTACATGGTGACATTGCCAAAACCTGTACCACTGTTCACTGAACAATAAATGGAAAAATCATCCCAAGCTAAGAAAAAAATTCTCTGGCAAGAGAATTTCCCTTCAAAAAAACTAAGCAGATAGATCCCAGTCTTCCCAGATGCTGTGACTTAGAGTATATGAATGTGTTTCCTTTGACTTAAAGGATGGGATTACCTGCTGTGCATCATTTAAACCTCTCAAAACCAGGCTGAATTGGGGTATAAATGATTTAATGACTTCACTGGGTCTCGCTGCTCTCACCATCATTTCACTTTACATTTACTATAAAACAGATTCCACTTTGGATCTGCAGGGCAAAGCACCTTTCTAAAGATTCAAATGGAATCAACCAGAATAGCAATTTCAGATTAATTCCCCTATTTAGAGAAGATAATCCAAACACAAAGATACCTTTTCCTTCATGTCTCTCTATAGAGGAGTTGTTCTGGAATGGTTAAAGCATACTGGGAGAGCTTTGGTAGACAAGTTACACTGTAATACCTTTGCCAATCAATTTGTCCCAGCTGAAGAAAAACTGAAGATAGTTTATCTGTGAACTACTGAGGATTAAATTCTTATCACATTTCTTCCTTGCGGCATCTCTGTCTAGCTACAGCCAGCTGGGCATTTTTGTGTTCCCTGCAGCTTAGACTCCATAATATAACCAGGTAGGTTCCTTGGTGGGGGGGCAAAGATGTAATAATAAAACTTAGCCAAATAACTTCATTAGACTCAAGACTGCAACAAGATGCTCCTGTTAACACTCAGTACCAGGCCAAGCAGTGTGCTATGAGGAGCTAAAAAGCCTTTCAAAATTTTGTTGCTGCTCCCATACAGGGTTCATGGACCTTGCTCGCTTTCTGGTCTTGTTTCAGGCTCAACATTCAGCCAATATTTTCTGGAAGGGCAGGTGCTTTTGAGAGCTTCTTGGATCGAGTTTCAGGATCTTGTATTACTTTCTGATCCCAGCATGAAGAAAGGTGGGGTTTTTGGTTTTGGTTTAGGTTTTTTTACCCATGCAGCTTTATGGATGCAAATACCTCTGAAGAGATATTTGGCTTTGATGGTGGTGGGTTTGAAAAAAAGCAACACATCTCTAATCAAACTGCACCAAGCAATTTTCCCCATCCTTAGGAACCCAGCAAGCTAAGCTGTGTTATGCTACCTAGCTTACTGCTAAAAGGTCATTGAAGATTTGATCGTTCCTTCACTGCATTTCTTCTGTCCTCTCTTTGACATGTAGGACACAAATACTGTTATTGTATTAATTGCAACAGGTCCTGTTTTGAAATCTTAGAATAATTATCTCATGCAGAACTTGCTGTTCCGGGCCACATGGATCACTGATAGTGTCCTGGAGACATTTAGTGTACCGTTGAATGTCCATACAGCAGCAGTTTTCACTTCTTCTGAACCATGAGGTATGAGATCTTGGCACTTGTGACTTGTGCTTTTGAGCATTTTCTAGTCCATCAGTCACAAGTCGCTTTTTTGATTCAACATTTAGGAGCTGACTTTACTTAATCTGGAAATGTAAAGAGACCCTTTGCTTCACTCTGACTCTGTGCTCAACTCTTGGACAAGAGACAACCAACTTTAAAACAGACAAAAGCTCATTGCAACTACAGCACTGGCTCCACCCTTTGTCTCCTGACTTACAACAAGCCATTTACAGTTACTGGAATAAGGAGCACCTATTCCACCAAGCCTGGGAGCATCTGAATCTTTATGTGTTAGTGTCATTCCATTGATTCTGCCAATGAATAGTAGAGCCTTACTTGCAGATGCCCCCATTAGTCCAAATGTGCATGTGGGAGGGGGATCCATTCATTTCCTTGTGCACTTTCTGAATTCAGTCCTGCCAGCTCCCTAGGAATTTTGATGACCTTACTCACCTCCCTCTATTTTATTTATTTTTCTCTTACTTATTAATATTGCTTTGCACTCAGGAGTTAAGAAGGAAAAGAAAACAGCTTTTCTCCTGATAGTTAAATACATTTCACTGCAAAGAACAAACAAAGCTTAGAAAAATAGCCGTTTTCCAGCACAATGCCAGGACTAAGGCAGGCTTGTGCTTCTCCTGGTAAGCTGCTCTCCCTTGAATTCATAAGGACCTCTTCGCCTGCTACAAGAGCAGCTGGGCATGGAGGCAATTCCAACTTTTCTGTAGAGCATAGTCTGAAGCTAGAGCTAAGATGTCACAGCCTTCTCCACTATGGTCCATACCACCAGTCAAGTTCATTACATTATCCATGTGTTTTGAAGACCCTCCTAAACAAATTATTGTTGTTCTGCCCTCAGGACTACAGCACTGCACTCAGAAACTCAGCTCTGAGTGGGAATCTTTCTGTTCACTTTGGTGGGTGTTAGAACTAACCCAACAAGGAAATCTTCAGTATCATCGGAAGTTGGATGTGTATGCTGCGACACAGAGGTACACCCTGGGGAATCCCTCCAGATCCTAAAAGGCATTGATCCTGCACCTTTTAGAATCAGTGATGACACTGCCCTTGATTTCAACAGAGGCAGAATCAAGATGGGGGCTTTTCCAAATTCACCAGGACAATTTTACAAATTGCGTGTAGTCTTCACCCAATTTTATGTGTGGCTGAAGAACAATGAAGCCTCCCACCCATATCCCTCTTGGGCATTATGTATGTCCCTTATCTGAGGATCCAGTGTAAACACCTATATATGTGGGTCACTACATACATGCAAGCAGTCCCATCAAGCTTCCTTAGAAGTGGAGAAAGGTGAATATGAAACCTATCCTCTTTCTAAATTCCATGCAAGACCTCAGATTCAGGTGTTAGTAGAGTCTTGCCTCCTCCTGATCTTCTGGAAAACCACTGAGTTTTCCTCGTTAAATAGAATTGTGCGCTCATTAGGTTTAATAGGATAAGCCTCTTGGCTCTGTTAAAAGTATCTCTCTCTATACCAACAGTTTTATGTTCAGCATAAAGAAGTCACCAATAACGGCACTATCTCCCAAAGACCCCAGGCTACCCAGATGCTTGCTCTGAGCACCTTAACTTGCTCTTAGCTCTTGGACCTCCTGTCCATCTCCTCAGAACTGTGGCTTCCCTTGCTCTGTCTCACCACAATTTCTGCTCCTGGTCCCTGCAATTAACTTGTGAAAGAGGTAATTTCTCCCTACAAGACTTGGAATGATTTTTGGTTTTGTTTTCTTTGATGAGAGGTACAGTGGGCTACCTTAGCCATCAGATTGGTGTGTCTTGACACACACACACACATCTTCTGTGTGCCCATATTACTTATTCCTGTTCAGCAGCCTACTGTCTTATCTTGTCAGAGTGCTTTGAAAGGCAAATCCTATCAGAGCATAATAGGAAGGGAAGTTAAAGCTATTAGTACATGGCACTTTCTTAACAGGTCAGGGGACAGAAGGGGAGCTCTCTAATCATGTTCAGATACAGTTTCTTTTCTTTCTCATAGTCTTGAATAATAGCTAAATATCAGCTTCTCCAGATGGCTTTAGATGCTATTAACATATCCAATAAGTAACCCAGAAAGGTAGCTAGAAGGGCAAATACATGTGAACAGGCATTGCAGGGCATTGACTGTGGAGGAGCAGTGGCTACTCATTCCCCATCTCTAGGAACATCTTTAGGGGAAGGGGTCCACACTCAATGGATCCATGTGCTGGCTGTCCTTCCTGACAATTTTGCTTCAGATGGAAAAAAATAGAGGCATGGAGAAACCTAGAGTGAGTCAGGAAGGCACATGATACCTATAAAAAGGAGGCCTCGCTGAAAAAAGATTTTTTTCCTAACATTATCCTCTGATCAAGTAGCAGAAAGGAGAGTCCTACTTCTACTCTCTGTCCCTTCCGTGGCCCTGCACTTTATCCCTGGTTAGGTTCCTCACCTGAGAATCTGTATGTCATAGTGAGAGGGAGAATGTTTTCCATGGCTACTGCTATTGATTACCTTGATAATCTATCTCCTTAAAGGATCTATTTCAGGTCTGAATTATTACTCATTGTCCATCCTGCCCAACCCACCATACTGTCTCCACATCTCATTTGGCAGCTGGATGGTGTTGCTGCTTTGATTACATAGTTGGTACCATGTGTGTCTTATTACCCTCAGTAAAGGCCCTGGTCAGGGTTGGTTTTAACCATCTCCTTCCCAGGAAGGGTTGGAGCAAGGGTGAAGGAATTAAAGGGAATCAGAGAAGGTCATTAGCATCATTCAAGATGATCTTTAGCCATTTCAGAGCAATGAACAACACCTTGTGTACTGGAGATGTGTATAAACTGTATACTAAATGCACAGGGATTTTAGTTCCTCTTGCCATATCAGACAAAAGTTGGGCTTAAGCCACACATACTTATTTGTTTAAAATAATGACAAATCAAGCCCTCTTGGTGCCCTGCAGGACATGTGGTCCAGTCCCTCATGGCAGATTACAAAAAAAGCAGGGAATTAGCAGAGAACTCAGCTCTTAATCTCAAAGTGCTCAGACTCAGGAGCAAAAGCAAACTTAAAACTCGCTTGATGTGGTTCCCATATTGAAAGGGGACTAAATAAATCTATCCATATCCATGGATATATGGCTAACATCAAATCACCACCTCATAAAAATAAGGTGCTAATTGGAAAGTGGGTGGGTGGATGGGGGCGGGGGGAGTGGTTCTTGTCTAATGGTCTCTTACTTCTGTCAGATTGTGAGGAAACATTCCCAAAACATTGTCATCATTGCTATGCTGTGATAGCAGCAACACAGTTGGTCTTACACAGTACTGCAGCACAGCCAGTCTACTCCGCACTCATCGAAGAAGTCACATGGTGCCACACACCTACAAAGCCACCGAGCACCACACATCACCGATGTGCAGGTTTCGTTTCACAGCATGGTCCTGAAGAGTTTCTTTATGCTCGTGAGCTAGGGAAGGTTTGCGTAGTTCAGGTAGAGAACATGCCCTACGCCCCGTGCAACACACAGATTCAATCTCAGCATTTTACCTCAGGCCTCTCACAGTTTTTTGTGTGCTTTTCCAGTTTTATAGTACCGGTGTGCTGGGAAAGCAGCATGACTAGCATCACTGAAACCAGAATAGAATTGCCATCTCTTTCCCCATTTCTCCAACAGGCATCTAAAGTGCTTTCTTCATTTGGAAAACTACCCAGTAGGACCCCAAGCTTACAAATTCCCTGTGTCTAATATGCTTCTTCTGGGATTTTCCTCCTTAGCTGCCTTTTTATATTGTAGAAATTACACCAGCATTCTCATCTGCTTCCCATTAATTTCTTGGTTCAATTCTTGGATCTTGGAGATCTCCTTAAGGAAATTAGGCAAATCAGGCTTAAAATTCTCCTGAAACCTTTCCCCAGTAATGAAAAGCTGATGGTGGTTGTTATTAGTAGCTTGGCTTTAGAGTTACTTACGTGACTGGATAAGCTAGTCTATTTTAGTAGTAGCAATTTTCTAATCTATCAGAAGACACCAGGGATTTCAATAGAGAAGACAAATACATCATGAAAAGCTATAAACATGCTTTACTTATAGAAAAATCCTAAGGAAAGTAGTAAGAAAGGACACAGAAAAGTTGTACTTCTATAATTTTTTAAAAATACATAGAGTTTAGTAGAGATCTCCTGGGTTTTGCACCCATCCTAGAGGACTGAATAGGAAGACTAGACATTGTTGGGGATGCAGTGAAGTTGGGGGGAAATACTTCCCTTTCATTCACAGCTACAGGCCTCTTCCTCTAAAGCTTATACACCAAGTGGTGCTTCAGAGAAAGATGCCAAAGACTGAACAACTGTATTGCATAATGGGAGATGGTCCCTGCAGGTGCAGAAATTTGTAGAGCCTAGACATTCAGTTTCCAGCTGTGTGAAATTGTCACCCTGCTAGTAATAACTAGAAGAATTGAGGTTGCAAGCTTATCTGGCATCTTTTGCCAGCATTAGTTTCAATTTTTACACGCTCCAAAGATCACTGGTTCCTGTTCACAACCCCCGTTAAATATCCTCAAATATATCTCTTCTAGCAAATTGTTCTGTTTTAGCCATTCTTTTAAATAGATGCTTCCACGAGGAGGGATTTTCAGCCAGCTTTTGCTGTACAGTTCATTGTTTCTAATCTCTCCATTGCCATTACTATGGCAATCAAGTGCCTGTACAATGCCCCAACTAGAAAATGTCTTTTTTATTTGATTAGTTCCCAAGTTCAGTCTTATTACTTATATAATAACCTCATTCCATCCATGGTCTGTGTTGATCCCTCTTATCAGCACTGGCTCCTGCTCTGTTCTCAGCTTTCTCAGAGTAACGTTTTTAGGTAAAAAAAAGGTAAAAATTTCCAGTCATCTCTCTAAGCAGGTCTCCTGTACCATCAATAAGAAGCCCATTGCTTCCACACTTACCAGCCGGCCCGGCAGTTCTTGCTTTGCTCGTTGTTTTATCATTCCCGAGAAGCGTCTCCTCCTCCTGATGGGATCTATTCACTCTGTGGTATTCAAGCTGCTATGGCAGTGTATGCAGAGACCAGGTGCCTTGCTAGCTCAGGAGGACTGAAAGGCTTAGAAATCTTACAGAGAGATAAGAGGTGGGAGATTAGGGTCAGCATTGCTGCAGTCACTTAGGGACTGAACAGATTCTGTATGCCAAAAAAAGCAAATGTGAATGTGTTATATTCTTCTTGCTTCTTTAAAGAGAGAAGTATTCTTACTTTAAGTACCCATCTTTAAAGAGTTCCCCTCTTCCACTTTTGCCCATCATGCACCTTTTTCATCCTTTCCTTATTTTTCTTTCTCTTCTGTGCCCTGCTTGTCCTTCACCTTGTCTTTTCTCTCTTTTCCCTGGGGAATATGCTCCCCAAATCCTCAAATAATGCCTGCCCTGCAATTAAGGTGTTGATTCCTAAAATAATGCCGCCACATTTGTGTTTCAGCGTCTAAGTAGAAATTGTCTGATTTTCAGCAGAATCAGTGATGCGGTTTCTGGGTATATTGGGCTTCTGAAAGCCCAATCATTTATGTTATATCCAAATTCCAGTGCATGATGGGGTGCATAAGTCCAAGGAAGGCTGGTAGCCTACAGTGAGGTATGTGGAGCAAGAGGTATTTCAAGCCATGTCAAGCCTTTGGTGTTACCCACGCAGACACAGTGACTATGTACATTCATTGCAGAGTAGAAAAACCTTCATAACGTCATGCTGAAAGTGTAGCAAGTTTTAGTCTAGTCTTATCAGAAATTTTAACGGTCCTAATCCTGGTCCATTGACAGCAGTCCCAACTATGTGCCAAAAGGGAAGAAGGCAAAGTATCTGAGCAGTGAAAGCCAAGAGACAGACTAGCCTACCAGATCCAGGAGATGACAACAACGCAGGTATAGGCTAAATTAGTTGAGTTAACAGAGATGTAGCAAGGAGAGTGGACTCTGTGACCAACCATCAAACAGCAGGGTTAGGTACCCTGGAGGTGAGGAGTGAAAGTCAGGGAGAGGAGAACAGATTTATAGCATGTCTCCACTGTGACACCAAAACTGCTGTGTCCAGGTAAGAATAGCAACCTTCTAGTACTTGGCTTACTCCAATTACATCCTAAGATCTACTTGTCCCTGCCAACAGCCCTTATGGAAGCACCAGTTGAAGGCATGACACGTGAATCCCTGTAGTTACCTGATAGCATCACTGTAGCAAGAGGAGCATCTGAGTTTAGGCTTGTTCCTTCCAACACCTTCTTAAACCAGCAACAGTTTGCTGTATGGTTTGGCTGTGTTTATTTGGTGCTACCTAGCTACCCTGCAGTGTCACTTATGCCCAGGTCTTCTGCATTGTCCTCTTCCTGTGTCTTGCCACCTCCAGGTTTTGCTTTCCCATAGTATAGTCCTATGGTGAGGTCATGAGAATTATATGGATCTTGTGACAGTACACAGACACTTTGGTCTGTGGTCCCTCACACCCATGAGTCTTTTTAAAAGAAAAGCCTGATTTCCAGACTTCATTTTTTCCACTGATTCTTGTTTGGAGAAGATGCAGATGTTTCCCATTTGGCCAATGCCTCCCTATATCCACTGACAGATGCTTGGCAATGTCAGCGCTTATTTCCAGCAGCTCATCAGATGTACTGATGAATGCTAGGTTTGCAGCAGTGGTGTCTCTGATGTTTTTCTAAGCCATTCTATTGGGCCAAGCAAACCTATTCACAATTTCTGTCAACCAGTGGCTGCGCTGTAGCCATAGAGTGGTTCCTAAGCTTATTTATTTTTCATTTTTTATCTTGAACAGCTAGGGGAGTTGGGATTTTATCAGGACCAACAGGAATAGATCAATTCAGTTCCAGGCATCCAGCAAGGAAACATGAGAAGTTTAGAAACATTCTGGAATTTAATCAGGCTAAATCTAGACAAATAAATTAAATATGCTTGGGTACATTCCTTCATACTGAAGCCAGCATGCATGGTGCACTCCATGTCTGTGGTAACAAAGTGTACTAGTCTGCAAAAGAGGGTGACTGCATTCAAACTGCCTCCTTTGCATGGTCCCTGGCAGGTCCTAAGTGCTAACCCGTGCCCAGGAATCATTTGGGAGGATGCTGGTTGTCATGGACCAAAAACATGCCAAGGAGCCTTCCAGCACTTCAGCAGCGCAGAGAGTCCAGTGCCAGTGCCCCAAAACATTCCCTGATATTATTGGATTGACTAGAGTGAGATGTATCCTCAGAGGGGCTGGGGATAGAAATTATTCTGTCAGCAGAGACGAAGGTTACAGCAGTGCTGAGTTTGGAAAGATAAAGATTAGAGCTCTGCACTATTCAAAGTGCAATCTGCCCAGCCTGGATTGCTGATCATGACGGGATTGTATAAGGAAAGAATTCAGTTATACAACCAAGGATGATGGCTGGTGTCACCGGGGAGACTAGTGCCCTCTCTCTTCAGGTTTGAAGAATCCATGATCTTAATCTGCGGAGACTTTGTGGGTTTTGTAGGGGACTGTTTCATGAGGAGGTAAGTGAATATCTCATGTTTTCCCTCTATGCTATTTATTCTGAAAGGTCAGTCATCTGCCCTGTAAATAAAGAGAGGATATATCATCATTCCCGCTATGGTATCCACATTTCCCATCTATCACTGGGTAGCAAGATTGCTCTGCCATAGGGATGGAAGCCAGGGGAGCTGCTAGTACCTCTGAGTAGCAGCAGATGAGCATTGACTTTCAGCAATAAGCATGATAAACCACATCCATCCAAACAATGTGGGACAGTGCAGACAGGACCCTTAACATTCCTCAAATTATGCCTCTGCCCAGGAATTTGCTTAACTGCATGTTCCTTCCATCTGCATATCAATATGGGAAAACCCAGACTAATGATACTGTTGTTCTTGGACATTGTATAGGATAAAATGGGAATGAAAAATTCACAGAAGTACCAGTTCCTAAGGCTAACTTCAGTCAGTTCACACACCCCAGCACGAAGAGCAAGAACAGTTCCAGGACCTGAATGTGCAGCTGCTGGCTCATGCAGCATCAGTGCATGCGACCCCAGACCTTCCTGGGGTCAAACTGGCCACCGGGACTTCCCGAACGTTCCTGGGCCCGTTGTGCTGGGCGCAGTCTAAATAGCGTTGAACAGCCCCTCAAATATTTACAACCCATGTAGGTAGTTCAGAGACTGGGGGAGGATGTGGAGACAGCAGAGGGGAAGTAATCTATTCCAATCACAACAGGAGGTTAATTGCAGCCATTTGGGCAGCCCAGCTGATGCTGCCTTCCAGCTCCCTGGCTGTTATGGACTGTGTGTTTCTAACCCTTTGGGCTCTGCTTCTTTCTTGCCACCAAAGTATTTCGCTTTGACTCTTTTAGCCTGATTGACCTGGCTGGCTCACGTTAGCCTCGGGAAACACAATCCTGGGCCAGCCCTGCCTCTAATAAGGAGTTGATGCTCCTGAAGTCTCCCAGGGCTTTGCTCTCCTGGAAGGACCAGAATGACTCCCCGCACTATAAGGTAGGTCTTAACTTTCCTAAGCAGGATAGATCCTTCCAGACAGTAATGGTTAATGACTGGAGAGATTCAGCAGTCCCAGTGTCACTTTTAAAAAGCAATAAAAACAGGAAATTTTCCAGAAAAATAAATAAATAAATACATACTGCATTTGGCTGTTAACATGATGATTTGAGTTAAGCACAGCACTATGGGAACTGGTTGTTTAAAAGAGAGAGTTAGCTCTCTGCTACAGGACTTTCTATCTACTGTGCCAGGATCCTTTCCACAGATAACACAGTCCATAGGATGAGTCCTTCAGCCCCTGTGAAAATGGGCTATTGATTTATTTTTTTCCCTTAAAATTCTGTCCTTTTTTATCCCTGATGTGTTTTGCTGTTGTTTGTCTGAAGTCCACTGAGTTGCACCGAAGTGAACAGACAAGAGATATGTGCTTACAGTTTGGCAGGGAATTGCCAGGGCTGGGAGTTTTCAATACCAAAAAGAAGGATGGAAATGCCTAAGTAGTTATTTTAATCAATTATTCTTTCTAATGAGAGCAGCTCATGGGGTGAAGTAAGTAAGTCAACATTATGCATTAATGTTTAAAATCCTCCTAAATCAGAGCTTGGAATGGACTTTCTGGATTGGGAGTCAAAGAAGAATCGATACATGTCAATATATCACCAAGGCCTTTTGGGAACCCAGCTTGTGTATATTAACATGAATATTTTTTAAAATGTAGACTTAAAAAGATCTGAAAAGTATCACGAAGACAGCAGCCAACATCTCTGAGGCAGTGCGTAGGGCTACTGAAGGATCTGACTGACTCCTCTCAGCTGTTTCAAAAACATCAGCAGACCGCTTCCCTCTGTACGATAAATACTCTCTCTCTCTGGTTCGCTGTTGTATGCACACACGCAGAGCAACAATAGTCCAGCCATGTTTAAGGCTCTCATGCCAGTGCTCTCTCCTGTCTTTTCACCTGCCTTTGAAAACAAAATATTCAGAAATTGCTTCAGGCACAAGTGGGTATGGCTTTCGAAAGATTATGTGGGAAAAAAAGGGCTTTTGCAAGAGAAGTTAAAAAGAAAAATAAGAGGATTTAAGTTTTTCAAAAGAAAAAATATATACACAATCTTGTTCTAAAGTATATGTGAGGAATAAAGGAATAGCAAAAAGGCAAATTACACTGAAGACTGAAATACAATGGAGATGGGGGGTAATCAGCTTATGGGCTGCTTTCATACAATAAAGAAAATCATGCATAATTTTCAGAGGCACCTTCAGATCTCACTGCCTTCGAACAACATCCCTTATGTAAGCAGAGGCTCATCAGAGCAGACCTGTTCTGTTTTCTGCCTTCCATTTGCACCACTGTAGATATCAGGGACAAATCCTATCAGAGTCCTCTATTCTAATGAAAATGACAAATCATTTCAGCTCCATCTATTGCATACTACATGCTAAATTACAAATTAGTTGCTGTCTGTAGAAAAGAAGGCTAGGTGACCTCTTACACCTATATACAACAAATGTGTTAACAATTATGATATATACAGCAATTTTCTTTTCAAGTCCAGGACAGTTGTTTATGTGAGGTTTGTCTTCACTAATTGCTTGCACAAGGAAGAGGGGCTAATTCTGTTCCCTTTTTAAAATTTTTGCTCCTATCTAAATGTTGCTGCAGCCAGAATTTGGGAAGCTTGAAAGCAGACCTGAAGAAGAAAAGTGGAGCCAAGTGCATTCTCCTTTCCTAATGTTCACACTTTTATGGGAGATAATAAACTAGACAAGAAGGTAGCCAGAAATATCAACAGTATGTTTTCACAGGTAAATTTTTGCTGGCTAAGACTGCATGCAATGTATCCCCATTCCCCAGAACAAACAGATCACATTTAATCTCCCATATAGTCTCTCTCCAGACTGCTGCTTAGCTCACAAGTCTCATGTGTGAAGTGCAGTGAATTGGAAAAGCAGGAACCAGAATGCTAATTGATTCTTCCTACAGATTTATGATGGTCTTCTAAGCTGTCACACTCAAAATCTTGCTATGGGCAAGAAAGGAGCATACATCACATAGATATGGAGCTACATGAAGTTGTTGTTGGTCCAGTTAAAGTTTTCATAAGTTGTAAGATTATACATGCATAGTCCAAATTAATACAGAGAACTCTCAATAATACTGTTAAAATTGTTATTCAAGAAAAAAAAAACACCATCCCCCCTCCCCCCCAAAAAAACCCACCAACTTTTTGATATCTATCCTTTTTTTCAGCACTATGCTCATTCTTCCAGTGTCTGTCCGGCTCCTATGGTTGACCATTTCAACCCTACTCAGGAAGACTGGGTGGTGGGTTGTGATGTGTTGTCAGTAGCCTGAGATGTCTGCCACCAGTAATACGATATTTGCGGTGGGGCTTTCTTCGTCATCTCTTCTGGGAGGCGCATGGTGTTGATGCTGGTGCTTTGCTCTTCCTCAGCTTTAGGTCTGCTGGGATTTATTTCTATACATATTCTTAACACATTCTTTCTTCTGATTATGCTCATTATTCAGTTTTTTTGTTCTTGTTATCTGCAAAACTAGTTTTACCTGAACAACATAGGGCTGCGCTTCTGCAGTGATGACTGATTGATCTTTAAGGTTTATGCTTACAGTCTGGAACCTCTGGTACCATCCCATGTCTGTACTCTTCCACATTACATTTTATTTTGAACTCATAGACTGTTCAATTTACATTGTAACTCTTTGTTGTCACTATATACTAAAGGTGATATAAAACAGATATAGGCCATAGTTACCTGACTGCTAGACAACTGCTATCCTTAAAAAAAAAAAAAAAGGTAAAATCAGCTCAGTCTAGGCAAGCCAAGACAAGTCATCAGTCTGGACTGACTAAGCCAACTGTCAGGTCAACGCAAAGCCTGTGGCCTTTAACTTGTAATAGCAGAAATCATAGTTACTGGGCTTCAAAGCCTCCCTGCTATATGTATGTCAAGACTTGAATCCAAAACCCCTCTCAGGTGGCTCTAGAAAGAGACACTTCTTGGGACATTGCCGTAGGTGGGCCCCAACCATCTGATAAGCACTGATGACTCCCACCTCACCTATGAGTTCAGCCGTTGCACCAAACCCTCCCTGGGTTCACCTTACAGGTGGCTGCTCCTTGGCTGCTCTCTTGCTTTTTGTCCCTAATGCTTTAATGAAAAGCTCTCAGTCATTGGCTCAGCATGAGGATTTTAAAATCTCCCCACTTTCCAAACATCTATTTGTAGTCTTTAATCACTGTTAAAGACCACCTCTAGCATCCTGCACTAATCATGAGGTTGGGAGTGCTCAGACTTTGCCAGAATTTTATTCTACACTGCCATGCTTTCTATTAGCTTTAGCGTTGATTTCAGCTTCCTCTGTAACAGCCCTTCTTCACACTGCAATACAATTCTGTGGTTTGTCCTGCATTTCTGTGTATCAGTAAATGATATCTTTCAGTATATTTCAAATCCAATAAAAGAACACTTAACATCATAACCTTCTTAACTAACTCCTTCTCTCTGTTTCTTTCTCACTACACTACTCCAGTCTTTGTGTGAGTGCAGGCTACTGCAAAGCAGGCACTGTGATTTTTCAGCAGCTGATTTCAATTGTCTTCACAAATTTGGAAGCGTTACCGAGAAGAACAGCTCCCAAAGTCTTTGACCAAGAAACCTCACGCTGAACTGAGAGGTTAATTAAACATCACATACTTTGGCTCACTAAGTGCATATGAATTGAAGCTATTAAAAAAATGAACTTTGGTTTCCCAAACTTATTAGGGTCCTGGTATTTGTCTTCAGTTCATATCAAAGCAAAGTCAAGATTTAAAAAAAAAAAATTCCTAAGAGAGGTTCTCCATGCCACGGATGATAAAACCACATGAACAAACAAATGAAACTAAGCTGGTGATTTGGAAGCTTCCCTGGAATATACCCAGAGTCCCAGAATTGCTGACATTGGACAGACCCTCTAGAGAACTTCTCTTCCAACCTCCCTGCTCCAAGCAGGGTCAGCTAGAGCAGGTTGCTCAGGGCTGCGTCCACGTCCC
This sequence comes from Buteo buteo, assembly GCF_964188355.1. Classification (NCBI taxonomy): domain Eukaryota; kingdom Metazoa; phylum Chordata; class Aves; order Accipitriformes; family Accipitridae; genus Buteo; species Buteo buteo. The sequence goes on from NC_134173.1 coordinate 73,114,588, forward strand.
TGCACTGTCTGACGCACAGCTCAGAGCTCCAGGTCACTGCTCAGGCTGACGTGCAGTTCGGCCACAGAAATTCTTCCATACAACATTTCTCTGCGTGCTTTCCAGAGATGGCAGTGCTAATATTTAGTTTTGTAATACGTTCCTCCGTGGATATGTGCAGAATGTGGAAGGAGAGTCAGCAGCCTTAAAAATCCCTGTATGCCTTCATTCATCTTTCGGTATGGGGCATGACCGTACCGTTTCCCTCTGCGTAAAGACTGGCTGAGACCCTGCAAAGCCAAGAGCTTTCTGACACAATGTCACTTTGGTTTTCCTTTGTTGTGCTGTGACTTCTTTCGGTCTAATATTGCAGTTTGGTAACATAGGTCCGGATAGCTTCCTCCTTGCCCTGGAAGAATGCTGTCATTTGCACTTTTAATGCCTGGAGGACTCTGATGTCTGTTACAGTTTATATGATATACTCAGGAGATGGGCTGATGTCCCTAGACTGTCATACTACTGCAGTGCTACTTATAACTGGTATAGTGATGTCTCATTTTAGATATTACAGTTTCTTCTTCAGTGGGCTCACTGGACCGCATCACATTCTGTGTTTTGATAAAGCAAAAGGCTGTAAAAATAGCCTTTCTTCTGTTTGCTATGTTACTGTGTTGTCTTTTGAAACTATTAGCTGATGCCAATTATTCTGAATGCTAATATTAAGACATCATACTCAAGCTAAGTAATTAGAAGAAGAGCATCTATATTCCTATTAACTAAAGCTGCTAATAAGCACAACCATATGCTTACTTGTTCAAACTTTATCCTGTTCTCTGTAATTTAGCAGTTTAAGCTGCCCACTGTGCTGTTTGGTGGCCAGCCAGGGCACGCTGGAGTGAAGCTGAACCCTCATCCAATGCATCTGAGTACTACATCAATTTTCTCATTGAGAGTACTCACAAGCACCCACCCTCTTTCAAATTTCACACACATACAGAAGGACTCTGGGACTGGACGAGCTGACACAAAAAAATAAACCCCTCCAAATTCATTACTGCTGTGTTTGCAAACAACAGTTAAATCACATAGAGACTTCAGTTGTGAGGGTGCTTGAAGATTTATAACATGCCCCATGTTTTGACCTCCAGATGCTTTGCTCTTAATACTACCTTAAGCATCTCTTTTGTGATGGTAATTACCTGCTCGAGCCATTCCCCTGATCTTATGTGGAGGGTTGGACTAGCTGGACATCTAGCAGATAGATCTACATCTACATCTGTCTGATCTTTGGTCAGATCTCAAACTGTAGCTGCTCATCAAGAGGTACAAACAAGCTTCTCCATGTTCTGCAAGCGAAAAGTGCATTTATTCTTATTAATTGTACTGCCGTCCTGACAACCAGACATCCACCTTCTTCATCAATATCCTTTTATTCCACTAGAAGGGCTGGATTGACCTTCAGGTAAATAGGTTACAGCTTCTCTGTATGCATCTCAAAAGACCTGAGAAATGCATATTGCAGCTATTCTCTTCCTAACTGTCTCAAGCAGGGCGGCTTTATGCTTTATGCTTCTAGTGCTTTACCTTGATGTGATTGTGTTTCTCACCTGTTTTCTCCTTTGCCTGACTGTAGGTTAAATTGTTTTTAAGTCTTTTCTCATGCGATTTACATTCTTGGCTAGTCTGCTTCTTTTTCTGTCTCCTCTGTTTCCTTCAGCCTGAGCCCCTTCATTAATTTCTCATTACTTGTTTTTTTCATTGTTTAGACAAAAAGTACAAGGTCTGACCCCTGACCAACTCGGTGCTGTTATCAGAACATTTGCAGGAGGTTTCTGCATAGGTTTCCAGGTGATCTGACTAGACAAACGATTGATCCGGCTGTGGTTGAATAGAAAGAGCTCTTGGCATCTCCATCATTTTTTCCCTCCTGCCCCTGCCCTCTTCTCTGCTAATTCCAGCCAAAGCTCTGCTGTCTCAGGAGATGTATAAAACTCCCTTCCCAAATTTCTGCACTTTCTGTACAAAGAAATACACTCTATCCGTCTTTGAAATTGAAATTACAGATGAAAATCACTGTCCATTCCCCTTGGACTAATACAGGATTGATTGTTCCACACAGAATATTACCCAATCTGACCATAAAGGACACAAATGATAGTGGTTTTACCACTTTTCCTGGGAGACCGTGCCACATCCTGATCAAAGTCTTTGTAAGGAGTTTGTGCTGATAATCAGATATATTTTTTCAGTTTTAAATTCAGCCTGTTACTCCGAGTTACTTTCCATTGTATCACCCTAAATCAATTCATCATTATTATTGTTGCTGTTTACATTAATGAAGCAAGCAATGGTAATGTTTGGCTCCAGTATAATGTTTGCTGGTTTATATGTGTGTAATAAAAGTCTCCCTTGCACTGAAGAGTTTATAATCTCTTTGTAACTTAAGAGGCTGATGCAAACACTGAGAACTTACAGGACAAGGTGGTGGTGTAACAAATTCATACAACGAACCAGTCCCAAAAATAGGCAATCTGTCTTTCTGAAACCTGCTCTGTATTACTTGATTATGAAAATATTCAAAAGCTTATTCAGGGCCATAATGGCTGTCCTTTTGTGTTTATACATAGACGGCCTCTGCCCCAGGAAGTTCACAGTCTAAGCAACAGGATTATCAAAGATATAGATAGACATCCCTGCCTCAAGCACTACTTTCCTAGGTGATACCCTTGCATCTTTCTGAAACAAATGAATCGGTCTTCAAATACCTTAATGAGGAATTCAATCCGGAGTCTAACAGGGTGATCCACATTGGAGCAAAACGCAACTGTGGATTTTGAGTTATAACAATGCAACATTAGAGAAACAGAGGAACGCAAGATCAACGTTTCTGTCTTGCTTGCATAAAAAAAGTCCATTATGTGCAAACTCACCCTACTGATATGTTATTTCATCAGTCTAAGCTCTTAGTTGCTCTGTCTTTGGATTTCTATGGCATGGTAAGTAGACAAAGGGCTCGACCCCTTCGTCCTCTCTCCTCCCCAACCAGCAATGACATTGCTTTTCTGGTACCCTTCTGCAGCCCAAAAGCTTCCTTAGAGCCTGCAAGCTCACATTTTGTCTGCTTGCATAGGTCCATCAAGCACCCAGACCCTGCAAAATTTCCTTTTAGCTGCTTCAGGCTGCATACATCTGCAATGACAAAGGCAACCCCTTCAGCACAAAACATCATTTACTTATTCCTGTAAGGTACAAAGCTTTCAGAACAAAGTCTAACAACCACACTCAGGCTAAATGCATGGGTATTAAGTGCATCTTCATAAATTTGCATCCTTTCATCCTTTAGAGTTAGAAACATCTCACTCTGTCACCACATCTTTGTCTCCCTGCCTTTCTGTGAGACAGGCAGACTGTCAGCCTTTCACTAACTCACATTAGCCTCACTTACCCAAACTCCTCCCTTCCTTTCAAGCACTGTTAAAATTTTAGGCCCCCTTTGATTTTTATGTCATTTTTAGCTTCAGAAGAGTACCACTTACTAGCTGAATGGAGCCATCTAGATTGTGGATAATTTATCCCTGTAATTCATGGCCAGCTGTTGCTATGTAACTCTTAAGCTATGTACCTGAACTGCTTTATCTGTGTGATGGCTTTATCTTTCTTGCTTGGTACAGTGCCTTTTTGCTTCAACCTGACTGAAGAAAAGGAAAAAAAAATTTAAGTACGACCAGATTATCAACTTAATTGAAATTAATAGTGCATAGAAAGAAGAGCAGCTCAGCACAAGTTAAATAATATTTGGATAAGTTAGGTGCCTGCAAGCCAGTGGGGACTGATGAAATATGCTGTAGGGTACATCAGGAACTACCAAAAGCGATAGTTGCATGATAAGAGATTATCTTTAAGATCTTATGGAGGAAAAGTACCAGAAGAGAAAAAAAGGGCAAACAGTACCATGGTAAAAAGAAAGGCGAATTCCAGATGAGCAAGCCCAACTTTGATGCTTGGAAAGAAAACAGACCGAATAATGAAACAGTTGATACATAAGCACCGAAAGGAAAGGAAAGTGATAAGAAACATCCAACACTGATTTGTCAAAAATGGATTGCTTCCATCCAGCCAAAGACAGGACAACTTACCTAATTGGTAAGGGGAAGCACAAATCATTGACATTTCCCACAAGTATGCTCCACCATCATTGTGAAAGTTCTAAGTTCTCCAACTTCTCACACTGTAGAAATGTGGTTCCACGACTTTCAGCAACCTCCTCTAAATAGACTGTGAATTTTTAATTTAGTTTAAATTTTAATGATTTTTTTTCTTTTAAAATTTGTAGCCTAATTTGCCAGTTTATTGCAGTTCTGAGTTAATGTAATGGTGATTAAAGTACCAGTGCTGCTTCCTTAAGATCTACCTGTTTACCCAGTCAGTGGTGCCAAGGGAATGAATACAGCCTCAGCATCATAAGCAACCCTCTGGAACAGATGCATTTCTTGGAAGGAGAACGTTTCCTTGCGCACAAGAAAAAAGCTTGCACTTATTCCTGCACAGAAGAACAACCAGAGACAACTCAAACCATGCTTAGCATCCATGTGTGGACAACAGAGCTGAGCTCTAGGTAGTCTGTGGAGAACCAATCAATATAGTTGACGGAGCAAAGAAAGAGCAGCAAATAGGGGAATTACTCATTGCCCATGGAGTTGCATACATTTGTACCACTTAGGTGATGCCCTTATAATCTGTAAACTACAAATTGCAATTGCCAGGCAGGGTAATCAAGGGCATCTCACACGGAGGCAGACTTCAGGGGGAGCGTGTGCTGTGTCTCCACCAGCTAAATGCAACCTTAGAGACGTAACTCACAGACTGGTAGAAAGACCTCCACAGGCCCATACGGCTCCTTAGTCAACACAGTCAGTGGCCCCCAACAAGTGATTCAGCTCACCCTATAGCAGACACCAGGGCTCACCTCACTTGTCCAGAGTTAGGTGACTAATATGGCTGAGATTTTTTTAAGCCGGCTTCCAGGCTGGGCTGGGAAACATGATACAGATTTCATTTTTCTCATGAAAACCCATGCCTTCTGGGACTGCTGACCAGAGGCGAGGTGGGGTTCCCTGGGCAGCTCCAACAGTACCAGATGGCTTTCCTTAGGCGCTTGAACCTCGCCGTACCTCTGGAGTGGCTAAATTAAGACACCCTGCTGACAGGCAGACACCTGTTTGTGGGCACAGAGAGGCAGGGCTTCATCTGAGCCAAATTCCATCTTTGTTCACAGTTTCACTCTTGAAGTGAAATAAGGCACTTGCCCTTATAATGCAAGCCTGGAGAGTCCCTGCAGAGAATTGGTGTAAAGAAGCCAGAGCATCATATGCAGAAACAGATTTTACAGTGACTGTATTCTGCAGACAAACCCGGTGACACTGCTGCAAACAAGGTACATGGCACTCAGGGACTTCTTATACACCATCATTTACTTAAGGCCCCAGAGGGAATTATTCTCTGAACCTGGCCAGGAGGAGACTCCAGCAAGAGCACAGTGTCTGTTGCTCAGCACTGCTCTGGAGTAAAGAGGTTGACAAATTGGAGGGAGCCCAGAGCAGAGCAACAGGAGTGATACAGGTGCTGAAAAACATGGCCGATGAAGAAAGAATGAAATGATTTGGCCTGTGGATATATGGATGTGCATTAATCACCTTCATGTGTCTAAAAGGTTGATATAAAGAGAATTCTGATCCATTGCTGTTGTGTCCATGGAGGGCAAAAAAATAAAACCCAAGCATCTTGGTTTTCAGCACAGAGACATATGTTAGCTAATAGGAAAGGGAAAACTGACAACAAACCTTCTAACAGGAAGGATGATGGAGCTCTTACACAGATTGCCTCAGAAGGCAGTGGATTACAAGCTAAGAAGCTTCTAAGATGTTACACAAATTTCTGCTAGTGGTGGCCAAGATTTATTTAATCCTCCTGCAGTGTGGAAGGGTGACCTCTTCTCATCCCTTCTAGTCCTACACTTTGTTGCTTTTATAAATGTAATTAATGCCTAGTATCCAATCATTTAATTTTGTTGAGTTAGACAGATGGGAACACAGAACTGAACAAGGAAATAGGGATGCTCTTGTGCTTCATCCAAAATAAGAAAATCATGTTTCCAGTTTAACGATCTTTCATACAGACTCTATTATCCTTACTACTATTTAATGAACTCCTGATAGCACTGATGGGACCACCATCTCTACAGAGTCTCTATAAATCCTTCCAGTGAAGCTGCCTTTTTGCCTGACTCCTCTACAGCACAGACAGGAGGATCAACATAGTAAGACATCAGGGAAATACATGGGCAGGAGAAGGAAGAAGAGGAAATAACAGAAAGTGGAACTGGGTAAAAAAAGAGAGGGAATTGGTGGAAGGTGAAGCGATGTGGAGATGCAGAGTAAATGATGCAATGCAGAAGGTGATAACAAGAAGAAACACCCTGTGGTGAGAGAAAGCAGGGAGAAAGCAAAGCAAGCTGTATAACAAGCAGGTCAGTGATGTTGCATTAGAACAATTCAGTGTATTTCGCTTGACAGAGAGGGAAATGAGAAGTTAAGCACTTTTTTCGTTCAGTAAGACCAAGGAAAAACAGGCATAATGTACCCAGCCATCCACTGCTTTTTCGAGCATGACAAAGTCTGAAGATGAAATGTTATTACTATCTCAAATAAGAGATACAAGAGTGAAAGAGAGCGTGGCAGGATTAACCATTAGATGGAGAAAGGAAGACAGAGGGGTGCCAAGGAAGCAGTACAGCCCCACGTGTGCCAGGCGTGAGGTGCATGAGCTTACTCAAAAGCCCACGTGGGTCTTACTGGAGCACAGGACCAGGCTGACTGCCCGTGATGTATGGTTCAGCACAGGTCTGACGCTGAGCTCACACGCTCGTAGCAACAGAGCACAATTTTTCCTCATGTAACTGATGAGAAGACAGACTTATGTCTGTCAGGCTGAAATGATTCATCTCAACTGAGTGGCTTGTATTTCAGTGAGTACTGCCTTTCACCAGGGCTAGCATGATTGCAGGGCGTACCGTTCCCACACGCTTTCCAGAAACACATCCATTTTCCCAGGATAACACGATGCCTGAAAACACAGCCTATATCGCTGCCTGGTGCAGAGCAGCAGCAGCAGCCAAAAGGCAGATTGAAAAGGTGACTGGCAGAGAATGGTCTTCTTGGACAGACAGCAGCACCCGAGGCATCGGGCTGTTACCATCAGTACATTCAGATGCCATCTACTGCGCAGCATGGTTTACAAGTCCCTCACACAAGTTAAGTTTAAAAAAAAAAATGAATTGGAAAAGGGAAACATACTATGACAAAAAAAACCCCTCCAACTTGATATTCAGAGATGGAGGAGCAAGCAGGGGGATGGAGGGTCACAGTCACCCTCCTCCGTAAAACAGTCTTGAGAGCAGAAGGATCAGTACGTGCAAAATTCAGTATCTTTATTAAGAACTATGCACAAACACAATTTTTTCATTCTCAAACATTATCCTGTCATGTGTGTATACTGATCTCCCACTCATCGCAGTATTTCTGTAGCAGGCATATGGATAGTACCAGATCATTCTCAATGACTCACTATTTACGTGCAAAATGTCATGAACATCTGAGAGTGTTTTACACCTGGAATGCTATATTTGGCAGCACCAAGTGACTCAGTTTTGCTAGCAATGTTAGCAACAGTGAGAAAAATAAATGGCAATTTTAATTACATTTTGTAGATATTTTATAGCAAGAATTTTTATTTTGGCAAATAAAGACATCTGGAGTCTAAATATTTTACCTTCCCTGCTCCCACTGCTTTAAGATGGCAGGGAAGGGACACTATACATTGCTGCTCCCATATGTATTTGCTGTGTTATTCGCAGAGGCACCAGGAGCGTAACTCAAGTCAGACACCGTGGAGCAGGACAACAGACAGCACTGTACAGTAGTCACAGGAGCAGGAGGCAAGTGATAGCGCAGAGGTGTATTTTAAGGTGAGATTAAGCTGTGCACCAGACAGAGGACTCACCAAACGTGTGTGTTCATTTCTGCCTTCCACAGTCTTCATAGCCTGGATGCCAGGCCACAGGGCCACTGCTCCTCCTGCACACACCAGCCATGCCCACGCCGCACACAGGCAGGAACCTCGCAGGTAGATAACATCTAGGGTCAAGCTCCTACACAATAGGAACGCTTGTGTTTTTCCTGCTCTGACAGGTGGGATGGTCCCAAACCTGGCCAATGACAAGGCACGACAACAAGAAAAAACTTTTTTAAATTTTTTAAACCTCGCTCTTTCTAACAGAAGTGCTTACACTTTGCTCTCCTTCATTGCTAAATATACTGAGTACTATAAAAAAGTCATCACATGTGCTGGAGACTATCCATAAGGGACATTACTTTAAATGCTTTCTCTATTGTTGCAGCAAAGAAGTCATTAGATCGCACTGCAGAGCAGTGAGAGATACCACCTCCTCTCCTGAATTTATGATCTGTGAGCTAATGCTCTTTCTAATTGAAACGGTTAGTGACTAATGAAAAAATAAAGGATACAGCCAAGCTTGGCTGTACATTGTAAGTTCCTCAGTATGCATTTTCCCATGACACTCAAGGATATTTCCCATAAGAAGCTAGGAATCATGGTGTGAGAGATGAAGGCATGAAGCAGATATCCTTACCCCTGAATACTCACTGTCACAAAGTATCCCTGGACACTCCAGAAACTGTAAGTCATACTTTAAAGTCTGAACCCAGAATAAGTATTTCCTCATCCTCCTAAAGCTCCTCCTTCAGCTTCAGTGAAGCTGTGCTTTAAGATCTGTGATATCAGATCTCACATGGGAAAAGATCTCCTCTTTGGAGATGTGGATGTATGTGTGCATTTGCTTTTTAACTGTGGACGTGGGAACAAGTAGGTCTACTTACACAGAGTACTCCTTTGGAGCTACGTATGAAATAGGAGACAGCTGATTTTAACAATATTCAACAAACACTGTGTTAAAAGACAAGATAAATAAATAAATAAATAGACTATTTCACTACATTTAATCAACTGAAATTGGGTGAAGAGACAGACATGAATGGTAAAGCAACTAATTTACTCCCATTTGGCTGAGTCAAAGCGTCAGCAGTATCCTATGTGTTATTTACCTGACTTTGTGTTGCTAGGAAGCCTTTTGCTAAACCCAGATTTTAGCTGAAAGATTTCTAGAGCACATCGGTCATGCAATAGACAGAACTTGGGTTGAGCTGGGTTAAGTAAAGTCTTTAAATCCCTGATTTAACTTTCTCTTAAACAAATCCAGTTCAACCAAACCAGGAATATGTGAACTAGGAGTCAAACATCTAAAAAATAAGTAGTATAGAACTGGGATTACCTGCCTGTACACTCAAATTCTCCATGCTCAGCTTTAGTGTAGTTGCCCAAATAATTGCCCAGGCCTGGAGGCTACTCATTGCCACACAGCCGAATCCAAAGGTGTTTGATGTGTTCCATCTGAAGGTTCTGCATTTTTCCCCCAAACACTACCAGAGGCTAATGCAAAGGCTCCTTCTCCAGGCTAAGTGTGGGGTAGAAGTCTGTATCTGTTAGACTTTTTAGTTGAAAGATCATCAACAATCTCCTTTACAAATACAATTCCTCTTTGTTTGAATCTCATATGTAGGATGCTAAAGAGAAACGAACCATCTAACATTTGCAGTGCTAAACTGAACATGGCACAGACTTGAACACTACCCATTGCTGCTTACCTGTTACCATGCTGTTTGTCACAATTTTGGCAGCAGTTTCCCAGTCAAAGCCTATGCTGACTTTGGAGCTAGTATGAGCAAGGGATTCTTCCGAACAAGCAGCTTGGACGTGGCCACCCTGCTCACCCACATAAGCAATGCTCAGCCACTCACCAGAAGGCCAGAAAATAGCCCTTGGCTCATTTTATTTGCTGACAGAGATGGAGCTAAGGAGGATGACTGGTCAGACCAGATAATTAGGACAGTATTCTTTTTATTCCTCAGTCTGGTAAATAGAAAACTAAAACTGTGTCTCCTCTCCCATAGGATGCTGTCAGGAGGCTGCTGGCATTCCTCATCCCAAGCTATTTGATGCTTCAGCCACATTCTGCTATCAGGGTAGGCTTTATTAGCTTTGCAGTGCCATACTCAGTACCGAAAATGAGGGCTCAGGGAGTGGAAGGAGGGAGGATATTCTTCTGTTGTGACCGGACTGGACAGGAAATTCCAGTAAAGCAAAATCTAAGCAATCTTCTGAAAGGTATAGTTGCAGGTAGAGGTAGGCTTAGTGCCAGAGTAGTGTCAAGCTGTGTAATTTCTCATGCCTTTACAACATAGTCTCCAGAACTGCTTATGGACATCTTGCACAGACCCTGGCTTGAGCCACTCTGGTGCCACGCAGCCACAAAAACCTGCCAGAGGGTTCAAGTTGTTCTGGGCTGTATTTATCCCAGCCTCTCCCCAAAGGATGGATTTGTAGCCTTGAAGGCATCCTGAGTCCAGTTACAGTAACTCCAGTCACAAGACCTACAATGAAGTCAAAGAAATCAGAGCACTGAAAACTGCCACAAGTGCAGAAATATTCCTGTTTATCCATGAACTGCTGCTCTGCACGTTGACTCTCCACCATCTTCTAGAGGCATTTCCACTGTGCACAGAGAATTAGAGGGAAATGGGAGATGAAGCTTATTAACCTCTGGAAACCCCACACTCCAGACCTTACAGCTGCTCCAAGGATCTGCTGTTGCTTTTTAAGGTATTCAATAACCAAGGTATGCAAGAGATTTTTATCAAAAAGGAGGATTTGTAGATACCTACGTATATATATGTATATGAACTCTTCACTGCATGTGCCATTAGCCCCATGTGCCCCAGATGCATCAAAATCCAACACTGGACAAGCAACATCTGGGTCTCATTGAGCCCCTTAGCAGCATCAATCTGCATGGCAGGAGCTTGCCCTTAGAACAGATAGTCTGTCAAAACACCAAATCAGCCAAAAATCAGGGAAACACAATCAGCTTTGCTAAGGTCCTCCCTGCTCTTCCACTACATTTGTACTGGACACAGTATTGATTCAAGCCCATTATTTTCAAGCATCATTAAGAGTACAATGAAGAGTGATAAATTATTACTTTAATGCGAATATAATGACATAAAGACACTTTTAAAGTCATTAGATTCTCAGCCTTGCGAGTGTGGAGTGTATTTTTTCCATAAAGTTCACGCGACGCTGACAGTAGTGAGGTCTGAGACGTGCCGAGGCGGATTGACTGCTGCCCAAAGAAACACCTGCAGAGGAAAAGCTCGTCTCTCAAACCGGGGGTAGCTGTCTTCAAGGTTTCTGCTTGGTCACTGCACGAAAGGAGGATGGGACTGCCCAGAGGTGAGAGCAGCAGGCAAAGTCTTGGTTATAGGGTTGGTTGAAGTGTTACTGCCCATGACTAACAAATCCTAAAAGTGTCCCCTGTTATTTGCACAGTTTCCTTCCCTTCTCCTGGCACAAGTAACTTGGGCTTTAAACCCCATTCTCTGCCTAACAGAGCTGGTTATTACGTCCTACTGACTACAGGTTTGTTATAGGAAACCGTGCTCTCGTGTGCCTCAGTTTACCAAAATCAGCTCTTCAGCAGTTGGGACCCTCTAAAATCTATACATACAGCACTCCCCTTCTCAGTCACATCGAGTCTAGTGTATTCCTGCACATGAACTGTGCCCTGTGCCCAGAAATCCCAGGAACAACCCAGGCTTCTCCCGAATGCCGCAGAGGGAGGTGCGAGCACAGGGGACACCTTCCCGACAAAATCAGGCAGCTGTTCACTCCAATACCTTCCAGGTCCTGGATTCTGCACTGGGAGAGAGGTAGCACCCAGGTAGCCAGAAGCCAGGCTGCTTTGGTATCAGCATACATTGATATGATAAAGAACCTCATGGCAACGAGGCTCTGAGTTCAGGTTGCTGGTGTCACCAAGTGCTCCTGCTTTTCGTACACTTAAATAGGAGGAGACCATCAGTCAAGTCAGAGATGGCAAAACATAAAACTCGTTGCTGTAAATTACACCAGAGCAGAACAGCTTGTGCAAAACTAGGAGATGTTCAGGTAGAAGGTGCTGTTATAGAAATACAAGGTATTATTAAAAAGGTCTAATTATTTAGGTGTGGGGATTCAGGACACCAAATTGAGTTCCTCCTTTCTCTGCCCAAATTATTGTAAACAGCCCTCTGGATTTGACCAGGAGTGTCTTCTGAGTTTTAAATCTTCTAAAAAATTAACTGCTTCTCTTATTACAGAGTGATTTATACAAGGGTTAGCTTCTCTCATTGGTCTCTCATGATGATTAAAGGCTAAAGTAATGACCAATAATGCTGGGATTAAGGCTTAAATATCACTGCCTGGGAACCAAAGACAGCAAAAGGTGGCTGAATGGATCTACATTAATATTGAAATGTCATTCTAATGAAGATGAAGCAGTAGCAGCCAGGCAGTGATGAGGACATGCTATGGGGAGGGATCGGCGTGGCGATCAGAGGGGAGCACGTGGCAATTAGCTTAAAATGAGGTTGAAGAAGGCTTGAGCTGCAATCTCTATTTCTGTAAGTATGGCAACTGGTTGGCTAAGGAGAAACAGCTGAGGTTGCATTGGAACTAGAATTTTTTTTTCCAGAGTCACTCAACACTAGCTAATACAGTTCACCCTTGATGAGATGTTTAATCAGCAACAAAACCATTTGAGAACGTACATAGAAGGGTTTTCCCACAATTTAGGCAAAGTATAGCTATCTTGCAGTCTTGCAGCCTTACAGATTGCAAGAGCTATTACTAAGCACCTGATTAGGAGCAGTAGGACAAGTCTTGAAGTTCATACTTGGTCAAAGATTCACAAGATATCACTTTAGTGTCCTTGTTTATGCCTGAACCCCGGGTGGAGACTTCTGAGTTTGTTAGAGTCCAGAGTGTCCCTAAGCCTAAGCACAGCAAATCCTACATCTACACATTCATAATGAATTTAATTCACAAGAAGCAATTTCTCCAGTGGATCATTCAACCTGTCTTACAAGTTTAGGAGGGTATTTACCCAGGAGTCCCTCTTTCCTCAACAGAAAGAGAAGGGATTCAGAGCTTAGGATGAGACAAATTACCCTCTGAAGGTTCCTGTACCTTGCCACTGACTTCTCGCTTGGAAATTCACTTAGCTGAGGTTTTACGTGGCCCTTGAGCTTATGGAAAACCGTGGTAGCTGCTGCTTTCATATAAATTCCTCCTATAGAGGCTAAAGGGAACCACATTACTAAATTTAAAACCTGTAAACATATAATTCTTAGTAGTCACCTTTTAAGCTTTCAAAAGCAAAACGGGATGGAGTTGGTCAAGTTATGGCGGTTTGTGGAAAAATGACAGGAGAGAGGTGTTTGCCATGGAGCACAGGCTAATGCAGAAGAACTAACCTGCTACCATCACGTGTCCACACTGCTCAGAGCCTGTCCAGAGCCCTGCAAATCCTTAGGGGTCAGCTTTGTCAAACTCCATGTGCTGAAGTCTCTCCCTGAACCATCCAGCTCAGTGTTACAGCAGCACCTGCAGACTGCAATGCCACTTGCTATCTTGCTGTAAACCCTTTGGGGCAGAGGCTGGATGATTTTTGCAAAGCCTAGCACAGAGGGGTCCTGGTCTGTGACTGCAGTTTTCACTTGCTATAGTGGTCCAGACGACTCCCAGTGATGGTTTAAGCAACATGATCCGGTAGAGAGTGGTTAGTTTTAGTACATAGGTTGTCCTGAAGTGCCTAGGTAAGTACAAGGTCCATAGTACATAGGTTGTTCTCTTAAAGAACATTTTCACCAGTGGATAATGCAATGTTTGCAACAGACGTCACTCTCACCTTCCCACATAGAGAGGACCTTCTCAGTCTTGCTTGGCCCTGTGCTGGAGATGCTGTTTCTTCATATGAAGAAGGTTGCTAATGGGTTGAGATACAGTTTTCCACTGGCAAAAGCATCTTTTCCTGGACACGTGACCTTTGGGGAGTTCTTATTTGTTTAACATAAACAGCAACAGCACAGTCCCGTCATTTGGTACTTTCAGAGATCAAAGTATTGCTTCCTCAGAGAGATCTTTATTAGTCAGAGATAAAATATCATCTTTAACAATAAGGGATGACAAATGCATTGCATTAATATTTGCAAAGTGCCTGGAAGATTTAAATGGCTCTATATGTTCAAGTAATTATGATCTAGAAGAAGAGACAAATGCCACCACAGGCCAGGGCATTATGCAGTCCCACTCTTTCTTCACTGACAGATGTGATCTTCATTTGGGTGGTGAATACCCAACTGGATGTGCACACACTCTTCAGTTTGCTGGTGGTGCTAATCACTGGCGATTTTCCTTTTGTACTAAATGGCATGGTTCCAATGCCAAGGACACAGAGATGTTAAGGAGAAACAGGGTTTAGTTTTTTGTGTTTTTTTTTTTTTTTTTTTAATGTATTTAATACAGAAAGCCAATGCGAGCCTTATGTAGCAGACAAGTGCAAGACAGTTGGATTTTGTACAGAAGGTGGTGTGATGTCTGGTACAGGTACTTAGGGGCTGGAAGAAGAAGTGGGAAAGCCTGAACTGAAAAAAGCCACAGAGGAAGCAAACACAACTCTACAAAGGTTGGGCAAAGAGCTGCAGAGGGAGTGGGAAGGATTTGAGGTGGATGGGCAAAGCTGAGAGGAACCCAAAGGTGGGACAAACGTGTTTGACAGTGGAGGGGGCAGCAGCCAGAGTGAGTGCAAATCCTTAGGGAGGAGTGAGAGCTATAAGTACACACAGACCAAGGCAAACGAGCCCTGCTCTTTGTTCAGATGCTAGCTTACTGCAAAGCCCTCGGCAGGAGGAAGACATACGATCAGCCTTCCATTTCACCGCTGCAGACATCGTTTTTCCCATCTGCAACATGACAGAAATTAATATTCCCCTATGGCCGGGGAACTGAATTTTTGATTGCTGGGTGATGCTACAGGAATGCAAAGTGGGTTGCTATGAACAAAGTGCATGCGTTTATTTTGTGGCTGACATAGTTTCCCAGGGCAAGGCAAAGGAGAGGGGTCTGGTTGAGATGTAGGATGCAGAGAACAGCAGACCCATTTTCACACCAGACCAAGGTTACTGCCGTGTCGTGCTGACTGCTGACCCCCAGGAGAGTGTGCCAGATGCCCAGGGACATGAGGGTGTAAGGACCCTCCTTATCCTTCCCCAGGAGTGCCCAGCTCCAGTAACCCTGTACTTCCCAGGGATGCTCCACCTGCCCTGGCTGCTGGAGGACACACAGATCTTGAAAATAGGCATGATGGAGAGTTCATAAATCAGGGTGGGGAGTCAGAAGACTTGTTTTCCTTGCTAGGAAATCTTTTCACTGACT
Source organism: Buteo buteo (assembly GCF_964188355.1). Classification (NCBI taxonomy): domain Eukaryota; kingdom Metazoa; phylum Chordata; class Aves; order Accipitriformes; family Accipitridae; genus Buteo; species Buteo buteo. The sequence continues at coordinate 73,130,011 of NC_134173.1, forward strand.
CCATAAAATATAGTTTGATGAGCCATAGGGAATGACCCTCTCCCAGGGCTCTGCACTCAAAGGTGGCCTCAAAGGATTTGGTGCATCAGATACTTAATTTGGCCCATAGCAGACCCCCGTGGTGTCCAATAGGAATGACAATTTAGGTAATTGTAATATTGCGTTTTACACTGTGGGAGCATCAAAGAGACTGAGACAGATCGTGGACACACAGTGCCCATGGGAAAGGCTCCTCAATGGACCACAAACTCCCAGTATCTTCTGTTTATGAGGGCCCAGCGTCTCCTCTCCTAGACTGCAGTACTTCTAGAGTTTTCTGAGTGCAGTATTTCTTGAGTGTTCCTCCCTGTCCTCCTCCCATCTGTGGACAGGGTGCCCCACCACCAGACCAGGGGAGAAACCTCTGACCAGCGCCCAGCCTCTTGGGCTGCCCAAGTGCTTTCCAGCAGAGCAGAGAAGCTGCACTTATTTAGATTTATATGGCATTAAGGACAGCTCTAGGCACCTTTGCCATCTATTAAAAACCCAGATGAGACAGAGCGGAGCAGCCTCTGCAGCGGGGAAGTGGCTCGATCAGCAGCCCAGGGCCGTGGGGACGTGGGGAGGGAGGGGGAGGAACCAGGTGAAAACTCATCTTACCGAAAAGTAAAAATCTGAATCGATAACCTTCCCTCCCCACTCCCAATCAATACTTCCCTCCCAAAAGACTTCACCTGACATTATTCAGCTTCTTTTTCAAGCTTTTCAGTGGATTCCCGGCTTCTGCCTGACTCTTAACAGGAATCTCGGTGGTTTTCAAACTCAAGGGTCTTCACTTTGTGGCAGAGAGTTGGCTCTGGAAGACGAGTTAATTCCCAACAGTACCTGCCGAAAGAGCATGTCAGCAGCCGTTACGCTCTTCTTCAGCAAGCAATCGAGCCATGCTTTTGTTCCTGCCAGAAGGCTGCACTCCCTGCTATGTGGAGATTTATAGCAGGGCTCAGATAAATGGAGATGAGTGCTTTTATTATCTATCTGAAACCATGCAAATGCAGAGTGGGGGTTATGAGGTGAGGGAGAAAGGTCTCATTCAGCAACACAGAAGAGCCAGTTCGGGAAGTAAATAAAATGTTGGCACTTTCCCTGGTAGATACGGTGAGAGAGGGGGAGGACTATTTCCACCCGTGAATGTGGTTTCCAGAACTGACGGTAAAAGACCCCAGGGAAATGTAATTACAGAAGTGTATTTAATGAGCAGAAGTCTCATCAGGAAAAAGAAAGTCTTTAAATAAAAAGCAATGGGAAATGGCAGGACACAGTTTAACCCTTGGAGTCCCTCTGACTGTGGTTAGAATTTTCTGTTGAAGTTAGGTAGTGAGGCTCACACCAAAAATAGGAGAACACCAAACCAGTCAGACTCTGAGGAATCAGACAAGTCATGTAGAAATAGATATTTCTGCGAAGTCCCTGCATTACAGGTCAAGAGATGATGGGTATGATCTATGCTTTCTGAAAGGTAAGATGCAGTGTGCCCATGCAGGAAGACCTGGGAACTGAAAAGACTCACAGTCTCTGGCTGTTTGTCCAACACTAAACAAGTGCCCCCAGGAGCCATTGGAGGAAGAATGCTGTTAAGATGACCAATGCTTCCTTTGAAGTCCGAGAGCAGGTTCTTTTATAGCTATAGACTGAGAACCCAAGAACAGGATTACTTTTTGAAATCAGGCTATGGAGAGGAAAAAAATTGAAAATTTATTCCTAGAAGCAAGACTACTACAGGTTACCCAGTGACTTCAGTAGGACCGGTCACATGAGTAATCAGTACTCACATGCATGGGTGTAAGCCCCTGGCTGGATAAAAAGCAAGTTAAATATAGCATTCATTAGGGTGAAGAAACTGAGGTTAGTTTTATCTAAATTAATTTTGTATCCAGTTAAAGGGCAAGAATACATCTCTTCTGGCAGTTTCCCAAAAGTGTCATCAGCAGGGTAGTAGTTTAAGAGATTCATATGATAATATCTTAAGACATAAATAAAATGTTTAAGGATTTTTATAGAAATTAAGGCACGGCCAGGGACATGAATGAAGACTCTTGACTCTTGTTGACTTCAGTGAGTCGCTGATGCTCAGCACCCACACCTTGTTGTGTGACAGGATCACACCCTCCAAAGGCAAAAGCCAATAAGTAAATTGCCAGCTGAGTAGACACACTAATGATTAACTCATATTAATGTAGTTAATAGTGAAGCTATTAGCAAAAATGCTCAGAATCTCTTACTCTGGCACTTTAAAAGGGAATCCTTGGAGCCAGGCACCAAATTGCTTTGCAAATTAGTAGGATTTGGCTCATAGAAAATAAAGCTAAACTCACATATAATCCATCCCTCCTTCTTAAAGCAGGATTAGGTACACTTAAGCCATTCCCACACAGTCTTTGTCTACCCTGTTCTTAAAAACTTGGTGATGGAACACCCCCATCTTCCCTAGCTCTTTATTATCCTTACTGTTACAAAACTTCTTCCAGACCTAAATCTCCTTTGTTGTGATTTAAGCCCTCTACTTCTTGCTCTATACATTCTGAGTATTGAGAGTAGTATGTTCCATTACTCGCTGCGGCAAGAGTAATTTCTATTTTCAGATTCCTTTCCTCGAAGTTGAGAAATGCCAAGTCCTTGCATCATATTTTTTTTTGCTACTGTCCCAAAAGGAAAAAATGTCACATAGAGGAGTCTGGTCATTTCTATACACACATTTTTTCCAAGGTCAGTGGTAAATGAAGAGCAGTAGGAATGGATTGGTCTACATCTTTATGACTTGATTCCGATCTCCACTCTAAGATGACTCCATTGGCCTCCACAGGATTTGACCACAGAGCATTGCCCTGGGGGTTCTCACTCATTTGCTGTCCTGCTGTCCTTCCATCCTCACACACCAGTGCAACCATGCCAGTGCACTATGGACTCAGATCTGGGGAACTTCCAGCACTGCAGAGCTGCTGCTCCCCACGGTCACTGCCATTACATCTGTCCTAGCTCAATTCTTAAAGCAAATTTCAGCAATAAGGTTGGGCAGATTTGGGCTTGGCTCCGCGCTTGCCTACTGGGCTCTATCTGATCTCCAGTATTTGATCACTTAGCAACACAAAGCAAACAGGTATTACTGGTGCACGATCAAACCTGGTTTAACCATTTGCAATGAATTGCTAACAAAAGCAATCTGCTGACAGAATGAGACTCTGTTCATCACTAATTACATTTCTCACGAGCATTGTTGAATGTTCAGCTATAAAGAAACTTGCATTATTCCAGCTTTTCCTTTATTCTGTTTTATTTGACCTATTTTCTCTTTTTATTCTCATCTCTTTGCATGTTTTTACCAGAAGATTTTAATCTATGGAGGTGAGACTGAAAATCTTCAGCTGCAAAAAAAGATTTAAATAAAAAACAGAATCATTTAAATTTATGAAAAGGTAACAATGTTTTGAAATACTGCAAAGCTTCAGACCTAGTAGTCTGTATTTTACAAGCTAACCACATCTTTGTAAGCAAATTTACAACTGTACTTGCCTGCCTGATTTGCTGCTAAGGTGAGGTTTATAAAAAAATCACCCAAGGTAGGGTGGAAATTCTAGCAAGAAAACATATCAGACCCTTTATATTGCCCTGTGTGGGCCTACCAAAGCACTGATATTTTTAATTACCTTCACCTAGACTGACCTGATTCACTATCATTAGCTCAGAAAAAGCACGTGATGTCATCAGCGACTCTTCACGAGCAAGAGAACAACCAACCTTTACTAACCCATGTAATTCTGACAGACTCTGAGGACCCAGAACCAATAGCCTGCTTCAGTGTTGACACTTCCAGGCCAACCACAACCTCCCTTGTGCTGCACCATGCATACGCTAACAGTCTGCCCCGTGCTGCTCTGGTGTGCCAAAAGGTGTTTGCTCTCGCAGCTGTGACCTGGGACAGGGCGGGTTGACTGGAGCCCCTGAGCTGATGGACAAAGCCCATTCCCAGTACCTGGGGACTTGTGCTCCCACTTGTTGTTGGATTTCTTCTTGGTACAGCAATACTTAAAGATCCCAAATGAGAACAAAGGTCCGTTGGGCCAGATACTGTATGAGCAGGTGGGAAAAGATGGAGTCTACCCCAAACAGGCAAAAGGAACAATAATGTCTATGTTTCATTACAGAGAACTGACGTACAGCCCAGAGCAGCAGAGGGATCCTGGAACTACTGCTACCATAAACCTACCCTTTCAAGTGTGTTTCCCTTCCCTCTCTGACCTACTAAGTGACTGAGTACGTTTCCCCTACCTCTCTGGTCTGCAGCCCACACTAGCTACTAAGGGACTTGCTCCTCCAGAGAAGAGAGAAGAGCAGTGGTTCTACACCATGCCACAGACTTTTCTTTGATGATACTCAGACAATTACAGGCGAGAGACAGAGCCCGAGCACCATCAGACTGTTGATGAATCTGCTTCAGTTGTTGGGTCTATGCTCACCAACCTGGCAGTGTGGAGCAGAGACTTCTAACTAACTCCAGGAAGCATCATCCAGCACAATATATCACCTCGGGGCTAGCACTGGTTCAGCCAAACTCCACAGTAAGACTCATGTCTATGCAAAGGAGGTAGTGACACCAAAGAATTAATTTTCTCACATGAATTATTAGTATAAAGAGACTCCCACACTGCAAGGACCTGAGTTGAGAACCAGGAGCACAATGACACCTCCTCTCTTGCTCCCCAAGGGTGCACGGTTGCATGCCCGGCACTCGCACTGCTGTTTCTGGAACGAAAGCACAACGCTGGATTGTCATTTGCCAGCAGCTGTCTTATATGGATATGATTGGCTTGATCACTTGTACAGTCAGCCTAAGAATAGCTTCCTCTCTAACATCTGATTTCTCTTAAAGGATAAAAATAAAACAATCAGAGCCTGGGTATAAAAGAGCAAACTGCTGAACACTGCACTGCATGCATCTATGTTTAATGAAGGAAAATTTCACTTTACGAGGGGCACGAGTTATTTGTGTCAACCATATTTGGCCTCAAGATCAGTATCTAAGCTGCTACTTCTTGGTCTGACAGCTAAATAACTTTTCATATTACAGAGCGCTTCAGCGCTCTGATCATCCTAGGCAGTTCAACTATTATTATGACTCCAGTGGTCTTGTAGCCTGGGACTACTTCAACTCTTCCAGCCAATGCCCAGGAAGGATGCAGACACCGTCACAGCCAGGATCATGCCCAGCTGGCTTTTTGGAGGCAGGCACGCAGCTCTGGGCATAGGTTGTGCCATGTGCTTGACCTCCGTGGCAAAAACCAGACCTTGGCTGGTGTTAGGCGTAGCTTGAGAGTCCTGGGGCCACATCAGGCAACCTAAGGAAGGTGCTTTGCTTAGACATACAAAGGTCATGATGTTTCTGTTCAGACCAGTGTGGACAGCCCAGTTTAGGCTTCCCAGTCTGAGTCCCTGCACTGCCGGTGGAGACAAGCAGTCACAATACTTAGCCCAGATGACTTGAATATAGGCTATAAATAGCACTTGGTCCCTTTCTTTCTCCCCTCCCTGTTTGCACTCTGCATTCAATAAGTATTTCTTTCATATTGAATCTTCATAGGACATCTGCGGTACATGGTACCACTTATAAAACAGGGGGTTTTTTTCCTTTTCAGAAACAAACAAACAAAAAATCCTAAAAAAACCAAATGAATGGGAAATCAAATGTGATCAGCATTTTGCCCAGGATAATGAAACTGAACATTTCAGTAACCAAGGAGGCAATGCTGAAATCAAGATAACTTTTTATTGGCGTTTTTTTTTGCCACACACAACAGGCCTGTCTCTGCTGTGCCAGACCACCTGTCACCTTAATAACATATTTTCCTGATTCAAAAATAGCATAGAGTGTACTGAAGCCAGATACAAATTAGCATGTATGCTGAACAACACAATTAAAGCCAAACCTTCAGCCAGTTGCTGGGGGCAGCAGTGCAAAAATCTGAGCGTTCAGGGCAGGGAATATCAGTGCCAGGCTCCTGACAAAACCTGGTCCTGCAACATAGTCTATGACAGAAATGACGTCAGAAGTGGGTGAGAGCCCTAAAAACAGCCAGCAATGCAAGTCAGTGATGCAAGGCAGCCCAGCGTCGGTTCAAGCCATAATGCTACAAGACGGGTTTGTAAATGTATTCGTCCTCAGATTATAGAAGTGGGGAACGTGATACTTCGGGATGTGATGCTCAAGACTTGTCGGCAGGAACAGGTCCTAACACCTCTGATACCTTGCAATCAAGCCATGTTTTGCCTCATCAAACCACAAGAAAGGCACTTCTAATCTTCCCATCTCCTCAGGCTGAATCTTCTACACATTTGCCACAATTTGAGGCAAATCTGAGGGCGGGAGAAGGGAATTGTCATCATCTCCCCTTCATGCCCAAGACGCTAAGCCACCAATAAGTGATTTGAGAGATGTCACACAAAGGGGTTTTGTCAACACTGGGACCTGGGTGCAATCCTCCTGAGTCCCAGCCTGATGCCCTGAACAAGGGTCTGGTTGTCCCCCTTGAAACATGTTATTTGGCAGCTGAGCTTGATTTTGGCTGGTAATTCCTCCCCCGGTCTTTCTCTTTCTCTCTTCTTAATTACATTTGATTTTTCTTCAGAAAAGAATTCTTGTCTATGGTCATATTTTTATGGGAATTTTAATGAGTCACTTGGCATGACATTAATCACTGAAGATTTAAAGTGTCTTCAAATTGTATTTTCCTTCCTCTTGAATGCCAGCCACACATTTTTGTTTACAGTGAAATGCTAGGAAAAAAAATCCTTCAGCCTATTTTCCTCAGTGCTAATTGGGGGTTTATTACTGCTTCATTTGCTTACAATTGAATCAAACAAAAACCTCCATCCCTTTTTCATGGTGCTGCTAATTGAATTGAGTGGGTTATAATGATATTACTGTATATACATAAATGAACATTTTTAAAATAAATAAATGAACATTAAAAATATGCCTCTAAGGACAGAGTCTTAGTTGACTGCATACTTTTCTGAAGCAGATTTTATAGCTATTCTCAAATAAATGTGCACAGCTCATTTCTGCACTCAGATTAAAACAGAAATCAGCCAAAGACAGTACTGCTGGAAAGGTCTGAGGATGGCATTTTCCAGAGAATCAAGGAGGGTGGAGTGCCTGTTTGCAAGGGAATTCTCTTGGGATTGTGGCACATAATTTCCATGAATCCCAGTGAACACTGCAGACCTGGATGCCTGCTGGATACAGCACTGCAGTTGACATTACAGCTGGCTGCTCTGAACAGCTACAGAAGGGACCAGAGGCTTTAGCCGACCAGTTCAAGACTTCTCATCACTTATAAATTCAGGATTTGTTTTGTGAAAATTGCTATTTAAAACAGCCAAGGTTGCCAAAACCCATTTGTTGTATCTGAAGATCATTTGTGAGAAGTGTTTTGTACAGTTCTTATCAATGTAGCTCCTAAAAAGCATCTACTTCTTAGTCTACATCAAGATTAACCATTGATGCTGATCTCCCAGGTTCCTCTCTAGAATGTTTTTTTTTCGTATTTCTTTTGATCTGTAAAGTTTTTCTTTCAACTAATGTGTTTATAAAGAAAACAATCTTTCCAAATTCATGGTGATTATTTTTGTCCCATTTAACCCCTACCTAACTCTAGTGTTGATCAGATTTTGTAACATAGATACTTTAGAGCAGGCATCTGATAAAGACATCACCTCCTTCTAGTGAGAAATTGTGCCCATGTTCAGCTTTCCATTTTGTATAGCACTTCTTGGAGTAAACTTATTTTAACTGTAAGTGCACTGCAACTATTTCATGGACAGTCAGTGCCAAAGTTTGCCCTCATATCATCTCCTTTTAACTGCCAAGAACTCCAGGAATGGCAAGAGGAATACTTGATTTGTACAAATATACACATTTAATAGAAGAGGAACCTGACACCTGAAGACAAGTCAAGGGAGACAAAAAATCATTAATGAGTTGGAGAAAATGAATTGGAAATATTTATTTTCTGTTTCTCATCATACAAGGATTAAAAACACCAACTGAAACGTTCAGGCAGTAGATTTAAAGCAAACAAGCGAAGCTACTTTTTCAGAAAGCTCATAACCAAACTGCCAACTTATTGCCACAGGACATAACTGTACCTAAAAGTGGAAAACTGCCTGTGTGGGGTTTACACACATTTACAGAAGACATGTGAATCTGCGAAGTACAATGGTCTTGATGAAGTCTTTGACTCCGTCAGGTTATTGACTGCTAGACACCAGGAGGGAAAGACTCCCTTGGCACTCGCTGTGTTTGAAATATCCTTTCTCTAAACTTCCCTGTGGCCACAAACCAGGCGGCCCTTTGCTGTGGTGCTTCTTATGTGCACTCTCATGTAGTCTTTATCCTTAAACACAATAGATGAAGGGGACTCTCTTGAAGTTTATTTAAATGCAAAGGTTCTAGGTCAGTAGCTATTTAATCCTGGCCTCATGAGACATTAAGTGTTAGGTTGGTTTTGGGGGTTGTTTTTTTTTTTTTTTCTTTGAACAATGTAGCATATTTGTCAAAATGCACCTTGAATATAAATGGAAAAAAATCACGTTAAATAAATTACAAGAGGATTAGCTTCACTGAGTTTGTTTATAATTTACTATGGAATTGCTAGTAGAGCAAATCTATTGGTGACACTTTATATTTCATTGGAACAGCAATCTAAATAAGATGCAATACAGTACATTGAATTTTTATGTACTTACCTGTAGTTGCATAATAAAGCATAAGTTATGACATAAGTGTGCTTATGTAAAGTAGTTAATAGTCACTCGTGTCAATTTTAATAACATGCTGCATAGAAAGATGCTGCCTGAGTGTTTTTAAAAATAAAGTATGTTTAACCCAATGGTCATATATTAATCGCCTAGAAGCTTGACACTAACTTATTGCTAGCCCCTTTTGCCTCGGGTACATACACAAACTGTTGTTTAGTTATTGTAGGGCTGCTCATCATAAGTGCAGTGCTGCAGGCATTAAGATTTTTTTATACCTGAGCTGAAACATTTATTTAAAAGCAATTATGCGCATCTATATTTCAGAGCAGTTCTTAGCAGAAATGTAGTTATGCCAGAGGATAAAGGCTGGCACGTCCCTTGGTCCTGGTTTCATCCTAGCGGACTGTAGGCACCTAAAATCTCTGCTTAGGGAGCAACTGTGCTGAGATGCCTCTGTTGTCGGTGGTAAGAGCTGGAGGCAGCAGCTGGTTCACACATCAGCCAGACTGAATTGCCCATGGAAAATGCTTTCTTGTTCCTATTGACTGAGGAGTAAAGACAGGGAAACTGGGGAACAGTAGATATGGGGTCACTACACCCTCAAGGTTTTGCTTCTAACTATATGCCCTGTTTTCCCAAATCTACATCTGGAAGAGACTGATAGAAGATCAGACCTTATGTGGAGCAGCAGGCTCGTCTGGCCTTGAACCTCCCTCCAGGGTTTGGTAGTTGCAGTCAGTAGCATTAAAGGCTCCTGCTTTAAAGCACAGCTAACTGGTGTAGCCACTGCTAACGAGCTAACCTAATGAGAACTAGGTTCTCTGCATGAGCTTCCACTGGACCATGTAGACATAGCTTTAGTTAAGAGCTTGGATAATTAAGGAAAGCCAGGACAGTATTCCGCTTTTTTCCAATGTCTAGATCATTTCTGCAAGACAAAGGAGTAGGATCATCTGCATCAGCAGACAAGACTGAAAAACCGCGGGCAACAACTTTGTTCAGCACAAACATGACTATTTCAAAGGGCTGCCTTTCAAAGTAGATTCATGCTATTAAAATCCCCTGTACTCCTGCAAAAAAAGAAACAAATTTTGTATAAGTGACAAAGACCTCCTGAGAAGGTCGTAAGAATATCCCTTGTGGTAAAGGGCATAGCGAGGTGTATCAACTGGGAGCAAGTCAATGAAGTTCAAACTAGAAACACAATGCAAGGTCCAATGGTTCCATTAAGTATTTCAAGTAGTTAACTAGCATGCTGTCCGGTAGTAAATTAATGCTATGCCTTTTTGACATTACGCATTGGGTTCAGCCATGTGTTATGAAGATGAGATGAGGGAACCGCTGAGTAAGGGTCTATGTGATCATAACAGCCCCTCTTCTGGCCTTGGGTGCAATTCATTCAGTTTAATGGCAAACCTCCTCATGACTTCAGCAGGGCTAAGATTTCATGCTGCAAATGATTTCTCTGACCAGTCATGAGCCTAGACTAAAGCATAATCTTGTCTCCAGAGCCAATCAAGACTGAACACAGCTATGAGTGCTCAAGGGCAAAAATTTAACATGTGATTGAACAAGTGACGCTTACAGTCAGGACAGATCCATCCTGAATGCTGAGATCTCTATTGCTCTGTGCTTCTGTTCACCAAAGCATTGTGTTTATTCCTAAGCCTGACAAATTAGTTGTACTAGTGATATAAAACATGGCACATATGTAGCAAAGCCTTTACATTGCTCTTGTCTACTCTCATGGTAATAGTTTCACCTAGCAGACAAAACATGCACAAAAAGCTTTTTCGCACTTTTCTTGAAATGATGTGAAATTGGAGTTGCACAAAGCCAAAGCACAGAGCTGGTGGCACAGGTGCTGCTGGCGGGAGGTCTCAGGCGCCAGCTGAGCAACACTTGTGGTATCGTTTTGAAGGAAAGATGCTCTCTCATTCATTTTCACCTCCCTTTACTGAGGCTAAATGGCTTTATTTTCAAAGGTGCTGAGCCTCCCTGGATCTCACTGACTTCAGCTGGAACAACTGTGTCTCACTTGTGGGGTCGGGGGATCACTTCACCAAGCTACAAAACTAACTTCAGGCACCTGACTGCACAGGTTTTTTCCTTAGTCTCTCTCCAACTGAAAATATCTGACCACGACTCCTTAATGAGCTCCTTTCTTTCCCATAACTGATGCAAAATTAACCTGGGCATTAATCACCCCAACCACACCATTAGAGACCATCACAAGCCCTCCCTGAATATTTATTCCCTCGAGTATGCAGCTCCAAGGCAGTAAGTTGATCTTTTGCTAAAACCTCTGGCCTGGCCAAGGGACCCAGGCACAGCTCCTGACCCGATTATAGACATTTGGTGTGACCTAGATTAAATCACAGTGAACAGACATGACTTGTCAGCTAACTTGATTTTTACTTGGAAATGACTGTATAAAAACGCACTGTTCATTCAGACATCAGGATCTGCTTGGAGCCATTGCAGGTGGCTGGCACTATGGGGTGCCAGTGCCTCTGGGCACCTCCTTTTTTTTATTCGCTTGTAACTCATAAAAGAAATCCATAGCCTTGTGACTTCCCAGGTACCAGACACTTGCATGCAGATGTAGCTGCCTTCATTTCTTTAATCATACAGTAGCCAGAGAATAGTTCCTCCCACGGTGCACTGTAAACAGTATATGAGGTTCGACGTGATCTCATCAAGTCCCTCTGCTAAGTATCACTTCCAGAAAAACAATCCCCTCCAAGACCAAATTGAAGATGCTATTAGCGTAGTCAAAACTGTAACCACCAGCTCACTGCGGCTTAGGGCCTTGTCACATTAAGCAACACAAAGCTGATAGATTAGGTGCTGTGTTTAAATACAAGAAGCTATATATGAATACAAGAAAATCATTAGTAGCCAAGGCAACTAATTGTGATGGAACTTTTTGTTCATAACAAATACCAAAATAAGCTGAAGAAGAGAAGAGACAAAAAAAAAAAAAAAAAGGAAAAAAACAACCACAAAGTACACTATCTAGTAAAAGATAATCTTTTAATAGTGCTTGGAGTGTCACATTTCAAACTACACACAGAAACACAAGCAAATCTAAGGACATATGGACAGCTACACTGTTCATGACAAGGGACCAGCCAGCAGTGGTAGGAGAGACACACAGACCACAAAGGCTGTGCGTCCAGCTCATTCCCTGCATACCACCATCCTGGCTCATCTGCATAGAAAATAATGTCTCACTCCCCTTCCCTTCCCTCCCCCCCTCCCCTTTTTGCCTTTCCTTTCCTTTCCTTTCCTTTCCTTTCCTTTCCTTTCCTTTCCTTTCCTTTCCTTTCCTTTCCTTTCCTTTCCTTTCCTTTCCTTTCCTTTCCTTTCCTTTCCTTTCCTTTCCTTTCCTTTCCTTTCCTTTCCTTTCCTTTCCTTTCCTTTCCTTTCCTTTCCTTTCCTTTCCTTTCCTTTCCTTTCCTTTCCTTTCCTCTATTCTATTCTATTCTATTCTATTCTATTCTATTCTATTCTATTCTATTCTTCCAAATATTTTTCCCTTGCAGGCATGCAGATTTGCACCCAGGCACCCCTTCCAGAGAATTCTGCAGATCTTTCACCCTATCTATGAAGAATCAGCTCCCCTTGATTTCACTGTCTCTTCAACGGTCCTCATGTGATGGACCCTGTTATTGTATGGGAAGAGATGGTGAGGACTGTTTATAACTCTGTTATGTACTGTTTATAACTAATTCTCTGCACTTTCATATGTTTAAACCATTCATTGAGAATATGCAGGTGTGAGTAAGATTAACACATGGCTGATGTAAAGGAAGGTATGGTACATGTTGCGCAGAGACACAAAACCATCAGCAACTGCTTACTGCCCTTAGCAAGATACGGGCAGGATATGTCAGCTCTGAATCAGAGCAAGCTGCCAAATAGCTGCGTGATGGGAAAGATGGTTTGCACCTCTGAAAGACTCCTGCTTCTGTGCCATTAGCAGCCAAATGGGACAACACATGGTTAGGAGAGTGGGGTGAAGGGCTTGTGGTACCAGGGAGGAAATGCATTCAGAAACCCAGGGACCTCCTGCCAAACTTGTGGGACGTTGCTGTAACTCTGTGGAGTCCCACTGGGCTGCTAAGTCTCTTGGGTTTGAGTGGAAATACCTCCCAAAGATGCTGCACTGAGGAGCCAGGAACCCATTCCATGTGGTATTAGGCAAGTGCCTATCTCTGTTCTTTTAGTGCCAGTCCCACATGTACTGAAGGACAACATTGCACCAATATTAAATAGGAAAAAAGCCTCCACAAATTCTCTTCTTCAGTTCCCTCAGAGGTCACCTGCCTCAGCCTTTTTTCTTTCCCCCCTACAGACTGAAAACTCTGCTACTGCCCGAGATGAGGATCTGATATGAAACAATTAATTATGAACAATATGAATGCTTGAAGTAATCTTATTTTTTTCACCTGTCTTAAAATGTCTTCTCCCAGGCCCAGACACAACCATAGCTGAGAGTACAAGGCTTCCTCAAAAGCAAAAATAGCACAGGGAAATGTCAAGCCTGTTTGCAATCATCAAAAAGGGTTCAATTTTCCTGTGGGAGAAGGGGTAGGAAACCTCAGCTTACTGAACTCATGTGTCCTACCATTTATAGCTTAAAAGAAAGAGAAGATTTCTCTATCAGTGATTATTGACCTGAGATTTATTTGATTCTTTCAGACCCCAACCCCAGCTTTCATTGACCTCCTCCTGCCTTCCCATATAATATTTCCTTTTATGCCTCCACTCCTTCTGGTCTGAATGTGTGTTTCTTCAAATTTGGTGAGGTCAGCTGTACACAGTATTTTCAGACAGCATTTCACCACTGTTTTAAGTGATAGGGTTAGCGTTTGGCTATGGTGAATTAACCCCCCCCCCATTAGTATGTCTTACCATGTGTTTGCCTTCCCATGACCACATCAGACTGCTGGCCAGTAGCCCAGCCTCACTAGCCCAAGCCTTTTTCCCCTCAACAGGCACTCTTACTGTCCAATTCTTTCCTTTTGTGCTCCTACCTGTCACTTTTTTTCCTTAAGATCTATTCCGTATCTATAAATGCAGCTCCAAAGGTGAATCTGAAGGAAACAATCCACACTTGAAGCAAGTGCATTTCTATATTTAGCAACAAACGCTTCTGTTGTGCTGCCGCAGAGTCTTTTTAAAGAGCTGCATCTTCAAAGAGGTCTTCACAGAGCCACTGAGCTAGAAAGTATCGAAGGGGGATTGTCTACAGTTCAGCGTTGTTAAGCTTATAACTCTGAAGCTTATAGCTGGAGGCAGAGCAGAGGACATTTGCATGGTTAGCTCTGTTTCTTTTCTTCCTAGAAATTGAAAAGAAGGAACACAGGGTGAAAAATTAATGCCAGAGCTAAAAAAAACCCCAACGGTGTCTGCCTGTAGTAGCACTCTCTCTCTCTTTCGCATATATCCTTGTTCAAACAAGCACCGAGACACATTGCATGTCCATTGCAATGACTGATAGCTTAGCACCCCGAGTCTTTTTTTCCCAGAAGAGACGTGAATATCCATATCCACACTCCCTACAGCAATACAACTGCGTTCAGTTGCATTCTGCTGACCTAAAACTGCCCCTGACGCTTCTACTGGTGAGACCAGACCTCATATCCACTCCTGTTTGATCTCACTGGTAGTGCTAAATGAGCCCAGCCAAACCCTCTCAGGAGAGGCTGTAGATGTTGGAAGAAGTCTTCTTAATCCATGCACCAGAGAGGACACTGTTTACTGCTGTACAACCAGGGCTCTAACTCCTGCCCTTCACAGTTTATTAATTTCAATATGGTTTATTGATTTTATGGTCATCTGTGGGGTGGGCTCTGTGAAGGTATCTCATCTGATGTGAGGCCATGGAATTCCGGTTTCACTGTTCTGCAGAATATTTACAGGACACTTCTAAACCGATATTAAAAATACGTGACTGCCTCAGCACACTCCACATTGCATAAGATGGAGGAAGAAAGTGAATGGAGGAAGAAAGTGAGAATTACAAATACTGTTAGTTCTAGAGAAAAGCATTGTGTAGAAATGTTCAATTTTCTGGTGATTTTAATGAAGATAAACAACTGTATGCTGCCAATTATTTGCATAACGATTGTATGTGTGGGGCACAAAGAGCATAAACCACCTACCTAAACCCTCTGAAACTTAAATAATTTTTTATACTTATTAATTAACAGTTAGTTAAAGAGAACAAAAAATAGATATTTTCAAGCAAACATTCTCTTAAAGATAGACATTTGTTCTTCAATTATCAGTTATATTTTCTTTTTTTTAATTTTATTCTGCCATTTCATATCTGCACCATTTTTATTCCTCTTCCCCTTGTCACCCCAAAGGTGGCTAGATTTGAGCAGAATAAAGATACTTGTACATCTCTCATATCCCAGTGAAGTGCCATCTCTGACTAAGTGGCCATTGATGTCAACGAGACCTGTGCTTTGGTAAGGATTTCATGGGCATCCCAGGATTTGGTTCACAGCTGGCAAGACACTCCAGGGGCTTTGCAGGAAAGAAGCACTGCAACTGCAAAGCCTGAGTTATTGGCTCAAACACCCCTTTCTCAAGGAAAAGAGTGTTTCCCTGGGTGTAGGAGCTTTGGCGACATTTCAGGACTCTGTCTCACTTTTAGTTTTTGCCATAGTTAAGGTAAGGAACTTACCACTGATGATTGTAGAGAGGTCAGCACTGCTGTGACAGCAGCATGGGGCTATCAGGAGGTAATAATGAGAATTAAGTTGCCGCGAGCAGATTTCCTCTAGCAGGGGAATGGCATATTTTGGGGGCAGATGCCAGCATACGAGCCCAGTCATGCCAATACCCCAGCCCATTTCCAGTTGCTTGTCAGAGGTGATGGATCATTCCAGTGGCAATGGAGAATGGGGGCATGCCAGCTGGGTAAGTTGCATGGTACTTGCTTTAAATAGTTCCTATTAGGACGCAGGTATTTTTCATTTTCCTGTCCTGTTTTGAGATATAAGTCAATGGGTAGAGTGGGCAGGAAGGAATTTTCCTGTTGTCATATGGATAATTTGTGGCTCTTTCCCCTTAAAAGCTAGACTTAACCCCTAAAACAGAGAGACTATTAAGATTGATGGGCAAATGCTCTAAGCTGTCATGTCGTGTTGTTCAAAGATAGGAATTTGCTAGTACTTTCAAGCACAGAAACATCTGCAGAAGTGGGTGGAAGGGAAGTGCTTTGGGTGTACAGATAATTATTGGGATTGTTACATGATAGATGAGGTTATTTTCTCAGTTCTGTGCATGCAGTTCACAATGACTCTATCCCCGTGAAGTGATGCGACATCCAGTCGCTGCAAGTAAAAGGAAAGACCATTCCCACCTGACTGTCAGCCAGAAGACTCAATGGCCTTTTCACTCCAGAGAGAAAAACAAGGGATTGTTTATTCAATATTAATTCCTTTTTCCATGGCCTGTAAAAGATAAGGATCAAGACCTACAATTCCTGGTTGTAAGATGAAGTAAGTGCTGGATAGGATTTAGGAGCCTACACACCTTTGTGATTCCAGTGTGTCGCTCTTCACATCAGTCCATACGCATTTCAATTACAAGGAGGTTTTTCTTCTTTTTTCAAGACCTGTTTTGATTTGGATGCTGAATCTCATATACTTTTAAAAGTGACTTGACAAGAATATAGAATGTTTTAATTGATTTGGTGCTAAATGGAAAGACATACATATACAGTGTTGTCCAAATCCATAATAAGAAAGAGAAAAACTGGGAGAATTTTTTCCCCATCATGTATCAACATTTTGAGTTCATTGTCCTTGACTTTGTTAAAATACTTTTTATCTTCCATTACCTTACTTTTATGCTTGGAATGAGGCCATATTTCTGAAATTCATGTAGATAAAGTTATTGAGTATACTCAGTGTGAGTGGAGAGCATAATAGCAAACTATAAAAGTAGAAGGTCTGTTTATATGAGTTATGTCACTGCACTCATTCTGGAGGATACTACCAGCTCTAGAGTATATTACACTGCTGAATGTACTTGGGCCCACTCAAGGTTATAGAGTGCTTGTTCTCCTCCATCTTGTGTTACTACCTGCTCTGGTGAGCTGGGTAGTGGGTGTTCTACTCTGAGAGAAAAGGAACATAGCTTTTCAGAGAACAGGGTTTAATGCAGATATATGCCAGCAGACCAACATTTAAAACATACATATAGCTGAGTACAAATTCATTTGGCTTACATGCCAAATGAAGCAGGTGATTGGGAAAATCAAACACATTTACCAAAGGCAAATCATGCCAGACTAACCTGATCACTTGCTACAACAAAAGAACATTTTCTGTCAACATGGGGAAAACAGTGGATATTGTTTACCTGCACTTCAGCAAAGAGTTTGACACTGTTTCCCACAGCCTCCACCTAGACAAACTGGCAAGATACAGACTGGATGGGTGGTCTGAGAGATGGGTAGGAAATTGGCCAACAGGCCACAGTCAGAGGGTGGTCATCAATGTTTTTTTTCAGACTAGCAGCCTGTCACAAGTGGAGTCCCCCAGGGATAAATACTGGGCCCTGCACTATTCAATATCTCTGTAAATGATCTGGACAATAGATTTGCTGATGACACCAAACTGGGTGGTGAGGAGGACACATCAGAAGGGAGAGCCATCTTACAGAGAGACGTGGACAGGCTGGAAACTGTGTCATATTGTAACCCTGTTGCAGAAAGCACCAAATTTATCAGGCATGATTTGCCCTTAGTGAAGCCATGTTGGCTGTAATCACCTTCTTATTTTCCATGTGTCCTAGCATAGTTTCCAGGAGGATCCACTCCATGATCTTGACAGGCACAGAAGTGATACTGACTGGTCTGTAGTTCCTCGGGTCTTCCTTTTCATCCCTTTTTAAAAATGGGGGGTATGTTTCCCCTTTTCCAGTCAGTGGGAACTTCCCCGGACTGCCAAGGCTACTCAGTTATGATGGATAGTGGCTTAGCCACTCTATCTGCCAGTTCCCTCAGGACCCACGGACGCATCTCATCAGGTCCCATGGACTTGTGCACCTTCAGATTCCTTAGATGGTCTCGAACCTGATCTTCTCCTACAGTAGGCAGTTCTTCATTCTCCCAGTCCCTCCCTTTGCCTTCTGCAACTTGGGTGGTGTGGCTGGAGCACTTGCTGCTGAAGGCTGAGGCAAAAAAGTCATTGAGTACCTCAGCCTTGTCCCTATCCCGGGTAACCAGGTCTCCTGTTACCTTCTGGAGAGGGCCCACATTTTCCCTAGTCTTCCTTTCATCACCAACGTACCTATAGAAGCTTTTCTTGTTGCCCTTGACATCCCTGGCCAGATTTAATTCTATCAGGGCTTTGGCTTTCCTAACCTGATCCCTGGCTGCTCAGACAATTTATCTGTATTCCTCCCAGGCTACCTGTTCTTGCTTCCACCTTCTGTAGGCTTCCTTTTTGTGTTTGAGTTTGTCCAGGAGCTCCTTGTTCATCCACACAAACTTCCTGAAATTTTTTCCTGACTTCCTCTTTGTTGGGATGCATTGCTCCTGAGCTTGGAGGAGGTGATCCTTGAATATTAACCAGTTTTCTTGGGCCCCTCTTCCCTCCAGAGCTTTATTCCATGCTGGTCTACCAAGCAGATCCCTGAAGAGGCCAAAGTCTGCTTTCTTGAAGTCCAGGGTAGCAAGTTTGCTGTGTGCCCTCCTTGCTGCTCTAAGGATTTTGAACTCCACCATTTCATGGTCACTGCAGCCAAGGCTGCCGTTGAGCTTCACATTCCCGACCAACCCTTCCTTGTTGGTAAGAACAAAGCCCAGCATAGCACCTCTCCTCATTGGCTCCTCTATCACTTGGAGTAGGAAGTTGTCATCAACGTGTTCCAGGAACCTCCTGAATTGCTTATGCTGTGTTGTCCCCCCGACAGATATCGGGGTGGTTGAAATTCCCATGAGGATCAGGGCTTGTGAACGTGCGGCTGCTCCTATCTGTCTATAAAGGGCCTCATCTGCTTGGTCTTCCTGGTCAGGTGGCCTGTAGCAGACCCCCCCTATAATGTCACCTGTCCCTGCCCTCCCTTTAATCCTGACCCATAAGCTCTTGGTCGGCTCCTCATCCATCCCCAGGTGGAGCTCCATGCACTCCAGCTGGTCACTGACATAGAGGGTGACACTCCTCCTTGTCTCCCCTGCCTGTCTTTCCTAAAGATCCTGTACCCTTCCATTCCAACTCTCCAGTCATAGGAGGCATCCTACCACATCTCTGTGATGCCAATAAGATCATAGCCCTGCAAGCACATGCCTCTAACTCCTCTTGTTTATTCCCCATCCTACGTGCATTTGCATAGAGGTGTTGGGGTTGGGCCCCGAAGAAGCTGACTTACTGGCTGGAGTGGCTGGAATTCCTCTGTGCTGCTCTTCAGATGCTCTCCTGCTGACCTGTGATCTCTCTCCAGGCTCTGGGCATCTATTGCTGGCACTGGCATCAAACTGGTAGGAATGGATTGAATGAGGTTCCCCTCCTCTGGCAATTTCAGTTTAAAGCCCTCTTCACCAGCTTGGCAAGTCGATGACCGAAGATGCTCTTCCCCTTCCCTGACAGATGGATTCCATCAGCCCCAAGTAGACCAGGTTACTCAAAGCAAGTCTTTTGGTGTAAGTAGCTGAACCCCTGGCTGTGGCACCAGTCCCGTAACCATTTGTTGATTCACCAGATTTGGCTGGCTTTTTCAAATCCCTCCCCTTTGACCAGGAGGATTGATGAAAAAACTACCTGCGCTCCAGAGTCCCTTACCTCGGCTCCTGGGGTTTCGCTGCCTCAGAAACCCCCCCTTGCCCATCATCATCCCCATCTCCGCTACAGAACATGCCTGCACCAGCGCTGATTGCCTCAATGAGCGACTGCTAGTGATGGTTATGCTGCGTTTAAATCTGCCGCTGTTACTCCTGGCCTCGCCCATGCTTTTGTAATACAATCTTTTTTATCGTAATGTCACTTGATCACCTTTCTTGTACTCTGAACAACTCTGGATCCTTCCCCAGTTTGTGCAAATCCTCCCTTGCCCTTACGCAGTAGAGGAAAGAGTTGATTCATGTCTATCAGAGGACGTTCATCCATTCAGCACAATGGGGCTGCCTCAGTGTAACCAACTGTGCGATGAGTACTGCTATATAGATTATCTTTATCTTACTGAAGGCATATTGCTGGGCGGTGGCTACTGATGTCTAACCTGGGACTTGAAAACATTATCCACATATTTCGCAGGGATATTACTGCAATTCTTCATGGGACTATTTGTCGATGTTGTCCACAGCTGTACCAGTTTACAGCCTCTGGGAAGCATTTTCAGCATATCTTGTAAATCATAAGCATTTTCCAGTTATTCCTGGAGAGAAATCTTTCAGATTTGAAAAACTTTCAGATGTTTCCTCCTGTAAAAGGACACAAGGCATCATTGTTTAATGCACCAGGATGGATCAAGGATCCTGGTGCAGCTTTGGTTTTGCCAGGGTATAAATGTCATTGCATCTTGGTTACCTCTACCCCTTTGAATGGACAACAAAAACAAAAGAAACAGCTCATCTATGATTGAATTAGCTTCTGATCTACTTTTACACAAAGTAACAGAAAGAAAGCGTTCGGCACATTCAGTGCTCTTATCTTGCCTCTTAAGGTCTAGAAGAACAAGGTTTTTATGTTTCCTCTCACTGGTATTGCTTAGGAATAACTCCCTGAAATTTAGCAGATCAAAGATGCATTTGAAGGTTAAAGTCACTACACATTCAGTTAGGATGTCCTTGAAAGTACAGTTCTCAGCTTGTCCCCACCAGGATACCCATAAGTGCAAAATTGCCTCCTTCACTTCGGAAATGGAGTGCTTGGAATTAACAAAAGGCCAGATATAAGTAATTCAGCTAGGAATACTCATATGATTTAAATTCCTGTCCTGTTTATATTCAAATATGAATAAATCATAAATTTCTTAGCAAAATAAATCCTAAATGGAAGCACAGTCTGCCTCTCTAAATCTATGGGCATCCTTTTGGATCAGAGGAAAATCTGCCTGCAGAAGTTTGCCTGAAACCTGCATGGCTCAAAAGCTCTTACTTGCTATGCACCTCATGCACAGAATTGCCTTCTGCTGAGAAGTACAAGGAGCACAGACTATCTGGTTTTAAATCGTTTAATATCGCTTGCATTGTTCAAAAAGATTTTATGACATGTCCTTTTGCTCTGGTAATGATTTGTTGTTCTACTGTGTTTCATTAAGCTATTATTTGTAAAGTGTTTTTTGAGGCATTGCATGAAAGCTGCTATATAAGCAATTTTATGGGCTGGAGTGACAATACAGGTATCAATAAGCAAGGATTAATGATGCTAATTATTCAATAAAACTGTTCCTTTCTTTAAGCCCTTTGTTTAGAGGGAGGGGTGAATTAAAGTGAGTGAGTGGATGTTGTATATAAGAGGTGTAAGCATTTCTGCTGATGGAAGATATAAGAGGAGATCGAAGAACATGAAAAATAACTCCAAATATTACCTATTTGAATGTGGCTACTATATGTCATGTAAATTACTCAATAAAATAAGACTGTACAAGCTACAGAGCAAAACTAATAACACATCAAATAATCCATTTGCCAAATATGGAAAAAAAGGTAAAAAAATGCATCCTTTATCATCTTCAACACCAACTCTAACCTATGGCAGATTTGCTTAAGTGGACTGTAATATTCTAAAATTTTCAGTAGGAGGCACATGTCTACTGAACCCAGCTCTGTTCAGAGCAATCTGCTGGAAGAAGTGTTACCCCAGTAAAGAAACCATAGCTACTGGGTCAAAAATGTTCAAGAGGTTTCCTGTCTCTGGGACAGGGACAGTCTCTCCAGAACCAATAGGACATTTTAATGCATAATCCTAGACAATCCTTGTGTTTCCTGCTTCATGGGCTTGATCATCTTGGCTTGATTTCCATAACATCTGCCAGTAAGTCCAGAATTTAGGCCTCTATCTGGGAGCTTCTGCCAATGCTGAGCAAATGATCACTTACTGGCCTAAAACCAGTATGGTACCTCCATGTTAAGTAACATCTGTAATAACTGCAAGTGTCAAATGCTACTCAAATATAAGATGAAGTATGGTTTTTTTACTTCTACTCTGTTTTGGGGTAAAGGATGCTCTAACCCCAATGTGCTGTTGTTCATCCTTGATGGTAGAAGATTCAATTTCTATCAAATCATCTCTTTCTAAAGAATATGATTTTTTTAATGTTTATTAATAATGGATTTATTAGTTTGTTTCATTGTCTTGCTCTGTGTAAGCACAGGTCCTCTTGTTTCATACAAAAGAAGCAAATGACCACCATTTACCACCTAAGAAACAACTTACAGGATCAGGACTAAAATAAGCAGCCCTCCAGCAGCACTGGAATCTCTTTTTACTCATCTACACACTTTTTCCCCTATGTTTTCCCCTAAGAATCTAGGTACTCGCCAACCTCATGTCAGAGGAGCTCATGCACATTTCAATACAGAAAGTACACACTGAAAACTTTTTCACTGTGAGGGCAGTCAAACACTGGAACAGGTTGCCTAGAGAGGTTGTGGAGTCTTTATCCCTGGAGATATTAAAATCCCAACCAGACACCATCCTGGGCAACCTGCTGTATCTGACCCTGCTTCAGCAGGGGAGTTGGCCTAGAAGATCTCAAAAGGTCCCATCCAATCTCAACCATTCTATGATTCTGTGAAATATCACTTGCAGGAACGTAGCCTTCAGTGACCTGAAATCAGTGATGGGCTGTGGGTTGCCCAGAATTCTCACAGGCCAGACATTTCGATTATCTGATGTTGTGGTTTAATCCCAGTAGGCAACTAAGCACCACACAGATGCTCACTCACCCCCCTGCCCAGTGGGATGGGGGAGAGAATCAGAGGTGTAAAAGTGAGAAAGCTCATGGATTGAAATAAAGAGAGTTTAATAGGTAAAGCAAAAGCCACGCACACAAGCAAAGCAAAACAAGGAATTCATTTACTACTTCCCATCAGCAGGTAGGTGTTCAGCCATCTCCAGGAAAGCAGGGCTCCAGCACGTGTAAGGGTTACTCGGTGTGGTAGGTTGACCCTAGCTGGGTGCCAGGTGCCCACCAAAGCCTCTCTATCACTCCCCCTTCTCAGCTGGACAGGGGAGAGAAAATATAACAAAAGGCTCGTGGGTCAAGATAAGGGCAGTTTAATAGAGTGAAAGCAAAGGTCACGCACGCAAAAGCAAAAGAAAACAAATGATGTTATTCTCTACTTCCCATCAGCAGGCGATGTCCAGCCATCTCCTGGGAAGCAGGGCTTCAGGACTTGTAGTGGTTGCTCTGGAAGACAAAAATGCTCCTCCCTTCCATCTCCCTTTACTTAGCTTTTATAGCTGAGCTGACATCGTACGGTACGGAATATCTGTTTGATTAGCTTAGGTCAGCTCTCCTGGCTATGTCCCCTCCCAAGATCTTGCCCAGCCCCAGGCTGCCATTGAGGGGGGTGAAAATGTTGGAGAGACAGCCTTGATGCTGTGCCAGCACTGCTCTTCAGTAGCCGAAACACTGGTGCGTTA
Source organism: Buteo buteo (assembly GCF_964188355.1). Lineage (NCBI taxonomy): Eukaryota > Metazoa > Chordata > Aves > Accipitriformes > Accipitridae > Buteo > Buteo buteo. The sequence goes on from NC_134173.1 coordinate 73,153,419, forward strand.
TCAACACCTTTCTAGCTTCCAATACAGAGCACAGCACTACAACCGCTGCTATGGGGAGAATTAACTCCATCTCAGCCAGACCCAGGTGAGCTGCGGGCTCATAGCTTAGACAAGTGTACTCTTCACTGAGTAAAAAACTGGCTGAATGGACGAGCCCAGAAGGTTGTGGTGAATGGAGTTAAATCCAGTTGGTGGCCAGTCACAAGTGGTGTTCCCCAGGGCTCAGTATTGGGGCCAGTTCTGTTTAATATCTTTATCAATGGTGATCGAGTGCACCCTCATTAATTTTGCAGATGACACCAAGTTTGGAGGGAGTGTTGATCTGCTCGAGGGTAGGAAGGCTTTACAGAGAGATCTGGGCAGGTGGATCAATGGGCTGAGGCCAACTGTATGAGGTTCAACAAGGCCAAATGCCGGGTCCTGCACTTGGGTCCCAACAACCCCATGCAGCGCTACAGGCTTGGGGAAGAGTGGCTGGAAAGCTGCCTGGTGGAAAAGGACCTGGGGGTGTTGGTCGACAGCCGGCTGAATAGGAGCCAGCAGTGTGCCCAGGTGGCCAAGAAGGCCAACGGCATCCTGGCCTGTATCAGAAATAGTGTGGCCAGCAGGATCAGGGAGGTGATCGTCCCCCTGTACTTGGCACTGGTGAGGCCGCACCTCGAGTCCTGTGTTCAGTTTTGGGCCCCTCACTACAGGAAAGACATGGAGGTGCTGGAGCGTGTCCAGAGAAGGGCAACGAAGCTGGTGAAGGGTCTAGAGAACAAGTCTGATGAGGAACGGCTGAGGGAACTGGGGTTGTTTAGCCTGGAGAAGAGGAGGCTGAGGGGAGACCTTATCGCTCTCTACAACTACCTGAAAGGGGGTTGTGGTGAGGTGGGTGCTGGTCTCTTCTATCAAGTAACTAGTGTTAGGATGAGAGGAAATGGCCTCAAGTTGTGGCAGGGGAGGTTTAGGTTGGATATTAGGAAAAATTTCCTTCCTGAAAGGGTTGTCAAGCACTGGAACAGGCTGCCCAGGGAAGTGGTGGTGTCACACTCCCTGGGGGTGTTCAAAAAGCACGTAGAGAAGGCACTTCAGGACATGGTTTAGTGGGCACGGTTGATGGTTGGACTTGATGATCTTAAAGGTCTTTTCCAACCTAAATGATTCTATGATTCTGTGATTCGATGTCCCACACTGCCACTAGGATTAAGCAGGTGGAGAAGAACATGAAAAAGTCTCTCTGTCAAAGAGACTGCAGCTTTGCAAAGCAAAAAACTGTGTAAGTAAAGTGCCTTCTTGTCATGGTTTAACGCTGTGGCTGAAACAGGACACTTTTTATGGCTTTACTTGTTACTTGCATTAACTAGATTTGGGGAGACAGATTGGGGAGGTAAGGACGAACTTTTTCCACATCAGCCTTATTTCACTCATAGTTTTTCTCTCTCCTGCTAGGTTTCCTAGGCAGTGTCTGATACACCTGGAGATTTTTCTTTACTGGTAACTGCAACTAGGAGCATCAGCCTGAATGAAGTGCTTTCAGAAAAGATGCACGTTTCCATACGGCTTGACTTCCAGCTTTGCCTGTTGTTTACCCCCTGCTTCCTAAGCATGCTTAAGACTGTCTGCATTTCAGTGCTGACGTGAGAATGATTTATTCACATTGCTGTACCAACTAAATCCTAGACAAAACAGAACAACTTGTAGAGCTGACAAATCCAGCAAGAACACAAAGTGAAACTCCTGCTTCCTCTCTGTAGGCTTCAGATGGGAAAAGAAGATGCTGCTTCACAAGGTAGCCAGTCTAAAGCATGACCTCTGTGTCTGTGAAGTTCCACATTTCCTGCTTCTACCAAGGCAGAAGAAAATAATAGTTGAGCTGAGGGATGTACATAGAGATGACACTAATGGTTAATTGCCATCCCTGCTCTCCCCAGAAGCTGTGTGCTCTACTTGGATATCTTTGAAGCATTGCTGCTCTTTGGAAACCAAAGCAAGTCATATCTTGTGGCAGCAGGGCCATGGACCGAAGCATGACCTGGTTACTAATATAACCAGATAATTATTCCCTGGTGGTTAATGTGTATTCATTATAATATGCATCTAATGCAAATTATTCATTTTAATTGTGTTCTCTCCTCCCTACACAGACGTAACTCCCATTGACAGGGAGATCAGAACAGACCTTCTCCACTTTCACTTATTAGCAAGTGTTACAAGGATTATTCTAGTCAGGGAAGGTCTTGGGTGCTCTGCGATGATGTGTCTGACTCATCTCTTATTGTAGCAAGTAGGAAGGGTTATTTTCGCAGTGTTAATATGAAAAAGCATGTGGAAAATGTAATGCTTCAAAGAGGTGTCTTCTGTGGAAAGCCATTGCTAATTAGGCAGTATGTGGGTGTCATCTGGGTCTCTGTAAACTATAGGTCATGCCAATATTTGAATCCTCTGAAGATTTTAGTGTAATTAAGGGGAAATAATTAGCATTTCACCTTTAATGGGGAAATTGCGATTAACTGTGAACTAACCCTTTTTAATGATTTTCAGGTTTTCTAGAATTGCTAAATTTCTTGCTGCTTTCAAAGCTGTATGCTTAATGACAACCAGAGGGCATGTGGAAGTCTTATTGACTATCACAAAGGGTCTCCATCTCTCTGATCCAGACAATTACTGTCATCACCTCTTTATGCTGAAAAACTGTCTTTACTCACCTGAGATCTGGACCATATTGTGCTAAGTTCTGCATCTCAATACAGAAAGGCACGGTGCCCTGTCTAACCTAAACAAAAACTGGGAAGGAAATCAGAAGCATTAACTATTTTGTGAAGAGTCACTTCACAGAATAAAGTAGACTCAGGACTACAGGACTGAAGCTCTCAGGCTGACACCACTGCTTATTCTGGTGAGAAATGTCGAGAGTATCTTCCCCTCTTTCAGGTGGGTTTTAGAGACTTGAATGTCAGGATGTCACACCACTTCTTTCTGATGGAGATACCCATTCCACACAGAGGTGATGAGTATGGCAGGAGACAGCTATGTGACTAAACTCTAAACCAGGTAACTTAGGTAGTAATTACAGCATAGTCATAACACAGTCCCCCTGGGACTCTGGACACATCTTGTGCTAAGCTCCTTTGTGCTATTTAATTAAAAGCTGTTTCAGGTGCGTGCCTGAGCTGCAGCCACACTTTTGATTGGCATGAAGTCTTACCCACAATATGAAGCATTTCTGCTCTTGCTATTGATTGATTATGTGCAACATGAACCAGCCTCAGCGGAGATGTTCTTTGAGTCTGCTACTCCCTTGCAGCAGTATCTATCCCTGTGCTTGTGTTACGGCTATTGCTGTCTTGTGATCAGCTGTAGAATTCATGTCTGGAATCAAAATTCCCTAAATTTGGCAGGTTTCCTCTTCCTGTGGGAAGAGTACAGAGGCAGATATCATTTTCACAGAGGAACAAAGTCTTCCTTTTTTTGCCCTCCACCCAAATGAACAGAAGTTTAACCTCCAAGAACATCTGTCAAGCCATGCAAGGGGGTCTATCCAGAGAAGAGGCCAGGACTCTCTGCTCTCACTGACAGATGCTAGAATATCAATTTTGTTAGAGCCACAGGACCAAATCTCCCCTCATCTTAAACGGGATTGCTATAACACAGTTGAGAGTATCTTAACATATCCCAGGGTAAGGATCTCCTCCTGGAGCTCCAAAGCATTGCTCTGTTGCTGGGAAGCATGCATTGTGGACCCATGTAGCAGTCCCCTTGCATCCTAAGGGGAAAGAGATTTTTGTCTTCTGATTTTATGTGTAAAGCTGACAGACACCCAAGAGGTATACTTATCCCAAAGTAGGATATGAACTGTTAGTTTAGATCATTCTGCAAGAAAATGACACTGCCCTGTTCATGCTGTATCATGGTTTTCCTCTTCTCAGCTACAGGTAGAGCAAGTCCATAATCCTCAAGTGTCACATTTTCATTAGAAGCATGTGCAGCCTGGTTCCCAAAAGCCTTTGGTGGAAGGGTGTTAAGTAGGACAGAGCACAGCCTCAGTATTTTTGATTCTCTAATGTCTTCACTGCTTTTCTGGCTGACTATGGGATGCCCTCTTAGGAGCACTCCAAGACACATTGCTGTGTGGCATTTCGACTGCTGCCAGCCAGCAGAATAAGGCATGCCCTGAATCGCAGTGGGGGACCTGCAGCCATCTCCTGTCCAACTCTCTCTGTAGGTACTGTGGACCATATGTTGTCCCTGGCAGGTTGCAACCAGCAACACTAAACATAGGAGCTGGCAGTGGTCCTCCCGTTCTCCCTGAAATACCAGAGATATCAGAGGAGTTGCCAGCCATTGACAGGCAGGAGGTTCGGCCGAGAGCCATCTGTCCGTGCTTACTTTCTGCCACTGCTGTTGTTGATGCCCAGCAAGTTCCCACAAAGCCCGCAGAAGGAACTGCATTTGGCCTCATGTAAAAAACTGGTGCTGAAAAGGAAACTTGACAAGAAACCTGTAACTTTTTCCTTTAAAAAAGAGGTATGCATGCAAGAGGAAATTACGGAGAAGAGGAAGAACAGCACGACCACCTACCTTGCTGGAACAGAACGGTGTGTCACCATATGTGCATGCTTCAGGGCCCCAGGGATACTGTACTTGGAAGAGAGGTGACATCTTCATCCAACAAATTAATAATAGCGGTGCAAATAAAGACTGTGGTTTAATTACTCACATTAAAAGCTCAGCAGAGAAGGCAAGTGGTGAAGGTGACATGACAGATTCTGCTAGCCTACCTAGTTTAGACATGATATTGCCTAAAATACACGCATCATTAGACTTCACATCTATGTGAATATATACACATGTGTATGCCACAGGCTGGAATAATGCTGTGGGAAGTTTGCAGTCTATGCTGGGGAGCAGCAGGCAGTTCCCATACACTAAATCCCCCTCGAAGATAGATACATATAGGCAAGGGGGTGCCCCAGCAGCCTGAAACCCTGCCTTCAATACCAGCTTGATGAAGCCACCGCAAATAGTCAGATTTGAAAGAGCAAAAGTTTCAAAGGGGTGAGCACCATTGAAGGAGAAGTGGAAGAGCAAAATTTACACGTGCTCCATGATGGCAGGACAAACCAAATCCCCCTCAAATGTTAGAGAAGCAGCCAGTGACTGGAGACACTCACAGAGGTGGCTCCAGCCCAGGCCAGCTCCATGGAGCATCCTTCCAGAATCCATCTTCTTTCTCTCTGCTTAAAGCTTCTGTGGGTTTATGAGGAAGCCTCTGAGCCATATGGCAGCAAAAGTGGGATATTGGGACCAAGCTGGCTGTAATTGTTGCCCAGGGACGCTAGATGGAGAAACACCTTTAGGGATAGAGAATAGGTGAGGGGCTGTGTCACCAGTCTTACAGGAAAAAACAGAGGGAGTAAGTGCCCTCAGCTCACTGTTATTGATGCTGTTGGCTTTAAGTTTTGCTTAAAAGCTTTCTGTATTCGAATCCCATTACAGCTCTATACAGGCCATTAGTTAATTAAGTTATGCCACCAGAGTCTGTCAAAGCTTGGATATGTTGTTACTTACTGCCAGCTCTCTCAGGCTCCCCCTCACCTCCCTCCCCTTCACCCCTCACCACTGGCAGATTTGGAAAATACAGTAAAAAACAAGACCCTGAGTGGATCAAAGAAGTTGTTTTATCCTTGATGAGGTGGAGCCAACACAGCTTCCCTGTGCTAAGTACATCAAATCACTATTTCCACACAACCATGGAACCCACAGCTTTCAGATACCAAAAGCATCATCAGAAGCCATTACTTTCTTTTTGTCCCTACAAGTATGCCTCTGCCTCCCCCATGACATACCTCCTAGGAGTAGGAATTCACCTATAAGAAGAGAAACCCTCAATATGGAGAAGCCAAGCTATCTGTGCCTTGTAGAGGAAGGTGTTGCATGTCCTCCAAGACACACAGAAGAAGAAACAAATTGCTACCCCTGCCTCTGCTTACCCCAGCTCATGTGCCAACACCAATGGTTTCTGCTGGGAAAGAGCCTCCTGTTGTGTCCATAGCCATTCTTGCTTGAGCTCTAGGGTGTCTCATGGTGTCTGAGCAAGCAGAGCTCACAATAACTCCAAAAATGAAAGCAATGGATCCATGCTGACAGTCTCTGCACCTAATGAACAGAGCATTTTAGCATAGTGCCATACTAATGTGGTTCCCAAGACCTTTATTATACCTGTGTTCAACCCTGTACTGTGTGGCTGCACCAGCCTGGCTCTACACTTGACTTCTGTACATCACACTGCCCAGTACCCTATCAGTTTTATGGCCCTAACCTGCTTAGTGCCAATGCCATAGACCATATTATCTTACTGATTCTCCCAGTGACAGCCTATTAATTAAAATTAAAGTGTGAAAGAGAATTATCTTTATGAGTAGGTATCTATATGTAAAACATGCAGATGGTACTGGAGGTCTCTGAAGACTTTTGAGGGATGCATCCAGAGAGAAGAGACTCAAAGTGTTCTGATGCACTTGTTGCTATGTGGGGAAGTGTGACAGGCTGGAGATTCAAGGCTTGGACAAAGAAATCAGGACTAATTATCACCATGAGCTGAACTTAAACAATTGTTTTTCTGGGAAGCCAGCTGTGGAGGGTTATGAATATCAAATCAGTCTTAGAACAAGACTGAGTTACTTTAAGCAAGTAACAGTTGTTACTACAGAGAAGAGTAGAGTCCAGTGATGAATATTCTACCTGGCATAGCCAAAATGTGACTTTTAATATCAAGGGCTTGAGGGTGATCACAACATCCTTCAAATTCTTAAATAAGCCTCTTCTGCCAAGAGCTTTCCTTGAGGATGGACACATTCCAGTAATGCTAGAGCATGAAGTCTTATGCAAGATAAAGAGTAGAAATTCATCCAGCCCCTGCACAAATTCAGTAAGCATACCTGGTATGATCTCTGCTGCTTTTGGAAGACAAACCTTTTAACAAAAACAATTAGGATTCTGTCGGGGAAAAAAAAAAATACCACTGATAGAGAGCAAAGTACAGAGCAAAGCCATACAGATATTCACCTTGTTCTTGATAGCTGGAGATTTTACAAGCCTGGAACACAACTGATAAAACTGGTAAACCTGAAGCTGCTGTACTTTTCTCTTAGCAAGGGGCTGCTCTATTCTTCAGTAGAAAGGAAATGATAAGTCATGATGGCATGATCTAGGTTGCATTTTACCCAGTGCAAAAGCAGAACCCAAAGGCTACTCAGCAAAGGGAAGAAGCAAAACTGTTCTTGACAAGTGACAATATGTTGTATTCAGACTGCTTCTTATCAGAACATGTAACAATTCAGGAATTTGCTTCTTACATTTTCTAAGAGTGTATTTTTAGCCTCACTGCCTAAATTAGCTACCTTTCCTCCTTTCTTAATGTCTTTACGGCAAGCCATTGACAGCAAGGATGCAGAATAATCCAGCACTTTTCCATTACAGGATGCAACTCAGAGTCTTTGTCATCAAACAGGTTCTGAGGTGTGGAGGCTTTATCAGATAACTGACCTCACAAACTCATGAAACTAGTAGCTTGTGGCTGTAGTGCTGTTCCTTCTAAGGCTGAAAAAATACTGTGTGTGGGTGTGTTTGAGCAGGAGGAGAGAGTTGGGAATGTTGAGAGGCTAAGCCTCAATTTATTTTCTTTTCTCAGAGCCGAGAAGATTTTTATTATCAGATATTGGGACTATGTCAGGTAAACTGAATTGCAGACATGCCAATGGAAAGGGTGTGAAGTTAACTGAAAACATAGCAGAGGGACTGAGATGAAAGTTGAAAATAGCAATAAGGACTCTAAATCCAGCTGCATTAAAACTCAGTGGATACTAGAGTTTGTATTATCTGAGTGCTATGTTCAAACTCTCCCTAGAGTTTTAAAATGAAGCTGCTCGGACCTAATTCATTGCTGCCTTTTCTTGTTGCCTTGCCTTGCAATGTCAACTTGCTAGCGCAGAGTGCCTCAAACTGCCTGATTTTGCTCCAACACAGAAGACATAATTCCATCAGCATAAGAAGATGTAGCAAAGCAACCACATCATGGGCCTGAAAGGAGGGAAACTGGATGCTGATAACCCACCACTGGGTCAGGAGAGAGTTTGAGATGGCAGTCTCCACCACATCACAAGTAAGAACTAGCAAAACTTGGCATCTTTGATCCAACCCTAAATAAATTTGCAGAAAATACTGGATGAAAACTGAACATAGAATCATAGAATAGATTGGGTTGGAAGTGACCTTTAAAGGTCATCTAGTCCAAACACCCCTGCAATGAGCAGGGACATCCTCAACTAGATCAGGCTGCTCGGAGCCCCATCCAGCCTGACCTTGAATGTTTCCAGGGATGGGGCATCTACCACCTCTCTAGGCAACCTCTGCCAGTGTTTCACCACCCTCATCTTAAAAAATTTCTTCCTTATATCTAGTCTAAATCTACCTTCTTGTCATGGTTTAAGCCCAGCCAGCAACAAAGCACCACGAAGCTGCTGGCTCACTCCTCCCCCCGCGGTGGGATGAAGAGAAAATATAAAGAAAAGCTCGTGGGTTGAGACAAGGACAGGGAGGGATCACTCACCAATTATGGGCATGGGCAAAAGACAGGCTCAGCTTGGGGAAAAAACAAATTCAGTTTAAATTACTACCAATCAAATAAAAAACAAGGGTAATGGGAAGTAAAACCAAACCTTAGAACACCTTCCCCCCACCCCTCCATCCTTCCTGGCTCAACTCCACTCCCGATTTTCTCTACCTCCTCCCCCCCCAGAGGTGCAGGGGGATGGGGAATGGGGGTTGGGGTCAGTTCCTCACCCCTTGTCTCTGCCGCTCCTTCCTCCTCAGGGGGAGGACTCCTCACTCTTCCCCTGCTCCACCATGGGGTCCCTCCCACGGGAGACAGTCCTCCATGAAATTCTCCAAGGTGAGTCCTTCCCACAGGCTGCAGTTCTTCACGAATTGCTCTGGCCTGGGTCCTTCCTGTGGGCTGCAGTCCTTCAGTCCCAGCCTGCTCCAGCACGGCCTTCCCCAGGGAGCGGCGGCCATCTTGTGGGGCCTCCATCCCCCTGCTCCGGCGTGGGCTCCTCTCTCCCCGGGCTGCAGGTGGGCATATGCTCCCCCGCTCCTCTCCGTGGGCTGGGGGGGGACAGCCTGCCGTCTGGTCTCACCACAGGCTGCGGGGGCATCCCCTCCTCCCCGCCTTCCTCACTGACCTCGGGATCTGCAGAGGGGTTCCTCTCACATCCCAATCCCCTCACTCACTGCAGGTTCCCCTCTTAAATCTGTTCTCCCACAGGTGTTTCCACTGTCACTGATGGGCTCGGCCTGGGCCACAGGTGGGTCTGACTTGGAGCTGGGCAAGCTTCTAGCAGCTTCTCACAGGAGACACCCCTGCGCCCCCCTCCCCCACTACCAAAACCCTGTCACACAAACCAAAAACACCTCTTTAATTTAAAACCATTATCCCTTGTCTTGCCACAGCAGGCCCTGCTGAAAAGTTTGTCCCCATCTTTCTTATAAGCCTCCTTTAAGTATTGAAAGGATGCAATAAGGTCTTCCCAGAGCCTTCCCTCCTTCAGGTTGAACAACCCCAGTTCTCCTCTCCTTGTAGCAGAGGTGTCCCAGCCCTCTGACCATTTCTGTGGCCCTCGTCTGGACCTGCTCTAACAGGTCCATGTCTTTCTTGTGCTGGGGTTCCCAAAACTGGATGCAGTACTCCAGGTGGGGTCTCGTGAGAGTGGAGTAGAGGGGGAGAATCACCTCCCTCGACCTGCTGGTCACTCTTCTTTTGATGCAGCCCAGGATACTGTTGGTTTTCTGGGCTGCAAGCACACATTGCTGGCTCAAGTCCAGCTTTTCATCCACCAGTATCCCCAAGCCCTTCTCTGCAGGGCTGCTCTCAACAGAGTCATCCCCCAGTCTGTATTGATATTGGGGCTTGTGCCAACCCAGGTGCAGGACCCTGCACTTGGCCTTGTTGAACCTCATGAGGTTCACATGGGTCCACTTCGTGAGCTTGTCCACGTCCCTCTGAATGGCATCCCATCCCTCAGGCACGTCAACTGCACCACTCAGCTTGGTGTCATCTTCAAATTTTCTGAGGGTGCACTTAATTCCACTGTGTATGTCACTGATGAAGATATTAAACAGTACTGGCCCCCATGTGGACCCCTGAGGGATGCCACTTGTCACTGATCTCCATCTGGACACTGAGCCGTTGATCACTACCCTCTGGATGTGACCAGCCAACCAACTGTCCACCCATCAAATCCATATCTTTCTGAATTAGAGAGAAGGATGGTGCGGGGGACTGTGTCAGAGGTCTTACAGAAGTCCAGATAGATGACATCCATAGGTCTTCCCTTGTCTGCTGATGCAGTCACTCCATCACAGAAGGTCACTAGGTTGATCAGGCAGGACTTGCCCTTGGTGAAGCCATGCTGGCTGTCTCGAATCACCTCCCTGTCCTCCATGTGCCTTAGCGTAGCTTCTAGGAGGATCTGTTCCATGATCTTCCCAGGCACAGAGGTGAGGCTGACAGGTCGGTAGTGTCCAGGGTCCTCCTTTCTATGCTTTTTAAAAATGGGTGCGATGTTTCCCTTTTTCCAGTCACCAGGGACTTCACCTGACTGCCATGACTTTTCAAATATCATGGAGAGTGTCTACATCAGCCAATTCCCTCAGGACTCTGGGATGCATTTTGTCAGGTCCCATAGACTTACATATATTCATGTTCGTCAGGTGGTCACGAACCTGGCACTGGAAAGCAGGGTGAGTGCTTATCTCAGGACAAGTCTCATCCCTTGATCAATAAGCAGCTTCCAAACTTCCAAATTATTAGTGGCCAGACCCTCAAAGAGATATAGACACCTGAATTTCCACTGGGCTGATGAAATCTAGTATCTAAACATGCTTGTGAATGCTGGCCCAGGTGCCTACTGCTATCTTTAGGTGTTGAATGTGTTCAGGATCCCATAGGACCCTGAAATTCCTCAAGAGTTGACCATGAAGCTGAAAGCAGCCATTGCTGCAGTCATAAAGAGTTAATTGAGCTAATGCTACTTTGTGTTTAAAGAATTAGGGAAAAGTAAAACAGTTTGGAAGTGACTCTTAAATAAAGATCTAGTACTTGCAGTGCTTTAGACAGATTCTTCTTATATGAAACTACTGAGCCTCACTATGGTCTTTCTAGTTAGAAAATAGGGTCAAAATGCAGAAGGTCATGTAATCTATCTCCCTGCCCCAAGACAGCATAAGCTCTGCCTCAAATACCATCAGACTCGCTTGCAAGAGGGAAAAACCTGAAAAGCAAAGACTAAAATTCTGAAACCTGGTGGCTTAAAATTAAGCACTGCATTGAATGCATAAAGCCCTTATCTTAGAGCTGCCAGAGTTCAGTGGTATGCAATGCCTAGCTATAGGCAACTGCCCTTCAACTTATGACTCTTAGCACCTTCTGTGTGGAAATGAAGTGTTTGGACAAAATAGCCCCTGGCATGGATTCCATCCTCAATTCTTGGTGGTGAGGAGCTGGAGGTCTAAGTGTGGGGTTTTCACCCTCGAGGGCACAGGTTACCAGCTGAAATGGCAATGGGAAAAGGTTAAGCACCAGGCAGGAGTGCTTCATCAAGACACTTGTCTGACAGCATTGCACTGAAAACATGTCCAGAAAGAGGCAAGTGGATGGAATTAAGTCCAAAGGACTGAATTTGTAGCAAGAGAAAGTAGAAGCACAAGCACCCAAGTCCCAGCGCCACTGTCGTGGTATAACCCCAGCCGGCAACTAAGCACCACGCAGCCGCTCACTCACTCCCCCCACCCCCAGTGAGATGGGGGAGAAAATAGGGAAAAAGAAGCAAAACACGCGGGTTGAGATAAGAACAGTTTAATAGAACAGAAAAGAAGAAACTAATATTAATAACACTAATAAAATGACAACAGCAATAATGAAAGGTTTGCAATGTACAAATGATGCGCAGGGCAATTGCTCACCACCCACCGACCGACACCCAGCTAGTCCCTGAGCGGTGATTCCCCGCCACCACTCCCCAGTTCCTATACTAGATGTGGCGTCCCATGGTCTGGAATACCCCTTTGGCCAGCTTGGGTCAGGTGCCCTGGCTGTGTCCTGTGCCAACTTCTTGCACCCCTCCAGCTTTCTTGCCGGCTGGGCATGAGAAGCTAAAAAGCCTTGACATTAGTCTAAACACTACTGAGCAACGACTGAAAACATCAGTGGTATCAACATTCTTCGCATATTGAACTCAAAACATAGCACCGCACCAGCTAGTGGGCAGACAGTTAACTCTATCCCAGCTGAAACCAGGACAGCCACAGACAGCAGCTTGCTCGCAGCAGTTTGGGAGTTATTTGGGACCGCTGAGTATCCAACCTGAGTATTTCCTCTTCCTGCTAGTTTGTCCACCTTTACACTAACCTGAGTACAGTCAATCAGCTTTGTGGCACCAGCACAGCAATGAAGCTGCGATGAGACCCATCCATCCACATGACCACACCAATGACCAAAGCAGGCCAGGCCCGCTTCTGGGGCATGGTTCACTGTGGTCCCCATATGGGAAAGGTACTGACCCTGCAGATCATTTCTTCTGCCCCTGCACGGAAAGGATAAGTGTATTTCTGGTCCTACAAGATGGTGGCAGGTTCCATTCATGAGTGGATCATGTGATAGACTGGACTGAGATTGAGAAGACTTAACTTCTGTTCCTCAGTCTGCCAGGAAACCAACTCAACCTCTGGGCCTCTATTTCCAGTTTATGTCAACTTTTTAAGTTGATCTTTTTGTTAATCTTCTCATGCGGGAGCTGTTTTTCAGGACAGTGCCAATCTGCTGCTCGCCAGCTCCCAGTGTGTCCCCTTTCCTCCCTGCAGGGAACCGCATCTCTCTCCCAGTACTTTCCCATTTTTGTCCTGATGCCACCCTTCAGCTGTGCCAGTACAGCGAAGGGGGAATGAGGAAGCTGGGCTGTGCCCAAACATCTCTTCCCCTTTCCTTTTCTGTTGTTGCATGGGTTTTGGCACCCTTTCACTGTGAAACCCCAGAAACGGCTGTAGGGACAGGATACTGGTGGCCCAAATGGCCAAGCCCAGGAGGGGCAGAAGGAAGAGGGATAGTTTGGAGGCTCTGCTGCATGGGGGCAACCATGCCCCCACCATGGGTGCAGTGCCTGGTGCCAGGGCCAGGCTGAAGTCTAATCTGGGACTTCTGCTAATTATTACTACAGAGTGACAGGCTATGACAGATACCAAGCCCATGAGCACCTTGATGCTCAGCATGCAAAACCTCTCCCCATGAGCTGGGTTTTCTCAGGCCACTGTGCAAAGCCTGACTGATCTCAGAGTGCTCTGACGTCGTCCCAGCCAACCTGACCCCAAATGCTCGCTAAACAAGCACCAAGCGCCCTATTTTGCATTGCCTGTAACATCCCAAAACAGTGTCTGACTTCTCAATTAGTCCGAGAGAGGACTGTAAACTTGAAATCCGAACTGATGGACTGTGAAATCCATATCACGTTGTCACCCACAGCACACTCTCCCTGCTCTGCACTGAGCTATAAATAGACTTTCGTTATTAGCAAGCAGACAAAGGCAGCCTGGAAGATGTTCCACGCTGACACTACTCCTGGCTTACTGATTTCTTGTTTTCACCTTGATATAAGAGTGAAGATGGGGACAAGCAGGGAGGGGCTGCTCAACAGCAACAGAGCTGAAATCACTTCTTTCCCTAACCAGGATTATTTCTGGGGTTTGTTTTGGGTTTTGGTTGAGATTTTTTTTTTTTAATATATTATCCCCCCTGGAGCCAAGAGGCTCAGAATACGTTACCCAGTGCACCAGAATGCATTACACCCACCTCTGTTAGGTCATCTGTTTAAGCTCCCGGAGTCTGACTACCAACTCCCAAGCAGTGCTGTCATTAAACCCCTAATGTTTTCTCTCTCCCTGTTTTATTTCTCTTATTTAAAAAAAAAAAAAAAAAAAAAAAAGGAAAAAAAAGGAAGTTGATCTTTGCTTTAACTATTTAAATGCCTTATGGGAGCTATCAACTTGGAAAAAATGGAAGGGACTCAAATCTTCTGGAAAGAGGCAAACCCTGACATGTCAGTCTCCTTTACAAACTCCATCTTCGCAAAGAATGAGCTCGTACATGCTTTTCTGAAAAAAACAAATCCACACTGAAAGTGTCTGCTTGCAGCTGCTGACGAGATACAGAAGCTGTGACCCTGAAGCATAAACCTGAAAATTTGTGTCTGTTAGCCACAAGACAGACATCCTTGGTGCACCTTTTTTTCAATGGTCCTGTCATCCTTTAACAAAAAAGAAACTCACATTAGGAGCTGAGATGAGCAAAATGGTTAACTTGTCCTGCTCATTCATACTTGGAGTCTAAATGCCAGCTCTGCTCTTCCCATGCACTGGTCCCCTATGACATGCAGCAGCTATGTTTCTGCCTGGTTCCTTGGCATTTACATCAAGGTCAATTAAACAAGACATTGGCTGGCCATTACTTGTACAGTAGGAGTTTATTCCTCAACTAACAGAAGCGAAACGGCTTGGCAGAAAACCCAGGAGGGTTTAGTTTTGGATCAAATAGCAGACTGAAGTTTTGAGATAGCTGGTAGTGTTCATTTGCTCTGCAAGCTGCTCTTTTGTATCTCAGCTTTCTCTGAAAATGAAGCAAACCCCCAAATGCCCATAACTCATGCATGCTGTGCCCGTGAAGAAAATCTTACTTAGAGAGCTGTGTCTGAGGGTGTTGTTCCATTAATGTTTCTTTCGCACAGCAGATAAGTTCACATCTTTTCAGCCCCCTTTTGAGCCCTGCTGGCCATTTCTTCCCCATGACAGTTTTCAACTCCACAGCTTCTGCTGAGCTACTAAAATGGTTTGTGAGGCTTTACTGGAAATTGGTTCTTTGGGCAAGGGAAGAAATGGAGCATGTTGAACCCAAATCACTGTAACTTGCCTCTGTAGAATGATCCAGGTTTTAAAAGTTCTGGTTTCAGTGATTCAGTCTAATGCATGGCCCATAAATGGTAGCATACATAAAGCAGAGGGATAGTACATTGCAGCTTGGGAGCAGGGAGATGTATTTTGGACACTAAAGGGGTTGGAAAGAAAATGTTAGGTATTACTAGAGCCACAGCCATGTGCAGGCCTGTAACAGCAGCTGTGAGAGAAGTAACCTGTCCAGTCATCTTCATGAAGTGTTACCTGAGTGGGTAGTAAACATATAGTCAAGTTAACTCTTTGATTCTTCCCACCAGAGCGAGGCGGGGGTCACGTACCTGTGGGTGACATCTTCTGTAGGGTGCCTCAGTGAGTAGTGCAGAGAAATGCAGCTAAGAAGCTATACACTTATTCAAATGTTTCCCCACAAACTATAAGTTCAGGGACCATAACAAAACCCAGAAGTATACCATGTAAACTGGCATTTCATTTTTGCTTATTTTGTGGTTGGAATGAGGGCTGTAGATGGAGTTCTTTCTGTGCTACTATTCCTGCTTTCCCACAGGTGATGAAAACATATTTCCTAATTTCTGAAGGTGTACAAAGCCAAGATCAGCCATAATAATTTCCATTTACCTAACCCTTTTTAGAAAACCTCAAGACTAATTAAAGTTCATATGATGCAGAGACACTTTGGAACTCCATAGTGCATACTCACTGACTAATGAAATTAATATCAGGACAATAAGGCATATTACCAGAATAACAAATGCTCCTGAGTCTTGATAACAGCTGAAAAAAAAGGGCAGATACTAGATGTTTTAAATCTATTAAGTGCTTCTGCTTTGTGTATTGACACAGGTAATGAGTTCTACGGAAGGAACGCTACACTTGAAAGCCTTTAACACTAAAAGCTTAATTTAGTGTACAATGAATAATACAGGGAGCCCATTCATGGGTCGATCAGAATGGGATGAGAGAGCACCAAAGGAGCAGACAGATCATGTTAATAGGAAGCTTGAGGCTTATTTAAAAATCTATACTGTAGTTAAAATTAGAAAGCAAATTGGAACTTGGCATTCTGTTGCTCAGGAAATTGGTAATGGGATACTAAAACCTTGCACTTCTCTCTGTCTGGTCCTAGTTAGAAGAGGGCAAAGGCGATGACAGTCACAATGTCGTATACCACAGGGAGCCATTAAAGAAAGTGATAACATAAAGAAATCAGCATTTTCCAGCTATTCACACAGTGTGGTGTGTGCTGTATTGCTTTATTATTCCAAGTGTAGAAAAATATGGGTCAAAATGTAGAAGCAGGCATTGTTATTATCTTCTTCATGACTATTCCAAGGGTAGATGATAATTTTGAATTATGGTCTTTTTCTTTAGGTGTGAATTCACAAATATTATTCAGCCCTGTGTGGCCAGTGGTATCGTCTGGATCAGATACACCACTGAGTCTTCTGGATTAAACAGCTTTTGTCTGGGCATGATGATGTCCAGTGGCCCTACTGCTCAGAAAAAAACGTCTCAGGGGTTTTGTCTCTTTCCCAGAGGAAAAGTGTTCTTATCTCAAAGTTCATCCTTACAGTTAGGTAACATTCATCAGGACAGATCCTGAAAGCAGGGGTGAGAGAGGAAGAACACCATTATCTTTTTAAGGGGTGATGCCTCTGAGTCAGGGCAGAGCCATCTGCCAGGGACAAATATCTCACTTCACTGTTACTTTTTTTATGGTCTTCTAATCAGGCTCTGTGGCCCTAGTCCAGTGCCATTTCACTATAGACAAGCATGTTGCTACCTGAGCCACAAGCTGGGAAGCAGAAAGCAGGAAAAAGCCACTGGAAAATCCAATGTTTAGAAAAAAAGTATTGGGGGCAGCCATCCCCATCCCACTGCAAAGGGACCAGAGCAGCTGGGTTACTTCTCCCTCTAATAGAGACCTAACGTGACAGCCTACAGAATGAGCCCACCGGGAGAGTTCAGAAGAAGCAGACCATCAAGTGGATTTACATGCTCAAGAAAAAGGTGCCTGGAGATTCTAGAAAAAACCCTGGAGTTCATTTTAGAACTAAACCACAGTAAAAAAATTACCAATGATTCTTGAGATAATTGTTTCCCAGAGTCACAGAAACAATGAAGAGTGGTTAAATAACTTCTTGTTATTTTAAAACATATAAAAACTATTAAAAAAAACATTTTAAAATGTGTGTTCTGAGCAATGCCTTTTGCAAACATAATGATTAAGATAAAAAAAATTATAGGCTTAACTGGAGGAATAGTCACAATTTTTTCTTTTTTTTCCTATTAAAGCCTGACATCCCTGGCTGACAGTTTAATTATTAGGGTAATGTGATGGATAAAGGGACTTGCTCTGTAGTGCCTCCCACTTACTTGCAACTGCAGCTGCAAAAAATGTCACAGTTCCTCAAAGCGAAGATAATAATTTCCTTGTTGTCAGTGCCCTTAACACTTATTATATGAACTCTTAAAGGAAAACCACCTTTTCATCAC
Organism: Buteo buteo; assembly: GCF_964188355.1. NCBI lineage: Eukaryota > Metazoa > Chordata > Aves > Accipitriformes > Accipitridae > Buteo > Buteo buteo. Next base: position 73,170,912 of record NC_134173.1, read on the forward strand.
TAAGGGTAGCTTATGGAAGTCAGAGCTATATGAGGCTCCAGAGCACTGAAAGACTTTAAACTACCAGTCTTGAGCTGCTCTTGAGCAGGCACACATAAAAACAAACTCTTCGACTTGGGATTATTTGAGGGCATCCAGAAAAGCACTTTAAGAATTTTGAATGTAGATCTACAGTGCCTACAAAAAGGCTCTGTTCCCAATCAATTTTTTCGACTGTTTGATTTAAAAAAAAATTAAAAAAAAAAAAATCAATAGATGTGAGAGTCTAGAATAACCATATAATCAATAGAGACAACACCTGACTAGAGGCAGAAAATCTCGAGTAATAGGACAACGAAGTTTACTGCAGATATGATATTACACGCCGTCATAAAAATTGCAGAACATTGCAGAATGGTCTTCTGACGCTGGGAGAGAAACTGGCGAATGAAATTCTCTGCCAATAAATACAAAGAACTTATGATGGGGCAAGAAAAAACCTCCAAAACTTAGTTGTACCTACACAGCAGTGGACTCTAACTTTTTAAATATACCTCCAGAAAGACATGTTGATTTGATGCATAGAGCTCCATGGAAACATCAATACAATGTCAGCAGGAGGCCAGTAGTGAAATAGCACTAGAGATTATTAGTAAAAGAATAGAGAACAAGCCAGAACATTTCCTACAAGTCCAGTGTAGGCTACTAGTGTTCCCAGTGCAATGTGCATTTCTGGTTATACCATCTAAGAAAGGTGCAGAAGAACTTGAAAGACTACAGTGAAGGAAAAGAGAAGGGATCAAAGGTAAAGAACAGCTCTGAGCAATGACAGTCTTTAGCCTTGAAAAGAAGGAGATGCGGAGAGGCTGTAACAGAATTTTGCACAGCATGGAGTCATTACACAAGAACTAGTGAGTACCAAATGAAACGATCAGCCAGAAGATTTACACAAAGAAGTGCTTGTTCGCGCAGTGCATAATTAAATCATGGAATACATTGCAATAAGATGCTCTGGAAGTTATAAATATGTTCAAAAAGCAATTAGGCACTGCATGGAAGAAAAGACTACCAGGGCCTGTTAAACTCAAAGCAGAGATACAACCTGCAGCACGTGAAAACCCCAAGCTGGAGTCTGCCTGAAGGTGGGAGAGTATACCACAGAAGTGGGGCAATATCAGTATATACCTGCTCTGTTTTGATATTCTTTCCTTAGGCATCTTCTATTACTATGAACAGATACAGGTTATTGTGCTAAAAGGACCATCATCTGATGCAGTATGACTTTTTGGTGGTTTAACTCCACCCCTGGAGCCTCAAATATATCTGTACATGAGGTTTTACCCCAAGAAACACCTCTTTCAGCCCTCCTACTGTGGCTGAATCAACCAGAACTGAGACCTGCATGCATCCAGACGGAGAAGCAAGCCAGAGCCTCTTCTTGCAGACTGGCAGTGTGGACACCCGTATTGACATTGGTCTTTCCTCCCAGATCTTTCCAGACTTTTTAAACTATAGCAATCATTAGATTTAAAAAAAAAAAATCATGAAGGAATTGTGAAGGAACCCAATCCTTCACATATCTTCCCACTGAGAAGGACTATCCCACCTTAACAGTGGGATAAGCAGGAAAACTGGAATATGTCTACAAGGGAGACAGCTTGTTCTGGAAGGACAGAAAGGAAAGGCAGTGTTGTGTTTTACCTCAAGAACACGTGCATTTTCCATGAAGTTCAGAAGTGATTCAGGTTTGCTGCTGTCTCCACATGACTGTGAGAATGAGTGATGGGAGGAGATGGGTCTTCTGTAGACCATGGACACCTGAAGGACAGGTTGTAGTGTCAATAAGGAACATCGAGTGCCCCAAAATTTGTTGGGAAAGCATGGTGGGTTCAAACTATCTATAAAGTCATTGAAAACAATCAGGGATGTATCAAATGGTGGAGGAAATTATAAGGAGAGAAAGTGGTTTAGATTGGTTCTGTCTAATAGAGAGGAACTGGTGAAGAAACTAAAAAGGGAACGTGACAGGTGAAAGGACTGTGAATCACTGTTATAAGACAAAGAAAGGAGTCAGAGGGAAAAAGTAAGGATAATGGACTTCCTGAAAAAAATAAAAAAAGGCAGATTTCAGCAAACCCAGGGAACTCATCTGTAGGGTCACTTGGGAAGGTAATTTAAGGGATAAAGGCGGGCAGGAGAGATGACAGTTACAGCAAGAGAGTGTATTAAAGGCACAATAGCAGCCTATCTTGATACACGGGAAGGACAGAAAGCACAGTGAGAAGCCATTATGACTGCATCAGGAGCTTTCTAAGGGCCTGAAAATAAACTAAGGAAAAAAAAAATAATGACACAAAAGGCAAAAAAAAAAAAGTGCATCATTAAGGACGAAGGATAGAAACCTTAGGGAGGGTTTGGGATAAAATGAGTTACAGGTTGAAAGGAACATAAAGAGTGATAGTAAAGGGTTTTATAAATGCATTAAAAGTAGGAAAAAACATAGGAAAGTACCAGTCCAATACTTAACAGGGAGGGAGAATAAATAGCACGTGAACCAGAGAAGACTGAAGAATTCAATACTCTCTTTGCTGCACACTACGCTAAAAAATTATGAACAGCTACTTAAGGCAATTAATTTTAACAAGAGGACAAGAGGACAAGCTCAAACAGAAAATGAATAGGTTAAAGAATATGTAGATAAGATAGAGCTATTCAACTTTGTAAGATATAATGGAATTAACCAAAGGATTTTCAAGGAGTTCACCAAAATAATCTGTGAACCTTTTGCAATTACCTCTGAGGGCTTGTGGAAGACACGAGAGATGCCAGAGGACTGAAGCAGAGAAAGGAGAGTACATAAAGGAAGGGGGACTCAAAACCATGAGGCCAGTCAGCCTCACCTTTATCCCTAGGCTGACTCTGAAAGGAATTATTGAACAACCTATAGGCACCATGGTAAAAAACAGGTGATAGGAAACAGCCAACAGGGATTTGCAAAAAATATATCGCATCAGATCGACCAAATTTCCTCCTTGACAAGGTAGCCCAAGTGTTGGATGAGAAGGCAGTGGTGGATGTGATTTAAGCTGACTTCACTGAGGGTTTCTTACAGTCTTGCATAACATCCTGTAAGCAGTTGAGAGGAAGATGGTATAGAGGCTATTTCTAAAATGTGTGTTCATCATGGCAAACACATTTATTCACACTCAGGATGCTATTTTCTCTGCCCCGAGAAGATCAAACATTCAAATTGTGTTTAACCAGACTATTTCAGCTACCTTGGGGAAAGACAGCAGGACAAGAAGCTGTCATGAATTAGCTGCTTCACAAGAACTGGCCTATACTGTCCTTTCCCCATTGATAAATGTGAGGTAGCTAGAGGTGCCTTGCCCCTCTATTAAAGAAGGGTAATTTATCATCTTTTGCTTTGGATGAAAACATATAACTTGTTTCCTCCCAATGACAGTTCAGGAGATGCAAAAACCCAACCTCCCTTGTCTGCCACTCTGTATATGGGAAGTGGCTATTGCCCTCGTGAAGTTAATGAGTGGTGTCCATGCATTAAAACCTTTCTCTTTAACGAACCCTGTGCACAGGGGTGAAGTTTAGATTACAGACATGTCTTGAATTCAGGTAAATACACGATTTCAGCCATTAATTGGAGCTTGCTATCAAACTCAGAGGCAATTACAAGGGGTCCTGTGAGGGTCTTTTATGCATGTGGCTCATTCAATATTACCTTTAATACCTTGGATGATAGTATAGAAAAGGCCCATAAAATTTGCCAATGAAGTCAAGCTGAGAGGTGTTGCAGGGACCCCAGAGGACAGGATCACAAACCAAAATGATCTTGACATATTGAGGAGTTGCTCTGAAAAAAACCAAAATCAATAAATAAGTGTTCTGCTTAGGAAGGAGAATTCCAAAGCAAAATGGGAAACAACTGGCTAAGCAGTAATACTGCAGAAAAAAAGTCGGGGTGAGAGTTGACCACTAAATAGGACTCAACAATATGCTGCTGTTGCAGAAAAGGCCTGTCTCATTCCTGACGGAATTAACATATGGAAGACACGGGAGGTAATTAGAATTATTCTTGGTGGTGAAACCTCAGCTGGAGTATTGTGTTTAGTATTGGGCATCCCACTAAGATGTAGAAAGATTGGAGAGAGTCCAGAGGATAACAGCAAGGATAGCAGGTTTAAAAATGGCCTGTGGGGAAACTGGCTTTGTTTTGTTCAGGGGATGGTGATATGAGGAGGGATATATCAATGGTCGTCCAGCCCATACAAGGTTTGTTATGAAAGAGGCCTATGGGGAAAGAGAAACTCGCAGAATAGATGGTTCACATTAAACTGTTAGAGAATGGTAATGAAGAAGGGCAGCAGAAAGACCTCAGACAATTTGGAGAGCTCCTCCTGCAGAGCTTTTAAAGAACAGCTTAGACAGATATCTATCACTGATGAGATAAAGATATGCTTAACCCTGCCCTGTGCAGAAATAAATATCCTTCCAGCCCCACACTCCTGGGTGAAGGAAGATCCTTTCCCTTCCTTCTCCCTCATGTCTGAAAACTCTGTTTCTACACCAGTCGCCTCTCCGCAGCTCTGAATCAAGCAGTGGATAGCCAAGATTTTAACATCCCGGTCGTCAGCATCTTCTGCTGGCTCGCTCTGGACAGCTGTGTGCTGAGCAAAGACATGACGGACCCCTCTTCACCCAGCATGCTGCATGCTTTGGTTATTTTTCTAATTTTTTGGATACTGTATTGTATATGGCCTTGAGAAACTTGCTGGAGGGAAAGCCAGCAGTCAATGGCAAGGGCAAGAATGGGTAATTTCTGCTCCGCGCTCATCCTTTATTCCTTGGATTCAAGTCTTGGCACTTTTTTCCTACCCTGTGGCTCAAAGGATTAGTAAAATGGGGAGAAGGCAAGGAAGTTTTCCCTCACAAAATTGTCAGAAAAATAAAAGAAAGAAAAATAAACATTCAGGAGATATTATCTAGAAATGTCATTTTTACTCGGAAAGTAAAGAATCGTTTATTTCTGAATGCCTAGTGAACATTTTTTTTATGAAGTTTGTCTCTCTGTCACCATCACAACTGCTGCTCCTGTCAGATTCCCTCATTTTACAGTGTGTCCCCCCCAAATTATCTACTTAAAGAGCAAGTAAAACCCATTTCCTAATAGGTTTCAGCTTGTCAGCAGAACGGCATGATTTAAATCATGTGCATGAATGGTTCTTGCAAGTACTTTAAAGCTGTCCCAGTTAGTTCCTCCCAAGAATAAACCAGAGGGTACCATAATGTCTGTTTTCTGAGAAATGAGAGGCAGCTTTTGACTTGAGATGCCTGCACTTGGGTCTTATCCCAGGCAACGGGCATTACAAAGGAATAGCTCAGGGTAAAATAGATCTTTAAATGCCTGTCTTCCTGAAAAGCACATATTTCACTCTGAAGTATACTTAGAAAACTAAATGTAATGAAGGAAAAGATGCCTTAAAAAGACCATTCTAAACAAACACACTTTGCCAAAATCAAATCCCCTCAAATTTCTCAGACCTTGGGACATGTTAGTTCATTCCTTTATAGAATCAAACTTTAGGAAAAGATAAAAACAATTGTATCATCTAATGTAGCTCCCCTCCTGAGTAGGACTGTTGTTATACTGTGTTTTATTAGTCATGCAAGGAAGAGAGGGGGAGTCTGGTTAGATTGATCCAGGGCTCCTGTCTAGCAGAGGTGATTTGCATTGCTGTTACGGAATCAACACTCGCTTTTGCAGATTCATGCTCTGTGCTGTCGGTGGTTTACCACCACCATGGTGGCTCAGGTGGGCCCACAAGATTGTCAGGACAATCCCTGTTTCCCCAGGACTTCTGCAGCTCGGGCTGGAGTACTCCAGCAACAGGGGAGAGCAACGGGCCAGTAGATGGGAATTATCTGCCAACATCCAGGAGTGTCTTGATCATTCAGGAATAGCCAGACACTTCCATCTGCCTATCAAAGCCCATATGCCCAGAATAAGACAAAAGATATTCCTACCATGGCTTCTCCCTGATCTAGCCCGATTGTCCCATCAGGGATTCCCATGGGAGTGCCCAGGGGTGCTCAGAAGGGACCAGGTCTGGAGGTAGGATGGAGGCTGGTGCATTGGCCACCGCTCTCTGACCATTCATGTCTAGCCTTGGGATGACTGGAGCTGTCATGGTCGATTCTTTTATCGTGCTGAAGAGAGTCATCTAATAACAAGCTTACAAAAAAACCCAACAGATGAAAGAACAGAGACCCACATAGCAGACTTGTGAGCGGCACTTGAGTGTAACAAAAGCCTTGGCCAGGGTAATGAACTCTTCAGAAAACAATGTACGGTTCAAAACGGTGGCTGGTGAGACTCGCAATCAATGTGGAAGGAAGAGTTGCATTTCCCAATCAACAAATCCCTTCAGTAAACACTGGCAACCACATAGTTTACTCAGAGAGAGCAACCAGATTCCAAAGAAACACTTGCTCAGGCAGAGTCAGGTCCCTGAGCTCACAGCAGGCAGGAAACACAAATAAATCAGAAGAGAGGAGCTGTTTCCCTCCTTATACATCACACCAGTGCAACAATACTGCAGAAACTGAGAAAGTGCTTGTAAACAGGGAGATGAGCACATTGGGTTCATGAGAAAACAAAAGTCAGGGGCTCTGAAACAGAAGAAGGAATTAAATAATTAGTTTAGTTTTGAATAATTAGTCTTAAATTATGAGTCCTAATTTAATTCTTTAAATTCTAAAGTCCTGATTTAAATATTAAATTATTACTCTTGAATAATTAGTCCAGGGCTTCCTTTTCGTTCAAAGCAGGTTTTATATTAGTAAGTGGGGCTTAGCAGGGTTTCAGTACGATTAACTCATTGCCGTGACAGTGATTTGCAGTTCTTTCCTCATTCTGCAAGGTAACACACAAAAGCAAGAACCCAAACAAGGCTAAAGCTTAACCCGCCGGTAGCGGCTGGACATCCCAGGGGAGCCCAGACCCACGAGCATCCACAGAGCTGAGCCAGCGCAGTCCTGCCGGCTGCAGATCCGAGCCAGCTCGGGCAGGTCCAGCCTGAGTGACTTGCAGCAGGGTTAATCTATGTCCTGGATAATCCCCTCACAGGTAATTAAGAATTGACCGTCTCCTGGAACCGCCTGAGGAAGGTGCACAGCACCCTGCTCATTACAAGGCTCACTCCCTTGAAAATTCAGCCACGGACATTTAATGACATCAAGACAATAAGTTTCCCTGGGGACCAGAACATGCAAAGAGAGGAGCGGGACAAGCACTCTCCAAAGCGAGAAAAATCTCTTTTTGGTGGGGTACTGGGTTAAACTGAGGTAGCAGACAGATCTTTAGAGTATCTCCAATTTGCTTTTATTCAAGTCTTCTGCATGGGAAATAACTGGGGTGTTAGTTGATGCTGCCTGCTGTTTGGATGAATGCACTGCATTACGTAAAAGATAAATATGCATATATTTCTCACACAGCTGGACAACTTTCATAGGACATGATGGAGAAACTTTGATTAATATTTAATAAGGAATAAATCAGATCAATAGCTGTGTGAATTTTTGCTGGTGCATTTACCATTCAATGGGTTAAATTTATACAGAAATAATATTACAGTGCTTACCCAATACCAGATGAATTATACAGAGACTTATATTCCCTGATCCGATATTTTGAACTGCTTAAGTAACATCAATGACTTTACTAAGCAAAGATGCTTAGTTTACTAAGCAAAGATGCAGTTGCAAAAGCAAAGGCCGAAGAGTTTCAGAAATGAACAATATTTTCTGGCATACCAGCTTCTGGATACTCAATTTGAGGTGTTTTAAAAAGGGCTTGAGTTTCCCCAATGTACTGAGTCTGCTCACGTCTGAGAACAAATCAGGAATCCCCACTCCAGACATGGTTTCAACCCATAAACTGAGGCATCTAAATTCATCAGCAATTTTAGAAATCATCTGGACCTGAAACAAATAGGCTTTAAAATGGGAAGATGAGAGTAAAACAAAAATGATTACCAAAAAAAAAAAAAAAAAACCTGGCAAAGAAAGCTGCACTCAAGTATCGTGGAAGTTTCTCTTTGGAGATGGGAGGCTTTTTTCTTCCTCTGATCCGATTCTCAGCACTTAGGAAAGCTGCCAGCAGCCGACGAGCAGCCACGTTTCACATGCTTACCTTGAACTTTATTTGATAGAGCCTAAACCATTACATTATTTGATTGGATTAGGAGGAGTGCACTGCGGCATTGCATCATTACCTGAATTTAGTTGACCTCTGGGAAAATGTACTTCTGACGTCTCCATCAATCCAGCCTTGTGTTTTTAGCTCCGGCAGGAGAGATGCTGAGGGAAGCTCCAACACAGCAGCCCAAGCCAAGCTCCTGTGCAGGATCCGTCCCCCGAGAGCAGACGGCCCAGGCACTGACCTGCTTGCCTGACTTCTGCGGCCGCTTGACTTTGTACAAGGTGACTGGCCCCAGCATGGGACAGGGGAGCTGAACCGGGAATAATGCAGCTAGGCAATGTGCTGAGAGGCACGGGAGGAGGGTGGAGGAGAGAAAGGAGGTTGTTGGTCTGTGAAGCAATTTTTCAAACAGGTGAGAAGCCTTTTCTTTTCTTTTTTTTTTTTTTTTATTTTTTTCTTTCCCTTAGATTCTCAAACAACCTCCATTTATCAACGTGTGAAGGAGATTGATTATAAAAGAAATATCCAGCCCATAACAAGATGGGGCTGAAGCCACCACAGGCTCTCAAAACATGCAAGGACAGCTTGGTTTTCCACAGCTTACAGCCTTGATCTCACGATCAAGGGCCCCGGAAAGAGGTGTTGATCCCTGCCCCTTCCATGTAACCATACCAGCTTAGGGGCTCAGCATGAAAGAAACCTTTTGGGATACGGATGGAGAGAGCTAAAGCAGTTGCTGGAAAACACTATTGTCCTTTTCCCATAGGTGTTCCTGTGCTGAAATCCCTCTCTGAATCTGAGTGAGAGGGTGAACTTAGCATTGGTGCTAAATAAAGTCTTTGTCAATCAAAGACTTTGGTTGTGGCAGAAGGATTCTTGGGATAGATCTGTAGTTGAGTTTGGTTTGGGTTCCTCTTTCAAGACGGGTTTCTCTTTTTCCTCCTATGATCTAATTCTTTGCACTTGCTTTGTTGTCACAAGATTTTTGTTTATTTAGGACAAGATCCCAGGTTTCACAAGGAAGCGTGATTCAGTGGAGCTGGTTGCAATGAGCCAAGCACAGATGGGGTAAAGGATTGTTTCAGTTTCTCATTTTCTAAGAAATGCTATGGGAACACCACACCCGCTCCTTTCTATCCAGACCAAGACTTCAACTGTGTCACCCCCAGAACCTCCACAGATGCACGACTCCAAAGAGCTACAATGCAAAGTTTCACAGCACCCCTCGTCCCACTGCAGATCAGAGCTCATACAACCAGCTTTCTTCTGAAACTGGCTCCAAACCAGCTCCATCACAGGTGTTTTCACAGTCAGACAGAGGAGACTAGAGCAATTGCCCAAAAACATTCAAAATGCTCATTTTAAAAAGAAATATGGTCAAATATTCCTTGAAGATTACCTGTAAAGGGTTAATTTATAACTGATCATTTAATAAGCATTCTGAAATTAGCTTTTAGAAAGCCCAGCAGCCCAATAGGTTGCCCACACCAGTTTTTCATAATTAAAAATGCCTCTTATCCAGGTGCTTGTGTCTGTAAGATGCTTATAGGAGCAATTAATTATTTACTAAACCTTTAGCTGTTTATAATGAAAAATTCATAGAAATTGTGACCATAAACAGAGTAAGCTAGGAAATGCTTCAGCAGATGAAGAAAAAAGAAAATGAAAAGCATTTCATTTCAGGCAGTGTAAGTGCCTTTTCATGCACCAGACCATGGTGCAGAATGGAGAAGGTCCTTTATCTTACACCAATGTATAAGATGCTGCTTGCCATCAAAGAGACAAGCACCCCGTCTCTTTGACAGCACTTTCTCGCTTGCATTAAGTAACTTTGCATGCAGCAGTCAGCTCTGGACAACGTTTAAAACTATTTGCAAAGCTTGTCACATAGCCAGCAATGTCACGTTACTGTGCTATGCAAGAACTTTCTCTTGCAAAACAACTTCCTATCTTCACACAGCACTCCCAGGTATCCTCACTTTTGCAGGGTGTAAAGCTGTTTCACTCTTCCCCTATGACACCATCTAACCATTTGATTTTTGTAAGTAAGTCCCCAGTGTTCCCATGTAATGGGCTTAGGAGGATTGTTTTGTTGGGTATCATGTAGTCAAAGTCAACATCAAGTATCGAATGCATAAAATCACTGGGTTTGGCTACCTTTTTGTTATATACCTGCAAAAAAGCCTCCTTTTATCTTAAAATGCAGCTGTGTTATCAATTCCTCTGTACCATAACACAGAAGTAACAAGCTACTGCTAAAGATTTGCTTGACTGCCTACATCATCAAATCTCATTTTTGTCACTGGCACTATCTGAAAAAAGCATCCACACCACATGGGGTGGCCCTAAATGAATAAAGCAATGGAAGGTTGATGAAAGCATTGTAAGGTTGTTATGAGAAACAGAAAACAGTGTAGGACATATCTGCAACAGCAAATGCATTTAAAAAATAAAGGTAAACTCCTGGAAAATATTCTTTTTCTACCCCGATGATCAGGCAAGAAGGATCCAAATTCCAATATGAACTTCGTCCATGGCTTTGATAGGAAATGTGGAGGTTACTTTGTCTCAGGTTCCTCAAAGCTAGCCTGACAACAAACATTCAACATCTCTCAATTTCGCTCAGGAAATGAAGGGGAGAGAAAGGCACAGGAATCTGACAGACCTCAAGGTACTAGAGGTACATACAACTGATGTCATCTATCTTGATCATCTTTATCTCTTTAAGGCCTTTGACATGGTCCCACACAACATCCTTGTCTCTAAATTGCAGAGGTATGGATTTGATGGATGCACTCTTTTATGGATAAGGAATCGGCTGGGTGACTGCATCCAAAGAGTTGCAGGCAATGGTTCAATGTCCAAATGGAGATCAGTAACAAGTAGTGTCCCTCAGCGGTCTGTATGGGGACTGGAACTGTTCAGCATCTTTATTAATGGTGTAGGCAGTGGGATTGAGCGCACCCTCAGCAAGTTTGCAGGTGACACCAAGCTGAGCGGTGCAGCTGATACATTTGAGGGAGAGGATGCCACCCAGAGGGACATGGACAGGCTTGAGCAGTGGGGCTATCCAAACCTCACGAGGTTCAAAAAGGCCAAGTGCAGGGTCCTGCACCTGGTTTGGCGCAATCCCCAATATCAATACAGTCTGGGGGATGACTGGGTTGAGCGCAGCCCTGCAGAGGAGGACTTGCGTGTACTGGTGAATGAAAAGCTGGACATGAGCTGCCAATGTGCGCTTGCAGCCCAGAAAGCCAACTGTATCCTGGGCTGCATCAAAAGAAGCGTGGCCAGCAGGTCAAGGGAGGTGATTCTCCGCATTCATGAGAGTCCAGCTGGAGTACTGTGTCCAGTTCTGGGGTCTTCAGCACAAGAAAGACGTGGACCTGTTAGAGCAGATCGAGTGGAAAGCCACAAAAATGATCAGAGGGCTGGAACACCTCTGCTGTGAAGAAAGGTGGAGAGAGTTGGATTTGTTCAGCCTGGAGAAGAGAAGGCTCTGGGGAGACCTCATTGTGGCCTTTCAGTACTTAAAGGGGGCTTATAAGAAAGATAGAGCGAGACTTTTTTGCCAAGGCCTATAGTGACAGGACAAGGGGCAATGGTTTTAAACTGAAAGAGGGTAGATTTACATTAGATATAAGGAAGACGTTTTTTATGGGGGTGGTGAAACTCTGGACCAGGTTGTCCAGAGAAGTTGTGGATACCCCACCATTGGAAATGTTCAAGGTCAAGTTGAATGGGGTTTTTTGCCACCTGATCTAGTGAAGGATGTCCCTGCTCATGGCAGGGGTATTGGAACTAGGTCATCTTCAAAGCTCCCCTCCAAACCAAACCATTCTATGATTCTATGCTTCTAAAAGTCTGTGGCAAATATTTTCCATTCTTCCTCTTCTTGGTATGGCAAATTGCTCAGTGTGACCAGGTACAGGTGAACTTCTTCGTCTTGGCACCAACCTGTTCCCTGCACTTCTCCTTGTGATGATCTTCCTCCACCTTCCTCTCTGCACTGCACAGATAATGCCATGGGACCCTTTCTTTATGGGCAAATATGTGTCCTTTCAATCAGTTTTTATAGTGAGCAAGTCCCCAACAGAGGCTGGAGGAGATGATGAGGTCGTTGCAGCTGTGCCATCTAATAGATACACTCCGTAAGGATCTCTCAGTGACTCGTGCTCCCAAAGAGCTGGCTTTCATAGCAATATTACACCTGATTTTCCTCAAAATGCTCATCAATTGCTGCATGTTGATATAAGTTTTACACGACCATATTTCATTGATGAGCCTAGTCATGAAAATTACCTGATTTATTCTACCCTTTGGTTTATCTTTTGCAAAGGTGTTCTATAATGCTCTAAGTAGTGTACTAAGGCACTAGGAGGTACAGCAGGCCCATGAAATGCTCCTATTTAAAGCGATATCTCTCTGACTCGCTCACGTCCTGCTGTTTTGTTTCTCTTTTCAATCTGCAATCTTCATTTGTGAAAAAGAGTCAATAGACAGAAGTTGCTGATATCCCTGCAGGTAGGGGATTGGAAAGTCTCCATCCATTATGTTTTCTCTGTCTTTTTCTTAGAAATTCTTCTTTAAGAATGAATGCCTTTAGTTCTGTGACAAAAGACAGCCCTTCACACAGACATTTTTATTTTCTATAGATGAGTAAATCTGTAATTTAACCAATTTACACACTCAGTGTAAAAAAAAGACCTCAATCCAAGAAAATTCTATGCTCAAGTGGCTACATCTTCCTAAGTGTTCAAAGCTCTGCTTCAAATGAAGTAGACTGAGAGCTTGAAACTAGGCTTTTCGCCTTCTTTGGAAATGCCCTCCTCAGTGCATTGTATGGTTATTTGGGACAGAGCCATTTCATTTACTTCTGTTGACACTGCTCTGTTTTGCATAGCGGTATTAAGACCTAATGAGCAAGAGAAAGTGGGTATTTCTCCATAATACAGTAGTTTGGGCATTCACCTGGGATGCAGGACACTTTCTCCTAGTTCCTGCTCCAATGAATAATTAATATTTTATGCTAAAATGGAACAGCTTCAATATGTGTAAATGAGAGAGACACATCTTCATTACTGTAGAGCCTGAAGTAGCTGCTGGTGAGGGCTGTAAGAAAATGCAAGCGAAGCACATTCACAGCAGTTTGCCAGGAATCCACGATAATTTGCCAGCTGCAGTTTGGCTGGATCTTCCTTTTCTGCTTTTGTTTTGGACTTCAGTCCAAGAACTGTAACAACTAGATGCGGGAGGACAACATCACATCTCTAGACAAATCTCTAATGGTACAAGACTTTTTTTCTTCCTTTAATGAATATTAATTCCATGCTTTATTCTTTCTCATTTTCTGTGCCTTTAGTTGCATTGGGTTTTTATGTCTCTTGGAAGATTATTGTACAAGGACAGAATTAAGATTTTTTTTTTTTTTTTAATTTGTGCATATCTGATTGTCAGCTTCCTTCACCATTAACAGCCACTCATCTTCGTTTCTTTTCTTTTTACTGTTCTCCCTTTTGAAGGCTTTTCCACCACTTGCTTTAGAGTCTACTCTCCTTATGCCACTCCTGCCCCATGGCTTCTCTTCTACAGCCCTTGGTTAGTGTCCCATCAGGCTTTATTCCCCTTTTTCTTGGTGACATCTGTAATCTTGGCTCACATTTCACACTGTCCTACCTCTTGAGCATGTCTTCTGCAACAGCCTTAAGTCAGTCTCGTCATCAATGATGGTTAGTTCAACATAATATATCACAACTCTCCTTAGACCTTTCTTTGGACACTCAGACTGCTTTGAAGTTGGAAAATGTTTCTCTTTTATGCCTAAAATCCTGCCATATTGTGAAGAGATAGCACTGCTCTCCCAGGCAGCCAGGCTGGGCTCCATGTCTTCACCAGAACAGGTTTCCTGTCCTTCTTCCCTCTGCACTTCTCTCTTCTATGTTTCTATGAAAATTGCTGTCCGTTGATGAGATACACTGCTCTATTTCTTTTCAGACTCCCTTCTCATCGGACTCCAAAAACCTCAGGACTGTCCAAACACTCAGATATTTCCTCCTCTCTTAACAGCTTTCTGTACCATCCTCTTTCCCTCTTTTGCCATTTTTTCTCCACCTATTCATTAGGAGTCACAATAAAACCAAATGGAAACTCCCAGCTCAGTTGGGTTTTGACAGTCAAATGTTTACAGAAGACCAGATGAGGTTCTTTCTGCAATCTGGTTCCCCATTCAAATTCAGCATTGTCTCTCCTTCCATGTCACTGAGCTGGTCTGCAGATGCTGCCTTTTATTCCTTATCTCCTTTGTGACTTCGGCACTCAGATCCCATGTTCTAGCAGTTTTGTGCCCTTTATTCATGTGGCGTTCTCATCTATAGGATCTAAAAATGATATTTCTTTCACACACCTGAACAATACTTACTTCCCAATTTAAAAAAAATATAATGCTAAACACCTCTCTTGAAATTCTCAAGAGTTTTGTTTGGGGTTTTAGCCTTTTTTTTTTTACCTTTTTTTTTTTTTGCCTTTTTTTCTTTTTTTGTTTTTCTTCTGGACATGTTTCTGCTTCCTTTTAATACTTTGCATATCTCTGAAGATGAAAAATATTCAGCCATTGTTTCAAGGTTCACTAAGAAATATACTGTTTAAAATGAAAAGCAATAAAAATATGAAGACATTTCAAAAAGAAAAATACTAGCATAACCAGCCATAAGCAGTACATTTGTAATTGAAACATTAATCAGAAAAATACACTGAAAAATCAGAGGGCATAAACCCACTTTTCTCTTATATTTTGACTCCGTTTAACTACTTCCAGGAAATGCTTTTCTTACCCTTTCTTCTTTCAATATCCCAAAGAACAAAATACGTAGGCTGGATTGCAGCCCCATAGCCTATGCTCTGCACCACAATCTTCCACTGTGGTCAGATAAAGATTGGTAGGAATGGTAAGTGAGAGCACCAGCCTATGTGTTGAGACACATAGTCACCATTAAAACAGGACTTAATCGTGCATTCATTTTCTCCTCAGGTGAAGACAATTTGGTCAATGTAGACCCACTCTAGTTTTGAACAGGTAGTCTAGAAGAGAAAAGGTGATGGAGCTTACAGGCGATCCTCTCAGCTGTCTGTCTGTCTTTGAAATTGAAAAATGATTTGACTAGTTAGTTCCCTTTTTGAGCCTGCTACTTGCTTAATTCTCTGTGGCTCTGGTTGAGGAAGGTGCATACAAGGACAAGCTAGAGCAATCCAAACACCCTACACACAAGTATATGAGGCTGTACTTACCTTCTTGCCTCAGCCCTTATCTCATGACATCTGTCAAAAACACACCATTCCTCAAGCATACCCTGACATGGTGAATGGGCCAATACAAATTTCTTTTTAGAGAGTGATTCCTTGTTCTTCTCATTCACTGAGCAAAGGATCAAGTCAATACCAGCCACCTTTGGCAGCTCCTGCCGAAATGGGTATCTTACTCCATACACACACGTTGAGAGACAGTTGACTTTCTGACATTACAAATAGACAATATGAACTCAGAGGCTTTTTCATGGTTGTGATGCAGGTCAGAAGGCAGATCTGGAAACAAACCTTGGTTTTCTTCCTTCTAAATCAGTGCTTTCCCCATAGCCTGTCCTGAGGGAAAGAATTAACCTTCTCAGGGCTGGCAATCAAGTCTGATGCGCAACTTGTATGTCACGTGTTATACATGAGTGTTTGCACCCACTAGTGTATTTTTTTTGTATTTATGTGTTAATGTCCACACTCCCCATCTCTATACACCTACGCATACATCTTACATTAAAAGACCCAGAGTGTTACAAAGTCAAGCACTCAAAAATGAGCAAGCATCAGAAGTGAGGGTTTCTACGCAACCGTAATTTCATACAAAATCACACAGATTATTTGAAGGTGGAAGGTGGAAGAAACCTTTGGGCATCATTTAGTCCAACCAATCCACTCAAAGTGGGGACAGGTAGAGCAGGTTGCTCAGGGCTGTGTCCAGTTGGGGTTTGAATATGCCCAAGGATGGAGACTTGACAACCTGTTTGGGCAAACTTTTGGTACTCCACCACCCTCACAGTAAAAAGTTTCATTCTTCTCTCCTTTCTCTTCTTTTTTCCTCCCATCCCCATCTAGTTGCTTCTAAATACTTGAATTCTGTTGGTTTTACCAATTTATTCTCTACCAGGCTATTTAGTTCTTACAGTTGTTTTGCCAACTTTCACAACAAGCATGCAATTATTTCACCAGTATCACTAATGACACCAGCAACATTGCTTGTCGTATATGCAGGCTGTGGAGCAGATTAATATTGCTATCAAAATGTTTTTGTTATATCTATAAACTGTGTGAAAAAAATTTAATTAAGTTACCTTAATTCACTAAAACTTAATTAAAAACTTGGGTGCTCATTGCCCAGAGCAAGTTAGCATGAAATTCAATTTGTGCTCATCTGCTTAAGACTGGCAGAGTGTAAGACAGTGCCTGAAACACCCCATTCTACTAACGTCTACTGGTGCGTGCCATTGTTTGTATTATGGTTATTCTTTGTGTCCCAACAGTATCTGAAGGATCCAGTGCCCCTCTGTAATAATATGCATGTTCAGCACTTACTACAACATTAAAATATCTAAGTGTTGGTGTTCTTGCTCGATCTGTGCTGAAAGCTTGAAAACTTTTGCATCTACTCTGGCAATACCTCGGGGACACACCTTTCTTCTGAGTCCACACAACTAACAGATGTCCAGGTGCAGATGTCTCCGTTAGCTCAGAAAAGTTTTCTCTGGCTTTGTCGACTAACGCCTCAGCTGCACGGTTGCATTCAAGGTGCTATTGTTGAAGTTTTATTCCCACTCTGTGACTCTGAATATGTCACCTCCTTCCTTTCCTCCACAAGAAGGCAGGCCTGGGAAGAATCTTTTGAGTCTCCAGATGCACAGACCTCCTCCAGTAGGACACACACATCATCTCATCTATTCTGGAAATGGACCAAGTTCCCTTTTGAAACAAGTTAGTTCTCCTTTTGAAACAAGTTAGTTCTCCTTTTCAAACAATCCACATTCATCCCCAGTTTATCCAGTTCCTTGCACATTTTACAATGCATGTGTTAATTCCCAGTCTTTCTCGCATCATTAGGAAAGTTTGACACCGCATCAATTCAATCATTCTACTGAAATCCAGAAGCAGGAAATATACTGTTTCTTTTATCAAGAAAGTAACCAGCTGGGTCTGGCATGCTCTAGGTGCTGATAAAGCCACTTGGAAATTGTATTTTTCACTGACATTCTTGTCTAATTATTCTTTCCTTTGAATTTTACAGTGTGATTAATCAGGTAAAGAGTTATTCTTCCATTAGCACTTTCATATTCCATTCATCAAAACACCTAAGTACAAGCCCATGTAACATGTTGAAAATTGCCAGAAATAGAAGAAAACAAAGATTTCAGGATCAAGAGACTGATGCTTGGTGATGCCGAGAACATAAATGAATGAATGAAAAGATGAATAAATGAATGAGTAAATGACTAGAGTAAGATGTTTAGGTAAAGTGGTGAGAGAAATGACATAACTCTAAACTCATTAATTCTCTTCCTAAACAGCTCCTGCTACACAGGGTGACCAATTACAGTTATTTCCCAGTTCTTAATAGATGATTAATTATATTTTAGCCTGCCTATGAAGCTATTATACCATTTTAGACTCCCCTGGCATAACAGAGTCATGCTCTTTACCTGGCAAATGCAGCCTGAGGCTACAATTTCTAGTTGTGTTAGGTCTGGTAGGCCTAAAATGTTATTGAAAAATAAGGTCATAGAGTAAATAAAACGCTGAATTGTGGAAGACAACATAACACTTTTCATTCTTTCCATTCTTACAGTTCTATGCCAGCAATTCCATGGCATGACAAATGATTTGAATAGGTGTGTCAAATCAAGACTTACACATCACCCTTTTAACTTTCATTATTTGAAATTACTCTTTTTATGAAACTTTCCAGACCTGGTGGGGCAAAGAGCCCCATCAAGCATTACTGGGGCCAGCTGGGAGGTGCTGCAGTTAGTCATTCACAAAATGTATTAAGAACAAAAACATGACAGCTCTAATTATTATAAATGGGTCATTAAATCCCTTTCAATTGCAATGTGAAATACAATCTCTGAATAGCAAGCATCTCCTGGAAAAAATCTCTTCTCTGAAGTTAAAAAAAAGATCCATTCTGATCTGAATGTGATAGAAGGTGAAATGCATTTTCCTAATGAATGCTAGTGTTATTAAGACATTAATAGCTACTAATGGGGAGAGGTCTGGGATGAGAGAAGTAATATTTATAGAGAAGGTAATCTGAAAAAAGGAAAGATAGCCTTGGATTGTCATATTTCAGACCTAGATTTTACAGCATTAAAGCTCTTGTGGGCAAGGATGAATAAGGTGACCTTAGAGAAATTTCCAGTAACTTTCTGAAAGTCACTGCTTGGAGAGAAGAAGGACTCCTCCTACACATTGCCAAGGGAGCTGGTGGAGGTCCCTTTCCTGAGTACACTCGAGAAGACACGACATTGTGCGCACACATCAGCCCTTTCAAAACAGCAAAGGAAAAAGCGCAAAAGGAAAACAGCCCAAAGGGAAGAACCAAAGATACAACAAGCAATAATAATTCCCCAAATGTCATAATAGACCTTCATTTCAGCTATTCTGTTCCAAACTTCGAGAACTTGACTAAGACATATTGCACAAGAGAAGGACGGAGAATGTGTACTAGGGGTGAGACCACAGGCCAGAGCTCCTGTTTTAGTATGCAATTTACACAACGTACCCAGGACAACACACTTAATGTGGGCTAAGGAACCAGTTACACATTGGTTCACATGATCTAATAATACACAACAGCATTAAATAGACTTTTCTGTAATAGGGTGTATTTCAGGCCAAAACCTAGACCTCCTGATCTGTAACAGCAAGTTAAAAGAAATGATCAAATTAAAGTGTTGACATTAGTGAGAGGTAAAAAAAAAAGCCTGTATCCAAACCATTTTGAATGCAGACAGTAGTGGCGACAAGCTATTTTCATATACAATCTAAATCCACATTAAATAACTTTCCTGGATTTACACAGGCCCATAACCATGGGGGCTTATTCTTCTTCCACACATGTCTCTCTTCTGTACTGTTTGATTCCCTTAATAGGGACAGAACAGAAACAGAAGAGCTATAGATAATTAATTCAGAGTGAGAGACATGGTGAAATGTTCCCTAAACCTCAAAGTGGAGGTCTGACACAGCAATAACCACCAATTCCTAGTTCTGTTTATATGTATGGCCCCATAGTTATTGAATGCCTATGCCTACGGTGAGCGGTAGTCAAAGCAAGCAGGAGCTTTGCAGCATACCCATTTGATAAAGAATAACATGTGACCCATGCAGCCCCCATGCCCAGTTCTGCCTTCCATAGAAAAGCCAAAATCCTTCACCACTGGCCTTGTGCTGACCTCTGTCAGCAACAGAAGCAGCACAACGTGAATTAGGGGACTTGTCACCAAAACCAGTGGTTGAATCATGCCTTGCTTATCTTCTCTCTTATCAGAGGCAATTATAAGCAATAAATCCACAAGGAAGTCCAAGTCCATTCACAAGTACCTTTTAAAAAGGCAAAGGAAGAAATTCAATAAATGGTCTGTACATTAATAGAGGACTTCATGAGAACTCCCATCCAACCAGTCTGCTGGCACTACAGAAACACAATGCAGAGTTAACATCTATGTGAAACAATTTTTTATGACCTTGGAATAAAAACAATGCATTATGTCAGCAAGTCCAGCTCCCTCATATTCAGATCTACAATGTACCACCCTCATTAAACAAACCAGACTGATTCTTCCCCATTTCTCATTCTGAAAAGCTTTCATTCCTCTGAAAGAAACTTTCTGCCAGTTTCCAGCCAAAATGCAGTTCTGGTCACTTTATAGCTGTTCACTCTCTTGCCAATACTGTTGCCTATAAATATACCAGAAGGGTGAACACCTGGGTGGTAAAAGAACTATTTAAACTAGAAGACAACCTCACCTCCAGTCAGACTGTGTTTTACTTGTCTGAGCAAGCCAGGCTCTTTCAGTCCCTCCAGTTAAGAAAGGTTCTCCAGCCCGTCAACACTGAAGTAACTCCTCTCCGCAAGTTCCAGTTGGAGTTCATTTGCATTCAGCATAAAGATAACATAATTTCAGTGCTCCCTAATTCCCTGTATCTACTAGACTGGCTCAGCAGATACACCCTGAGACACATGTACCCTTTAATACCATTTCTATGGCTTTGCCACCTTGGAACTTCATTGCTTACCTGCAAAAACAACCACGTTTTTCTGCTCCTCAGTCATTTACAGCTAATGAGCTCTGCGACATTACCAGAGTTCCTGCCTTCAGTCCCACATTACCTGGGCATTCTTCTGATTGTATTTGATTTTATTTCTCATACTGCAATCTTCTAAGTCATCCAACACTTACCTCACCCATGATAGACTCCTTTGCATGGAGGATGCTTCATTACTATTGTAAGCTAATGTTATTCTCAAAACCCCAGTTTTATGCTATTATAAAATATTAACTATGACTAGTCTCAGAACAAATCTTTGAGGAACTCACTCAGTAACTACTACTGGTGCTGTTATTTCATTGTCATTGCAATCAGTTACTTCTCCGCAAGCTCTTTAAGTACTGCACCCATCTCCATTTCTCCAGTTACAGTGCTAATTTACATTGAAGAACTGTAGAAAATACACTACATTGTTGATATCTAGTTCTTTCCCATAAGAAAGCTACTGGGTAACAACACAATCCTAACTGTAAGTCCAGCTTGCCTTCTACCCCATTTATCACTGATTTGTCACCATTTACTTTAAAATTTATTTAGAACTTGAGATTGTATGAGATAAGACCATGTTCCTCCTATTTTTTCTTCTTTATTGCTGCTTTTCATATACTTAATTCAAGAAGAAACATATGTTATGTAGAAATAGAACAACTGTGAGTGCGAAACATGAAGTCTGCACTTCTTATTGTAAAAGAGCTTATAAATAAGGTATTCTAATTCAGCCATTCAAATGACCAACAGGTACAGTACACAGGAGATGAATAAAATTGTGAGGACGGGAAAAAATAGTGGTGTTCTCTTGACATTTTCTGTCTGGTTTCTTAAGAAAACAAAGCTGAAGCCATTACTCTGTGTGAGTGACTACAAGTATGAATCTGTGTGTGTCTCAACTGCCTGCCAGCCTAGAAAGCCTCTGAATGAGAGAGACCCTCCCAGTCACTCCAACCTGGCCTCACTCTTACTAAAAGTTAGAGAACCGGCTCCTCCTTATGAATCCACAGAAAACTAGGCTTCATTGTTCATCTGCTCATGAAACTAGTTATTTTGAGAAGTGATGAAGTTACAGTGCCATCACATTGCTGTGAGTGAGGTCACACTGAAACATGCACTGAAACACTCCATTTAAGTGGAGAATGCTGTTCTTCAGCTAAATCTAAATTTACTCCTGAGTGTCTTTGAGCTATGAGTTCATACCTCAGTGCCGTGAAGGACATCAGAAAAAGTCAGGCTGGCAATTACTTCCAAGTGAATAATTTATTTAACGAATTTAGATACTTCCCTTCCATAAATTGTGCCCTGTGAGTACAGGAGAACACCATTTTCTTTAATTTGTTATGTTAAAAATTCTGCTGAATATTTTCTGCAAATAGTTTCTGATGTGAAAAATGAGGACATTCTTTCAACAGTCCAGTAATCACAGAGACCACAATTATCTCATGATCACCAGGTAACATTCCTCCTCTCTTTGTTGTATCCTTTGCTTGTTTTATTCCAAGTCTGCAAAAAAACAGAGATCTTCTCTTGTTTTATCTTCATGCACGGTTTAACACAATGGAGCTAAGCACTCTACATCTCACTGTAATATGAATAATAATTCAGGCTATGATCTCTGTTGTCAACACACATCAATCTACCTCAGCTATTATACGGCTCATCTAAGACAGGCAGCAAAGCACCTGACGATATCCTAATAACATTTCCATTAGACACAGGAATTCTAAAATCCCCACTTACTGCTGTGGAAGAAAGGGCCATGTATAGAGTGATTAATTTGGGCATCTCTTGTAATGCTTAACAAGAGCTGCATGCTTCCAACCATCTAACTTAGGTAATAACCAAGTCAGTGCAGGCCAACAGAGAGAATGAAACACCCTGGAAGGGCAGTTCAGAGTCAGCTATCGCACTCATGTGTCTCCAGTGATGCTTTTGCGACATTGCATGCTGTCAGTAGGGCGGTGTAATATTCCCAACTGGGAGTTCATCTCCTGTGGGATGAGTTTACAGGACTGTTCATTCCTCATGAAAAATACTTCCTTCCCTTCCTCCCTGCTCCAAACCACAGAGTTAAGAGGGGTGAGGTGGAGGGAACAAATAAACTAAACAACTGTGGCAGGAAACCTCACAGTAAACCAGAAAGAAGTTGGAAATCCAGTAGGAACCTTCATTTTCCTGCATGCTCTGTTGTACATTCCATTACATCTAGCAGGCATGCTGGATCAGGGATAGTAGTTGCAGTTGGACTAGATGATAGTTGTAGGTCCCTTCCAACTGAAATAGTCTAGTCCTATCCTATTCTATTCTAATCTGTGAAGTCTCACAAATTATGGGAGGGGAGGAAATGTGTTTCTGGAAGCAAACTCTAAGTTGTTGGTAAGAATTATAGAGAGGACCCCATAGGAACATCCTCTGAACCATTCCCAGTGCCAGCTCCAGACCAGACTACAAGCAGAGTCCCAATGCCTGGCTGAAAGAAGCTGTAAGAGGAAGGGTAGAGATATATTTGGATCTGTAGGAAATCCTGGAAAGGATGGAGCAAGGCCAACACCAAAACAGAATTAACCTGCAGGCACCATAAGGAGGTCCTCTTCTAGAGATGGGACAAAGCAACAGGCACAGAAAAGATGCAGCTGGAGCTCATGAACCTTCACTTTGAAGAGCAATTGAAAACACAAAACCTCCCCTTCCTTAACAAGATATAGCACAGAAATGAATAAAATTTAGGTAGTAAGCAACAAAGATCAGACAACAAATACAGACCCATTTAAGGAGCAGGCAGAAAAACTGACATTCAGGCCTAGGCTAAATAGGTTTGTGGTTCTTTGCGAATGCTAGAAATTTAACAAATAACAGGAGAACTACAATGCCTCTTTTAAATGCCAATATTAGGTTAAAAGAAACTTGGGGGAGAAATGTTATCCATATAGCAATGTGGCAATATGCTTATTCACTAGAAGGTCTGCCAAAGCAAACACAAAAGGGGAATGATCGCAGAGGAAATGAACTCAGCATTATTTTTTTTTTCCCAGTAAATGTTTTGAACTCAGGTCCCACAAGTAGAAGTGCCTCTGGAAAGATGTAAGAAGCTGCTAAGGAATCACTCTCCTTGGTCTTCCCACTGCATAAACACGGGGACTCATATTATATGTCCAAGGCCTGGCTGTTTTCTCCAGATACTCCCAAACCAGGTCCTGTCTCCAGCACCCATAAGCAGTAGACTGGTAAGACAAAATTATTTCTTGCTAGCCAGAACATGTAAAATTCTGTTTTCACCAGAACATACCAGATGAAGACTCCAAAAGTGCAATTTAGGGGTTTTCTAATTTGCTTTTTAACATGGAATAAAGCCCTTTTTCCTTTTTTCCTGCAGAGTCATTTTGCTAGTTGGTCCTGGCAGCTCCAGTCAGAACCACCTACATGGCTCTGTTCTATCCCGCATAATTGCATGAGCCATCAACAAAGTGCTGCTCCTCACTTTGTATCACCATAATGGCAGTGCTAATTGCAGTCAGGCAGCCCTAACGTTCTGCCGCCACGGCGTGGAGAAGAGCACGCAGAGGTTTGAGGACTGAGTCAGAGCAGGGGGGACAGAGGTACTTCTATCTTGCCTGGAGGAATATTGTCACAATCAGTTCCAGCCCATAAGGACATCTTCCAACATTTCATGCAAGCCAGTGGTCCTGCTATGGCTACATGAAGCACATCACAGAGCCTAAAGACCTGGCTGCTGCTCTGTACATCCAAAGAGTACATCATAGCTATCTCTCCCCTGCTTGGTGAAAAGCAAGTTTGGGAAAGATCTTAGGCAACCTCAGCCCTCCTTTTTCCAAGCTTCCCGTCCATTCTTCTGACCTTGGCTCAGTACCCAAACTCCCCTCAAGCTCTGCACACAGCTTGGGGGACCACCCAAGGAGAGCAAGATTGCATGAGTATAAAACCCAGCTCAAATTGATCTGCAGGGTTTTTTTCTGTGTGAACAAGAGCTTGGAAAGAGAAAATACAAAAGCTCTACCTCCAGCTAACGCCGTACCGGAGGCAAACACTACATGAGATGTCTTCATCCTTTTGCATGTAATAAATATTCAAGCCACATGTCTTTAAGGCACTAGGTTAAGATGCTTAACATTTGAGTACACATCATTGAAATTTAGTACTAACTCATCTCTATTTTTAGTCTTAACACAGCTATAACATCTCCAGAAGCCTGACCACCCTGCTGTGATTAAATATCATACTTGTACAGTGAACTGCTGCCTAGATTTTAAAGCAGGTACATTTATTTTAAATCTCTGAACAGCATAGTAAACCCTTATTTTTAGTCTAGGCTATTAAAACAGAAGAACCATTCTTCTCCTTTTTCATATTTAACCATGCAAAGGAATTGTTAATGGTGATTTACATTTTTATTGGAATTAGTTAGGACTTATATAAAGTTAATTGGGAGTCTTCATGCCTGTCACATCATTGAAAGTTGCCTGGACAATAAGGAAAAGTAATCCTGAAGTGCTAAAATATTGTGAGAGGGCAAAGAGGAGTCTTCTAAAGATTTAAGATCTGAAATAGCCAGACACAACAGACAGGTGATGAGCACTGGAAGGGGAACAGGGGATTAGAAAAGTATGCTCATGGCACAACCTGAAGTATTTTTATTTCTGAATATCTATATAAATGTTTTAAGTATTAAAATATTTATTATTCATATTAAAGGAATTCATAGAAACCTCTGTACAGGACAAATGCTCTTTGCAAATACATAGAAGGAGATGGGATGGTCAGAAAGAACATAGTCCAAGTAGGCAGGACAGAACATTTTGACGGAAAGAAGTATTGTTAGATACATTTTATAAGTGGGGGAAATGAAGCAGGGGAAGACTGGATGGGGCAGACCTCCACACTGAGGCCCTTAAACTGAGTTGCTGAAGGTTACTAAATGTCAGCAAGGTGCTCAAGCTCCCATTGCAGCAACTCAGTATTATAGTGTGTCCAGGATTGTTCTCTGAGTTGCTCTGACCAGATCTCACCCTATTCTGTAGCCTAGGCACAGTAATCCAAATTAGATGCTCTTAGGTAACCTGTCTGTTCTTCACGTTCCTCTCAAGAAGCTAAACAACCTCCTCCAGCCCCTGTGTTATATCTGACAGCCACATACAGATGTCTGAGAGGCACCTCAAATATGTCTCAGATGATACCAGATAACTGTGGTTAGACGACTGAGTTCTACTCCTCCTGTGATTATCATGGAGGTTTCAACAGATATGTCATCCATGTATAGATGTCTTAATTTGGAAATAAATTCTACCATTAGGGTTTCATTTGCGATTTTACATTTTGAAACTTGGTGTTTGTCACATTAAAGATCATGATGTACATATCATCTCCAGATTCACGTGTCTCACCATGTTCTGGCTGTTCTCTCACCACCACTAGGCAATCAAGTCTCCTAGTGATCCTGCAACATATAAGTCAACTGTGCACAGAAGTCTTTCATGCTGTGGGGTACTTCAAGCAAGCAAAGGAATTATGCTGTGACTCAGTAACTTGGGGTAGAAAGTTCAGCTGCCCGACCACAGCCTCTGGAGTCACTGTGGACACTGTGGGTTATCCTGCTGCTGTTCCAGAACAGTGCAGTTCCTCTGCCAGTCAGATTTGGTACAACACATGTTTCCTGTCTGTAGCAAAAATCTGTCCATGCTCTTACCCCACAGTCATTTAACTAAACCTGGAATTTACCAAAGACAAAATGCAATAAATTAAAAGGATGTACTCAGACAGCAACCACAGCTCCAATGACTTGCAATAATTCATTATGCAGTGCTAAATCTGACCATCCCCATCTCCTCCGAAGCAATGAAGTGATCCAGTCCAAATGGCTGGATCTCCTCAGCCTCTGCACTGAGTCTGGCCCCATCCACTCTCCAGTTTGGCAGAAATCCTACAAAATGGCAGGCTGTGAGAAAAAAAAATGCGTGTGGCTGGGAATTTCACGGCTATCACATCAGAGACTGCCTATGCAGTAAGCTGGGACTGGTGTGCTTTTTGCTACCAATGGACTAAAAACTGAGCACACAGCTGGTGTGTATTATTGCAGCTTGTTACAGCCAAAAGCTTTTCCTTTTCTCTTCCATCTAGTCCTCTTGTTTGTGTCAGCCACCTTTTATGTCTCATCCATCGAGAAAAAGGCATCTCAGAGTAGGCACAATCATTTACTTTGTATTTGTACAATTGTCACGACTGCAGATGAGATGTCTGAACACTAACTCTCTTTATATACCAGTTATTACTCGTGGTTCCTCCAGGCACTGTCCAACCACAAGTATCTATATATTAATGCACACTGAGCAAAGTTTTAGGATGGGAAAAAGGACTTTAAACACTACTTCTCCCTTTTTGTAGTTGATCTACGTAATCTGTCCTCCTTTGCTCTGAAACATTAAAATACAAGGCAGCTCCAGTCCTGGAGGGAGGGTGATGTGTGTGAAGAGAGTCCTCTTCTTTCCTCACTCTGTTGCAGATGTTCAGGTCAAACGTATAACCCAGAATGTTAGGGGGAGTTGGGAGGCCAAAACCAATCCAAAAAGTAGTAAAACCCTCTGATTATTCAGTTGCAAGATAGCAATCACAGTAAAATACTGGCCCAGTCATACTCGCTTGGCAGAAGCTTTTCCCCTAACGTGTCTACATTACAAGCAAATGGTTGGTAATGATTTGTGTGCATGCAACACTTCTAAATAATTAAAACAAACCTCTGTCTGCTGCAGAATGCAAATGTGCCAACAGACTAACCCAACTAAGCCAACTTTTTACAAGGACATGTAGTGGAGAGGGAATTATTATACGGACATGTAGTGATAGGACAAGGGGTGATGGCTTTAAACTGAAAGAAGGTAGATTTAGATTAGACGTAAGGAAGAAGTTCTTCACTGTGAGGGTGATGAGGCACTGGACCAGGTTGCCCAGAGTGGTGTGGATGCCTCATCCCATGGAAGTGTTCAAGGCCAGGTTGGATGGGGCTTTGAGCAACCTGGTCTAGTGGAAGGTGTCCCTGCCCATGGCAGGGGAGCTTGGATATAGGTGATCTTTAACGTCCCTTCCAACCCAAACCATGTTATGATTCTATGATTCTATGAACTTTGTCTTGGCTCGGTAAATTCACTGCAGTGAATATTCCCTTGGAATGGCCAATTGCAAAGCAACAGCTCTAGGAAGCCAGCTGGACATCCCCTTCTTCAAAGACAAGTAACTGTCCTGCTGAGACAGCACTGTGTGTTGCCTACTGTAGCTTGAATGCTTGAAACACGTAGCATACTAAGGAGTTTTATACTCATTTTATACATCAACAATTGCTTGCAGAAGAAATGGAAATAGTGGTATGAGTTGATGTGGGACCAGACCGTCATACATTGCTATTCAACCTCTTTACCTCTGAAAAGACAAAAGCTCCAAATTTTCTCCACTGAAAGAAACAGTGACATAGTTGAGACATCATGTGCGATGATCAGAACATGAAGTTTGTGATTTTTCACTTTCTTGGTGAGAAGGGCCTACTTCTACTATGAGGGATTGTATCGCTTCATCTGGGACTATGTACAGTTTGTGACAAAGTGAGGGCAACCATGGAAGGCAATGGCAGATGTTTTCTTTGTTGACTTCTACCTAACACAAGAGGCAAACCACTGCTATTGGCATTTGCCTTGGGAGAGGGTAACAGCTGTTATCGGGAATTCAGCTATTGCCTAGAGATATAAGTCGTTCTTCCATTTGAGTGGTTTGGATAAGGTCAGTGTGGGAGGTAGGAAGACGTACTATTTCCCAGGTGAGGAGTATGACCCCTGGAAGAAGTGAAAGGACAAAGGGTGTGCATGTGTGTGCTTCTGCGACAGGTATTTTCAAAGTAACTTTGAACTGGCTTTTTGGTCACAGCTAAGAAAAGAACCCTCACAGACAAACAACTCCCTGCAGAAATTAAATAGAAAGCTTTCATCTGCATGGCATGGCAGGAACAATATAATGTTTAATGATCTTTGCTAAGAATCACTGTTTCTTTATATAAGAAAGAAGCATTTTACTTTTCCTTGGTATTTGCTATTGATCTTGCCCCTTGCCTTTTTGCCCAATTTGGCACGCATTTGAAATTGTTCATTCATGAGTTTCACAAGCTTTGATGTCTGTATGGTTTTGAGGAAATTGCAAATTGATGTTGTAAGTGCATTTTCTGTATTATGGTAATTGCCTATAATATACGAAAGGACAATATTAAAGGAAAATATCCTGTGCACAGTTGCAGAATTGTGCAGAACTCAGCACTCAGATTAGCATAAGAAAAAATTGGGGTTTTATAGTAAATGTGATAGGCAACAGTTAGTTGGCCCAAAAATTAGTTTCTTAAAATACATGTATAAGCTTCCATTTCTTCTAAGATCAAATGCAATCAAAAATTAGGTAGCAACAGCTTTGTAACTTTAAGAAACATTGACAGAAAATGAGAAGAGAATGATTTTCTTAACCTTAGATGCCATGTTCACCTTTCATCTCTTCCAACACACATCTCTAGCAGGCATTCTCTGATGAACATGCTGTCATTGTTAACTTGCTTCTATTGCCAAGGAAATCACTTGCAAGGGTAATTTAAATGCCAAATAGTCATCAAGGTTATTATAAAACTACAGGAATTAAGCTAAATCACTGTCCTTATTTTTCTCTCTGCAGCAGAATTTCTCACATCTCCCTCTATCTCTCCCCATTTATTCACACGTTTTCCCTTAGATATGCCAAGATTTATTTCAACTAACTACAGACATCGAAAAGCTAGGCTTGGCTATCTAAGATTGCCTTTTAAACTCATGCTATTTTCAGCAGAGAAAGACTTCGAAAAAGATAACTCACTTCAGAACATAATTCATCCCCTGGTTTTATATGCTTCTGTTTTGGTGGGCTGAATTGCCCTCTGAAATTTCCTATTCCTCTGCGTTGTCTACAGGGTGAACATAGAAGACTCTCTTAAACCTTATATCTACCTCCTAAATGGTTAAATGAATTCTAATCTCTGGCTTTCTCTCTATTCAGGTCCCAACACAATGTGCTGCTTGGCTTATTCCCTCATCTCTCCACCAATTACCTATCCACTTAGGAACTGATCTCCTGGGTAATCAGTTCCCGTCCTCAATCATCACAGGAAGTCATGTCATATCACCCCAGTCATGCATTTATCAAACTCCCTCTTAAAAGTAGTTATGTGATCTGTACCCACTACTCCAAGTGAACAGCTGATCTGCATTAATCTTCTTCCTCTAAGGCTTCTTCTAATTCCCTGCCTAACCATATCTATGATTAGTTTATACCCCATTTGCCCTTTAGCATCTATGTCTTCCTGGAATTTACCTGCTTGTAGATATTTATAAGCAATAATTACATCCTCTGATAGCTTTCACTTTGCTGGGCTGAAGAAAGCAAGCTTTAAATTCCTTTTTTTTTTTTTTTTTTTTTTATGGTAGTTTCTCTATTCTTCCATTCTAGTAACACTGTTCTAATTTTAATGCCTCTCTTGAATAATGCTGATGAGAGGTGTACATTGTATTCCAGGTCTGTTACAACAGCATTAAAATTTCCCTCTTTATATGGAAAAATCCCACCTAAAACATCCCAGTGTGCTTTCTCCTGACAGCCTTGCTCTGGTGGGTCACAGCCATTGTGAGCCAGCTATTATGTCTGTATCTTTCCTCTCTTTCGTTTTCTGCTGAGAAGACTTCATCTGATAACAGACCCTCAAAATTTCTAAACCTTCCTCCAAATTTCAAACTACGGCAGTTGTTCCAGTCTTTGTGGCCAGAAATTCCTTTTGTATGTTAACACTATACTCCTCTACTTTGATAATGAATGCCAAATTTTTTGTCATCACTTACTTCTGCTGATATAGTCTTATTTTTGTGCCAATATCCTTAGTGAAAACAATAGATGACATGAGCTGCAAGAATTAGCTTTGAATAACTACAGAAATAATCTTCCTAATGTGATGATTCTTTTTTAATTATAAACAGTTTTCAAATTCCATTGCGGTAATTTCCTAGACTGTTTAGTTCCTTTGCAAATCTTTTTCTCCTCCATCTTCATAGTTTTCTATGCAGAATTATCAAATGTCTTACTGAGGGCTGAAGAGGTTCACTTCTGGAAAGAATGTGGCCTTTAAGAGTACCAAACCATGTTTGCTTTATAGATAAATTCATAGAAATGTTTTTGCAAAATTCTAAGTTAATTATATACTGAATTTTTAGGATGCGAACTTTAATGTGGAGCCTATAGCCACTTAGAAAGGGTATCTGGGCTTTTTAAATGACATACTAGAGGAAAGAGTTCATATCTACAACATATGAACTCTCATCTTTCCAGTGTGTGACACATCTTAATTCATTTAGTTGAGAAGAAGGGTTTTGTTGAAATGTTGCTGTGTTCTGATGACTAGAACGAGACAGAATGACTAAATTTTTCACTAGTCACCTAAAAGAAGATTGGATATATATATTTTGGAGGCAAATAACTACAGTCTACTAATCTACATCACACACTTGCCCTCACACTTCCCTTAGTTTCACCGAAAGACTTCCTGAACAAAAAGAACTACATTCGCTTTATTTATTCATAATCCTACTGTTGCCTTCTTTTATCATCAATCAGTTGTCTCTGAATTCCACTGATTTTTAAATTCCCTTGACCAATTTAAACCTCATAATTCTTTAATTAATTTTAAATTATAAGAACCAAGACAATCCATTCAGGTCTTTTCTGGTGAAGAGCTGACTGCCTTCCTTTGCATTTTGGACAAATGTTGCTAAGCTCTTCCCTTCCAAAATAAGCCACATGGGGAATCTAGTCTTGTTAACAACTTTGTGCTAGCACTAAATCTGTCCCAGTTGGCCTACAGAAAATGAAGTGTCACAGAATCACAGGATAATTTGGGTTGTAAGGGACCTTTGGAGGTCCCTAATCCAACCTCATGGGTGGTTAGACTAGAGCAGGTTGCTCAGGGCCACATCCAGTCAAGTTTTGAATGTCTCCAAAGATCTTTTACCTATCGTGGCCATGGGATCTGTGAAATGCCCTATTCACTGGAACTCAAATTGTCATTAGCTAAAAAAAAACCCAAAACAACACCCCCCCCATAATTGTAGAAATTTAGAGAAAGCTAAGACAGAGAATGCTCTGTCTAGCTGTCTACCTGAATATGACATATATATGTACATATCACACGTTACGTATGTATGTATATAAAAATTTAAGAAAGAGAGAAAAATCAGTGCTAAACATGAGGAAGAAAAAATGGAATCAGTGCTGTTCTGCATCTAAAACATATTTTGCAAACTTGACTGAGTTAAAGCAAATATGCCACAGAAACCAATTCCTAAATGTGCATGTACTAGAATCATGAATCTCTCTCCCTTGTGCTGCATTAAGTATGGGCTTTTTTATGATCTATCTTTTTTTTAAGTCTTCATTTTACCTTTCATTAAACATTACAAAATGTGTTTCATCAGAAAGCATTGTTTTTTATGGCAACATTTCAAGCTCAGTAACTGAGGAGTCTATTCTGCATCTGAATATGATCTCCATTTTTCTTTTAATGAACTATTTTTATAGTGCAAGTGCATAAACAAATAAGAAAGTGAACAGGCGAAGATGCTTAAGGTGCTTTCATAGGAACAAGCTTAATTAATATCCAGCTTTCAAGAGGAGCAATTTTGAATCTGTATAACTGTTTTATTTGCAGGCATTAAGAAGAAGCTATAGGGCAATTAGCAAGACCTGGTTCTGGAAAGCTAGTTTGAAGTCTATTGCATCAGTCTGAAATTTGAGCCTTCCATCAAATACTTCTTCCATGCAGCTGTTCGAGAGAAAGTTCATCAAAGTTTTAGCAGAAAGAGAAACACGGCTATACAACTCAAGAAGATGAGTGGTTCACTAAACAGTTTTGGCTGACCCTTGGGAGTTATTAAACCATAGTATCTCTGAGTGTTGGACTTGGGACTTGAGTCTTACACTTACATCAGACAGTCATAAAATTACCCAGTTTTGCAACAACAGCAACAAGGGGAAAAAAAAAAAAAGCCAAACCCAGCTACAAAATCTGTCTGCTTAGTTTAAAGCTGATAATTCCACGTACCCCGGCTGTGTCTAGATGTACTGTCTTTTACGTGATTGTCTTGCCTTCCTCATGTGAGCAGACAGAGGAAAGAGGAGGGGGTCTACAGTTTCTACCATCATTATAATCTTGACTGAGACTGAGCTGAGTCCCGCTGTGGCTAACAAAACCTGCTGTGGCTTTCTCCTGCATATCCCAACCTGGCTGTTAAGAGCCCTACAGACCACATCTATCTCCTATATAATTTCTAGTCCAAAGAAACTAGCTTGAAAAGGAAGGGTTTTTTTACTTTGTTTTGCAGAATTTCTCAGCTGTCAGCATCTGATTCAACTGTAACACATTCCTCTCTCTTAATAGGAAGGGTTTCTTTGAGTAAGTCCCATTTGTTTCATTATGCTATGGTGAAGGAGGTTCATTAGTACTCCAAAGAGCAGCTTTGACTATATTGTGGTCCTTAGCTTTTTTTCTCCAAGCACTGTTCATCATCAAGAACAGGGATTCCACTGACTTATTAGTTTCTGTTACACATAAGCTACTTCTACTTGGCATCAGAATGTCTCTTTTTTTTTTTAGTAACTAAACCCTTAACTGATCAAATGAAAACACTGAGACATTTAAATTATTTGAAAAGAACAGCCAAAGATGCCTATAAAATCTGGGCTGTACCAATCAGATCATGATGCATGATGACTTCAAAGAGATGACCGCATTAGCTTACATAGGAAGAAAATATTTTCAAGCTTAATTACCAATACTTTTTAACAAACTTGGAAGTAAATCCAATTTTAACAATAACTAACTGCACAGTAATTAATCCTGGAACTTAAGCCAAATATGTCTTCCATACTGAGGACATCTGTGATTGTCTCCTTTGGAATTTGTTCTCTGTGCATCTTATATAAGTGTAGCAGAAATCTTCCAACTCTGATTCTTTTGTTTTATTTACAGCACATGAGAAAGCAGGCTTGGAAACCTGTCAACTAAAGTTTAGAGGGAACAGAGAAGGGGAAAAAGTACATTTTAAAAATAGTTCTGATTAATTTGTTTCACTGAAAAAAAAAAGCAATAGAAAAAAGAATAATCCTTGTAGTCTTCATTTATACATGCATAAAAGAGAAGACAGAAACATGCAGAATGTAGTCAGAGCAAAAAAGCACCTAACAAGGATTTGTTTATTGTTGGACGCTCACTTTTGCTCAGAGCAATGGGAGTCTCCATTCTCTGCTCCCTGCAGCTAAAAGAAGCCCCTTCCCAAACTCCTGCTTCTTCCCCAAAGTTACACAAATCCCCTTCCACTTCCAAGGAAACCACTCCCAGCTCACGCCTCCCTTGAACACAACCCAGATCCTCAGTTATGTATGTCAGCACCTACTGATCTATTCGGATATTTTAGTTCTGAAAAAGAAAAGCATCCTCTGATTTCATGCTGGCTTACCTCGCCCTCGTCACGCTTGGATTAATGGTGAAGTAAAGGACTATTTTTAGGTACTGTGGAAATAAATAGTGAGAGAATATGCAAGATTTCCACACTGTTCCTTCCTGAGTTAATGCTTAAATGCTTCTCAGAAGCCTGCATAGATCAAGGTTTCCCACTTACCCTTCTGCTTTTACATCTTCTATTTACTTGAGTATATATAGTTATTGCCACTGAAAAAAATGTGAGGCATCTAACTTCAAATGGTACCCTTAAATGGTGCTGACAGTGTACTTTACTTTACTTGCAAAACTCACAAAGCGGAACAAATAAAAAGAGCTGTTGTAAGACTAGCTAAAGATGTTCAGGTACTTGCCATAATCATTTTGCAGCTGGAGATAGGCCTGAAAGAACATTAAAGTTTCACAGCAGAGATGTGATGTGGAGCTGATCATGTCAAAAGGTTAAAAACATTTTTTTGCTTATGCTTTTGGAGAGCAGATTGTGAGATATGTATAAATCATTCATATTCTATTAAAATAGAGCTCTGATTCACTTTTTGAGAATTTCAGCAGATTACCATACCAAAGTACACTTTCTGTCCAGCTTCCACTCCTCCGCTATCCGTCTTCTTTACTCTATTTCATCCTTTTCAATATGATCTCCACATCATTTTTGAAAGCTCAGCACTTTGCAATTCTCATTTTCTGGCACTGTCATTTCTTTCTTCTTTTCAAATAACTGTCAGAACTTACTTCTTCACTTCTGAATGTCTTTCCCTTTTTTTGTGATAAAAATTCTATACAAACTGGTTTTGGTAAAAGAGGTCAAAAGTACTGCATAAATCAGATTCTTTTAATAATTGAAAAATTTTAAAATTCTTCAAACAAACATATATTTGATCTCCCAGATTATTGCCACTATGAAATTATAATGTCAAAAACATTCATGTAGTTTACCAATGAAAATTAACAAAACTGAATTACATCATGGTAAGCCTTAAAAAATATTGATAATTTGAAATATTAAAAAACCATTTTTTAGATTGAGTTAGATTGGGAATTAATAACCTTGAGAAGGTACTATTTTAAAGAAACTCAGAGCATTATGTTGGAAAGTCAGGAACCTGGTTCCAATTCTGGTATTCTGGGAAACAGTTCTTGGGGAAAAGTTGGATCTCGTCAGGCTAATCTTTACATTATGTTAAAAATAGCTTAAGTCATCTGAGTAAAGATGCCCACATGTTTTATTGCCATTGGACCTTGGGTCTTCAAGCACATTCACTTGTAAAGATTATTTTTGTGGTGTCACGTATTACAGTAATGAAAAATGCTAGTATTGTACATGGGCATAATATGAATGCAGAGAGAAATTCTATCGCATAAAGTGTCTGTCATTATTCATACTGAACATTGAAGTTATTTCTAGCGTGGGTCAGGCCTACCTTTTTAAATATTTTACTGCATACGTTTGACTAAGTAAAATATTCATGAATATATTTCAGAATAATCGAATCTAATTTAGATTCTAATTTAGAGCTTTTCTATTCAACAGGTCACACTCTTCATATTCTGCATACTTGTGAATTGGAGAACTGTTTCCCGCTCTGGAAAACATTTCTGAATGTTAAACAGATTG
Organism: Buteo buteo; assembly: GCF_964188355.1. NCBI lineage: Eukaryota > Metazoa > Chordata > Aves > Accipitriformes > Accipitridae > Buteo > Buteo buteo. The sequence continues at coordinate 73,206,651 of NC_134173.1, forward strand.
TACTGAAGAAGTACTACTCATTATTTTCCTATGAATGTATCTCAGGCATCCAAGCAGGATGCAAAAAAGCCAGGCCACGTGAGCTAACACATATGATGAGTAGTGATGATTTGAAATGAACAGTTTGCAAACAGTGCACAGATTGAAAAGTTTTCATCAACGGTATTTAGCAAAAGCTTATAAATAACACAGATATTCATGAAAGTCAGGAAACATTTCTGAATTAAAATGAGACTTAAACACATGAAGGTTTTGGGCTAGCATCTCCTCCTTAACAGATTGTACCTTTAACTCTGCTGGATCTCTGTTTCTCAAGATGGTGCTCAGTGTAGCGACTAAATGTAATAAATTCATGCCAAAGGTTGAATTTCTTTTTATGTATAGTATGTGGGAAGTGAGAGTGATTGTACAATGCAGGATACCCCCGCATCTGGTATCTAACACCACATTTCTTGTAATGGAAAGCACATGGACTTTCTAAGCCCCAACAAAAGCAAACAAATCAGAGAAAAGACCAATATGCATTACAGGTTGGTGTAGCCTGGCTTTTCTAAGGCTCCATGAACTTGGAGGCAATGCTGGGTACCAGCCATGACAACACTGCTACAGGCAGCAATTCTGGGTACGTGCGAGGCTCCTCTAATTTTGGGGATTGCTCCATTGCTTGAAACAGACCACTGAGATTGAAAAAAATAGATGAACGAAGGCAAGCAGGAACCTGAGATACCACAGGGCAAAAGTGGTGGTATCTCTTTTGTGTTTAATTCTGCTGCATTCCCCCCGCCAGACCCGGTGCTGAGGAGGCAGGATCAGGCCAGTGCGCTGACTCTACCGCCATGGACACGCCGGGAGGCAATCAGGCACCATCCAAAAGCTGAAAAACCAGCTTGTTTCAGCAGTTTGCTAGCCTGACTTTCATTTCAAGGAGAAAGCAATGAATTGGGCTCTGTCAGAACTGACTTCAGTTTGGTCTCACAACAATGTGGGGACTGATGTGGCAATGGGAACACGAGCAGTAAAACTGGTAAAGCGTTCAAGGACTTCTGAGGTTGTCAGAGCTTGCATCTAGAGCTGCAATTATTTCTTACTGTAAAGCTGATCAGAAAATCCTCCAGTTTTTACATAGACTTTGATACTATCACAAACTATAAATATGTACTATCAGTTGTGCATACCTAAGCATTTGTTATGTTTCTTTTTCTTTCTTTTTTTTTTGTTTTGTTTTTGGTTTTTTTTTTAAAGCCTGGTTCATCTCTGAGTCTGACACAGTATTCCAGTTGGATGAAATGAAGGAGTTCCCCAGGAAGATATGAATAACACCCCTGCCTTCTCTCATTGTACAAGATCAGCAAGTATTTCTGCTGTGCCTCACTCAAAATGATGCCAAGAAATGACAATTCAACCATCCATCCTCTGCAACAGGCATTTTGTAGAAATATAAAATGGGGCTCTCCTCAAACATTACAGTAAAATAAATTGGATTGCCAATATGTATATCTGGACTGGGAAGATCCTGTCAACCACAGTGGAACAGAAGTATTCAGCATTTTAGCCATCCTAATCTGCCTCCCTAAATTTCTGTTACATTTTCACCTGGATAAAATATTTGCTTATGCAATCTCTGCTATGTGAGAAGGAAATCGAAGAGCAAACTCCCATCTCAAGTTAATGTCTCAAATCCAACCAGTAGGAGAGTTTTTGACCTCACGTGTGATGAACAGTACCTTATCACTCAGGAATTTCTTCACAAAGGCAGCAAACTAACTCCAGAAAAGCTCAAAGTTTTAATCAATGTATGGAATTTGCCCAAGGTAACAGAAGTGGTCAGTGTCAAAGCTGGGATAAGAGTAAGGAAGCATATCTATGAAAAAGTGACTAGAATTTTTTTTTTAACACAAATTTGCCATAAAAATTCTCCAAGCACTCAACAGGAAACTTTGAATGGATTCATTTCTCTGCAGTCTGGGGCAGAAACAGTCCAACAATGTTGCCATAAAATTGCCTTAATGCATTCTATAGACCTGCTTGTGGTTGTCTTTCTCTGAATGTGAGTATGTTTATTTGCCTCAGGGTTTTTTATGTTACTGTTGACCTCATGTTCTTGAGGCTTCAAATCATTATTTATGAGATATACTTCAATTTAAAATGAAAATTTGCAGAGCAAATCATACCCTTGATAAATACTTCCTGCTTCCAGAAACACCTTCAAAAATTTTATGTGTATATATATATATATATATATGTATACACACACATTTACAGGTGGTAGGAATTAACCTGGCCTCTGCTAAACTGGTTAATTTAAAATGCATAAAACATCAAAGGAGCTCAGGAGAGAGCAAGCCAATGAATGTGGTGTTATATGCTCAGCTTCATTCTTCATCAATATTTATTTGCTTTCTCTACCCCACCTTCTATGACTAAAAGACTTTTAAAAGTCTTTCTTCATTTTAAAGATGACTCTGAACCAAACTCCCACTCCAAATGAGAGTCCACCCCTCTCTTTCCTGCATCTACCTCCAGAGTGCAGAAGTTGTTCATGTCACCGCACTTAACTGCATAGAAGCAACGCGGTGAAATGTCTGTTGGAGACCTTCTAGTAATACCAATTTAGCTCATACAGAGTGGCCCGACAAATCAAATCTTCATTTATGGTGTCAAAGGATCCATCAGGAATTGTTTCTTTAATTTTGTTGCTATGGAAATACCTGAACTTCTCCCCCTGAATTAGCAGACTTCATACTGCAATCATTTCTCATGTACATGGAATCTTCTGATTTCAACACCAGTGACCTGCCTAGGCCTGTCCCCTTCCTCTCCTCACCTACTTGGGGCACGGCCACCTCCACGTCTGTGTTTAGAAATAAGACATCCTTCAGGTTAAGAAGGTTGCATTGATACAACTGCAATCAGATGCTGCAATTGCTGATGCCGTTTCATGCTAGCCTAACTGAATTTTCCATGCCATTGCAAGCACTATAGTGCCTTATGTGAGAAGAGGTCCATGCATTTGTGATGATGCATATATCCCTGGAGCCTTTATGGCAACTTCCAAGTCAATGTTTGGCTTATTTTTTCATGTCATTGCCACTGATTTTGGGATCTGTATTGAAATTCCTTTTGTGACAGTTTCCCATCAAGACAACTCAAGTTAGAAGAACAGTTCTTATATGCTCTGTCCCATATAGGTTATGGCACTTGGTGGACTGAAGCTTCAGTTACTTTCCCCACACAAAGTTGCACAAGGGCTGGTGTCTGCCAGCCTCGATTCATGTGCCCAAGCCCCCATGGGCCAAATCCAGCCTTTCAGATACGTCAAGCTGTTAGAAAACACTAAGCACAAGGGTTTAAGTGGGACCAAGGCCACCTAAATCAGACCAGTGGCTTTCCAGACAGACGTTGAGAGGACGATATCTTTTGTTTCCTGACCCAGTGCCTGGGGAGGACCTTGACAGCCAGTGTCTCCCTCTTCTTCTGGGAGCACACCAGGAACTTCCTAAGCTGAGAAATTTGGAGCATGCCTCAAGCAGGATACCCACCCAAAGAGACAGGCGCTTTTCCAAGCAGGAATTAAATAACCCCTTTAGTCCATAAAAAGACATTCCCCTTCTATTTTGCTTATATTACTCTCCAGTTTTTTGCTGCTTATAGTTTCAGGTTTGTAAAAAGCTCCCTTGCCCTAGAAAAGGCTTCCCCAGCAGAATGAAATCTAAGACTGAAAACAATTTTCAGATCTTTCCCCATTCAGTGATCTGGAGCATTCAGCAATATGGAACGTTAGTTTGTCAGAGGATTTATTAATTGACTTTTCTGACAAGGTTACCTAGTGGTTACAGCCACCTTTTAATGAAGGTGTCAGTTCTTACACTATGTAGAATAATGATAGACCCTTTTGAATGCCTGTTTCTGAATGAAGAAGGACAGTTTGACAGACCTTCACTCCAAGTAGCTCCAGGTTTATGAAGGGAGAGGTCATTCAGAGTCTGTCAAGGAACCAGCTGAACTTAAAGCTCTGGGATGCTGTCACTGTGAATTAACCAAGTTGTCTCAAGCAAAATCACACCATTTCCAGTGATCTACACCACAAAGAAGAAAATAGAGACAATTAACCCTGAAATAAACTACAAAACTTTCCCTTGTTTCATAGGTAAGTTTTTTGGTTCCAAGTTTTTAATCTTCTGTCCATCTTCAGAGGCTTAACAAAAAAACTTAACCAAAAAAAAAAAAGAGTAAGTTTCTCACTAAAAGATAAGTTCTTTCCACTGTTAAAATATTAAACACTTAACTGAAAAAAAGACTAATTTCTCCCATAGCGGCTGCTGTACAGCAATCCCTTTAAACAGTTTGAAATGCATCAAGAAAAAAAGGAAAGAAAGGAAATTTAAAATACTTAGAGTGGAAAAGTCAAATGACTTTTCTTCTAGGAAAACTCTCCTTTATTCCTCTCACATGCACAGAGATGCTTCAGAGGGAAGTCTTTTGTTTGAGTCACTTGCTAGCACCAGCAATCTCTCTTAAGGCAAGAAAAAAAATCAATCCATTCTGGGATTTTAGGTCAAGAGATTTTTATTTTTTAAAAATGATTCCTAGGAGTTCTTTTGATGGAAACAAAGGAGTGAAGGGGAAAAAAAGTAAAAAAGAAGCCATACGAACTTTTGTCTGATCCTCACTCGTGCACTTGTGCCTCAGTTTAGCCTGATATCTGACTGCCATGCCGTGATGCTAGTACTCCTGCTGGCACCAAGCTGTTTGGTCCTGGGTAACTTCCCAAGCACATTTGCCAGTTTTGTCCTTGAATTGGATTACTTCCAAAGCCAGATGAGACAGAGCCTGGAAACTGTCGGACACCTGTGAGCTGGAGCCCTTCTTCGTGGATTGTCTTTAAAGCTAATAAGGCTGGTCACACTTAGCTGCATTACCTCCTCGGTGTGGTTTGTTTCTTGAGTAGATGCAGAGCCCCGGGTGATACTTCACCCTTTCAAGGAGAAGGAAATGCCACCTTCTCTCCCAGCTAGGGCTCACCAATCTTCAGGCAATATTTAAAAGCACAAGAATGTCAATTTGGGCTGAATTCCTCGTGCTCTATCCACGGTGTCTCCAAGAACCCCACAGAAAGCAAACATCTCAGGTATTCACATTGGGAGGGTTATACAGGAGCAAAACCCCTCAGAGGGACTGAAACAGCCGTTGCTCCTGTCATTGCAATGCTCCAGCTGCAGGAAGAATTCACATATACTCTTCCTGATCAGACCTGCTGTTGCAGGTTGGTATCATCCAAACAGGGCTTTGCAATCTAGAGTATATGCATTTCGCCCAGGTCCTGGTTGTGTACATCACCTTCACTTTACAAGTGGAGAGGAGAGGCCAATGGGGCTGAGTGAGGAACCAAAGTGGGACAACCCCTATTTTCCTCTCATTGCTTCAGCTGCACCTAGAGCCTGCACCGCCACACTACCCTTTACCACTGAGGAGTCAGTCTCTATAACCTGCTCTGTAACTTTTTTCCCCAAGAAAACATCATCAATTATATTCTTAGACGGGGCATTATGCTGGTGCTTGAACTAGTCCCAGGTGTTATTTTTATGATACAGAAGTGGTGGGATGGAGGAAGAACACAAAAAGCTGGGCCATTGATAAGAAAATTTTCTTCTTCCAAAGATGAAGGCTAGTGAGCATTCCTGTAATCACCAGTAGGAGAGCTTTTCCTCCAGTTTTCTGAAAAAGAGATTAATATGATATACTGGAGTACACAGCTCCCTTCACTCCACTTCGCATTTCCCTTCCAGCCCTGTAAAACAAGCCATTTATTCTCTAAGATCATCAAATTTTTATTCTTTTAATAATCAAATTACCAGCAAAACTAAATGTGACAGGTCCATTTCCAACCCTTTTAATGATCCTCCCATTTTGCCATCCATAGTTGCCTGCCTTTATCACTTTCTCCCTTGTGCCTTGGCTCTGACACCTATGAGCCCCAAAGGCTTTATTTACATTAATTAACAAGGAAGTTTCCTTCCAAGTGAATAGTCAGATTATCTGACTCTTGATTTAATGGCAGAGTCAGCTTTATACTGTGATTTACTGTTAAAAAATATGAACCAAGAGAAAACTGGCCTTTTGAAGTGCTCGAGCAGGCAGCAGTACCACTCCGAACTGGGGTATTTCAGCGCTGGCTGATGTCCCACACTTGAAGCAGGTACTGCAGTTTTGCAGTCACCCAGTTGCTTTTTCCATTTATTTGCAGATTTCCTCTGCAGCCCCAGCTCCCTGCACAGGCCTGGTACGATTGCTCTCTTTGTGGCATTGCTCATTCTTTACCTCTGGGCAGCAACTTAAGGGTGCAGCTCACCCCAGAGACACTGCAAAACGAAGCTGTGCTGTAGGTGGTGAGGTGTGTTTGGAACAAAGGCAGAAGGGAGCTTGACAAAGTCACTTACACCGGATTTTATAGAGGGAGATTTTACAGATCTAGCAAAGCTTGCCTCTCTCATAGGCCAGCGTGTTTGCTAGAGAAGAGTGTTACCTGCATGCTTCAGAGGACTAGACGTGGGGGGAGGATTGGAACACTCAGATGGGAGGCTCAGAAGTAGGTTGAAAGCTGAAGATACATATTTAAGGTCTCCACAAAAGCTCAACAGGCACAAATCCAGGCATTGCAATTAAGTCAGCATGCACGGTTACTCATCCATTAGTCACTCACTGGCTTCTCCAAATACATCATGACTGGAAGTCCCTCCATTCCCCGTATATAGGAAACTACCTATTACTGATGTATCTGCAAGATTTTTCTGCTGCCTTAACAGCTCAGCCGTATTAAACCACTTACTACTGGCACCCTTTTCATTAGGCGGGCCAATGAAAGTAGATGTTGTTATTTGGTTGGAGCCACTTTTAGGACATGAGACCCTTCTTATTCTCTGACACATGTGTAACCCTGGCATTTCATTCTCATCCTTCCATGTCCCCAACATAGCCAGCTGCTAGCCCTGAAAAATAGTTCAGCGAATCATCTGTAGAAACAGCATCAATTAATATCAACAATTGGAAGTAAAGGTCTAGCAAGTTAGGTAGGAACATTGTGAAGGTCAATGTGCCTGACAACATGTGTGCTCACTTCCCTCATCTTCCACCCCAGGACCAAAGCTGTCTTGATGAACCTCCAGCACAGCATGAAAACTCGGTAGCAGGGTTCTCTGGTAATGAACACTGGTCAGAGATCTGATACGTTCACGACTGCTTTTCATGATGCTGTTACAGACAGTATCATTGTCCCTTTTTCCCTTGCTCCACTTGTATTCCTTCAAACATATATGGGAATTTCTATAAGGGACAGTTTTGGAGCCATCAGTGCTGTTAGGGAGTACAGGAGCCATTACAATGGAAACCATACTAAGTACTTACAAGAAGAAGACTGCAAGAATACAGTATGTGCCCAGGAAATTCCAGCACATACATCTGCAATGCGTACTGGGAATGGGTGGAAAAGATAAAATATCAGAGGTATGGTTATCCTGAACATTGCTTGCTTAACTAACAGCTAACATTACCTTCAACCATAATATCTGCCTAGCAACAACAGAGCTTCCAGCTTCTCCTAGAGCTAAATCTCAGCACAAGCTGTGCTTTTCTGGGTATCCCACAGAAAGGTCATTGCCAGTGGACACATAATGGGCATTAGCAATTCTGAACATTTTACCAACCTCTCTTAGAAGTGCTGCATAAGTCAAACAATGACCTGTTTAGCTGTGCTGTGCCCCTGAATGAGAAGAGCATCAACAAACTGGAGCATCAGTGCCTGGAATAACAGAATACCTTTTTAATGATTTATGATTTGAGCTAGCAAACTTGCTAGCCAGATGGATCTGCAACTGAACAAACCAAGGCTGACCTGAGGCTACAGAACCTATGTCAGCACACTGCAGAGGTTTTACTGGAGATAGATTGTATTATCTCATTGCCACATAATCACCCAGTTAATTTTTAAGACTTTTTTTTTTTTCTAATTATTATCACTTAATCCAGACACTGTTCATTTTCTCACCTGGTGCTGATGTATCAGTTTTCAGAGTACAAATCTTCTAATAACTTGCTGCAAGATATTAAGCTTTATTATGTATTTTTGCTTCTGAGAACACCAGGTAAAATTTGCAAAGTCATGGGAGACAGATAGCAGACTGAAAAGACAAATCACAGAATCATAGAATCATTTAGGTTGGAAAAGACCTTTAAGATCATTGAGTCCAACCGTTCACCTAACACTGCCATGTCCACCAGTACATCATGTCCCTAAGCACCACATCTACACATCTAAATAGCTCCAGAGATGGTGACTCAACCACTTCCCTGGGCAGCCTCTTCCAACGCTTGACAACCCTTTCAGTGAAGAAATGTTTCCTAATATCCAATCTAAACCTCCCCTGGTGCAACTTGAGGCCATTTCCTCTTGTCCTATCGCTTATTACTTGGGAAAAGAAACTGATTCCCACCTCACTACAACCTCATTTCAGGTAGTTGTAGAGAGCGATAAGGTCTCCCCTCAGCCTCCTTTTCTCCAGACTAAACAACCCCAGTTCCCTCAGCCGCTCCTCATAAGACTTGTTCTCTAGACCCTTCACCAGCTTTGTTGCCCTTCTGTGGACATGTTCCAGCACCTCCATGTCTTTCTTGTAGTGAGGGGCCCGATGAGGAGCAATGTCCCTCTAACCAACTGGAATTGTACCCAAAGCTCAGAAGATACATCGGATTATTTCAAAGTTGCTGTACCAACAGCTAATGGAGGAAGATCAATTTACATTTATTTACTCAGAGTAGTTAGCTTTTAATAGAATATTAACTGGACTCTTTCTTGCAGAGCATATTTCTAACAAACAATTTTGTGTATAGAAAGAAGCAAACAAATTTCAAAACATCCACTTTCCCTTCTTTATTTTAACTTCTGAGACAGTATCTGAAGGTGACCTGCTATGAAGACATTCTCTATCTAAGGTTACATGTATGGGCCAAAGAGTTCATATCCTTCCTTATCAGTTTGTTACCTGATAAATATGATGGTTTTTTGCTCATAGAATCCTGCAAATAAATGATTTTATTTCAGCATTACTCTGTTTATTCTTACTCTGTTTATAAGTTATATAATTTCAGGTCTATGTAATGAAAATTTCAGATGAGCAAGTATCAAATGATGAATGCAATAAATTTGTCTGACTTTCTGGGCAAACATCCTGCTTTATTCACAAATCCTATTTTGCTTTCAAGAATATGGTCATCAAAATGAAACCCGTTTTAATCATTACTCACAAATAGTGTGTATTATAAGACCATGCTTTCAGGTAAACTGAGATTTACTGGAAAACCTGCAATCAGTTCTGCTGCCAGATTCAGGGTACAGAATCCCAGATACTCCTTCTGTCTGGTAATCACTGGACCACAAGGTGTCCACATTTTCTTGACTAGACAAAGGCTACGCTGTTTTGTTTCTGATGAATTGTGACACATTATCAAATTTTCAGGAACTTCAGCACTTTCTCTGAGTTCAGCTATTCAATTTTACTCTCTTAAAACTGTCTTACTTGGAAATCTTCACCAAGAGGGATTTCGTCCTACTTGCTTTCCATTCCCCAATGTCCATCGAAGCTGTCCTTATCAAGGTCAGTTTTAATTAGTGAACTGAAGATTGAACAGTTTCATTAATGAACTAGAATGGGGAGCAAACATCATATTAATGCAGTGGATTGATGATACTGGAATGGAAGAGGACACACCCAAGGGAGAAGGAGAATTCAGTGCTAAGGAGGACAAAAAAGTTATTTCTTTTCATTAAAAATATCCCTTTTTTCCTCTTCCCCAACTTTGCCTATCTTCTCTATCTCTCAGTTTGATTTTCTAATTCAATAGCTCCTTGTTAGACATACATCACACTTTATGTTTTATGCTAAAATACAACATTTGTAATCCTAAACCCTAAGTCTGGATTCAGCATGGACTTTGTTGAGGACAGTAAAGCCAAAGGCAAGGTACTCCATGTAACCAAGTAACGTCTCCTAGAGGGAGGTTAAAATGCATATTGGTGCAGTATGGCAAAGCCACTTGTCTTACTTTACCCCATCTTTTATGCAGGTGCAAGGAAATATAAGGACTACATAAAAAAATGGGCCCAACCCCAAACTGCAAGATCAGTTGAAACCAAAGGTTTTGGAGCTTATCTTTGCTTTCCTTATTGTGAACTCATTCATACTAGTTTAAACCAGATGTAATACATTATCACACTTGCCAGATGTAATATGTTATCACACTCTTTTGTAGCTTTTCACATGGATCTTCCAGTGAAGGAGATGATGCCACAAACTGGAGAACAAGGAAGAATGAAATCCAATATATTTTGCATATCACCTGTAGATACAACCAACCTTCCCCATGCATACACACTTGGAATGAAAAGTACATGGAAAATGCTGCTACTACTACATTTACTCCTGCCTGTATTGCTGTTTCAACACAAGGTTTCTATGCATCACTATCACAACTAATTCTTTTCTATCAAGCCAAAGAGAAACAAATAAATTAACTCCTTACTCTTCAAAAGAGGGCATCTTTGAAGACCTTCTATATAACAGTGTACAGAGGAGGGGATGAAAGGATTGTTTGACACAAATGGATGTGCAAGAACCGGTCAGGATTTTCTTAATGGCATGCTTTGCACGATTACTATTCAATAAGGTTTCCCAGGTCTCAGCTGTCAATGAGTAAACACAAAGGTATCATATCAGGGTAGAAGCGAGACAAAAGGGAAACATTACCAGATAGCTAATTGCTTGGTAGGTAGGAAATTCACTGTAAATGTGTATGAAGCTGCAATTTGCTGCTATATCCAAGCTGATATTCCAAGATACATCTCTTTCGTATGTTCCTTTGAGAAAAATTTATAAAAAACTAATTTGAGAAAGACTAGAAAAAAGAAAGCCAAGAAATTCTTGACACATTGTGAAGCACTATTTTTATTTTACAGCCAGACCTTCATTTCCCTCATACCCTTCCCTCATCACAGTACATGACTTCAAAATGATATTTGAGACAATGTATGCTGCAAGAGAGGAACATATATGATAACAACCAGTGCCTCAACTGCCTCACTCCAGGTTTGCGTTAATAGCTATGAGTTTGGGGATAAGCAGGTTTGCCATTCACCCCTTTGAAAGGCTCCTTTTCATGTCAAAAGCAGAGCATCTGAGTGCTACACCAGTAAGGATTTCAGAAATCCATCCAACAACCACAACAGCCTTATGGCTGATGCTGTCCCACTTTTTCTCTCTGTCCATCTCTGTTTGGTGTAGTTGGAATGGCTTTCTGGTAGCAGCACCACTGAATATTTCAGAGGATCCCCATTACTTCCACAGAATCTCCGGAGATCTTCCCTTTCATGCCTCACTTAGACTCCCCAGGAGCTCCTCCAGGGAATATATCCATGTGTCTTACTTCAGTAAAAGCTGTTGCGTAACTTGGTAGTTTGAAAAATCTTTTCATTGATCCCAGATACTCTTTGCTTATCCAATTTCCTGCTCAACACCATGACCATGGTGTGCGCTCTATCAGACTTCCTCTAATGAGACGCTTAAAGATTTGTTGGTCCCTGCAGCACTCCCAGCTGGAGGTAAGTTTGGTCTGCAATGAAAGGCAATTAGTGAAGAGAGTTCCACCCAGCTTTACCGTAGGTGGTTGGATAAGAAAAATAAAAATGCTGCTGCAAAAGTGTTTCTAGTTTTTATTTTACTGGTTCATCACCTTAAACTTATTAAGGGGAGGTAGATTCTTATTGTGTTTACACAAAAAATAACTGGTGCAACACCACAGCCACCAGTGGAGTGGCTCATGCGCTGCCTGAGAGGGGAACTGGGCACACAGAATCTGTCCCACCATAAACAGCTTAGACAGCAATACAGCAGAAATCCTTGAGACACAGTAACACTGTGTATTACTCAGAGAAATATTCCAAATATCTTATAAGACAACTTGCCTTCAACGCACAATTCCTATATAAATGCACTCATTCTCACCTCAGTCTTCTCAACTGTGAGAAGTTTGGAATAAGCATTTGCTGGGTTTTTTCCTGTTGGTGGTGATTTTGTTTTATTTCCATACATCTTTGAAATTCTGGAACCTATGCTTATTCAATAAATATATCTGGCTGATGCCAGAAATGGGATAACAGAGCTTTCTGGAGAAAGACCATGACCATGTAGTATCCTACTTGTACCTCCAAGATGCAAAGGCCAAGATTCACGTGTGGCTCCAGGGCAGAAACAAATTTCTGTAATGCTCCTCCTGCCTGTGTGTTATAACCACCTCTTGCATCTTGATTTACATCTAATCTGTGAGCAACCATTCTGGTCAGTAGTTGTACAGCACCCTTCCTAATAGCGCTCTGATATAATTGAAGCACCTAAGGACTAACAGTATAAATATCTACTCATTTCTTTTCTAAGGTATAACACATTTAGCATTTGTACAACTAATAGCAAAAGGAGGTCTAGACATGATACTTCAGTGGCATTTTAACCCAGATCCATAGAACAGTTTTGCATGCAGCTGACCACTAAGCATATGCTTTTGCTGGAGAGAAAACCAGAAAGGAATATGTATCCCAAGCTCACAAGGGACAGAGATGAACATCTAACATCAAGCATCAAAAATTCATCTTGGGCTACACATGATTTACGGGGAATTTGAATTGACACTTTTATGGTCTTTTACAAATTTTGAAAACCCATATGCCTGAAGATGATATCTTTCTGAGTTACATGCTTTTGAGCATTATGAGATGCAATCAAGTCCTTAAAGCAAGAGCTAGTATAGTATGAACTTTTAATTTGATATTGTTGTTATTGTAGTTTAAAATGATAAGCCAAGCGTAAATGAAAATAACATCCTTTGTTTGCTAGCTGGCACAGGATCAAAGCTAAACACTTTCCAGCCTAAGTCTTCAGAGATTCTCTTTTTTTTTTTTTTCCTGAATGCTAAAAATCTTTATTCTCCTTTAAAATTTTTATTTGCATTGGAAAGATTAAATATGAGTTTTGATGTGCAACTGGATAATACAGAGACCGAACGGTTTTTGTTTTCCTGACATAAAATAAGGTTGTGGTTCATTTCATGTTTACTCTGTTTAGAAAGCACAACCTGGCAATTGAGGCACAGTCCTGGATGCCAGGTGATAACCAACTCTCCAGGACAGGCACATGCACTTCTCATCTTCCTAATGGCAATAAATGGGTGTCAGTTTTTCCTGTTCTACCATCCTTACCTGTTTCAAACTGTAACAGAAGACTGACTTACACAAAGGTAGGAGGAGGAGGATGCTCGTCCACTTACTGCTCGCATTGCCTTCCTCTTGTCCTTTGGAAACACTTGGGTGTTCCACTGACAGAAGAAAACTACTTAGAACCAAGATGCCAAAATCTTGAAGAGAAGCACGGTCCAGATCAACACATGAGCATGATCTTTTATTTTTTATTAGAATATGAAATGTTGTAAAACTTAAACAGAGTTTCTATGGGGAATAACATGACTGACTTTGCTGACAGTGACCTCAGTCTTGAAAGTGATATATTTGGAGCATTTTAAAGAACTGACTTTTTTTTTCTCCCCTCTCACATAACCGATTCTGGACCTTCATCCTACAGGACATGAGAATTCTTCTTTACTTCTCCCATTTCCCAGCATCCACATGGTTCTCTTCTGCACTTTCATCACTCAACAATGGATGTCTTCAACAGAAATGCTGTTACACAAATGCATATGCGTACAAATCACTTAATTGCAATTCACAGTATTTAGGAAACAGGCAAATTAAGTAATCATAACTGTATTTTCTAGCCTTAAAAATTGTGAATGAAGAAGTTTGCAAACTCCCAGTAAAATTCATAGTTGTGGCTGCTTTGAGGAGTCACAATACTTGCAATATTGGAATAAATACTGTGTGCCTGTATTTCAAATATTCCTTTACTCCAGCTCAGTACTAATCTTTCGCACCTGTAGAGATGGGTAGGAGTTGAACATATTTGTGGATAATGAGCTCTTCAATCATGTAGAAAAAAGTTATAGAAAAGCATCTGTAGTGGGACAACCAAACTAGACTGAGACACACAATTTTAGTGCAGAAAGATTGCAATAGCAATTGCAGAGCACTGTACAGCACTTGTACCCAAATCATAATTAGCTGGAAACTATATCCTCTTGTTCTAACACAGAAAAAATCAGGGAGGTCTCCAGGTATGTACTATGCAACAGGTCAGACTATCTGACTACAGTGGTTCCTTTGGATGTTTTAGTCCTGGAATCTGTGAGCTTGTAGCTGGTATTGTAACTCCAAGCACAAGTTTAGCTCCTTGCACAACTACAGTAGATGGTTAAATCAGAAATTCCAGTTATGCTGCCTGCAGCTGTGGTACTGGAAGGAAAGAAAACTCAGCCTGTGAGATTAGAAGCATGGTAAGATAAAAATGAAATGTTCTCAGCTACCAGGAATATCAATAACTGGAATATACTCTGAGTATTTTGTTGATTATTTCACAACTTGAATCGCTTTTTTCCAAGAATACAAATGTGACTGGGGAAAATTAAGTCAGGACCCCTCTAGGAGCAGCATATTGTCCTGCTCTCTTTCCTTGGTAAATTGACCTGACTCCAATTTGCAGTTGCATATTTGATATCCCTTTTTGTCCTGAAAGCTAAAGCCAACCTGAATTATTGTTTGACAGAATTACTACAATAGTGGCATGAATTTGTCTTCTACTGAGTATGAGGGACTGAAAAAATGAGCTGCCATTTACAGGGAGGATGTTACTGTATTTTAAATACAAATGATTATAATTGGTTACACTATGATGTTATTACTTCAACAGCAACCCCTTGAAGTGTTAGAATTCCTTTTTTTCATCCAGTTTGATTAACCTGTTGGAGGAGGAATTTCTAGGAAACAGACTCATAGAATTAATAACTTTGATGTATCATATTTAGAGGAACTTTTTTCACTTGAGGTATTCTCCAAGCATTTCTACACAGGGCTTACCAACATAGTTCCTTAAAGGACACAAATCTTCAAGTTGTACAAAGCTTCATCTCCACCCCAGATACTCAGTCTCTTGAAATGAAAATAATTTCATAAGATCAATGCCAAGGTGGTCTCCATAATTAGATTAAAGTCCCCTCAGGCAGGAGAAATAAAAGGTTCCTCTAACAAATGCTTCAAAACCACCATGGATGGAACATCTCTAAACAGTATACACCGTTGTCGTCCCCAACAGTGAAAATAAGATGATCACCAAACAACATGTAGACACACTGTGCACTGTGCTTGACAGGTTGGAGGTTATGTAGAGACAGTGGCTCATTAGAAGCTCAGCTGTTGGTCCTCTTTAACTCTGTTTTTCAATCAGTGCAAAGTCGTTTAGAAAGAGGAAAAATTTCTCATTAGTGACAACAACGAAAGCAGAACAAGTGGCCTTTTTTTGGCCTTTTGTCCTTCTTATAAGCGTAGGTGTCCCAAACGGCTTCCAACTAGTTTCAAAATATTTGTGAACACGTAACTCTCCCAGGGTCTACTTCTGCAATCTTTGACTCCATGGAAAAATTAGCTGTATCCTGATTTCAGTTTCTTTGTAGTTGAAGCTAATGCGGTGTTATGAAATGAAGACTGCTGTCAGTTTTGGGGAACTTCCAGATGACAATCTCCAACGAGTAAGTGGTATCAACAAGTTCCTTTCCAAATGGCACATTTTATGCTCTTTGGTTTCTGAATAGTTATAAAAGGCAGGAAGGAATTTTGTAGAATGAGAAAGATATCTCTATAAAATATTACTGGGTAGCTGATGTGCAAATCATTAATATAAAAGATTACAGTTATAGGAATGTAAAGCCTTTCAACTAGGATATGAATAATTACCAGAGAGTAGGATGGAGTTACAGAAAACTTTCCATCATCAAAAAGAAGCTATTATAGGTAAAATGATACAGAATATTGTTTGGAATTACAGTAAATTATACTGAAATCTTTAAATCATTTTCCTTTTACAATCAATTTATACCTTCTACTTTCAAACATGTAATTTTTGAAATTACAGCTTTTTGGAAAATAAGAGATTGCAAACTGAACAGGACTAAATTTTAAGAGGCATGATATGTGCAAATATTTCATTTTAACTGGTGGCAGCTGTTTAAGGAAGTGAAAGGCTGATCAACTCTGTAATGGAAATAAAGCAGTCACTGAATACACCTCAGTGCCATGGCAGGAGGAGGGACAAAGCAAAAGCATCTGAGTTGAAGGAACCTCAGGTGGCCCCTGCTGTAAACGTGTAGTTAACGAAGCTGTATGAAACAGGGAACTATTCACTCATCTCACAATAGCAATAGTTAAGTGGACTGTAAGTGTGTTTATGTTTACAGAACTGTATCATTCTCCTCCTACAGAAATGTTCAGGGTTCCCGTTGAGCTGCCCTGCATCCGATCACTGTATTTCTGATTAGGACATTAACCTGCTGTTTCTACCGTACTCATGCGTGACTTGCTTCAGGGGTCAGGAACGACCTGGTGGGAGCAAACCCTGGGAGCCCTCTTTTTCACACCAAGAGGGAGTGCATAACCATCCTTCTTCAGCCTCCTTTAACACCAATACACAAAACAAAGTTAGTAAAACCTCCAGACTAGACCCAAATGTGAAGCTAGCCTACACAATAGACATTCTAGATAAAACCTAAACATTAAGGTAGGGGCCAGAACTGAAGTCACTGGTAGCTTTTGTGTGGACCTGAACTCACTTTCAGTTAGGACTTAATTGAAACATAAAATATTTAATCACAGTTCATTAAATGTCTTTGAACTGGTATTTGTCAGACATTCCAATGTTATGAATTTTCCACTTGTCATTGTTTAAAAACTCATTTCTTTTTCACCTGGTCACCACAGAGAAAGATAATAAATGACTAGCCCCAGAGCAGGATCCCATAGTACACCGCATGCTGGGACTTTCACAATAAGTTTCTGCTCCAGGGATCATGGCAGACACAGTGAGCTGTAGAGCTTATTGGTGGCATTTCTCTGCCTCCCCTTATGTATTCCCTGTGTAGAGTTAGTGACAGATATTTGGCACCCTCCACCACCCCCACCTTGTTCTGTACTAACAGACAGGGCTTTCCACCCTCACAAAGATGATTGTCATGCTTGGCACCTGCTCCATACTGCTGTGGACCAACCAGATTTACTCATTTGGGGATCTAATTAAATCCCTTACTGCCTTATTGGATGAGTCATTTCATTTTTAATGACTTCTCCTAAGTTTCCTGCAGTTCCTTTCAACCCAGAGAGAAGAAAACAAACAAAAAAAAAACACGGAAACCAAAGTCCTGGCACTGGGGCACTTAAGCTCCATCTGAGCAAGTGTCTTGCAGTCTGACCTCAGGGACATATTCACTCAGCCTCGTCTCCCGAACTAACAATGGAGGTGACTGCAAATCTCTTTTTAATGACTTTGAAGGCATGACCTAAAAATCTGTTGATCTGGTAGGAAGGCTCAATCTGATTTTTCATTGGTTTGGACTGGGCCCAAAGGCAGCATGGAACAGCTAGATGAAGATCAACTGAGAAAAAAAGCCCAAAGACCTGACTAAGAGAAGGGTAAAGCAGTTCCGGTATAATTCCCACTGAAGTCTCAAATCAGTGTTGCCATGAGAAAAATAAGATGCAACTGAACGCCTTGGAACAGCCCACTTCTCCTTGTAACTGTCATTGTAGATGTTTTTTTTCACAATGGCCAACTGTGTTGACTTGGTTTGAACCATGTGCGCAAAAAGTCTATAGACAGACTAATTCCATATTATCCAGAACTACTCTGGTGCTTCCGGTGTCTATTCACATTCTATAATTTTTAATTCTGTTTCTTTCCCAGCTTTCAGGTCTAGAAATCTGTCATGAGCTTTTATGCATTTTCCTTGAAATGTACAATCTCACTTGAGCTTCCTTTTTTGATTTTTAATTTCATTGCACCTCTCTGTGTTGTATCATGAAGACCATCACTGTCCCTCTCAGAAAGTTACCTTAGACAATGTTTTCCTAACCTCCTAAGTAGCTTTTACTGTAACTGGACATTTCCATCTCAATCACTTCTTTTTAGAATTTAAAATCATTCACCCACTTGCCCCAGCAACCTTTTCACTCAGAGCCTTTCCTCCTCACTACAGTTTTGATTTCTGGAATACAATAGCTCTTTTCATTGCAGCAACCTGAACTTCCATAGACCTCTTCCACGTGTCCTGTGTGCGCTTTCATTTCAAACCTTAGCTACGAATGCTTTCTGCCACTACTCTAAACTGCCCTATCTTTTACTTCTTTTTTTAATACCAGTTGGCTTCCCTTAAACCAGTAAAGCATTATGGGATATCATTTGTATAAAAGACGATTGTTTCTTTAAAGTTATGCCCAGTTTTTACTTGGTTCAGGATGGGGGTATTTTATGCCCAGGAGCTCATGATCTGAGGATGGATGTAGTTTAAAGGAGAGAAAGAGAACCAGGCACACAGCCAGTTTTAGCCTACTTTTGAGAGCAGGCAGCAGTACTTTATGCCAAGTTTTTGGACTAACTCCCCATCAAATATGAATAGGATCAGACTTTTCACTCTAGTGAATCTTAATGAGGTATATTTGCTACCAAATAATAAATACTTGCTGCACCTAATATCTCAGAAAGTTATCTACTTTGTCAGTCTTCGAAGCCTCTGCCTGGGCAGAGTATATTCAAATCAATTCATTTTAAGTGATACAGCACAAAGGAGTTTTTAAGATGTGCGTGGAAGTTGGGCCATTTATATAGAGGGCTGTATGTAGTAGGGCTCATGGGCAACAGTGGGAGTTGTTGATCACCAACTTGACAAAGCTAGAAGCATTGGCAGAGTGAGAGCGGTCATGGGGGTGAGGAGGACTCAGAGTCGTGCAATGGGGGAAAAGTAGGGAAGGGAAAAGAAGGGAAGAGTTATGCAGAGCTTTGAAGAGAGTGACAAGAAGGTTTAATGTGATGCACTGTTGAATCAGGAGCCAACAACCATCTTCTGCTGAATGGGGTCGTATTGTACTTTCTCCCTGTTTCCAGCAACGGTTGTCACAGTTTATCCCTGCCACTGCAGTGCTATAAAAAGTTAAATATTGTTATCTAAACACAGAGGGAGGGAGGGAAGTTAGACAGGTTTAGAAATCCACTGTTATAAAACCGGCAGAAACTGTGCTGGAGAGAGAGCCTAAAGGGGAGATTGTTCCCAGCTCCCCAAAAGCCTCCACCTGTGCCATTCTGTCCCACCTGGATGCTTTCTGCCCAGCTTAAACAGAGCCATTATAGGGCTATATATCATTCCAGTGCCTGCATCGAGAGGTTCATTTTGCTAGTGCTGCATCATCATCCTCATGTCAGCTGTTTAGTGGCACAGTGCATCAGTCAGATACATCATTGGAAGGGAGACGATTTGAGGATAATGTATGTAACAGATAACACAATTGCAAAGCTGTTGGGGCTTAATTACGGGACGCAAGCAACCACTGCATCTGCACCACAACCACCTGGGAACACAGAGAAATGAATTATTTTCCTTGTGCACGTCATATTGATAACTCTTTTCTATTGACACTCTTGATACTGGCAGTAAATTAGATTTTTCCCATTTCAGGCCATGCTAACTGAAAGGTAATTTTAAGTCTCTGCATATTTACTGAGTAAACTTCAATCTGGCAGCTTTGAACAAAAGAGAAAGAGGAGAGGAACGAAGGGTTTTTTTAAATGCCACTGGCTTCCTTGTGCAACAGACTGTTAAATCCTATTAGCAAAGTTTCCCCAGGAGTAGCTACAATAAGTGAGGGATGTGGTACTCTCGATTGCTGTGATGCTTAAATATCCAAACATTTGGTTTGAGGACAATGTTTTAACTTTGGGGGATAAAATCAGTGGGAAGACAAACTGCACTGCCCTTGGGGCCTCTGAATCCACCGAGTCAGCCCAAATCCTTCAGGAGAGTTTGGATGCTCTCATGATCTCAGAGCCTGATCCAAACATTAGAGATGTCAGAACAGTGTCACTTGAGCAGGCTTTCAACAAAGCTCTCCACACTTGAGTTGCCTCATTATTTAACTTGCAGAGAAGTGGCAAGTCACTGACACAGGGACACCAGGTAAAGGGGTACTCTCTTTGCACAACGAATTATAATCCTGGTGTTGGTACATGAGCCAAGATATCCCGTCTCATTTCTGATTGCTTTTGCAGAGCTGGCATACACCAATATTTTTCAGGACTTTGTGTTTTGGAGGCCTTTTTACTTGTAAACAAGGAATCACACAAGGAAACTTTTTTATTCAACTCTTACCTTGTTTCAAGCATGACCTGAGCTATTCTGTTTTAGTACAGATTTAAATTCAACATTTTTCAAAGGAACAGTTTGGCTTTAGCTCCATTTCAAGGAGAAAAGAAAAAAAAAAAGGAAAAAAAAAAACAAAAACCAAAGTAATTCAGTTTCAAAAAAGATTTCATATTGACCAATTCAGTTCAGCTTCAGCTCAAGAAAAAAACATGTCTTTAAACCAGGTTTTCATTTGGGTTCAAGCTAAAGTCAACTCTTTGCTTGTAAATTCCATTTATCTTAGGAGGGAGGCATTCATAAGAGGTAAATAAGAGAGAGTGCATAACAGTCACTCTAGACATAAAACTCCACTTCAGCAGTGTAGGGACAGTAACAGCTAACATATTTGTCAAATTGAGGATACTGAAGCAGCTCGTAATTTTCCTGAAATTAAAAAGACTCTTTCTATAAAAATGAACACAAAACAAAGACAACAAGGCATTGAGCATGATTATTTTCCAATAGCTATTAATTAAAAAAAAGCATGACATCTAATGACATTGTGTTGGAAGAGCCAAACTAAATTGCTTGAAAAGATGAAGTGCTGCTTACTGAGTCAGATGTTATCTGGTGGTCTCTCATCTTGGTACTGATTTAGCTCGACCTTGCATAGTTTGGAAGAGCTGCCAAAACTCACAGCTTGGCAGTGGTATTACTGCAAGTGTTTGATAAATTCTGCTTCTTTTACCTTAGGCCTTCTGATTTACCATAACTGATTGATAATTTCTACCAATGTGGCTAGCTTCAAGAATTTTCCAGTAATGGATGTGAAGGGAAAGAAAAGATCAAATACAGATTACTTGCAAGTATAAAATAAACACTAGTCAGACAAGGGCCTGAGGGAGAAGAGAGAGCAACTGTTCAGCTGTATTAGAAGAAACCTATATAATTTATCCAAACTATATTTCATAGACTCATAGAATGGTTTGGGTTGGAAAGGACTGTTAAAGATCATCTAGTCCAACCCCCTGCTGTGGGTAGGGACATCTTTCACTAGATCAGGATGCTCAAAGCCCCATCCAACCTGCCCTTGAGCACATTCAATGATGGGCATCCACAACTCTCGGCAACCTGGTCCAGTGTCTCACCAACCTCATCTGGGTAAAAAATTTATTCCTTATATCTAGTCTAAATCTACACTCTTTAATTTAAAATCATTATCCCTTGTCCTGTTGCAACAGGCCCTACTAAAAATCTTGTCCCCATGTTTCTTATAAGCCCCCTTTAACTACTGAGATGCTGCAATGAGGTCTCCCCAGAGCATTCTCTTCTCCAAGCTGAACAAATCCAACTGTCTCCACCTTTCTTCATAGCAAAGGTGTTCCAGCCCTCTGATCATTTTTGTGGCTTTCCACTTGATCTGCTCTAACAGGTCCATGTCTTTCTTGTGCTGAAGACCCCAGAACTGGACACAGTACTCCAGGTGGGGTCTCATGAGTGCGGAGCAGAGGGGCAGAATCACCTCCTTTGACCTGCTGGCCACGCTTTTTTGGATGCAGCCCAAGATACAATTGGCTTTCTGGGCTGCAAGCGCACATTGGCAGCTCATGTCCAGCTTCTCATCCACCAGTACACACAAGTCCTCCTTCGCAGGGCTGCTGTCAACCCAGTCATCCCCCAGACTGTATTGATATTGGGGATTGCACCAATCCAGGTGCAGGACCCTGCACTTGGCCTTTTTGAACCTCGTGAGGTTTGGATAGCCCCACTCCTCAAGCCTGTCCATGTCCCTCTGGGTGGCATCCTCTCCCTCAAGCGAATCAACTGCACCGCTCAGCTTGGTGTCACCTGCAAACTTGCTGAGGGTGCACTCAATCCCACTGTCTGTCATTGATGAAGATATAAAATAGCATCTGTCCCAGTATGGACCCCTGAGGGACACCACTCACTACTGGTTTCGACTTGGGCATTGAGCCATTGACTATAACCTTTTGGATGCCGCCATCCAGCCAGTTCTTTATCTATCTAACAGTCCAGCCATCAAACCCATATGTCTCCAATTTAGAGGTATGAATGTTTTATTTCAATTCTACCTGTTTGGTTCCTGCATCACTGATTCTTCTACTCTTGTTTGACTTTTGGTTCCCAGACTGGCAAATTACACAAACCAGTTGTGTTCTTCCCATGACATCTGTACTGTAAAGATTTTCTGCTCGCTGCCTGCTCCATTCTATTTTCTTGTTTAACGCAACAGGTTTCAATATATGTTCTGATGTTGTCAGTTCCTTCTCCTTGCATCCTTACCTCTCTGTGGTTTGTCATGGCTGAAAACCCCAGAGTGCATCAAATCATCAAACAATAAAAATGAAACTGTGGCAATATTTCAATATCCTGTTTGTTTTGAGAAAACACAGATCAAGATTCACCCTTTATCCTAACTTAGCCACTGAGTCTATGTGGCATGTCCACCTTCTGGTACCTTTCAAAGATGAGTTGATGGATTATTTATCTCAGGTCTATGATGATCAAAATTATGCCTAGCTTCTGTAGTACATAGTCACAATCAAAATAACCATTTGCAGACATTGTTTTCCTATGTATGCTTTCATAAGTCTAGTTCTCAATCTATGTTTCCATTTATGACACTTTTCAGTATTTTATAGAGCCTAGTAGTGTGTTTGAACCCCATTGCCCATTCAGAGTTTCCTTCACAGAGTATATTAATGTTAGCTGCAATTAGTAAATTTTGTTTACAGTCTGCCAGGAGTTCCATCTACTTGGCCATCTATACCCAAAGGACACCAGCACCTCTGAAGATAGGTATGTGCAGGAAAAACCCTTCAGAAGAAAAGTGAATACATAGTATCTCCATTACGTATCAATTTTATGAGTGATAGAAAGTGCTCAAAGGGCAAGGTTTGAACTTGAGCAGAATCCCAAGCACAAAATGAGTCTCTAGGGAAATAGTCGTCTCCAAAGGCAAACAAGATCAAGACCCCAGTCAATGACAGCAATTCCGAATACTAGAGCCTTGCTGAAGGATTTCATCACAGCTGGGAGAGCTGAGCAAGTGAACTGAAACAGAGTGAATCCCTTCAAAGTGAATAAATATACACAGTCATAGAAGGACACCTTCATTTCCTACATTGTTACTGTGTAAATTATGAATTGCATCAGTACATACATCCTCTACTTTTACCATAATAGCTGTCTGGGTTTGAGTGCTTGCAAGAACCAAGCTAGCTGGAGAGAGTGTTCCAAATGGATCTGCAAAAATGGAAACAGGGGTGAATCCTTCACCCCATACCAGATAAAGGGATATCCAGAAGTCAGAGGTATGCTCCTCCACTAGGCTGCATAGGCTGGGTCCCAAATTTGGTAAGACCATATTAGCCAGGGCATAGAACAACCAGTACCAGAACGCTCTAAATGTGACAGTCCCTGTGTTTAAACAGCTATTCTTCAAATGTGTCTTCGTGAAGTCTTCAAAGTAGCCTGGAGATGTTGCTTATTTTTTGTGTATGCCTCAGTTGAATTCTCATACTAGAAGACAGCAATAGTGAGAAAGCAAAATGTCTGCGCTGTAACCTAGCTGGCAGCCCTCTGCCTTGTTACAGCCCTCAGGAGTTTCTCAGCATTGCAACAGGTCATCTTCTGGTGATTTTGTAACACTAGTAAATGCCCATCAAGGACATGCTTCAGACAGTGAAGGTCTAGTAAATTAAGGCTGATTTGAAACACGTTCTCTAGAGCTTATAGGTTAGCACTTTTTATTTTAAAAATACTATACGCTTCATCGCAGTCCTTCAATAACACACACAAAAACAAAATCAGGCAAATCAATCCCTAATGTGCTGGAATCATGCCAGTAATTAATCTGTTTAACTACTGGGACTGAAAGAACAGATGGGAAAATGCATCTCTTTTCACCTGAAATAGCAGTGTCGTTTCTTCAGTTCACAAATCTCTAATGGCTCTGTAATATTATTTTACAATTTAGTCATGACAGCTGTAACTCTAGTCACTGTAACTGACCTCTTCCAAAACATATGATGATTCATTATGCTTAAGTCCTTCTGATATTTAGATCAAAAAAGAGAGAAAAGAGAAAGGAGAAAGGAGAAGCAGAGACAGTTGTGACTGTTTAACCTGGAGAAGAGAAGGCTTCTTATTAATGTATATAAATACTTGAAGGAAGGGTGCAAGGAAGATGGAGCCAGGCTCTTTTCAGTGGTGCCCAGTGCCAGACACAAAGGCAATGGGCACAAACTGAAACACAGGAGCTTCCCTCTGAACATCAGGGAACACTTTTTTTACTGTGAGGGTGACCAAGCACAGGTTGCCCAGGGAGGTTGTGGCGTCTCCATCCTTGGAGATACTCAAAAGCTGTCTGGACTTTTGCCATCCTGGGCAACTAGTTCTTGGTGGCCCTGCATGAGCAGGGGAGTTGGACCAGATGACATCCAGAGGTCCCTTCCAACATTAGTGATTCTGTGAGAATAGAGAGAAAGGATAAAGTAGAAAGGAGAGAGAGAAAAAGGGGAAAAAAAGAAAAAGAGAGGAAATAAGGAAATAACCAAGAGGAAGGAAGGAAGGGAGGGGGGGAGGGAGGAAGAGAGAAAATGATTGAACATATCTGCTGAAGTAAAAAACAAATATTACAATTAGGAGCATCTGACCCCCATCTCATAGCAGGTAGTACGTACAAACCATTAAAAACTCGGGCTGGTGCCTAGGCCAGCTGACCTCTGTTTCCCTTGTTCTCTCAGGAATTAAAGCTTACATCATGCAAACTAGACATTCATCACCCACCATTTAAAACCTTATTACTTTATTCTGATTCATACTTGATCAATAAAATAAAAAGTACATTAACAATGAAAAAATACAGAAATATCTATTAACTTCCTATTAACCACAGTTCCTTTTTACCATCACTACTGTATGAAGGTACATCAAATTGCAGCCTACTCTTGATGAACAAAGTATTAGGAACACAAGAGAAATATAGCAGAGCACCTGATCATTAAACCATGACCATTAAGAACTATTAATGCCATAATGAACCATCCTTCTTGGCATTAAAGAATAATATGTATGTTAATTCAACTATCTAAAGTTATTATGCTAAAAAGGTATGCATGGTTGAGTTCTTTATACAAGTAATAAGAAAAACCACTATTGGTTTTGGTGGATTTTGGAATGCTAGCTATGAAATTAGGACATTTTTAATCTATTGCTCCACATTTGTTGCCTCCAAGCTTCTTAGAAGAGATGTTTGGTCAGGTGGTGTTCTATTTGTTTTCAAAATATATTAGAATACTAGGAAAATTCCAAGGAACTGGGGTAAAATGCATATGACCCATATTTAACAAAAAAACCATGGCTAATTACAGGACTAAATTTCTGTCTGACACTATCCTGGGAAAAAAAAAATAGCGTGCCTAATATGAGAATTGATTAATAAGGAATTGAAGATGGCAACATGTAAATCAGAATTCAAGTGTAAGAACAGATCTTGCTAAAATAATATAGTATATTTTTTCCTGAGACTGCAGGCTTGGATGAAAAAGACAATAATGTCAAAACAGTAGAAATCACTATGGTATTTGACTTTACACCAGAAACAACTTGTACAAGAACTAGGAGGATATGAAATGAATATGTAGATGTTGAACTTTTTACAATTGGTTGACTGATAGTCTTTGACATGTAATTGCAAACAGAGTGTATATTTAGTTGGGTTTCTAAGCAGACAATACTGAAAAGGGAGGTCACTGAGACAGAGCTACCTAATAAAGTAAACAGAAAAAAAGTATGCTTTTATCAACTGTCAAGTTATACATGAAGGAACAAAGAATAATGTATTAGACCCTTCCCTCTTGGAAATTGGTGCCTTTGGAAAAAATAAAGACTTCTGAGTGTAAGATAGTGGGAAGGGCTAATATGACTCCTGGGTACCTAAATTTGAGGATTTCTGAGTGTAAGAACAGAAATTATACAGCCTCTCAATTTGAAACGATATCACAGCTGTAGGATTACTCCTTCTAGTTCTGGTTTCTACACTTCAGGATGGGTATCAAAATATTAGGAAGATCACATGGGTAACTCAAGCTGCCCACCAGTTATCACATACAGAACTGAAAAGTGAATTAAACATTCCTCTATCTCACAGGCAATCACACAGAAAGATCTAGCCTAGTCTAGACAAGCTCAGACAAGAAATAAGTCATGAACTTTCAACAGGCAAGGTAATTAACCATCAGAACAACTTACCAACAGATATGATGGATTTTCTATCACTGGAAAATTTTAAATCAATATTGGCTGTTTTTCTGAAAGTTACATCACAACACAAGGAGAGATAATGGGCTTGAAAAAGGAATCAGTTAAAGCATGTCCTATGGCTTGGTCTATGCATTTCACACCGGATAATTACTATAGTTCCTTCTGGCTTTAAAAGCTGCTATGTGAGGAAAATAGCAACACATTTGAGAGTCATAACTGGGCTTTGAGGATTAGCATGCAGCATTTTCCTGCTTAACACTTGAATGGATGACTTGGGTGTCCTTGTGGTCAGACTACCTGATGAGACAGTGACTTGTAAATTCTGTCATTTTTACTGTTTCCAGTATATGTATATATATAGATATATCACTGTTTGGGCCAATTTTACGTTCGCAACCCGATCTTGAAACCTTTGGAAAGGCTGGAAAGTAGAATCCTTAGTTTCACAGAGAATCTTGAGTATAATGTGAGGTCATGGTCCTTCAGCTTCTCATTGAAAGTTCTCCAAATGGGCTAGGGAAAGCTTAACCATCTGTTCAAGCTTTCTCTGTCATACATATTGACATTTGTTAAAGGCAGCTCTGCTTTTCCAAAACAGCTCCCTTCTGTGCACTCATTACAGCTCCGAGCCAACCAAACCTTGTGAAACCCAGTTCCTTTACCACCTAATTTGGATCTCTTTTCCCAAGTATCCACTTCTTGTTTCCACAAACATTGTCTGAGACCTTGAGCAAAAGGTCATTGTATATCTTCTGCTACAAATACCCAGCTGTTTATCTAAACTCATTTCACACTCCTTTTATCTGGTTATCTACTCTGTTGAAGCAGTAAGGTCCTGGTTATAAAGACTAATTAATCAATAAACTAATGCAGAATATCTTATCGTGAGGACCCTGATTTAATTGTTGCTACAGTGCTATCAATAAGTTAACAAAGAACTCAAGAAGTTCACAGAACTCACACTGTGAGACATAATGCAGAGCACATTAAAATATCTTTTTTTTCATATATTCATTTAAATCATATAAATCCACTCTGAAGCTTAATTTTTACTCTGTCAGAGGCCTTTTATTATGTTATTATGATCGCATGTAGCAGCAAGAAATCAGTGATGGAAATCTATCCATAACACGTTAGTTAATGTTTTCTAAGTGCATTGGAAACTCAATCTTATTCCACAAGTTTATGGTGCCTCCACATTTAAGTCTTTATCAAAATATCCTTCCCATGGGCAGTTTCATGATGACCAGTCAGGCTTAGTTGCACTTTACTGTACATCTGCTCTACAGTGCTTAACATATTCTAAAAAGCCAAGAATATGACAAACAGTGATTATTAAACACCAGCCTAGGTGCAAAAAAAAAGCTTTATAGAGATTAATAAAACTACAAGGGTAATAAAGCAAGACCTTTCAACTCATGGAAGAAAATAATCCCTTTTATAAGATTTCTGATATTTAGGGTTATTGAGGCTGGAATGACTTTGTCTTAGATATTGATTTCCAAGTCTACATGATTATTGCTCTTTAAACATTGCAGAGTCATACTGTGCTTTGCTGCAGACTCTAAACCAACAAGCAGTAGAAAGGCCACCTGAGTCCCAAAGCCAAGAAATACCATGTGAAGTCTTTTTTTCATCTTCAGCTGACAGATGAAACCTCTGTTTAGACCTCTTTCTTTGTCACAAGTAAAATTACATCCCACTTACCTCCCTTCCTCCCTCCAGCTGGTTATTCGGTGATTAGCAGCAGTCTTTGTAGACAATTATTTCTTCCTTTGTATTCATCAGTAGGAGCTGAGTGACTCACTCCACCACAGAACATGAAAGTCTTGCTAGGTCATCTGTCCTTCCCTGCACTGGAGCGGGAGATATAAGCTGATGCTCAGTGCAATCAATGCTCAAATATCTCTACCTGGTCTTTTTTCAGCCTAATAGATAAGTTATCAGGGAAGTTTCTCCTTAACCGGTGATTTAGAAGTTTTATTTTCACTTCACAATGTGTAGATGAAGAAGGAATCTGCCCAGTAAACATTTCAGGGAACTGTGATTTCAAGTAGATGAAAACTACACTGTTGAAAGACCCTTCTGTACTGCCAGAGTGGTCTACAGACAACTTTGGTCTGTCTTTTTAGCATAATGAGAGTTAGGCTTAGAAACCAAAAAATACCATGATGTCCATTAGCACCTGCTCCTTAAAAAGCCAGAGGCCCCAGTCTGGCATGCTGTTTAGCATGAGGTAGGTGCCTTCCATGACGCCGGTTGGGAACAGAGAGCTACACCAACATCCTACACACACACACACATCACACACACGGAGAACCCGCCACAGAGAGTGAAAGCTGCAAACTACCATCTTTTGTCCAGAAAGCAAGAGTTTGCCATCTCCAAGACAAGACTGCATGAAATTCCAGCTGTGTTGTGCTCTGCACATCAACTCTCCCCATCGCCCTTGAAACTTGAGAAGAAAGGAGATTTTTCTTTGTTCTCCTTCAAGAGCTACTCTCTTGCTTAACCAGCTCTTTCACCCTCCCCTGAATGAGGCTGCACTCGCACAGCAGGCAAAGGGAGATTGATTTTACAAGAATGCCTGTGAAAGCGAGACCCTTTGGCCATAAGGGGCATGGAAAGAGTGTAATAATTATTACGGTCTTTTCAGTGGTCATTACACAGATCCAGAGAAGAGAGGAAACTGTGTGGGATATTTAATGTGGTAGAAAAAAAAAAAAACCTAAGCCATTATTGATATCTTAATATCTGTGCAGTATTTAGCAGAAGAGTCTTACCACGCTTCACCCTCTCAGTCGGGAGAAATTACAATGCCATATGAATAATAGATGAAGTGCTATTTTGATGATGTAAATTAGTATTAATGCAGAAGATTATTTTAATAGTGTGCATAAATGGAATTTTCAGTGCTGAAAGGAACCCTAATTAAATCTGATTCTTTCAACCATTCACTGCTATGCCACTCAGCATTTTGGCGGGGGGGAGGCTGTTTGTTTTCTCTAACACTTATTTCTGTCTCCTCTTTAAATCATTTATTGTTATATTTAGTCACTACAATCAAAAAGTAAAATAAAAACCTAATGATGAGGTCAAACAAGAACCTTTTTAATAATGCAGAGCACGCTGTACCAGAAGGAAAACATGCCAGCACCTAGGGAGAGTCATACTGGGGACAGGCATGATTTAATGCTAGGAAGCTGGAGAAACTACTTTCCTTTCCTCTTGCTTGTTTTCCTGTAACAAAACCTTGGAATTTCATCAGCACAGAACAGCCAAGAACACTATTCCTGCAGAAAGCACAAGGGCTTTTGCTGCCTTGACCTTAGCTTTGCCTGTTGCGTACACACTTGTACAGCGATATGCATTCACCATTACCATATAATTGGAGCACTGCGCTAGATCTGACTCAGGAAAAACAGGCGGTCATATAACATCTCTCAAGCGTCTTTGTCCCACAGCAGCTTCCCATTCAGTACGCATCTACCTGAATCCCTGTTCGCGTAAGATTGACCATCCTATTTGGACTGTCCCTCTGCAAGCTCAAGTGCTTCTAAATTAAGTTTTCTAATCCACGTGCAGGAAAAGAACTACGTCAATGAGATCACCCAGGAATGCTTAGGAGGGTGAAGAGCATGGCCAGCCTGTTTGCATTGCAGAAAATACAAAGCCAGGAAGATGCTATGATAATTTGATTACTCTTCTCATGCTCCATTTCTCCTCCTTCATAAGAGGTGTGGGATCAGGATGAATGAATAAAAGGTGTTTACTTACCTTAAAAGCAATTCTTTTGTTTGTTTGTTTTCTTTCCCTAGAAGAAATGAGTGTGGGTCAACACTTCACCAGCTTCCAGGACAAGCCCAGGCAGCTCTACCTGCCTTCCTCTCTCTGAACAGGCAGAGCAGCTGAATCAGCCCTGCTGTGAAAAGGCCACATCAGTTATTGATAACGACAACAGCAGTAATGTTGTGTGGAGGCTATTTTCACTGCAATTCTTTTGAGGCAGTGACTATATTTTAGTACATTCCTCATGAAATGGCTAATACATTCCGAGGTGTTGTACAGTACTAGATTACATGGAACCTCACCTTCCAACAACTGTAGGTTGCTCTTCTTTGGAGAGAGAGTACTCAGACAAAAGAGTAATCCCCCAGGTTATGTTCCCCGTGCTCAACTCTTCCAGACACTGCATGATAATAAAATATCCATTATTATATGTTCACCTTCTACAATGTGGCTTTGCTGCTATACTGTGAAGAAATACATTTGACCAATCCTGACCAAAAGCAACCAGCTGGCTCCACTCTCACAGAAAACTAGAACTGTAGTCAATGCTCCTTCTGTCCCTCTTTGAAAAACATCACAAGACATATTTTACCAGAGCTAGGATTAATATTTTGGTTCTCCAGTGAGATTCTGATGTCTTGTGGCCAAGAGTAGGTCCACCAAAATCAATGGAAGGAATAAGGGGGAAAAAAAAGAAGGTCTAGAAGGAGAAATCCAGGATCTAGAACAAACGTAAAATCCAGGATAGTAATAAAAATAAGGGTTCCCTGTAGCTGCAAGAACAGTAGAGGTCCTTGAAATACATCAATCTCTTCAGCTCTGCATGCGCTGGATGTAGAGTGCAGTGGCTGGAGGCTACTCGACCTTATAGCAGGGGCCAGCCATGGTCCTCCACAGACCCTACTCAAAGGTGGTTTAAAGCTATGATTGCGTCTACATCTGCACAGAGGTCAGGTATAGTATTACTGTACAACCTCTCATGTGCTAGTCATTTCAGCAGTATTTATGGCCGTGTATTGTGCTATGAAGCATAATAAACAATGACAAAATATCGATGGCATATTCATCTGAAGAATCATCATTTGCGTGTTTTATGATGGGGTTGTTTCATAATTTATTGCAAAATTTCTTTGTGCTGTAAAATGCATTATCCAATAGTTTCTAATGTATGGTCACAATACATTATTGCAGCACTGAGGTTAAGCTCAGGCATTTATTACTGAGGCATTTTTAATCTGGCACAGCTCATAAAGGAGAAGTCAGGAGTGACTAACCCATTTTGGTAGAAATTTGAGTTAATGGAATACATTCATGAGAGCAATAGATGCTGTCAAACTGGAGGGGCCATTGACAACAGACTGTGGAGCCCTTGCATTCGGGAGAGAGAATTAGTTTTATTTCAAGCTGTTTTGCTTTTGTTCTGGTGATGTTGATACAGATATAAATGCCTATTTACAGAAAAAATTAGATTTTTGAGTCACTCCCCTCAACAAAGAAGGTCAGGAGGAGTTTAGGTTTTTGCTGTCTTCCTGGGGCCTTGAATAACATCCTTACACAGATACTGGTAGAGATTACCACCCCTGCAGGCTCAGGCATCCCCCTCCATAGATGCTACTGGTTCCTCAGACCTGTCAGCAGAGCAGACGGAATCAGTGCACCTCAACCTACCTCAGCAAAAAAGCGCTGGGTTAACGAAGACCTATTGTTCTGAAGAATTTAGAGAGCTACACCCGCAGGCCATGGAAAAAAGCAGAGGGCTACAGCCACTGTGATCAAGCCACAGGTACTTGTACTGTCCACATCTACCCACCAATCAAGTCACATCTGTTTGTCCTCCTAAATCGCATTTTTCTACTAGAGAGAACATAACCTTGATGTGTGCAGTCACTATTTCTGTCTCCTCTAGATCCCTCCCTCAAGACTCACCTTTTCAAAGATGTCCACAAAATGTACCACCTGACTGCTGATGGCCGGCTCTAACAACTTGCTCCAGGGAGGCAGCATCGCTCACTCGACTGACACGTTATCCACTCTCCACAGCACAGGTTTTTGGGGGGTTTGGGGGGGGGGGGGGCGTGTGTTTCCCCACATTGATTGTATCCAAGCATCGAACTAGCCTAGGAGGATAAACATTTATTGACCAAGTGCCACCTATACATTTCAGATCTGGGTGCAACTACAGCACACAATGAAGTGAAGAAAAAAGATCCTCAAGCGAGTCAGTAAGTTCACAAACCCCAGCATGGGTATATGGAAATGTCAGTTCAGGTCCAGCAGCAATAAATCTATTTCCACACTGATATCTGTGGATACCTCTAAATGTCTTCTCTGACTTGCATTGTGTGGCTGGGGTGTGCCTCCACTATGCTCGCCTTCAGGGCCAACGCCAGGGTGACATTTTTCAGTAAGACCTGCACTTTGTACAAAAATGGGAGGTTAAAATAATATGTAGCTAATAATTAACTCATTTTACATAATGTTAAATTTCTCATAACACTATATTAAAAAATACAGTGCAGTCATAGACCTAAAGATATATTATTGGCATCAATGTCATAAAAATTGCTCTCCGAGAAGCAGTAATGAGAACTCCAGCATTGCATATTCTCAGCCAACTTTCAGGATATGTAATGTGTCACTGCTACTTGTCTGCAGTCATTAAAGAGGTCATCTGACAAGACAGACCTGAACTTGGACTTCAATATTTTCATCATGGAAATTTCAGCTTCACTCAGATGTGCTGACCTGAAACATGCACTTAATCAAAAGAGAGCTCCACTCAGAAAGAGAAAGCTGAGTTTTTTTCCAGTAATGGCTAAAAATATGGTTGATGTGGCTGCGCATTTAATTGCACATCTGTTTGCAAGGTTATAATTTCCATTCCAGGTCATTTACTTTCAAGACACTTCCAATCTGATTAGAAATTCTACATATAAGTCTAGCAACCAAGAAGCTGGTGAAGAGGTGAGTATGTTGCAGCTATAGACAGAAAGTCACATCTCAAAATCCTCCTTAGCATTTTCCAAATACTCTGACTACATCATCTTAGGAAAGTTTATTTCTTCTTTGACTTTCTTTTGAAAATGTAGAGAAAAGAAATCTGGGTTGAACTAGGTTATCTATGCTTGAGCTTCATTCTGAAAGCCTTACTGATGAAATATTTTGTGTCAGTTTTCCCTTCACCTTGAATTTCAAGATTAAGGTCTTTAAGTTTGGATGTCAGCTCAACAGTGAAAGCCAAACTAGACAGCTGTGGAGGACCACTGAGTTCTTCATACTGCTTACCTCTCTTATCCAAGAAGTTGCACATTTCTGGAAGAAGATTTTGAAATCTTTTCAGTGATTTTCCTTTTCTGTTGCACTATTGTGTGGAGAAGGTAGGCAGCTGTAATGTGCACTATTAAAAGATCATTTTAAAAATGTATGTAATGGAATCTGACAGGGGTGAAATTTGCTGTCCTCAGGATGGTCTGTGCTACCAAAGGACTGCTGTTAACTTTAGCAGGGACTTCTGGGCCCTGGAAAGATAATTCTTTCCTGTGCAGTAGATTGGTATCATGGCTGAGGCAAAGGAAAACCACCAGCTGCCATTACTGAAACAAGTTGTGGAGCAAGCACTTCCAAGTCTTCCATCTACCTTACGAATAGCAGGAAAATGTTTCCTCCCAGTGTCCTCTTTTGTTAGAGTTTTAAACAGCTCTCCTTTGAAACTGTGTTCTGTGAATATCATTCAAATGAGTACTGGCCTGTGTTGACAAGAGCGGCTGACTTGTTTAAGAGAAAGACAGTGAGCGTGCATGCTTCTGACTTTTTTCAATTTCCCCTCAGATATTCCTGTTATGACTTCAATTTTTCTTCCTGCCACACTCCTAGAAATCTGGATACTACACAGAACATTCAGAATATATATTTATTGTTATCAGAAAATAAGTCTGCACTTGCAAGGTGACCCTCTTCTACCACCTCAACATCATTGCATTTCTTTTTGGAAAAGATTTCTGGTGCAAGACATAACTCTTGCAGCTTTAGGTTTAATTTCTAAACATATGAGTATGACCAACGCCAGCCTCAGACCTGGGGATATATCAGTTCTTCCACATTAGCTGGCCTCCTGGCTGTGCTGTTTAGAAGACTCAGCTGTGTTGAAAGGAAGGTTCTCTCCAGCCCTTGCTCTGCGCACATCACATTAGATAATCCTTGATGAAGTGTATGTAAACAGAGGTAGGACTAGGACCCCTTTGTTCAATTTCTGTTCCAACGTTTCTTGTAACTTTGTCTGAACAGTAAACTAGTTTTATTAAAAGATATGATTAAGATTCTCTTTTCAGTGATGTGATATTTGAAGATGGGGAAGGCCTAGAGGCAACATGGACAGTGCTCTGGATGAGGTTCTGACCACTAGTTCATTACATACACATTCATACATACACATTACATACACATTCATCAACAAGGCCAAGTGTCGATTCCTGCACTTGGGTCCCAACAACCCCATGCAGCGCTACAGGCTTGGGGAAGAGTGGCTGGAAAGCTGCCCGGCAGAGAAAGACCTGGGGGTGCTGGTCGACAGCCGGCTGAATATGAGCCAGCGGTGTGCCCAGGTGGCCAAGAAGGCCAACGGCATCCTGGCCTGTATCAGAAATAGTGTGGCCAGCAGGAGCAGGGAGGTGATCGTCCCCCTGTACTGGGCACTGGTGAGGCCGCACCTCGAGTCCTGTGTTCAGTTTTGGGCCCCTCACTGCAGGAAAGACATGGAGGTGCTGGAGCGTGTCCAGAGAAGGGCAACCAAGTTGGTGAAGGGTCTAGAGCACAAGTCTGATGAGGAACGGCTGAGGGAACTGGGGTTGTTTAGCCTGGAGAAAAGGCGTCTGAGGGAAGACCTGATCACTCTCTACAACTACATTACAGGAGGTTGTGGTGAGGTGGGTGCTGGTCTCTTCTATCACGTAACTAGTGTTAGGATGAGAGGAAATGGCCTCAAGTTGTGGTAGGGGAGGTTTAGATTGGATATTAGGAAAAATTTCTTTACTGAAAGGGTTGTCAAGCATTGGAACAGGCTGCCCAGGGAAGTGGTTGAGTCACCATCCCTGGAGGCATTCAAAAAGCACTTAGACAAGGCACTTCAGGACATGGTTTAGTGGGCATGGTTGATGGTTGGACTCGATGATCTTAAAGGTCTTTTCCAACCTAAATGATTCTATGACTCTATGATCATAGTGTCGCCTTCAAAGAGAGAAAAACCTCCTCGCATTGCAACCTTTCCCTTAGCCAGGGACCCCAAGGGGATGGAAGCATCTAAGCTACATGCTTGATTCAGACATATGCACTCTACAGAGGGCACCTGAAGACCCTCCTCTGCTCAAACACTACTTGGTTGTTTAATGCCAGGCTGTGTCTGACTGCCTGCCCCATGGCGTGGTAACCTCTCCCCACTGAGTTTGCAGGGATCCTAGATGCCACACGCTTCTTTTTCCTCACCATGCAGGGTGGCAGGGCAGGGGGCACAGATATCCAGTTCTTCATCCTCTGACACCTAAATAGGAAGTGCTTATGGTGTTTTTCCAGATCTTGTCCTTTGCCTTAATTTTTGCACCTACTGTCAGCAGAATGCTGAACAAGCCTCTAGAAAACCAAAAGGTAAGTATCCTCAACTAGGCACGCCAATGGATACTTCAGAGATTACTTGGCCTTAGCTTTCTGCATTTCTAAAATACAAATAATGAATGTAACTTACCTTGAGGGCATACTGGGAAGCTTAATTCATTAACTGCATTCATAAAGCAGAGCAGTATCTTCTGGTTCTTAATTTAAATTCAGTAGCCAATGTTAAGTTACTAAATCAATATCTAGAGATGTGGAAAAAAAAGATTTGTCTTTCAAAAGAGTTTGGGTCCATTCACCTCTCAGCAAGAACTCTCCTACTCTCTCTACTTTTAATTGACTCAGTTGAGAATTGGGAACCAAACATCTGACCATTATGATCTAAATTTGTGTTTGTCAGAGCAAAAATCCAGCCTAAATAATGTGGCTATTATACTCCCCACAACAGCAGCTATCTATGATTAAAGTGTTATTCTCATTAACTTCATTATAAGCCTCTGCAATCAGAAGATACTTCACTGATGGGAACTTTCTGAGACTGTCTCTGCCCTGATTAAATGTCTTTGGCGCATTATTTGCAATTACATTTGAGCAAACATATGTACATATATGTGAACATTTCAAATATCCATACCATACTCTTACTTCTGTAGGGCCATGGAGTAGTTTTGTCTCCTCATAAGCCACAGTATGTTGTGTTTTTCTTTCCTTTATTTCCTCCCTATTTCATGGAGCATCTGTCCGTAGCATACTCATATTATAGGAGGACTGGAAATGATCTGAACCTACATGTCAAATGTAGCTTTCCCCACCCCCCACCCCTCTCATCCTCTCATTTCTTTTTAGATGCCAACTTCATTCCTTCCAACTTCCTTTGAAGCAGTTGATGACTTCAGGTGATGCCATTGGTTTAACAAGGAAGCCTAAATCATTGAATATAATATCATTGTCATTCTTTAGGGTTTCTGCCAGCTGCCTAGAGGGATGATGGAGGAACTGTTTCCTTCTTAGGTATAAGTTGTCTCCTGGGATGCTTTAGAGGAAGATTTTACCTCTCTCTCAATCACTGCAGATTGCTACAGACAGGCATAGGTGATAAGTTGTCTCTTTGCTGGTGAGTCTCACTGACATGCTCACATCCTTGGGGGAGGGCGTATGCCCCTCAGATCAGAGTGGTGGAGAGTGCTGGAGTTGGATTTTTGCCTTTGTCTGTAGCATTTTGCACTGCCTGCCTCATATAAGAACTGGAGGATGTCATGGCAAAGCCCTTGGTCTTCTTTGCATGCCATACTATAGTGGTAGCATTTGATTTTTTGATTATGTGTCTTGGCACAGGCTGTTATAAATGGTTTATTGGCCTGTGAAGGCAGGTGGAATAAATGTTTTATAGACCTTTCTATACTACACATTTATTATACACTTGTTTATAATTGTAAGGAATAGAACTTGTTGAACCAAGTAGTCCAGTCTAGTGCTTGTATGTTCACTTTGGTGTGACCAGATGTTTAATCAGCCAACCTCTTTCAATAGATTTTTCAAATCTCTGTGTGCAATTGATTTCTAATTATTGCTGCACTCCTTTGTGTGTAAAGATTGCAACAATCGAGACTAGTCCAAGTTCTAACCACTTGTTGAAGTGGTGAACTTGCAATACAGTCTGCATTTAGATAAGCCACTTGAGCCCAGTTAAGGAAACAATCCTATTTCAGGGAAGCATTTAAACACATACTCAAGAATAATTGCTTGAGATGACTGGGATTATGATGGCTGGATTTGCAAGGATTTCCAAGACAAACAGGACACTGGGATAATGAAGTTAAGGCCTCCCCATGTTTACAGTTAACAGAGCACCAGTGAACGATGTGACTAGCACTTTGCTCAGATACATCAAAATGCAGGAAACTAATTAAGCAACCAGGCTTAGATTTACTGGGTGGGAAGGGGAGATTGCTGCCTTAGAAAGTATCTGTACTCCCAACTGTTGTGCAACTCTAGGTGCTCATCTGACTTGCTGAATTCGTAGCACAGCTGTATCTGGCCTGGACCAGTAGTCACTTCCAGCTGCTTTTGTGGTTTTGGACTCATTCTGAGAGAAGATCTCTGAATTACTATGGGTTCCGACGCTAAAGGTCCAACGGTTTGGAGAATGGCCTTACTTTTCCCCCATGTGTGATACCATGACAAGTCTTTTAGTCTCTTTCATTTCTATTTTTCTCCACTATGAAATAGCCCACCACCATCTACCCACCACCAAGCTGTGGTAAAAACAAACCCATTCATAAGAGCAAAAGGTACTTCTGTTTCTAAATACTCCCCCTCTTTCTAGATCGTGGAGAGGAAATGGTAATGAATATACCAGGAATCATCCTTGTTTCCTCCTTGGACTTTTACACTTGTTTTGACCCTTTGTGTTAAGATACTGGGTCAATACCCAGGCAATGCCTGGAGTCTCCAGTGGGAAGTTTGAATCCACAGCATTATTAAAATGAGCTGTAGTTCACTTTACCAGAAAACAGAAATTATTAAGGAGCAGACAGGGCATAAGGTTACACAAGCCAGTCTAACCTTTCTTATATTCTTTTAGTGTTAAAACTTTGTTCTCAGGAACATTTTTCTCATGCTCCTCTCTTGTCTTCCTCTTGGGTGGTGAACCACAGAAGCCCAGAGTGCAAGTCAGGTGGTAAGAAGATTTCTCAGCAGGGTTTGAAGTCAACAAAGATCCAAAATCACTAAAGCCAAAGCTGTGAAGACCTGCCAAATCTGCTTTTTAGCCTAGCTCTGCTAGAGGAAATTAGTACTTATCCTTACACCCTGCTTTCCATCTTACTTTCCTTTGTTTCCCTAAGCAAAAAAATCAAAGTTCTTAATTTACAACTAAGTGACATGTCAGTGGCACTTTGAGCATTATACTGTATTAAGTACTCCATGCACTCCTCAACAAAACAGTTGAGAGAAAAGATCTTGAAAGGCTTTGTATTAAACAAGTGAAGACAAGAGGAACACAACAAACTAGAGACACTGGTAAACAAACAAAGGCCTTATCCGAACATATGTCTATAGCCATTTTCAAATGATTAACGAATCACAATTTTTTTTACTTTGGAAGAATGAAGAAATAAGCGGTGTTTAAATCTTTAAAGAGTAAGACCTGTGGTCTCACCCTTTATCGATTCAGGTACTATTTATCTCCTTGTATATTTCACCGCAACTAAACAAAAATGGTTCCTATTATATTCTATTCCTTTTAGAAAAAAATATCAAATGTATCCTGCCTGGGAGGAAAGCCAAAATGTTGAAAAGATATGATGAATGAGAGTAGACATTAGCTGAAGCAGGAACACCGAACAAAAAATGCAAGGCATCGGCATGGTACTGCTTTTATTGTCACCAGTGAATCTGAAGGTTGACACTTATTAAAGAATAAGCACTTATTTTTTTCAACTTAATAGTTAACTCCATATAAACTGAATGGTGGCTATTTTTAATTAAACATCCACCATTGCCACAATCAGTCCCCAGACAGACAAGCTGGAAACTGCAAAAGGTGTCCGCAGAGGCTGTTGTTGGTTGGTTCCTGAGATGCACAAGGGAGCTGCTCCATACTGGCTCCCAGAGCAGGAAGCCAGCATTTCTTCTTCCCCATGCAAGCAGAAATCTGCAGTCAAGAGAAGGATATAGAAACCTTTTCCTCAGTGGAGAATTTTCCTGGGTCACAAATCCCCCAGTCATTTGAAAGTCAGCTCCCAAACACAGTGAAGTTTTTTTGGTAATGTTTCCACAGACCTTAAGGTTTCATTTAGTTCTGCAAACATAATGAAATGCCCTACCATGTCCTAGACATCCACAGATATGACATGGGTCCCAGGGAAGATTCATGACCCAACAGAGACCAAGTGGGATGTGCCAAAAGGTCTAAGATGGTGCTAAGTACTTATGTTTACACAGTGGGCACTAAGTGAATTCCAAGTGGAGTCTTTTCACCATCCTTTCACACTGTCTCCTAAAACTTGACCTAGACAATTTGCCCATCCAAATGAAACAGTCCCTTTCAGCACGCACCAGTAAACTGAATTTGCTCTGTCCTGCTCACAGTTATCTTGGCATGAATCATTTTCCAGGCAAAGAGGTGTAGCTGTGCTGGTGCAGTGCCACACCTAGGGTAGGAAAATCAGTCTCCCAAGAAAACCATTAGCATGCTTATAGATCCTAGATCCGGCACGTATACGGCCAGTTTGATGTCCAGGCAATGTGAGCTGGGCTGTCTGGACATTACTCCCTGATATTAACACCAGCCATTTCATGTAAGAGATGCATGCCTGGAACTGGGATTAAATTCCTGCTCACCTTTAATCTCAGACCTTCAAGTCTGAACTTGGGTGATACCTGTTAAAATCAAGATTTCTGGAAGGACTTATGTGGGTCTGTAGGCATCCAAATCTCTCAAGCTTGCCAAGAGCTCTTTCAGCAGCCTCTGTACCTTCACATCAACTACCACTGTGCTGGTAGTAGCCTGGGTACATTTCCTTGCTCTTGTCTTCTGCCCCATCTCCTTCAAGGAGCCACTCCTTGCTATAATTTCATCTGCCATCTTTGTGCAGCTAAGACATGTG
The DNA here is from genome assembly GCF_964188355.1 of Buteo buteo. Taxonomy (NCBI): domain Eukaryota; kingdom Metazoa; phylum Chordata; class Aves; order Accipitriformes; family Accipitridae; genus Buteo; species Buteo buteo. The sequence goes on from NC_134173.1 coordinate 73,247,303, forward strand.
TTTTCCACCTTGTGGGTGCTGGAAGGGTGAAATGTTTCCCCTTTTTGAGGAGTGCCTGAACAGCACTATGCTTAGACAGGTTTCTGCAGGCAGGGTGTCCCCCCAGGAAAGTCTGTGGAGGAGCCCTCTCTTCAAGAACATTGAGAAACAGAACAGCTAATGGGACTAAACAGCCAATGGTTTTTTTTAAGCATAATCCCTTGCTCAGAATGAAAGATTCATATGGATTATAGCTATAAACCGAGCTCTTCTTGAGCTTCTACATCGCTCAGGACAGCTCTGCCTCCTCCTCTGCGGTTCCCTCAAAACTGGTGGCAGCAGATCTATCTGCCCAAAGTGTCCTACCCAGACAGAAAGTGGGTAAATCTCTGCGTCAAGTGGATAAATTAATCTTCTATCAGTCTGGTTTTATTAGCACTGTATCTGAAAAAACCACCCACTTGGTGCAGAACTTCTCTTGAGATCTAAACTAGCAACACATGGAGCTCAACACAAGCCAGCAAGAAACAACATAGAGGCTTTAAGTTCCCTGGCTTCATCAAAAGCCCAGGAGTTGCTCCTGCATACCTGTGCAGGCTTATTAATAAGGCCAACATCTGTGAGAGACGTTTTGGCTGATGCATGAGCTGCAGCATCACTGCCTGTCAAATCTGTGACCAATGTGGCCTGTGATAGCAGACTCAGCCCGGGCACACTTAGCTTACTGTCTGGGACACATTTAAAGCTCTTTGTTTTCATTATGAGATGAGGATTTGCCAACTCTAGTACTTCTGTATACTGACAGCTTAACTGCTGATGTCAGATTTTGCTGAAAAATGAGTTAATTTATGATTGCATGAAATGTTTGTCAAAAAGACAAAACACTTGGATCTCTTGGCAGTATATAAAATTATAAATACTAGAGAATATAGTGACAGGAGCCAACATTTATTAAAATTATGTCCTGTAATGTTTTCAGTAACCTCCTTCATTTGTTTGTTGTTATTATTTCACATCAGGAGGTTTTTAAACCATACAATCCAGGCAGCCAGAGCATGCCTAGAATACAGGTGGACAGCAAGCTTCAGCATGAAGGACTTGGGAAGGGGCACAAGTAGAGGTGGGAGAGAAGTCTGTCATCACATTTAGTCGTCCTCAGACTTCTCCATAGGTAAGTCCCACCACTCCTTCTGCCAGAGGTGCTGCTCCTTATCCAGCGACTTTCTGGTGTCTTTACCACAGCTACTTGGATAGTAATCATGGAAGAGTAACACCAGGAAAGTAAAAAGTAAGCTGTCTCCCTCCTGACCTTCTGAAGCCACTCTGGAGAATTGAATCCCTTTGGCTTACTGCCAAGGGTCATGGTTGCATTTGGAGGCCCCAGACGACTCCTGATCCATGAGTCCATCAGGGATCTTGGTGAACTGAACAAGGTGGGGACCCTCTATAACCAGCTGTTCTTGATCACTCCCATCCACCTCCTGCTTGCTTTGGACCCTGGATTCCTCCAAGAGATAGGCTTCTCTTCAGATGTACTCCTTCCTTGCTCTTTATGTCACTGGTCAGGACTCCACTGTGCCAGTCCTCATACAGTTACACAAGAGGGGCCTTGCTGGAGTGAGCCTTACATCTAAAGGCTGGTAGATAAAGGGCAGAAAGGGAATTGGATGTCCAGAGAAAGCAAATAATTCACCTGAGGGTAAATCATGACTGAACTGGTGAGAGATCTTAGGTTTCCTGACACAAAGTTTAGCTCCGTGTCCACTAATCCTGCCCCTCTGTGGTTTTCTCCCTGCCCTAACCTGTCTTTCATCTTCATTCCTATCATATTCTCATGCATACTATTCCCCTTTTACCAATACCTTTCTCTCACTCTTAGGGGAATTTCCTGGACTTCATGCTCTTCTAACCTTGTTCTCTGCTTCACTAATGTTTTTTTTTCCTGCTACAGGCTCCCAGTGAAAATAACACCGTGACTTTCATTTCCTCACATTTTCTTTAGTGTTTGCATGTCTCAAGCTGCTCTCAGCCATGCTGGTCCAGAAAGCAATGAAGGGAAGAACCACCAGTATGAGATCAGCAGAATTCCAGACAGACAGCATGACAGAGTCACTCCACTGTCAATGCAGGAGCCTTCCCACAGTGTTTGCTCCAATTTTCCGTTTATCTTGGTTTTAAATAGATTGTCCAACCATTCCTCTAGGGGACTATAGCATATTGCTCAGCACTTAATCATTGTCATTTATTGGCAATGCTATGCCAAAGATGCAATCCCCTTTCCACGGAGCATGCAACCCCAATCAGGCTCCTCTCAAATCAGCCTCAAGTCAATGTCATGAAGATTTTTCCATGATTGAGATTGCTATGAATCTGTGTATTTAGTAATACTAAACTCCTTTGTTAATCTGAACACTGGGAAAACCTGAAACCGTTATTTCTCTTTTTTTCTAAAATCTGGAGGTGGAAGCATGAGTTCCGGGGAAAGCCTGAGTGGAAGATATACACTTCTTTGCCATTTTGATTCCTTGCCCTCAAATCAGTTGCCCAAAAATAAGTGTGTAGTGACATCCAAGATGGCTGCATAGGTATGGCACAGGACCTACAAGAAAGGCAGTTTTAGGCAGGATGCCTTAGGGACTCTGAAGTGGTCCTAGATGCCTTTAATCGGGCAACCAGATGGTGCCTGCTTTCCTGCTAAGTCCAAAACAGGAGTGTGTTAGGGCACAATTTCAAGCTTAGCTTATCACATTTCCCAGGCTGTTACCTCCTGCATAGCTAGCAAGGAACAAACTGGCATGACTGAGACCCCTCTGGTGCTTAGATTCCCACTTGCCTTTAACTTCTCTTGCTGAAGAGAAGGAGTAACAACTTAGTCTCCCAAAACATCATGTCTAATCCCTGTAGCCAGCTGGAGTGGAGATCTGAGCAAGGAAAACCATATATTCTGACAGAATGTTTTCTAGGTTTCTCAGGAGAAACTTTGGCCATCACAGATCCTTTTTTGGCTTGGAGGGAAAAACTAGGCAGATAAATGGCCAATATAAGGATGTAGTCCCTTGATCTTGAAAGTATGAGCAGTCAGGCAAGGAAACTGCATTAGCAGAAAACAGAGATAGCTGCAGCAGTTAACCTATTCCAGTACTTAGAGGGTCACAGTGATGCTAAATACGCTTTCCTATTGGGACTATTGCCATGAAAGGGCACTCTGAAGACAACATACAGGGTTTTTAACGTTTCCCACAGTCACCTCAGCCACTGTTTGGGAAACTAAGTCATGGTATTCACCAGTGCTGCTCCCAATAGGTCCTCAGCAGTGTGTCAGTCACTCATGTTTTCAAAAGCATTTGTGATGCTGAACATTTCTCATGAAGTCTAAATGTCTCTCCACACAAGCTGCTTTATGAGCAAACTTTCACTTTTCCAAGTGCCTTTACATTAATACAGCAAAGGTCTTCAGTCAGTACGTCTTAAGACACTGTGGAGGCAGTGGATTTTGCTGCCAACATAAGAGTTGACACTGAGCAATTTTACTGGAGTTTTGCATATGCAATCCTAAGGAAAGATATTGTCTAAGAAGCAAAGAAAATTAATAGATGCTTTTAATTACATGATGGATTTGTCATGATGTGGCAGGTTAGCCCTGGCTAAGGGCCAAAATTCCACCCAGCTGCTCTCTCATTCACCTTCCTCAACAGGACAGGGGGAGAAAATGGGGTAAGAAACCTCATGACTCGAGGTAAGGACAGGGACATCACTCACCAGTTACTGTCACAGGCAAAACCAGACTCAAACCAAGGAAAATTAATTGAATTTATTGACAATTAAAGTAAATTCAGACGGTGAAAAACAAAACCAACACGTTCCCCCCCATATCTTTCCCCATTCCCACCTTCACCCCTTCCCTCCCGACTCGTGTCCCCCCCGAGGGGCGGCGCAGGGGCCGGGGCCGGGGGTTGCGGTGGGTCCCCCCCAGCCCCTCTGGGCCGCTCCTCCCTCCTCCCACGTCTCCCTGCTCCAGCGCGGGCCCTTCCCCGGGCTGCAGTCCTTCAGGGACAACCTGCTCCCGCCCGGGCTCTCCACGGCCGCAGCTCCTGCAGGAAATATCCCCCTGCTGCGGCCCCTGTGGGGCCCTCCCCGGGCTGCAGGGGGGGTCTCTGCTCCAGCGGGGTCTCTCCAGGGCTGCAGGGGATGGATCCCTGCTGCGGGCCTGCACCACCTCCCGCCCTCCTCCTCCTCCTCCTCCTCCTCCTCCTCCTCCTCCTCCTCAGCCTGTGGCACCTTCGGCCCTTTCTGGAACCTGTTTTCCCCCATCTTGGCTGAGGGGTCAGCTGTGTCCTGCGGTGGGGCCGTTGGAGCCGGCTGGAACTGGCAGGAACCGGCTGGGACCGGCTGGAACCGGCTGTGTCCGGCATGGGGCAGCCCCGGCCTCTCCTCACACAGGCCGCCCTGCAGCCCCGCTGCCGGCTCCTGGGCACAGGCACACAATACACATGAGAAGAAAAGTCCTAAACTGGTATGAAGGCATTTCAAGTTTAAGGAGAATTATAAATCTCTTCTAGCTTAAAAATCAATTATAAGGATATGATACTAGCTGAACAAATTGAAGGAAAATGATATAATTAGAGGAAATTTACATTTCATGGATCTCACAGGACATTCATAACTTGGAATATTTGAAGACGTGTCTGTGGGGCAGGTTTAGTTTCACCTCTTCAAACTGTGGGCTCAGATAGATAAACTCTAGAGGTTCCTTGTTGAGTAGGTAGGTCAGAGTCACAGAGCTCTTATGATCTTCAGCAGGTTAAGGTCAGCAAAAGCCGTATGAGCCTAGGGCAAACATGAATAAGTACAAGTTTGCTTCTTAGCCAAGAAATAAGCCTGGTGTCCTTTGCTAACCCTCTGAAGCCCTCACATGGGTATGGCAATGAGGCAAGGCGGGCGACCACCACACAGCAAGTCCTCTTCTGCATGTGGACAAGGACTGCTTGAACTAAGCAGCAAGGATCACTCAGAACAGCTCAGCTTGCTCCCCAGAGCAACTGTGAGTCAGATCCTTAATTTAGTTTACCCACTGGTTGGTTCCTGCTGTACTGCTAGGGTTCATTTGAGTTGGATGCATGGCAAGTTGCTAAGGTAGTTCTCAAGTGGAGAAAAAGCAAGTTTAACACACTTTGACAGTAGATTTTTGGTCCTCCTTGTACCTGGAAGCCTTGTTTGAAGAGAGGTAATAGATTGGCAGGACACTTTAATATCATAGTTTGACAAGCTGGGCATCATCAAGAAAGATCACAGATGCTTAAATCCCAAGGGAAGAAAAGCTAGCAATGAAGTAAATAACCTAGCAATGTCTCTTTCCTCCCTCACAGTTCTGACAACAAGGAAATTAGCTTTGATGGTTTTCAATACCACAACACAACAGAAACTCAAAGGAAACAACTCTCCTCTGAAATTTATCACAGTGCTCGCAAACTCCCCAACGTAGAAAGGGCAGGCTTCATCTGCCCGCTCTTTTATCTGTCTCCTCTGCAGCTGTAGATGTAAATTCTGCTTTAAAAAAAAAAAAAAAAAAAAAAAAGAGTTTCAGATCTTGTACCTCAGCCAAGATTCGATGTACTTTTCAACGTCAGCAAATTGGAAAATCTCAGTGTACGTTGGAAGTTGAAATAAATGAGCTCTGAGATCTCTACCTTGGTGGGAGGATTTGTTTTGTCTTTTATTCTTCTTGGCTGCTTGTGAGTATTATTCTTTTCTGATCTTTCTTGCCTCTTGCCTTACCATGTCACAAGCAAAATAAAAAAGCATTTGCTGGTGCAGTCTGTTAAGGAACATGGGAAAGAGGGCAAACTGACTGCCCAGCTGAAGGCATGACAGGCAGATACTTTCTAGTGAAAAAGGTGGGAAAGATACAGCTGCCTCTGCAGATGTCGGTGCCAAAGACCTATTTCCAGACACAGGAGCCTGGACTGCTTGCAGACAAACAGCTGCACTGTGAAGTGAAGTCAAGAGCAGGTATTAAATTATGTAAGACAGCCCATAGGGAAAAGAAATGCCTCCCCTCACCCTGTGCATTGACCTTCTCTGTCCGGCCAAGACCGTCCCAAAGGTTCAGTCAGCCACTGTGAGGTTCAGGATGGCAAATCCTATTTTGGTGTGTGGTTTTATAGTAGAAACCTTGCACTTGGGAAAGTGTTCAGGGTCCCGGCAGAGGGGAAGGATTTTTCTGAAAAGGACCTATAAAAACCATGCGTGAAAGCTGAAAGCATCCATGCTAGGAAATAGGAAATGCTGAAGACAGATTAATCCCTCACTTCTTCAGGATCTAAGTGTCTTAGTGCAATATTCATTTAAACCCTCTCTTTAAGATAGGAACTACCTTTCAAAGAGACTGCTGGAAGTGCAAGGGTCTGCCTAGGATGTAGATGTGGAATCACATGTATGAAAACTCTGGGAATGCAAGCTGGGCCAGATCCTAGTCACTTTATTTCCCTGTCAGCCAGTTTTGCTCGATAAGATCTTGTCCGATAACTGTTCCCTCTTATGCAAGGTTAGAAACCCTGCCTGGAGGAGCAGGATTATGGAGTTAACACCAAGCTGGGCAGTGTCAAATTCTTATCAACTGTTTCAGCAATAAGAGGATGTTATTTTGAAACTATGGGGAAAAAACACACATGAAAAACAAGCTATGGTAATGAATTTTAAGAAGTAATTTAATGCTACTCATAACAGGGGAGCATAATCTCTCAGACTGATGAACAGTCTAATTAAGACTAATTTATGAATAATAATTCAATCTAAATAGCCTGTGCGTGTGTGCGTGTGTATGTGTGTTTGTGCAAATAGTGTGTCTGCCTCAGCACTTGGTAATCCTGTGAGTGTTTTGGCAAGGATGCTAATGAACCATAAAGTACAGAGATCTAGTTGTCTGACAATGCTTCATAATAAGAACAGGAAATGAAGTGTAAAAAAGAGACTGGATATGAATGCATTAAATGTTGCTGGTTTTTTATACTCATATGAAAAGAGTGAGCCACCAATGAATGGAATTGTACCAGGCAGCACCAGAGGTGTTTCAGATGCACTCTTTGATCACTCATACTCCTGAAGCAGAGAAGGTTTTGTTTGTCTTGCATTAGTTTTAAGAATCACACACCAAAATCCTTGTTGCAAGATTATTAAAAATATTTTTATCTGTCATAAAGCAAAAGCTATGAATTCCCTGAGAGGACAAATAAGGAAAAAAAAATCCCTCTTATCATTTGTTGTAAAGCCATGGTTGCAGACCTGGCATCAAGTTTTTGTGTATTTTGGTCTAACTGTTTCTAAGCAGGATTAGATTTATACTGCTGATAATGTGTAGAGCAATGTTTCTTGGCATACTGCAAAAGAAACCAAAAGAAGAAAATGTAGTGTTTTCCATTTCTTTGTTTCTTTGCAAGGAACACTCACTAAGAACTTTGCTGAGAGATTACATTGGTGTGATCAGTGTCCTTTTTTTTTATTTTCACTCAGGCATAAGGTGTATAAGCAGAAGAACATAAATAGCAGTAGGAGAGAAGAATTACCTACTTTTTACATAGAATGCTGGAGAAACCATTATGCAGTTCTGTGTGCAGTTTTCATGTCCACTTTAAAAAAAAAAATGTTAAAAAAATAGAAGGGATTTGCTGGAGAGCTAAAAGATTTGTTTGGGGTCTGGCAAACATGTCTTCCTAAAAGATACCAGGGGTGTTTGATAGGAAGGTTAAGAGGCTATGAAGTCATTCCCTACGGGGGCATCTAACCTGACCTGTGGTGAACAGCCAGACCCCCAAAATTGGCCAGCTCAGGAATCAGGATGGAGACTGTTGTGAAAACAAGTAATAAGGATTACCATTTGGAGCTGTGACTTCCATCCTTATTCCTTAAGAAACTCCTAAGTGAAGAATTTCCTGCAGACTAAGAATGGGAAAACTGGCCTTAATGCAGGGACAGAGGATGCTGGCTGCTTGCAACAGGGACATACTTCGAAGTTGTTGGTTTAGTGCAGCTTTGGAAAGACACGCCAGTGGAAATCCAAACGCAATGGGATGAGACGACACCAAGAAGTGCTAAGAGCATGGTTCCTTTGTCCTCTGACATCTCAGGTGGGACTAAGCCCCAGTTGAGAAAGACGTGTCTACAGCTGTGTTTCAGGCCCAGACTCCCATTATAATCTAGCCCAATCTAGTCAGTGCAGTGAATGGACTCTAAAGAGCAATTTGACTGACCAGTCAGTAAGTCGCTACTTTAGGATGAACTGAGTTGCTCTTTTTGTCTAAGCAAGCAATTCAGTTGCCAAAAAGGAAGTGTATAGAGCCACTTGAAGTATTGTAGGATAACCACACAAGGCTGACAGATATGACATGGAGAAACACTGCAAGAGCATGTCTAAGGTGGTGGTGGGAGTCAGGAGAGGCTTCTGTGCAGGTTAGATCAGGACTCATAATCCCTTCTTTCACCTCTGCTTCAGATCAAAATCTGCCACCTTCTTTTTGTAATAACTTGGGATCATCCGGTCCCACCTTCTTCCACACAAATAACTTGCACCCTCTGGTCATCCCGGACCTTCTGTCCTTCAGCCATCTGTCTTCTTCTGGCAATGTGAATTGCCTATTCCCTCCCCAAAAAGGCTTTCATCCCACCTTCCCGCGAAGTAGCTTCTGGTCATACTCAGCACAGCCACACTCAAATCCCAGTCCAACATCCAGCAAGGATTCCCTTGACCCCTCACTCTCCCGACCCCTTGTCCAGCCTCTCCTCAATTCACACCTTCACAGCCATCACAGCACTTCTGCCAAGCTGACCTTGCTCACAGCTGTGCAGGGGTAAAAACATGTGAAAATGGGGAGTTATTATATTATTATTTATTATTATATTAAGCCCCAATAGGCAGCTCAGCACCACACAGCCGCTCACTCGCTCCCCTCCAGTGGAATGGGGAGACAATCAAAGGGTAAAAGTGAGAAAATTCATGGGTTGAGATAAATACAGCTTAACAGACAAACAGACAAAAGCTGTGTGCACAAGCAAAGCAAAATAAGGAATTCATTCACTAATTCCCATCGGCAGGCAGATTTTTAGCCGTTTCTAGGAAAGCAAGGCTTCATCATGCGTAATGGTGGCTTAGGAAAACAAATGCCATGATTCCAAATGTCCTCCCTTCCTCCTTCTTCCCTCCAGGTTTTATTGCTGAGCATGACATCATGTGGTATGGGGTATCCCTTTGGTCAGTTGGGGTCAGCTGTCCCAGCTGTGTAATAGCTAAACCACCAGTGTGTTACCACCACTGTTTTCATCACATATCCGAAACATAACACTATAGCAGCTTCTATGAAGAAAATTAACTCCATCCCAGCCAAAACCAGTACAGAGTAAAATAAGGAGGTTTCAGCTCTATCTCCCCAAGTAACTGTCACAGCTGTTTCATGGGTGTGGAAGAGGAAGAAGCTTTGAAGGAGGTAAACAGGAAAAAGGACCAGTAAAAATACAAAAAACACATGAAATTTCATCAATGAGTGCTCCTGCCAAAAGCCTTTATACATTTCATAGAGCACAAGAGGGACCAGGCCCTTTGCTTGTAACCTAATGCTTGAGAATCATTAGGCTAAAGAAGCATCTATTAAGATTTGGCTTTTTTCAAAGGGGTAATTAGGTTGCTTTTCAAGACCTTTTTCAGCATTGTTTTCTATTATTTTGCTTGGTTTTGTTTCTTGCAATGTCTGAGACTTAGGCAGGTCTGTAAAGAGATTCAGACAAATACAACACTCTTATAAAACTGACTTCTCTCTACTTAGTCCTCTAGCTAGGGAGTTACTTTCTTATATAAAATCAATTACAACTTTTTTGAAAAACTGATTGACTCTTCCAAGTAATCATAAAGTGAGTTACTCAGATTTACTTCATTTCAAGCCACATTCTTTTTTAGAGTTGCAGTAGAAAATGAAAAACAAGAGAAAGGCAATATAAATCAACCTGTAAAGCATTGTTCACATGCAGTAGCTGATGGTACTCAGCAGTAGCATCTAAAAATAGGCCACAAAATGGAGAGAGATATAAATACATAGACATATATATATAGAGATATATATATCTTTAAAGTTTCAGCAAAAATTGTTCTGCCGTTTCAAACAATGAAGCTAGGAAAAAAAAAACCAAAAAAACGCACCTACATCATTTCCAGATTCAGACTTACCAAAAGCAGAGAACAGCTGGATGCTGAAGTGCTCGGTTTTTGAGGGAAGTGAGAAAGAGAAGTGACATGATGAGAAGATGTCATAGTAAGAGACTTCAGTGGCTGGTGGCTGAATACCAGGTTGGAGTTATGGTGGGTAAAGTGAGAGCCAGCTCATACCATACTGGCCCCAGTACAGCACAAATACAGGGAATGCTCAGTATCAGCAATGCCCTGATGTTCTGCTTTTCCTAAAGGGCTGCTGTTATTACTGGGAGGATAAAACAGTTTATAGAAAGGAAATTATTCTGGGGAAATGCTGCTTGAAAGCATCTGCTGTTCTCATAGGGCATTGCTGCAAATAACTGCCTGCTTTATAACCAAGCAAAGGAATTTGGTGAATACAAGATTACAGAAAGTTTACAAAGGCATATTAAGATATGAGATAGGAGCTCAGTATGATCTACAAAAGAGCCTAAGAAGGGAATTGTAGAGGATCAGGCACCCACCCTGCTTAGGTCCTTTTGCAAGTGCTGTGAGGCACCCTTATCCATCTCTGTATGCAGAAGTCCCTTAGGAAACTCCCCAAGCTTTAATCATATCCCTTTAAATGAAGTTTGAACCTTGAATTTCAAGTTCCAAGCGCAGAAATGAATCATGAATGGAATTTTCCCTTCACTTTTCAGCTTCTCTCTGAGCCTTCCCTTCCCCCTCTCAGCATCTTCAGTGAGACACAGGCTGTACTTGCAGAGTACAAAAAGGCACTTTTTTTTTCTGGAGGAAAACAAGCAAAAGTGAGCCGTCAATGCAGGACTGCGTGTGTTCACTGATCTGACACATTTTGACTGATCTCTCCTCTTTGTCCCTTGTGTTTCTATCTCAGCCTTCTCTCTTTGTCCTCAACTTCCATTGAGATCAACAGAAAGTTTCTTATCACACCCTAAATGATATTTACAAACAGCAAGCTTGGAGGTTGAAAGGCTTGAACATTTCCCTTAAATGTATATTTTGATTGTGGAAAAAGCAGGTTCCTTAGAAAATTTCACCAAAATTGCTTCTGCTGTTTGAAGGAAAGAGGTGAAGGAAAGAAGCAGATTTAAAGTAACTTTAAAGTAAATCTAGGGAAGTAAATCTTCCATAGATTTAAAGTAATTATTTCACTGTTTTCATGATGATTCTCTAACACCTTCATGCTCACCACCATGCCTCACTTATCAGCACTGTCCCATCCACTCTCCCTGTGCCTGATGAGCTGCCGTTTCAGCAGAATATGTTGCACAGAGTCTCTGGGTCCTTCTAAAAATCTCAGTCTAGCAAGCATGCTCCATCTCAGGTTTTGGGCCAAATTTTTCCTGATGTTGTTTCTTTTGGCTGGTAGAGACAGCTATGGGACTGAAAGCAAGGAGACTGACACCAAGGCAGCCAAGAGGAGCAGAAGGGACAAGAACCAGGCTATGAGTCGAAATGTACTGAGAAGCTTGAGTACTGTAGGGTAGGGGAAGGGAACAGCAGTGGGATGAACAGTGGAAAAGGTCAGGGCAGTGCCACCATCCCCAGAACAGCAAATACTTGCACAGGCGGATGCCTGCTGGTCCTTTGCTATCCCACACTCCTAAGGTTGAATCTATCACCTCTCCTGTGAGACAGAGGACTACTGCGAGAAATATGGCCTGAGGGCTCCTGGCAAATTACAAATGAAGTTCTCAGATTGACAAGCTTAGCTAAGTCTGTAAGAGAGCCAGACACAGTCTAGTGCTGGGAGAGAATGGCAATAAAAAGCAATCTTGCTTTTATATTGCTGAGCAGAGGCAGTAAGCATTTAAAGAAATGCTCAGCCAGTAAACTGAAACAGTAACAGCAAAACACTATATTTTTGTCAAAATTCAAACCACCTCAAGAAGTAAATTAATACTAAACAGTTCTGAGTTCCTCACCCCACCAGAAATGACAGCATTGCCATATTTATTGTTTCAGTAAGCTTCAATTGCTGGAGCAAGAAGCCCTTAAAGCAAGCCAGGCAGTTTCAAGATGTGGTGGTTTTAAGTGCATTAGTTGTGCAGATGGGTAGTTCTTTGCCTGAACTATTTTTAAAGACCATAAGAATTCCTCATCTATGTTTAACACTGCTAGAAAAAATATCTGTCCAGTATATTTCAGACATCAAGACAGCAAAGGAAACTGGGGGCCATGGAGTAGGTACTGGGGACTATTTTGTACTCAGTTCTGTATTCCAATCTAATATTTGATCCCACCTAGTTCAGTGATCAGTGAGAATAAATATTTCTTAGTTACACTTTGAAAGCTACTGTTATGTTATAATCTTTTTAAGAAAGTCTCAACAGATAAGACAGGTAAGTTATGATAGCATTCATGATGGAGAAGGGTAAAAAGAAGCCCTGAGGAACAACATCTTCAATGCCAGAACTGAGAATAAGGATTGATGTCCAAGTCTTCTGTCTGCGGGTGAACCTTGATAACTCTGCCTTCAACATGCACTGTTGCCAAAAGAGCTGGTTTGGTCTTATTATCCCAAGAAGCACATGTTTGCCTGAGTGCAGGTTTTGTGAAAAAAGGTCATTACGTTATGGGGAAAGTTTATACTGCCAGACAGCCAGAGTTACTGCAGGAAGAGCAAGTGCCTGCCTTGGTCCCTCTTTCACCTTTACCTCAATGGAGGAACCTGTTTCCTTCCAAGAAGCATATCAGCTTGGCCTTCGTGATTTTCTTACCTAAGAAGGTTCATTACTATGGCTACCAATGCAGAAAGAAATCTGGGGCATTTTTTAATCAATACATATGATATTTGATTTCCTTAGTGAGTGTACTGATTTTGGCTAGGATAGAGTTAATTTTCTTCATAGTAGCTCTTGTGGTGATATGTTTTGGATTTCTGATGAAACCAGTGTTGATAAAAACAGGGATATTTTAGCTATTGCTGAGCAGTGCTTACACAGCATCAAGGCTTTTTCTGCTTCCCACGCTGCCCCACTAGCAAGTATGCTGGGCACGCACAAGGAGCTGAGAGGAGACACAGCCGGGACAGCTGACCCCAACTGACCCAAGGGATATTCCAGACCATATGACATCATGCTCAGCAATCAGCACTGGGGGGAAGAAGAAGGAAGGGAGGACACTGGGAGTTATGCCTTTTGTCTTCCCAAGGAACCATTACACATGATGAAGCCCTGCGTTCCTGGAAATGGCTTAAAATCTGCATGCCAATGGGAATTAGTGAATAAACTCCTTATACAGTTTTAAACTGTCTTTATCTCAACCCACAAGTTTTTTCACTTTGGCCCTTCCAATTCTCTTCCCCATCCCACTGGAGGGGAGCGAGCAACTGGCCATGTGGTACGTAGCTGCCTACTGGGCTTAACCCACCACAGTGAGTCAGGAAATCTTGCAAAATATTGATTGGGCATGAAGAGTCAAAAAAAACCTCCGTGAGATGCAACACACCAGCTAGAACCTGATCTAGGTGGCCAAATTTTTCATCGCTCTGACATAAAATAGTAGAACCACTCCTATGAACATGTGAAGGTAAGAAGATATGGCTTCTTTTGAAATACTGCAGGTCACTCCTACCCCAAAATAAATAATTTTTTCAAACAAATTCTTCTACTTATACCTAACATCCATTTTGGTGTCTGGGATCCTACCCTTCCCTACCTCATTTAGAAACTAGTAGGCCCTTGAGCGGGAGACCAATAGGCATGGGTCCCATGTCCTAAAGCTGCATTCCTGTGTGAATTCTGCTACCTCTAGCAGGAGCTACTGTGCCTACAAACTTTCTGTCAGAGCATTACTAGCATCTTTTATCCTATTCACATAGAAAATTGAGATCTGACATCTTAAACTTTCTTTTAGATTTGGTTGAAACTGGCCAGCAGGTTAAAACTTATAAGGGGTTAGGGAATACTGACTAACAAACAGCCAGTGTGTGTCCACACAACTACATTTCCTACCAATTTCAGTATGAACTCTGCCTAAAAATAAAATAAATGTGTCATGATTTCTACCCATTCTCCTCATTCTAATTTAGAGAAACTATTTTTGTCAGGACACAGTTAGGAGCTATCATCACTAATATTGAAGATCCCTGGGGTATCATTTAGAGACGAGTGACTGCAAACATCTGTATTCAGCTTCCCTGGAGGCTCAGACTCCCATGAAAGTTGATATACAGCTCTCAACCTACATGAACATATTACTTGGTAGCAGTTAACCAAACAGCCAATCCATGGGCCTAATAAGCCATGACTACTGCCCCAGATTGTGTGGAGAGAACGGACATGGGACAGGCACTTCTATTTTTATTTCCAAACTTTTTCCAGATTAGGTGCATTTTGCCTTACAAAAAAAAAGCAAATTTGGTTTACTGTGGATGCATAAAGCAGTTGAATGAAGAAAGTATTAGGAGTTAGAGGCATCTAACCTGCTAGCAGTACTCCTCACAAAGAAATGAGTCTGATCTCAGAAGATTATGAGCTTGGCTTAAAATAACAGCTTTTATGAAATGCCGGCCTCTCTGCCCACAGGGGGACCTCCATTCATGCAAACTTTCCTTCATGACAGTGTGCTAGAATTATTTGATTTAATCTTCTCCTTTGTCTTTTCGAATGAAGGCTGAGAATTTCAAGTCTTGCTGTTGATTCTGGCAGCTGGGACTTGCTCTAAGAAAAACATCAACTATAATGTGACTCACAACTGTGTCACAAAACTTCACAGGAATACCAGTGCCACCCTTCCAGCCTGCTTTGTTCAAGCAGCCATACCATTTGTGAAGATATTCAGAAGATGTCTTTTCTCCCTGTGCCTCCATTTACACTGAATCAGACTAGAGCATGGACCAGATCATGCTATCCTGCATCCAGTCTTTATGATTTAGTCCTCAGGTTACCCCATAGCATGATTTTGGTCCATACTAACTAACGTGGGCAGTGCCTGTGCCCGCTTCATAGGACAGTGCAGCCTAACCACTAGGGTCAGGAGGTAGCATAGACTAGATGGTCCCAATACACAGCTGGACAAGAGGGCTGGGAAGATGATTTAATCATACACATATAAGTTGTGCCATGCCAACTGCTCTCACAATTAGAGGCTGAAGCACATTTCATTACCAGGGAAGACACAGCTCTCCAACCCAAATACAGAAAGTGCTCAAGAAGGGACTAAGTATCAGCTTCGCTAAAGCTTTTGATTAGGCAATACTCAGATTCACGATTTTCTTAATAAAAAGACCCATAAGTGTGTTCACTATCTTGTCAGAGAGCTGCCAGTCCAAATCTTTGCTTTCATAGTCTTCTTGTATTGTGCAGGTCTTGAAAGCTTTCTGTCATATCACAACATTACAATTCACAAGATCTTTTGAGATTTTAAAAATGTATTGGTACTAATCTCTCTCTTTCCCTCTCAGTCTCTCTCTCTCTCCCCTAACCTGTGCAGTTAGTCAGATGGTAACTAAGGCAACCCTGGATTTATAGTGGGAAGTGCAGACCATAAAATGTTTTACAACTCTCTAACTCATAATATTTCTATAAGAATCTGTGGCATAAACAAACCAGGAGTATAAGAACCACTCATAAATAATACAGCAGCCCTAAGCTTCACCATGAAGCCTTTAACGGGTTAAACAGAATCTCCAAATCTCCCTCCAGAAACTTCAGAGACTGCCTATACTGCATTTTTGGTAATGGCACCTCATTTTGCCTTCAAACCCTGAACTAATTCTCCAGCTAGTTTATTTCCAAAATTCTGATTTAATGATGTCAGGCAAACGTCCTTGGAGGAATCAAATCTGCTTGCCATAAAAATTAAACCCCATAAAATTTGGGATTTCATCCCACTCTTACCTAGTTATTGGACAAGACTTTCCCCAACAGCTAGTTTGAAGTCTGATGTCTTGCATGGCAGTAACACTAGAAAATAGAGGTGGGATCTGTGGGAGGTGAGGAAGCCATCCATGTAGGGATTCATACAGTGGTGGAAAATATAGATAAAATGGGTTTCACAAGCAGAATACGTTGTTCCTGCGTCTTAAGGCAGTGGAGTATATACTCTGTTAATACCACAAGGGCAGTGCCCAAAGTAAAGGAAGACAAATTCATTTCAGAAACCACTTGAGGCAAAAAACTTCATTCTGTTCCTGTCCTCCTCACTGCAGCTTTTTTGAGACCTGTTTCAGTACGTCTTGTGTGCCACAACCAGAGGAGCAGAAACAAAGCACGTTGTTTCCATTATGTGTCTGGACAGTGTCAGCCTAGAACTAGAAACGCTTGTCTTCTTTTCAGATTGCAAAAGAAAAGACTCAAAAGCAGGCAGAGAGCTGCCTGTGAAAGGTTATTCAAGGTTGTCCAGATTTGGAGAAGGGTATTGCTTTATAAGAAAATATTGCAATGTATTCACAAGCTAATCCAGTGTCTATCTGAAGCCTAGGCACTCACTGAGCTAAACTCAGCAGTGTCCGCAGGTGACTGCACTCAATAATGTGATGGGACCCTGATCTCCTGCTGAGCTGGTCCTCATGCAGTCCAAGGCTGCCTGGACACAGCAAGGCACAGATTCAACCCAAATCTCCAGATCCACCTCAATCATTCTTCATCCGTATGCTCCTGCCTTATATTGCTCTCCCTCTGCTTTATATTTGCAGGATCTTTATAACTAAACATACTTGGTGTTGCCTTCTGATACTAAACATTATTTTCTTTTCACAATACAGTTTTTGCATTTCCTTGCCCTGGAACAAATACTTTTGAGAACTGCAATCTATTCAGTGCTAGGGCATGGCTGCGTAGACAGACTTAGCCACAATTTATCTGCTGCCCCTCCAGATTCTTCCCAGGGTCGCTGTTCTTATGACAGGAGCTTGCACACCAGCAAGGGCCAGTTACCACCCCACCTGCAACATTTTCCCTCCCAAGGACTGATGACAGCAAGAGCTGGTGCAGAGCATCAGGACACCAGCACACTGAGGTCATCTTCGAAATGCTTGTCCATTGTACTAACAACAGTGCGTGTATGGAGGCCTGCACGACTCCCGTTAATGGATGAGAACAACATTTTGCAGAAAATACTGGAAAAAACCTGTAGTAGAAAAGCCTCCTGGTTTGATGACTGTGACAATACCCTTTCTATTCAAAAAACCCTTGGCTGAAGTTTGTTTGCAGAAACACCTGAGCTGGATAAGGCTTTGAACTCTGAGACATCGATGTCACCAACGGTTTGATGACGAAGACTGCTGCTGTGATGCTCTGTGAACCAGGGAAATAAAATTTCTGGGATCAGGCACAGAAACGAAGCTGTAGAAGTCGCTTGAGAGATGGAGCAGTCAGTGGTGTAATGACTTGAATGCTAGGGGATCATGCAAGTGGTGATGTCTGTGCTACACACAAGGAATTCAATCCCTTCTCCCAAATAAGGGGCCTCGACAGATTATAACACTACATTCTGGACAGAGAGATATTGTGTGTCTGATGCCTAAACTTTTATTGAAGTCCAGGATTATGAACTGTAAGTCATTTAGCCCACTTTAGATAAGTATCACTTTCAAATCGGATTATAATTTGCAAAGGCACAACATGTTCAGGGCATAACTGTGTCAGACACCAAGATAAGGATTCCAGGAGGCTCTGCTGCATAGTAGCTTTTCAGACAAGGAACCAGAGTATTGGGAACATCATAGTAACACATGCACTGACAATAGAGGCCTTTTTTAATTCAGCTTGAGACAAAGGTGATTTATCAGACATCCCAAGGCAATAGCCACAGAGAACTGGGGAAGACTCTGCAACATGCAGCTGTTTCTGGTTGCTTGTGGTGCTTTGGCACACACACACGTTATTAATGCTGCTATTGTTAAGTCTTATTTTCCCTCGTGTTGTGTGAAAAGCTACGGCATTCACCACTGCGCCAGTGACCATCCCTTGAACGTATTTTCATTTCTCACTTTTCCACATGATGCATTTTTCTATGTCCAGTGAAACAAACAAACAGAAGAGCCGCCAGCCCTGACTCAGAGGGGTGCTGGATGCCACAGGCAGCTTCCCAGAGGAAGCGAGTGTGAAGGTTTCTCTAGCATGGCACGCAGACAGTCTCAGGCATGCTTTGCCAGCTTCACAGAAAATCCGGAATTTAAATGAAGGAAACGCAGGTCTCCCTCCTGCCCCTGCTTCTCTCAGAGACGTCGATGGAGTGAGTCAGTGATGAGCTGCTCTTGCTGCGTCATCACTGCAATCACTGGGGAGAAGCCCGAGTCACAGGGAGAAGCTTAAGCCATCGAGATTCTCCTCAACAGAGTGCTGAGGTGGGCAGGGGAGGATGACATTCAGCAGTGGGCTCAGAAGCAATTCCCTAGTAGGATTAATCTGCTTTGAAGAAAAGGCCTCCCCTTCCCCTGGAGTCCCTTCCCTGCCAAGCTTTGCGTTGACCTGCAAGAGGTTAAAGTCATCCACAGCCTGATAGGAGAGTTTTGGCTACGGTGTTTTAGTCTTTGATGCCATTGAAAAAAAGGATGAAAGTGCACAGACTCACAACTGTGGTTCAGTTTTATGTCCAGCTAGGTGTGCAGACACAGGAAGATATTGGAAGATTTGGATCCAGTTATTGGCTCTGCCAGAGCTTTGAGTGAATTTGTTAAACCACTGATATCCAGTTTTTCTCCTACCCATGCAGGCACTTCAAGCCATTGCTTAGGCATCATCAACATACTGAAAACCACTGATCAGGCCTCGCCTAACCTATGTGCCTTGGGAACATAAGTTTCCTTCAGAGACATGCTCAAAAAACCCCAGTATTTGTCCACCAACTTCAGCTGATGAACCATTCATAGAGCTAGTCCAAAGTAAGACTATGGAGCGGGTGTCTGAGAGCAGATTGCCCTGTTTATCTCACCAGTAGGTCTGAATTCTGGGTATGGCATTTGTGCTTTGAAAGTCTTACAGTACAGGAACACTGGTGAATGTTTAGGGGCTTGTGGTGTGTGGGAAAGAGCAGAGAAGAGGAACATATTGTTGGCATCATCTGTATCTTTCTGAACTCCACATAGTTATTCCGTGGAGCAGGAGACTCCAGGTGGTCTCTTGTATTCCTAAAAGGAAATGCTCAAGGGATTATTACCTGAGTTTTTTCTTTATTTGCACCTGGATTGTTTCTCCTTGACCTGAGTTCTATATTCTATTTTACTCTGGCACCTGCACTTAACTATTGAATTTTTCAAGGATGCACCATTTCTCTTGATTTATGAGATGAGACAGAGTGACAAGCCTGACTAATCACTATGTATCTCAGTCTATGACATCAAACTTTCAAAAAGGTCAAGGAGGAGCTGCCATGCAAGTCACGGTCCTTTACGAATAATTTTTACATGGAAGCTGAATTTATATTAGCCAGCCCCACTCACAGCAGCATGAATTCCTGCCTATATCTGGAAAGTGTGGGTATCACACCCTTCTGCTGCACCAGCAAGATCAGGGGCCAAAAGCACAGAGCCACAGTACCCAGTGTTTCTTCCTACTGTCCCTGAATACAAAAATCCTCCTGTTTGTTGTCTAAAGCCAGTTTCTTCTACAGAGAGCATCACAGTCCTGAAGTTTCCTGGGCCATTGTAACTGGAGAAGAAGACACAATGGGGCTTGCTGTAGCCCAGTCTCCCCCTTCGTGTAAGGGAAGCACTAATCCTTAGCCTGGGGGTAGCACGAGGATTCATTAACTCATGTTTACATAGTGTTAAGTATTAATTATTAAGTCAAGCTGCCACTGAAGGGAACAAAAGGCCTTGGCTTTCTGAATAATAGGGCAAGCTCTTCTTAGAAGACTCCCACAGCCTATTTGACAGATGCGCAGTGTGACATGGCATGTAGGAAACTGCAACCATGTTTTCCTTTAAGTCACATAACTAATTAAACTCACGAGTCGGTTCAAGCTTCACCAAATAGTGTAGTGCTTTGGAAGGAAAACTGCAAAGTTTTGTGAATAGCTGAAGCTCCAATGATGAAGATTTACAGATGAAAACTACTAAGACAACATCACTAGTAACCAAATGGTGAGTATTTTTCTTTCTGCAGTTTTTTTGTGTGTGTCTTAAAGGAGAAGGAGAAGCACAAAGAAGTGAACGTTTTCCTTTTACGAACAGTTATTGTATCAACAATACAGCAGCATGCAAACCCCAGATAAAGTTAGGACTCCACTGAACAGGTTATTAAGCAGCAAAGTAAAAAGCCCCTGTTTAGTGAGAAAGGTCAATGACTTCTACTCTGCAGCTGAGGAGAACAGGGAGCACAGAGCATGGCTGCAGGTTTCTATTTGCTTCACAGATGCTTGGTAACTTCACCGTTGGATGCAACCCTGTCATCACCAGGAATATGCCATTAGGCTAAAAGATAGTTTATTTTCTAAAGACCATCCTAAGTAACAGAAACAACTGAGACTGTGTCATACCAGTAGCCCGGTTTCTTTCTGCCCAGCCAGCCCTTTCTGCCCAGTTCTGGGGTTACCTCCTTTAAACTGAAAACAGTTACGTGTCAGGGGCCAGAGAAGATCTTGACCTGGCTGTTCTGTGTATACACCATGCCTCAGCACAATAGTTGACCCAGAATACTATAAGGGTCCATGTTTTACAGAAGAGGAGTATAATTCAACTTGGAAACAGAGGGAGCAGCCCCATATCTGGCTATATGGGCATCATTCTTGCTCTGAAAATTGTAAATGAGCTTCAGAGATATATCGCACATCCATGTGAACATGACCATGGTCACAATTTTATCACTGGACTAATAACATGCTTGTAATTGCTTATAGCCCCAACATAGCCTCTCGCACCAGTCTATTTATCTTCATATACCCACCCACCCTCTTCACCTCTCAGTTTAAAGGCACCCCTGCAGCACACACCACAATTACCCACAGTGTCAGCAAACTTAAAGAACACCAGCTCCAAAGTGACTCCCCAGGAAACTCCTGCACGGGTAAACTGCAGCTATCCATGGTCAGATGGTAGCAGGGGTCAGTGCTATTATTCTTAATCTTGCCAGGGAAGTTATAGGCCTCAGGAAGAGTGAGAGAAATGTCTTCATTATTATTATTCCTTGTTACTTTTATCATTAGCAATAGTAAGTATGCTATACCACCTGTATTAATAACAGTATTAGCAGCAGCAATAATAGTAACAAGAGCATTATTCTTAGGAGCCATAGTCATGTGTTCTGCTTTACTGTTATCTGAAAAATAAATCTCTTAAAGCATCTCAGCTTAGTCGCACTGGCGAAACCAGTTAAGTCTGGGGAGGGAGGCTTGCTGGTGATGCATGTCTGCTTGAAACTAGTATGGCATCTCTAGCACATTTCCCATAGGTACCAAGACACTATCAGATGGCAACAGCATTTAGTCAGAGCTAACCTGGCCAACACCAAAGATAAAAAACCAAAATGCACTCGAATGAGTGAGGGAGGAGCACAAGGAGATCCTCATTTGAAGTGTACAGGCTCTGCTCAGATTTACTGTCACCAGTTAACTGGTTCTGTAAGGCAACCACTTATGTGTAACTGATAGGTAGTAAAAAGAGTTATTTGATGATTATCCCATTGCCTTTCTATTACTGGCCTGACCTGATAAGAAGCAGCTCCCCTATCCATCACAGCTGTGACCGTTCTAACTGAACTCATTTTTCAGACCACTATCAGCCAGCCTTGGCTATTTTTACTCCTAGATTTATGGGGCAAATTCATCCCCTAAATTTAATTTTCTTTGATGAAAGCTTTTCAGAGGTTTTTTTTTTTTTCATCCTTTCTCCATTGTCTGTGAGTTAAGCTTTACCTTCTCTGTCCCAGGTGTAAGTCCCAGAAGGTTATCTGCACCTGCAGGGAGATTGCATTGCCTTCCTATATTTCTTTTTAACTACTGAAGTTATTATTTTTCAGAAATAATGTTTTTCATTCAAATCTCACTGTAAGTTTCAGGAAGTCTCAAACCAAGGTAGAATCCCTGTTTGTGTATGTAGGTGGGTTTTTTCCTCCTCCCCAATAGACCTTGGATCAGCTGGCGATCTGTGAGTTTCTGTAGAAGTTTACTGCTTCAATTATCCATTAATACCTGCAGCAGACTTGGATATTGCTATCTGTGTTAGGCAATTTGCATCAGTTTGAACAGCAGACTAAGACTGCAAGTGAAAAAGTAACTTCCACAGAAGGGAAAGGAGTCTTCAGGAAAAAAATTCAATTCCCCAATAACTCAAACACCTACTCAGTCAGAAATGTCCTATTCCCCCATCAGCCCTATGCAGGGATAATGCTGCAAGCCTATTTCCCAGAGCTGAGTTTGGCTCTTTGAGGGAAATTTAGCCACCTCCTATTGAAAAAGCTGAATACCTATCTTGCAGAAGGGAGATAAACAAGTTGCAAATGCACAAGTCTGAGTGAGAGACATGGTACTGATGACTCCTTGGACGATCCGTTTTGCATTTAAAGAACTAGACCATGTCCTGGCTGTGTAAAAAATGCTTTCAAGGCCAAAAGCCCAGTCCTACCCAGAAAACACTCAGTGAGGGAGCAAAATCCAACATAGTCCAGACTTCTGCATCCCCAGACACCCAAAATCTGGCTTTGGATGTGAGGTCTTGGCTTTTGCTTGTCCTTGCTTACATTGCTGCTTGAATTATTAAACTAAATTGCTTTAATGATTCTGAGTTTCACATTTCACTCCTCTCAGGCAGATAAACCTCAGTGGCTTTGGTAGGCTGGCAAGGCAAACACTGAAGGTCAAACCCTTCTCCAAACCCTCTTGGCACCACATAACAAGGCGGGGAAACTGAGAAGGGATAGTATCCGAAACTGCCAACCCTGACATTCAAAAGTCAGGAGCCAGCCCCTACCCCAGGGAACAGACTGCTGAATCTCCCCTGCCGTTTGCATGGGTGCAGGTGAATTGAAACAAAGGGCCAGATCAGAAGGTGTTAGTACTCGTAGAGACCTATAAAAATCATGTCAGACCTAGAATTTGTGACTTGGAAGTTTCCTGACATCAAAGTATGCCTCTTTCTCTTGAATCTACAGCTAGTATTTAGGATGGATGGAGACCCTTCACTCAGCAGTGCTGGGTTAGGTACGAGGGAACACAAGCATTGCCTAAGCCCCAGGAGATCTGGCCTTGTCTTTTGCCTTCAGCAGAGTACAGACATTCAAAAGCAAAAGCCAAGGATCCCACGTGGTTTCAGGAGATGCCCGCAAGGGAGAGGTTTAATCCCTCAATTCTGAGTTTTCAACTCATTTATTTTTTCCAGCCTTTTTCTGCAAAGCAGCAGTTTTTGCCTTGATTTTAAACATCACGACTGCTTTTAAGGGAAAAAAATCTCAAAAAGACCCAAAAACCTGGTCTGCAGTAACCAGGTCACTCCTACTTTCATAGCAGTTCTCGATTCCTGTTTAGAAACCTCATACTCTGGCCCTGAGTGGTGATCACCTGGCAGAAGAGAGCAGTAATGCACTGACCCACCACTCCAAGCAATCTCTCACTATACTGTGGCATTATACTGCTGTGCTGAAACATCGTAATCCCCCACCCCCAAATCCCAGTAAGGGGATGGTCTTTGGGTCCTGGTACATCCCTCCCTTGTCTAACACACACACACACACACAGAGCTCATCACCTTGTGCGCTGAGTGTGAGACTCACTCCCTGCGTAAGGAGAGACGGAGATGGTGCCCATCCATTTCTTAACATCTCAGGTGCTCTGTTTCCCTGGAGGCTATTGCTCAAGCGAATTGATCTCTCTGCCAGGACATTCAGCTCACTACAGGGCTAGTTAGCTGCACAACTCCTGACGACCATGGGAATTGGGTTTACTATTCTGTAATGTTGTGGACATTTGCTAGGACTAATCCTCTGCATTGCACTGATCTGTTTCTCACTGAATAGGCTTTGACTGATTAAGGATGTAACTGTTTCTCACACTAGCACTAACCTTCTTAACCTTGGCATCAGGAAAAGTACCAAGACAGTCAGGGAAAGATCTAAAAACCCAACAGCATATACTTCCATAATCAGACCCGATAGGCCCAGCTACTTTTGCTTTACTGGGAACAATATCTGCAACAAAACTGTATTATGAAAAAAGCAGGACTGTCTCTGTGGCAGGTGCTGCGCTCACTGATGCTGGTTCTCAGGCAAATTGAAATAAATGAACTGTAGCCTTCCCAAACCCGGACTATTCATGGGCTACACCCGTAATCCAAGCAGCGGGGCTCTGGGCCAAGCAATTCTTCCAGGGAGAGGACCATCTTCTTAGGACACAGTCTTAGTGGAACGAGTCTGTTCCTGCCATATCAGCCTGCTGCCTATGTCTCTGCAATGTTACTTTAGAGCCCTTGCAAATCCAGTAGTCTCAGCACAAAGCTCCTGGGTCTCCTGCACATCAAAGACCTTCTGGTTTAACAGTGGCCATGAGAAGATTCTCCTTCCTCCAAAGTACCATGCTGCCAGGCATCCTGGGGGGTGTGAGGGCATTCTCTCGGGATTTTCTGGGAATTGAGCGCTGTTGGAGTATCTCAGCAACTTCATTTTAAGGACTGGCATGCCAAAAGGATGAAAAGATTTGGTATTAGCCCATTATCTCCACATCACTTTATTTCAGGCTGGGCTAAGGTAAGAGCAAATAATAGTAATACAAGATAGAATACGCAGTATAGGAATGGATAATACAGTTCACAGAGATGTTTCTATAAATAAGCTACTTTCTAGTCTAGCAGGTTTTAAAGTTTCTTTCACACTCTGTGATTCAGCTAATAAGCTGAAAGATGCTTCTCAGCCTTCTTATTCAA
The DNA here is from genome assembly GCF_964188355.1 of Buteo buteo. Lineage (NCBI taxonomy): Eukaryota > Metazoa > Chordata > Aves > Accipitriformes > Accipitridae > Buteo > Buteo buteo. The sequence continues at coordinate 73,272,277 of NC_134173.1, forward strand.
GGACTCACACAACCCATTCACCATCTGGCTGCCTCACAAAAGGCAACCCGTGCATAGAGCCCTTCACTCTTTCATAATTTAAGTTTGCAGTTTCTTCAGATCCAAAGATTTCCTACTCAATCAAGAAAAGTGTTGCAGCACCCTATCCCCACACCATGGCCTGGCCCCACTAGCATTCCAAAGAGTAATGTCTTCTGGATATAGCCTAGTGCAATTTCTGTTTGCCCAGATGCTCAATAAAGATATTTAATGAATATTTCTGTGGTCAGGGGATAAATTATTAAGTCACTGTAAAAGAAAAGGATCTTCCTCCCTGCAACAGCTATAGTCAAATGCCAGAGTGAAACCTCATTATTCATCTTCAGATTCCACAGAGCCATGTAAATTGACAATCACATTTTATCCAGCTAAATAAATGGTACTGATGCATGTGGCCTACTGTTGGATTTTGATCAAGAATATACTGGGCTGTTAAGGAATTTGTGATTAAATGATCCATGAATTTTCGTTTTGAGGGAAACATCAGCAGAACCATACTAGTCCCACCCTACCCCTAATCACATGGCACCCCAGTTGGTGAGGTTCTTTATGGCAAATAGGAGAATGCCATTAGAAAAAAAATTGGGTCTGAAGAGAGGCTCAGCCCCAGAGTCTAACTGGACAGAGACATTCAGTTCTTTGAACACTGAATGCAGAGCAGCCCATTACTGGCTCTGTGGGCATAACTCCTTCTTCGTTTGTCACATAATTTGCCAATGGATAACTAATATGTCTCACTTCTTTTAAAGAGCCTTTTTTCCTCTAAAGTCTTGGAGTTTACCATCCTTTCCCATTTTCAAAAGCTCATTTGTTTAATTTGTCAATAGGACTGTGCATCAGCTAGAGGAGTTTGCTCAGGGCCATGTCCATTCAGGTTTTGAATAGCTCCAAGGATGGAGACTCCACAAAGTCTCTGGGTGACCTGTTCCAGAGTCTGGCCCCGCCATCTCCCCCTTTCCAATAGTAATGTTTTCTCTTATGTTTAAATGGAATTTCCTCTATTTCAATTTCTGTCATTTCCTTTTGTCCTGTCACTGGGCACCACCGAGGACATCTTGGACATCGCAAGATGGCTCCATCTTCTTTACTTCACCCCATCAGATATTTATACACAGGGATAAGATCCCCCTGAACCTTCTCTTCTTGAGACTGAATAGTCCCAGCTCTCTCAGTCTCTCCTTGTATGTCAGATGCTCCAATACCTGAACCATCTTTGGGGCCCTTCACTGGACTTACTCCAGTATGCCCATGTCTCTCTTGTACTGAGGAGCCCAGCACTGGACACAGCACTCCTGATGGGTCTCACCAGTGCTGGATAGAGGTGAAGGATCACCTCCCTTGATCTGCTGGTAAACCTCCGCCTAATACAGCCCAGGAGGCTGCTGGCCTTTTTTTGCTACAAGGGCACATTGCCAATTCATGTGCAACTTGTTGTCCACCAGGACCATTATGTCTTTTTCCACAAAGCTGCTTTCCAGCCATTTGCTCCCCAGCCTGTACTGGTGCCTGGAGTTATTCCTCCCCAGGCGTAGGACTTGGCATTTCCCTTTGTTGAACTTCATGAAATTCTGTCAGCCCACTTCTCGGTCCTGTTGAGGTCCCTCTGAAAGGCAACACAATCCTCTGGTCTCTCAAATACACCTCACAGTTTTGTATTGTGTACATAATATAGGTCACCCAGAAATCTCATGCAGGACATCTAGTTCTACTCTTAGACCCAGAATAGTGAAAATTAGATATCACAGAAAGTAACTTCAGGGGTCTAAGTTCCTTATTAGTTCTGGATCTGAGAACTGCTTTCCCCATCATATCTTGTTTTTCTCCACTGCTCACTGAAAAGACCATATTTAAATATCACAGCCCTGGTGCATAGACTTTATTTCAGCCTTCCTGCATGTTAATATTATTAGTATTGATTTTCTGAGATTTTGCAGCAGAGATGGCAAAGGGGTCTCTCTGCCTCATGCTCTCTGCACAGCACTCCATTCACACGTCATTGCTGTCGCAAATATGAAAGCTCCATCCCAGTTCTCCACATGCCAGAAAAATTTACTAACAATGAACCTTGAAAAAAAGCCACCTTACAGCTCATGTCTTTTTTTTAAAAAAGTGCTTGCTTGGTTTTCTATTTGTCTCGTTGCCTTCACTTTGCTGATTGATGTTAATCTCTGCAAGGAGGCAGTGAGATTCTGCTTCTTCCCTTACAGCTGATCAGAGGAGGACAGCATGAGTGCAGATGAGCACTTTTGTGAATGTAGGGCACATTTCTCTCTTTCCTCTGCCCTTTGCAGGAGCTCCTCTAGAAGGACCTCATTAGGAATTCTTACTCGTGGCAGCTTCCAGCCATCTGTTGCTACAGAAGAAAGTGCTTGTTGAAAGCATTTCTTTTCCTAAATAGTTACTGAACAGTTGGTGCTGTCTGGTGTTTGTGGTACTCCTGTAGGGTGGTCAGTGTTCAAACAGGACCTGTCTAGACAAATACTTTCAGTCGTGCTTTTTGCTCAAACACACCCAGCCTCAGGACCTGGCCAGATCCCAGTGGATGTCCGTTGAATCTACAAATGCCTTTCCTAGAGTCAGAATGAGACTCGTGCTCTTTCTAAATTTCTTCTCAACAACTAAAGTGGTCTCGACCAAATGATTTGCAGAACTCAGACATTCCCGATGTCATGGATCACTGCCCACCTCACAAGCTGTGGTTTCTTTGGCACTACAGAAGGTGGCGTTGTTCCTGTATTAGGAGATGAGGTTGCGCCAAGTGGGTTTCTGTCTCACTTTTCTGATGGGTTATTCTTCAAGCCAAGAATCTGTTTTGCGCTCCCTGAGTGTTAGACCCATGGGGATCATTTAGCCCTTCCTGTGATGGGTTAAAAGGCTAGTAGGACCTGAGAGCCCATCTAGTGCCTTCCTCTCTCAGGAGGCAGGCTCAGATTATATTTAAACTACTCACTGTTGTCGTGGTTTAACCCCAGCCGGCAACTAAGCACCATGCTGCCACTCACTCACCTCCCTCACAGTGGGATGGGGGAGAGAATCAGAAGAGCAAAAGTGAGAAAACTTGTGAGTTGAGATAAAACAGTTTAATAGGTAAAGCAAAAGCCACGCACACAAGCAAAGCAAAACAAGGAATTCATTCATTACTTCCCATCGGCAGGCAGGTGTTCAGCCATCTCCAGGAAAGCAGGGCTCCATCACATGTAACATGAACATCCCCTCCTTCCTTCTTCTTCCCCCAGCTTTATATACTGAGCATGATGTTATATGGTCTGGAATATCCCTTGGGTCAGTTGGGGTCAGCTGTCCCGGCTGTGTCCCCTCCCAACTCCTTGTGCACCCCCAGCCTACTCACTGGTGGAGTGGGGTGAGAAGCAGAAAAGGCTTTGGCTCTGTGTAAGCACTGCTCAGCAGTAACAAAAACACCTCTGCATTATCAACACTGTTTTCAGCACAAATCCAAAACATAGCCCCATACTAGCTACTATGAAGAAAGTTAACTTTATCCCAGCCAAAACCAGCACAACTATAATTAATGCCATTGTTTGTTTTAGGATCCCCTTCCAACAGAGAGCATTCACAGCCCTCTCTCTCAAACTTTAGATAGAACCACTGGGAAGGTGGTGAGCATCACAGCAAGCTTTCTTCCAGGATTAACTAAAGAGGCAAAAAAGCTCAGTGATCCGTCACTGTTCAAAGCACAAACCAGTGGCTATTTCACAAGGGATTGATGGGAAAGGCACTGCACAGGACCTCTGTTAACAGAAGTGGTCTCAGGATGGCAGATAGAAGGGCTGGGAAAGAAAGGGAAGCAAGAGAAATACTGACAGTATGACCCTAAGAGAAACAAGGAATGATGTGGTATTGCAGTGGTTGCAAAGAGGTTATGAACTGAGCAAAAACACTGATACCTGCTGTGTTTGGAGAAGTGGTACATTGTACATTCATTAGAAAAATTCAGGCTGTGTTAGAGAAGCATCAATCAGTAATAAATATATCAATAAAATAAGACTGAATATAATAATAAAAACATGAAAGTAATAAATTAAGTACAGTAGGAACAAGAACAAAGGGATAGGAATACACCAGATTTCTTGGGCCCTGTAGCAGGACAGTCTTTGACTTGCAGAACTCAGAAACTCAGCTACTCTTCCTTTTGGTAGCCAACTCAGCGTTATTACAGAAAACGGCCTATCACTAAAGGTGAATTTGTAGGGACTGAGTAAGGTCTGATCCACTGACTTTACAGTGAGGAAAGAGCTACAGATGACTTTGTAAAGTGCTGTGGAGATTTTCATTCATTCATTTGCCTCCACATTAACAGCAGAGACAGTGTTACTGAAATTTTGGTCACTTGAAATCTTGGCCCAACTTGGAAATGGGGAAAAACAGATATTCATGGGTATGACTCACTTAAAGAATAACCTTCAGGTTTACCACATGCAGACAGGGCAAAAAGGAGATCTCAGTTTCTTTCCCAAGTCACAGGCATCCCGTTTCAGGCATGAGGCTGGACTAGATGTTCTCCTGAGGTCCCTTCCTAAGTGAATTATCATATGATCCTGTTATATTGTTGCAATTGGCTAATGATGCTTGGGCTACACATTTTATCTGAAGAGGTGTCTGGTTGTCTGGCTGTTGTGGTATCAAAGGTCTCCAATTACTGAAGTAAACACTAAATACAGTGCTCAGTCAAGTGTACTGTGATATGTCAGCCAAGGGCAATACTAAAACTGAGAAGGAAGGAGCAGTGGGAAAAAATGGCATATCTATTCACTATAAAGAAAATCTATGAAATTGCAGAATCACCTGCAAAAGGATGCAACAGAAGGAGAATCATTTCAGTTACTTTAAATACAGACTAGGCTGAATATACAGTGCAATAGGAAAAAGGAGGCTTCTTGAAGTGCTTGTGACAGGGAATCATAAAATAACAAAAATAATTTAGGTAGGAAGTGGAACTTGATCACCTAACCTCTGAATAAAGCAGAGCCAACTTCAAAGTCAGATCAAGCTGCTAAAGAGTTTTTCCAATCACGCTTTATTTCAAGGTTAGTACTGGGGCAACCTGTTCCAGGGTTTGACCATTCTCATCGTGATTCATTTTTCCCTGGTACCTAATGGGAATTTTGCCTGCTGCAGCTTATGCCTGTTGCTGCTCATCCTTTTGCTGCACAGCTCCAACTACAGTCTGGCTCCATCTTCTCCATAACCACCCATATAATGTGGGAATGGTCCCATCTTTTTAGTGCTGGTACAGTTCTACTGAAAATCAATTGAGTTGCACTGGGCTAAAACAAAGGGACAAATCTAGCTAATCCTTCTGGGGATTCACAGAGCATTGAAATTTTCTCATCCTCAGTGTAATAATTCCTCAATGTCCCTGCATCATTTCCCGACTTGCTTTTCTTTACATGTGGATCTCAGCATTGCCTTTCATGATGCAGAGAAAAAGAACTATTTAATACCTCGTATCCCAGCATCTACTCTTGGTACCTCACTGGGATATTGCCATGGAAACAGGGAAAGTTTGAAATAAAGGCAAATACGCTTGCTCTTCTTATTTTTCAGTAGGGACTTCAAAATTTACTGTGGTATAAAACAAGCCATATACCATCTGCTTATTGAAAATTGAATGCAAATGTTTCTTTTCTTTCTTCTGGAGCTCTAAATCACTGCCACGGCATATCCCTTCAGAAGCATCCTCAGAAGTGGTGCGTGAGTTCATATAGTTTCTTGTCCAGAAGTTAAGTAGATGACAAATAGCGTTGTCCTTCAGCCACGGATGGCACAGATCAAGAACAGACTGAACCAAAATGGAAGGCAACATGTACTGGAGACAAGCAGAGCCATGTAATCAGCTGCTGGAAGAGAATGTAGGCTGTATAAGTCACACAGCCTCCCAGCTATATTTTGGGAAAGGTCAATTTTTCATGTGACAGGGGTGTGTAGGAGAGTCTTCACAAACATACCAGCATCATTTTTTCCCTCTGTGGTCACTTTCTCTGTGAATCAATTGAGTCAAGCACCACTGAACCAGAGAGTTGAGTCCTCTGTTTGCAGAGGCAGCAGCACGAGCCTCCCAGCTGATGTGACTGTGATTTATTCAAACTGCTTTCTAATAAAGAGCACCCGAGCATGGTTTTCGATAAAGTTGATGGAGATAAGTAGTTACAACATCTAAGTCAGCTAGCTGGAGGAGGCAAAGGGTCTGTGCATGACACCATTTCTCCCCACTGCCTGCAGAGATCTGTAAAGGATCTCAGTCCCTCTTCAAGTTATATGCCACAGCAGAGACCTAAGTCGATCTTAGAAGGTGGCTAGAAGGAAGCTAATTTCTTTTCACATCCCTGATCTCTCTCATTGTATTGAGATTTCCACTAAGGAAAAATTTTGGCATTCATCTTGAACACTGCTTTTATGACCCAGACACTTGCGTCTCAACAAACTGTCTCTCTGAGGTGGGGTAGTGCTCTCTGCACTAGTGTCAGTGTTGTGGTACACAGGGAAATTCTTCCTGACTTGAGGAGACAGATACTCTGGCAGCTTTGCAGGGGACACGCATGATATGGCAACACTGAGTAGTTTCTTTGCCCCTGATTTCCCCAGCCCTTTCCCAAGTCAATGGTCAAAGATCTTACATCTCTTTATGAATTTCCATGGAGTCAGGAGTCAGGTTGGCAAGGAGACTTTGACTTGCAACTGTCCTTATGTACGGGGTGCCCTCTTCCTCTAGAAGAAGAGGGAACAATCCAGCTCCTTCTGTCTTGCACTCTGCTCAGCATATAACACTGCTGAGCAGGCAACTCATGGGGCTGCAACCATTGCAGGGCCATCCATCTCCTGCATGACTTCACCTTTCCCTGAGCTGTTACAGTAGAGAGGTGTTCAAGTAGCAGTTGCAACCAGATTGTGTTTTCTGTTGCTGTTTCTCTGGTAATCAGACAGTTACACTAATAATCATGTCCTTACAACCCTGGCTCCTGCTTATCACGGCCGCCTTTGAGAATGAAAGCACACTGTGCCCTGTTCACTCAGCCATCTGTCACTTTGCCGTCCTGAATGATTAATGTCTACCTACCGGAGCCTGCACACAGCTCTCCCTGGGAGGCAGTGAAGCTGCATGTACAATGTTTTGGGCCTGGTGGAATCATGCCCAGTGGGCATAAATGTGTGATCATTACCAGGGAAGTCCAGGGTGCTACAAAAAATGTCCATGAGAGACTACGTTTTGCAGGAGATTTATTTTAAGTGTACTTAGACTATGCTTCATTTAAGCTTCCTCCTAATTCATGGACATCAGGTCAAATCTTCATAGAATTATAGAATCATTTAGGTTGGAAAAGACCTTTAAGATCATCAAGTCCAACTGTTAACTAGCACTGCCAAGTCCACCACTAAACCATGTCCCTAAGAACCACATCTACATGTCTTTTAAACACCTCCAGGGATGGTCACTCAACCACTTCCCTGGGCAGCCTGTTCCAATGCTTGACAACCCTTTTGGTGAAGAAATTTTTCCTAATTTCCAAGGGATTCATTCTGCTCCCTGTATCTGTCTTCCAGCTCAGGGGGCTGGGTACCTAGAAAACAACTGGTCTTACTATTAAAGACTGAGGCAAAGACGGCATTAAGCACCTCAGACTTTTCCTCATCCTTTGTCACGTCCTTCCACTGCATCCATTTGGAGTGACAGATCTATTGTCGCTGGAGAATTGTTGTTGATATTGAGAGACTATGTTTAAGTAGCCGTTGTGTCACTGCTGTTATATCTATGGGACATCTTGATTCAAGGTGTCTCCTTCATGTTACACTGATTCAAATACAGAGCCACAGTCTTTTTCAGGCTGGGAGGGACCTCAGGAAGTCTCTAGCCCAATCTCCTGCTCCAAGTTGGGCCAATGCTAAATTCAGACCAAATCGTTTACAGCTTTTTCCACTTCAGCAGCACTGTGGTGGGCTAAGCTTGGCTAAAGGGCAAACTCCCACCCAGCTGCTCTCTCACTCCCCCTCCTCATGAGGACAGGAGGAGAAAATACGATGAGAAACCTAATGATTCAAGGTAAAGACAGGGTGATTACTTACCAGTTACTGTCACAGGCAAAACAGACTCGAATCAGGACAAAATTAATTTAATTTCTTGACAATTAAAACAGATTCTGATACTGAGAAATGAAGACAGAAAGATTAAAACAACACCTTCCCTCCACCCACCCTTTCCCAATCCCACCTTCACCCCTTCCCTCCCGACTCGTGTCCCCCCGCGGGGCGGCGCAGGGGCTGGGGCCGGGGGTTGCGGTGGGTCCCCCCCAGCCCCTCTGGGCCGCTCCTCCCTCCTCCCACGTCTCCCTGCTCCAGCGCGGGCCCTTCCCCGGGCTGCAGTCCTTCAGGGACAACCTGCTCCCGCCCGGGCTCTCCACGGCCACCGCTCCGAGCCAGCTGGGACCGGCTGGAACCGGCTGTGTCCGGCACGGGGCAGCCCCGGCCTCTCCTCACAGAGGCCGCCCTGCAGCTCCTGCTGCCAACGCCTGGGCACAGACACACAATACAGGTGCTGAGTCTTCACCTGCTGTGGACAATTGCTCTCCACCCTTTTCATCCCTGTGGTGCCTTCCTTACATGTGCCTTCCCTTCTTGGAACAGATTTTGAATGACGATCTTCACCACAAACAGCCGTAAGGTGGTGTTCACTCCCTCTCTGACACAGCAGCAGCAGCAGTTACCTGCTTATGCTACTTGATGTACTGCAACAGTAGAATATGGGAGGGCTTTTTTCTCCATTAATTCATGATAACACTCCCAGGAGAGTGGTGCATATTAGCATATTAGGTTATAAACACTCTGGGGGAATCATTTGCCTCAGCATTGTCCCTGTACAATGCCAAGCTGAATGGCACCATTTTTGCTTGGCATTAAGAACAAAATAACATGTAATCATGAATATAAGACTAAAGTAAGAATAGAAGGCATTTTTCCCAGCCTGTCCCTGTCTGCCTTGAAGAGTCATGTGTTTAAAACAACCTTAGAATCACAGAATATCTCAAGTTGGAAGAGACCCATAAGGATCATCAAGTCCAACTCCTTGCTCCTTGCATGACTACCTAAAATTAAACCATATGACTAAGAACATCATCCAGATGCCCTTTGAATTCTGACAAGCTTGATGCCATGACCACTTCCCTGGGGAGCCTGTTTCAGTGACCAACTACCCTCTCAGTAAAGAACCTTTTCCTAATGTCCAATCTGAACTTCCCCTGATGCAGCTTCATTCCTTTTGCTTGTGTGCTATCACAGGTCACCAGAGAAAGGAGATCAGCACCTGCCCTTCTGCTGCCCCTTAATTCTTCTGTTTCCTTGGATGGGCTTATCAACTGTCTTTGGGCATCCAAAACTTGCTAAGAGTTAGTAGCAGTTGCAATGGAAAGAGTGATCAGAATGGGGTTTGAGCTGGCTTCCCTATGTAAAGATCTTTGACTGCGTATAGGAGTACACCAGTTTCCTGCTGAGACTTAACTCTAGCGGAGCAGACCAGACAGCTCCCCAGTAAACATGGAGTAGAATAAATCTCTCTATGTACTTGCCCAGAAACACACACTCCATCACAACTGACTGGAAAACTCCACGCAGCATGGCCATGGGCTGAGGAGAGACCCAAGGCCAGGTTTTACAGCTCACCTGGTACATTACAGCTTGTTAAGACATTAATTTCATGATGGATGTGAACCCTAGTGCTCTCTCTGACTATGTGAAGTCTGGAGAGATCAGGAACACCTCCAGAGCATCGCTTCCTTCAGACGTTCCACTAAAGGTCCAGGCAAACAAAAGATGATGCTTTTTTTTTTACTGCAGCTCTAGACTACAGAATCCTTCTGTTTCTATAACTCATTCATCCCTGGACCCTATCAGACTATCTCAAGGAGCACAGGGAAGTAATGGCAAGTTTGAAAACTCATCCGCTACAAGAAACTAGATGGTTACTCAATGGTGAGACCTTTGCTCTTGATATCAACGTGGCATGGATTTAAATGATCAAAGGCAGGCCAAAATCATCTTGAAATTATCCAGCTGTAATCACCACAGGCTGCATTTGGGATTCCATTTACCAAGTGCGCTCCCAGAGCCCTCCCTTTCACTAAAACAGCATCTGGTCACCTGTTGTTCTTCTTGTTAGTGGATCTGGCAGACTTGAATGACTTGTTTGTGTTCGGGAATCCTGACAAAACCACATCTTGCAAAGCCATATTGGCCTACAAGCTATTGCAAGGAGGTGGAGAATGTCCGCTCGACAACAAACACAGCATGATTTGTGTTCTAGATTTCTCTCTCTCCATCCCTCTTCCTCAGGGGGGCAGACACTAATCATTGCCTGTAACAGCACTGGGTGATTAATTTAAGTGATTTAGCACCTGGGGATTCACCTTCACACAGAGATCGATGGTTTGGATGTTTCCTACATTATCACCCTTACAGCAATTACCTCCCACAGATACTTGCTCTTGTGCTAATGAGCCAGAAGCTATTAGTATCCACATCTACCATCTACATGTTTTATAGTTGCAGGAGGGCTCTTCCTTGGTGACCATATCTTCTTGGCAGGCAAATTTACAACATGAATGGAAGAGTCTTTTCTGCAGACATTTTGGAAAGGAGAAAATATAGGCAAGTTGTATTACCATTAGGAAGAGAAGAGTATCGTGAACATAAAATCAGAGCCAAGGAGAGCAGAATCAGGCTGTCGGTGATGTGAACAGTGCTGGGATGTACTTGCTCAGTGCGAGTAGCCCAGGCAGGAAGATCATACAGGTAGAACTAGCAAGGTGCTATAACTTGCACCAATTTGCTGAGTTGACTGAAATAAGCAAAGTTCAGCCCCACTGTAGGCTTTGCCTAGATTAAATTGATCAGTGCAATGCTGAAAAATTGAGGTAAGCTTTCTTATTAATTCTGACTAGTTAAATAATTCAGATTCTATTAATTGCTGCTTTAGCCCCTCTTTTCTTTTTCATGACATTTGCATTCAGCTGAGTCCTATCTCAGTGACGTTGGGTTTTACACTACCACCAAACAGTTTGGCTCATACCATCCCACAGGCTCTTGCACCAAAATACAGAGTAATTTAATCCATCAGTCCAAATATTCCTCTTGTTTCCAGTAATATAAATTCAGTGAGCTGATTTAAGCTTTATTCTGAAATGCAGAGTCCATACCACGATAGTCAGAGCCCATGCACAGTGTGAGGAGAGACAGACTAACACAGAAATACAAGCTGGGATCACTTGTACTGCAGAGTGTTTCACAACGGCAACGTGAGTCTAGAATGGAGGGAGGTTGCCTTCTTGCTCCATCTCTGCTCCTTGTTTGCTTTTGCTTCTTGGGAAAATTATTTCAACTCACATCTTCAAAGACAGAGACAGGGACAACATTCCCAAAGAAATCTTAGAGAAGCAGGGTGATTGCATGTCTTAGCAGCTCCTTTGTTATACATGGAATTTCTTAGATTTTATGAAGTAGAAATAATGAAAGAAAGCACAGCAATAGCACTAAATGTGAGCATCATCAAGAGGCATAACTCATGGTTTGAGACCAAGGTCACTCACATTGTCAGTTGGCCTCTTTTCCTCTCACTTCTGTGTACAACACAGCAAACCTCTGTCCTAAAACTCCACAGATGTGTCAGCATCTTGCAGTTTGTCTCTGCATCCTACTATTCAAAATGCAGCTGGTAGCACTCGTCAGACACTACAACAGTGAAATGCAAGATAAAAGCCGTTGCTCGTGATGTGCAGCGCTGTGCAGCACAGGACAGCAGAGGATGGTGTAAACTGTTCTTCCTTGCTTGAAAAGTCAGCTGCTGGCTTTTGTCTAGAGAAGGACACCAGATTAAGCTTACTACAGTATGACACACTGAGGAGATGCTTTTCCTGTCCTATGGCACCAGCAATCTAGTGTCTCCTTTTTCACAGGTCCTCTCCAGCAGAATAAGTGTGAAGTGGATACAGGTCAAGGGTCAGGTCTGAAATTCCCTGTGATCAAGATGTACCATATGTTCTCCTTTTATTCAAACCTAAGTTTAATGTCTCAGCTGTGGGTCGTTCTCTTTGGAAATACCAAGTTCTTTCACATCACCTGAACTTCCAGTGTGAAACTGGAGTCTGTTGTGGCACGAAACCATTAGTGTATGAGGTATGTAGAAACAATGTGGCTATCAAAGGGGTTTTTTTCTTCCTCTCAACGTTGACTAGGAGGTAAAAGGGAAAGGTTAACCTCCAGGTAGAATCCATAGAGTCTGAGGTAGTATAGGTCAGTAGTTTCTATCTGTCTCTAGCATCTCCACTCTCTTAGAAACCAAGCGACACACTCCCACCCCAGCCAGACCTGGAACAAATAACCGTAGTGCTAAGACAGGGCAGCTCACCTGAATCCATACCAAGTGTTAAAGCCAAGAGTTTCCATTAATAGCTGCTATGTAAGTGGCACAGTACATTGACTTCATCTATAGGAACATTTTCTTCCTTTCCTTCAACAGTCAAAATTTCCCAGCAGTAAAATGCTGGAGCCAAGGATAGTCTGAATATAGGCAGCAACTAGTCTTTTATACCTCCTTCAGTGGTTGAACTTGGGCTGATACACTGATTGCAGGTCTTCCAGAGCTTTTGTTTTCTGCCTTTTAATCAAATAATAGTTTTTTCCTGGCTCTGAATATCCTAGAAATATGCCTTTCTTTTTTTTTTCCTAAAAAACTTTTTTTTTTTTTTAAATAACAGAAATAAAAATATTTCCTTCTCTCCATTCTAAATGTTTTGGTTTCTGTTTAATTGGGTATTGCTTTGTCCTGGGAGAGTGAGAAAGCACAACAGGGAAGAGCTCATTTACCTTTTCTGTACTGCTTATTATTTTGTACAATTCCAGTACAATTCCCTCATTTGTTCCCTCTCAAAAGTCACAGTTTTTACAATGGGCAAGCTGAACTGAAGACATTGCCTTAGGTGAGAAAGATGCAGAGATTTGGTCACAGCATGATTACAGACACAAACCCATTTTCAGCGACTGAAATATTTTGTTTGCTGTCAACCAAGCAGTTGATGTGTACTGAGCAGGCTCTTGCATTTGGCTGCAGGATGCTTAATTTCTTTCATCCTCTAAGACAGGACCCAGGCACACGGCAGCAGCCAAACGCTGAACAATCAGGCATCTGTGACTTTGATTCAGATTTATAATGATATTTATATGCCTATAGATGAAAGATTGGGGGGGGGGGGGGGCTGCCTTTTTTTCCCTCATCCCCTGAAGTCTAACATTCCTGTGGTTGTTAAGAAAAGTTCAGCACACAAAGTCTTCAAATTCTCCTGGGCATGCTGCTGCACTACCTGGAGCCCTTTAAAATGTGGTCTTCTAGTCTATATTATTGATTGCTTAATTAATTACTCTAAAAGTTTTTTTGCTTGCAAAAGGCATGGATGGGGTTCAATGACACTTTGGCTTGTCTGTGCATGCTGGATAAATTGAGATGATAAAATATGTGGTCAAATACCACTCCAAAAAAGAAGAAATTGTTTATCTTAATTGCTAATGGAGATGTTATCTCATGCAGCACAGAAAATACATGTGAGATTACTTGGGTATATTTATTTCTATTGTTAAAGCTGTTTTTCTCTTTTCTGTGCCATAAGAACTCCTGTCTTCACCATCAGAAAATGAAGTTTTTACAAGCATCTTTTGTTGTTGTTTTAATGTAGGCCAGGGACTAAATATAGGGTGTGCATCACACTGTGTCCCAACACACAGGATATGTTGGCTCTTCACTCATTTGTGAGTCTCACACACAGCAAGAACAGATGATGGCTATGATGACAAACTAATCTCACTCTCGTTATAACGCACAACAGTGACTTCTACCAAGTACTTTCTGCATTAAGGCAATGGTTTCTTCCTGTAAGAGTGCACAAGGTAGTTTGTCTCTGTTTTATCACTTCATGTCATGGCAAATTTGCTGCAGTTTTTTATTCTAATGGTTAGCTATTCTCACTGTTCGTGTAGACATTTTCTTTCATGAGGCTGCTGGAAGGAAATACAAAACCTCTCATTCTCTGTCACTTTGCAGCTGGGATCAGCTTCTGGCCACAGTATCATCAGAAAAAAAGAAGAGGGGATTCTTCCTATTGGTAAGATGTTTCGCAAATATGAAATACTAGCTCTGGAAACTTTTAGAATTCTTCCATGAGCAGCAGTGTGTAGAAATCACATTGTAAGGACAAAGTGAGGCCCTGTACCTGACTTCACTTGTGACTTACCTGGATAGCAACAACAGTACAAGTTGCCCAACGCTCCATCCCAAATGAGAAATCGTGCTGGTGCCTCACACCAACACCTGCCAGCTGAAACCGGCACTGAGACCCACTCCCCCTCTTTTTCTAGGAAGCACTAAATTAATAATTTTATGAGTGAAACACTGATCTCCCCAAGTCAGAAGTTAATGCTGTTCACTTTGGTATCCTAAGATCTTGGCCTTCAGCTCAACAAAGTTAAGGTGGGGGGACTCTCAACAGCTAACTCCAGTCCACCATGCACTGACTCCCACTTTTACGCCTCCCCTAAGCACTTTCCTTTTGCTTATTCTGTACTGTAGTCTTCTGGGAACAGCGTGGTTGGGTATTTGATGAAGGTTCATACTTCACTCTGCACGTACTTTTGTCAAAAAAGCTTTTATTGCAATGCAAAATATCTTCTGTATATGACATCTTTCTCCCCCCCCCCCCCCCTTAAATTTAATGAGTAATCCTTTCTGGGTTTGTACATTGTGATTCTGGTGTGTATGTATGAATATATATACATATCTATATATCTATCAATCTATAGATATTATATTAATACAATCATATATAAATCTGGACCTATACCATTTTATATATATACACATATCACTAGATATGTGTGTGTGCATATACATATATATACATTACATATACACTATATACACATATATGCACACACATACATATCGTATAATCATAAACATCTGTTGGTTGTCAAGGGACTTTTCTTTAACAAAATAAGTTCCATCAGTGGATTTTACTTCTGTAGTGCAATTTTACAGGAAGTTAACATTTCCACATTCAATATAAAAGAAACAATATACATTTGAAAACGTGCCATAGGATTTTTAATGAAAAAATTAGAAAAGTGCATTATTTTACAACACTACAGTAAATGATTCTTTTTTTTTTCTCTGTAAAGACATTGTAAAATATATACAGGGTTGCTTAGTGCATTCATTACAAAAGAAAGATGCAATCCCTTGCATAAATTACATATTGTACAGGGGTTCGCTGTCTACTTGGACTTGTAAACATTTGTGTGATACAGTTTTCATTCTTTATGTAAGCTGCAATACATCTTATTTTCATTTGACTGTTGTTGCATTCTAACTCCAGTACGGCATTCTAAGGCCATGTGTGAAGGCATCCTCTCCCATTACGGAGAAGGCCAGAAAAAGAAATGAAAACACAAAAGAGTCTTTAATTTGGTTCTTTGTAAGTTATCACTGGTTTAACAAATTGCATCTTGATGCTTATGACCTGCTCTTTCTCCTTTGCTAGGACCAGCTCAACAACTATGTTGAAGTTAGAGGTCTGAAATGAGCAGAGAAAACAGCTTCCAGGAGGTAAATTCCCAGTGCAGTCTCCACAGCCAAGCAGCTCCTCTTTCTAGATGACCATGCTCCTAATACAATGTGTGCTGCACAGAAAATATATCAACGAGGGTAGAAATTTAGAGAGTTTTGCTCTATCTCAGGCTGTTGAGGGCCTTTAGAATGCCGTCAATACACCATCGGTAAGTCCGCATATGCACATTCAAAGAAGTACAAAAATGCACCAAAAAGTGTCAAGAGATCCAAAAGAGACATAGCATCAACACACACTCACAAACACACACATACACGCACGCTCCTGTCTGAGCAGGAAGGCTCAGTCTCCAAAGTAGGAATCACAATTTAATTTCAACATGTATGTGTGTTTGGAAGAAATCCAAGAATTTCCATATAAACTCCTTAGGTCCCAAATTGAACACTTTTATCCCTGTTTCTCATAGATGAACAGTTTGTTGAAGTAAGAAATTGCACCTTGAAGAGACAGTATCCACATTCTTTTGGCCTACTGGAAACAACTTTTAAGCCCCCCTCCCTTTACCCATGACCTATCCAGCTCCAAATAATTTCCTTTGCCGTCATATAACTAGGATCAAAAATTTTAGTCAATACTCCTCAATGGCAACAAACAGCCACACAAATCTTAACAAGTCAAGGGAAGAGGAAAAAGAAAACATTTTTTTCTTCCACAGTTCGCTCCTGACCTTGCAAAAAAGGAAACAGATGGATTATTGGTTGTATAGCATATTATAGGAAATTTACATTCATAAAAGAAAGACAGATAAGGTTTGCATTCTAAAGAATGAGCAGTCTCTCATAATTTCTGCTTATTAGTTAGTTGTTAGAAAGTTTTGTCATAGACAGGACTCTTTCTGAAGCATATACTAGTCCTTCTTTTCATACAGGGTCAACCCAACAGTACTTACACACAAACTAACTTTGTGTGGATTAACCAAATTTGTTAAAATCCAAAAAAGCGGTGCTCAGAGTAGTAGCCAGGAAATGACTTAATAAAGCCAACCCCTAGGTTAGCAGAGTCTTAAACCTGTTGTAACCAGGACACTGGGATCCCTCTCTTGTTATGCAGGTAGTATACTTGTCCTCCAACATCTGAAGAATATTCCTGCACTAACAACTTATACAAAAAGTATCTGCCACAATGTAAATGCAGCTGAGCAGTCGAAAAGGAGGTAAACTGGCATGAGAAGATCACTAAGTTGTGTTGAGCATACCAGTTGTGTTCAGTGGTGACCACACCAGACTCTGCTGTACTAATCTTCCCAGGATAATAAAAAGGGAACAGTATCAACAATGAAAAGCAATTTCCTACTGCTGCCTCTGACTGCAGTATCTCTCCACGTTGGGAATTGAAAAGATATGCTAAAAAGGAGCAATATAGCATCCATCTTTTCTGGAAAACATGTGTGACAGTAAGGAATTCTTCAAAGAAAAGAGAAGTCACATGGAAAGATAAGTCACCGTAGAGCAACTAGGGCTTAGATGCTGAAGAACATGAAAGGAATCTACAGTGAAGATAAAAAAAAATGACAACAACTAACTGTGCATTGCTAAAAGGATCTCCATATATATGTCTTTGCTCCTGTGTTGCACTTGGCCAATCTTTTGGCAAAACAACAGCTACCAGAGCAACCAGAAGAATTTGGCGAGGTTCTGGTGGCCACAACCACGATGAATAGCTGTGAGCTGCCCCACAGATCCATTTGGATGAGTGGCACGAAGAAGATAATGAGATGTGCCCGCTGCTGTGTGCTGAACAAGAAACTCCAATTCAGCCACATCACCGTTCAGAAGGGGGTCTCAGAAGAAGGGCTTCAAATCAGATTGATCAGAGAAATGTGCTAGGTACTTTAAAGGAAACATTAGAAGAAATGACTATGGAGCCATCTGAAAGCTCTGTCACTGAAGTTCCTTGTCTTGGTTCCTAAGGAGAATGCTGCCTTGAGCTCTTGCCTAGTGTGCAAGTTAGATATCAGCCCCGTCCTCCATCATCCTCACCCAGAGGCCAGGAAGAAATCCAGTCTTTTGCTCTGCCTTTTTTAAGCTTGCTCAGAGGGGGCTTGGGAGAAGGATATGCCATAGCATCAGTGTCCTCATCAATCCAGCTTGTGAACCAGAAAGTCAGCTGTATCTTCCCCATTCCCCAGACGGTCCAGACAGGTTTGGACATGTATCCAGCAACCCTTCCTCCTAGAAGCATAATCTATCCCAGACAGCACAGCTGAGACACCTTGGCCATTGCACTACATGGGTACTAGAACCATGCTCCATCCTGAAGTACAGCCCCTTGCTCATCCATCTGCATCCTCCCATCTCTCTAAGACACAACACTGGTTCTTTCCTCTACAGGTGAGACAAAATCAGTTCCAAAGCCTATTTTCACAAAGACATTTAAGCACCTATTTAGTTCAGTGGGAATTAAGAGCCTCACAGCATATATCGGATCCGAGCTAAAATCCTTTCTTAAGATACTCCCATGACCAGCTCTAGTCAACATGCCAAGACGATGCTTGTCAATAGGACAGCCATGGCATGTCCCCATGTCAGCAGTGATATTACCAAACAGGCCTTTTGGAAATCATTTTGTAGACTTGTGATTTCAGACTCTGGGAGGCCAAAATCATTTACATACTCTACTTCAGCTAATCTAATTAAATACTGTTATCAGATTAATTAGCCTCTTAACAATAATTATGATTAAAGAGCTGCATACCCATGCTGTAGGGAGAGCCAGCAATAATGAATTAATGGCATTTCTCTAAAGGTCAATTTTGATCATGTTTTGACATGTAGAAACTGTCCAAACACAATCAATAGGAAGAGGCTTCTTTACTACATTGTGACCTCCTGAACCCATCTGGAGAAGCTTAGCATTTCCCACACATTTCTATGGCACAGCTCTGAGGAGATGCTCTCAAAGACAGGCAAGGATACCACAATCCAGGTCTTGCCGAGTGACAGTACGGATTTGCTGCAGGCAATAGGAGGGATGGTTTAATTGATGTCTTCCAAGGAATAGTAGAGGGAAGATGCTCTAGAAGACACAACTTTCCCTGCTTCCTGCTTGACACCAACATCGGTAATATGGTCCCACCAAGGACAATCCACTCCACCATGAACCAGCCATGGTCCATCCTTCCCACACCTCCTGCCACTCCTCCTTGGGAAGATGCTGGCAGGTGACTAGCAAACAGACTAAACCCAGAAGACCCACTTCTTTAGTCAAATAAAGGCTCTTCCTTTACTTGAAGCCACGCCACAGACCACATGATCTACAGACAATGAGCTAGACCGCTGTGTCTCTTTGCCTGCTCATGTCATTTGTGCTACCCTTTCTCCTGATGGTCTTCTCTCAAACACGCTCCCAAATTCTCCTCACAGGCTAATGCACTGCATCCCAGCCAGGAAAGAAGTGGATCTCACCCATGCAGGTTTATGCACTTTGCATTTCCTATATGATTCCCCGCATACTGTTTTTAATCAATCTGTAGATTTCCTTTGTCAGTAGTAATTAGAGTGGAACATTTCCTTCCCCAGGGTGCAGTTCTGTAGCATAATGCTTTTCATTAATAGATGAGGGGGAAAGTACAGAATGTGGTGATCTTGGGTCTGAACATACGTCTATGAAATGGCAAGCTAATGAGTTAATGTCTGGGTAGGAAAGCGGGGAGGGCATATGGAGAAAGCCAGAGGGCCGCTGTCTGTGAAATGGATCTCTCTTCTAGCCTCAAGTATAGTGCTCTGGATACAGCAATTACTGCAAGCTGTTCCGCAGACCAGATAAACAATGAATCAAAGCCAGGCTAGTGGTATCAGAACTCATGCTTGAGGAAGATGCATTATAGAGCATAGTTTCAATTATTATATTTGCTAGCTCCACTTGTGAATTAGCCAGCTATGATAAATGTTATCATGCTGTTGTTTGCTCTGCATTTCTCAAAGTGAACTAAAAGACAACACAGCTTGGAACTGTGAATATTAACTACCAATGAAATTGCAGCATTAATCTTTCTTTTTCCCTTTTCGTCCCCAACCCCCCCCCCCCCCCCCAATCTGTTGTGGGTGTTAATGTATGGCAGCACTCCTTACACTGTCAGAAAGCAAGGTGAGGGAGGGCTTTGGGATATTTATTCATTACGATTTTCACAGCAGGAGAGACAAATGAAGCCTGAAGGCTCCAGAGATAGTATTTCCAGTCTAAAATTAGCAGGCAGCTTTGGATTACTGGATTCCATGAAGCAAAATACAGTTGCATAAATTATACAGGTTGACTGTTGTCTTTATGTCTTTCTGCTCTCCATTAGGTTTAGGAAAGTTTGTTCATGGTAAACAGTAGTTGGAGACACTGATACAGTGTCTACCAGTAAATAGAAAAAGACTCACATTCCAGTTTCACTAAAGGAGTATAAACCAGGACTCACTGCACCCAAATCAGTTAGGTTACCAGATTGGAAATCTGTGCGAGAAAAAAATAGCCTTACAGCATTTTGATTTCTCTGTAGCTTGCTTATATTCACAGCAATATTAACCCACCAACCTCAGAAAATAGCCCAGCAAGAGTCAGCTCAGCAGCTGGAACATCCACCTAGGTTATGTGCAAACCCAACCATCAAGCATTTGCCATGTCTGCATTCTCCAGTGCACACAAGGAGGAACTTTGTGGAGCTCCCAGTGTAACCAGGACACAAATGCTGAAAGCTCCTCAACTTGAAGCTTCATGTTGGACTTTTCCTCCAAAGGGGTACTATTGTGTACATGTATATGACTTCAGAATTCGTGCAAAGGATGATAGTTTGACTGAGAATCAGTCAGGGGCTTTGGAGAAGCCTCTTTAGGGAAAAGGAAAAATAAGAATAACAATCACCACAAAATTTCCAATTAAATGGAAGACTTAGGGCCAGTCTGAACAAGTTTAGCTTCAGTAAAGTGTCCATGGGCTTCAGAGGAATGTCGTGCCACCCCAGGCTTTAGAGAAGGAAAGAATTTGCTTATATCCTTGCATTTGCACTTGGGAGCACCAGTAAAGGAAATAGCATCACTAAAATAATATATCACTGCTCACTATGGGCTAGCTGAATAAAATCCTGGTTTCAGTGAAGACAGCAGCAAAAACCTGACTGAAGAATCAGGAACTCCATGAATCTCCTTATCAGCAGTAATCAGTGAAACACTGTGGTGTAAGACCTTGACTGAGCAGAGGACAGTCAGTCTCCCAGACTGATTCTACCTAGATCAAAGCACAACAGTCTTCAGTATCACCTCACAGTAATTTCAACTAGAAATAACACAACCATTCCTTCTGTTGAGAACAATTTCTTTCTTTCAAACTTTCTTTTTGCCCTCCTACTACCTTTTTTGGGTGAAAGCTCCTTTGCCATGTTCATTATCTGCATCTTAAATAATTGAAAACTGCATTTTGGCAAAGGGTACTATCAGTTTTTATGGTTTTAATTCAGCCTCTGAGCTCAGATTAACTAGCATAAGAGTCCCAGAGCGCCTTCCATCTGTAATCAATTTCTCTGTGTCCAATGTCATTATTCCATTCATTTCAATTTTGGTGTATTGTTATGATGGCTAATCCTTTTCATACGCTTTATCTTGCTGAAGTTCCCAAAATAAAGTTTGATATTAAAGTTAGATGACAGGCAGGCTGGTCAGAAAGGCAATATTTCTTTTTCAGTTCTGTGAGTGTTATGCATCTCTAGTTGATGAAAGTAGTGGTGGTGTGATTCTCATTGTAATTTGTGCAATATTCCAGTCAATAATAGTGTCTTGTTGAAATATGCATTAAAAAGTCCATAACATTAGTGTAATGGACACACTCCAACACATCTCTCTGGTCTAGCTCCCTCATAAAGATTTTAAATGACTGTCTTAATTAGATCCTAATATTAACAGGAATATTACATAAAGCTGAATGAGGACATAAATTTCAGCTGAAAGCTACTTCCACCCAAGCCCCTGCCCTCTGGTCTGCACACACCAAATCGTTCTGGAACATTTTCACTCTCCATCGTGGTTCCACCGACTGCTCTTTTTTAAGCTTTTAGCAACAAATGATGCTTTTTTCCATAACAAAAGCTTTCAAATCTGTCAGAGAAAACAAGGAATTACCTTGCTCCAGTTTGATTCACAATAATCTTGATTACTGCCCTGGCATTTCTTCGATCGAAGCACTAGGAAACTAATGAGACAAACTACAATACAGTAGATTAACTTGGTCACTTCCCTCTTTTCTTTTTTTTATAATGTTGATTTTGTCCTAATGAGCTGTTACAGCAGAATCCAAACAGAAGTCTATTGATGAAGGTCACTGTACATCTTCTCCATTCATTAACAACCAAGAAGCTATTTTGGACCCTTGAAGTAACATCCAAACATCCCTTCTAGAGCTGTCCCATTACAGTCATCTCTGTAAAGCATATATATATATACAAAATTCTGGCAAAGTAGCCCCTGTTAGATCAGTCGAGATCTTTCTTACACAGTAATGAAGACCAAGCGGACACTTGTGCCTGCATTGTTCTATTAAGTTTCCTCTTTCGTTTCCATATCACAGCATGCTCAGTCAAAGCTATTTTGGTGCTTCACTGATCAAACTGATTTTTCCCTTTGATGATAATATGAAATATGATAGGATAATAGGGTTGTTATATAATCAAAGTCGACAGCAGGGAGCTAAATTTGTGTTGTTTTGATGAAGAGCACATTAGTGTGACATAAATAGACTAATCTGATTTATTATTATTATTTCTAATGCTTAATAATAGGGAAGGGTAGGGGAAATGAGACTCTGGGGAATAAGAGTGCATCACAAAGTGATAGCAGATGTCTGTATGCTACAGAAACACAGGTTAGGTATTTTGGATATTAGGATGTCTTGTCACAAGCAGCACCACTACTACCTGCTTCTAGCTGAATTTCAAAAGCACGAGTGGTGAGCAAGAGAGGTTTTTCTGAAAGAAATAATGTCTTAGTGGAATAAAACTAATAATGTACCAGAGAAAATATTCTGTGAAAAACAATGTTGTGGGAAGAAAACTGGTATTCACATAGGGCAATAAGAAGTCAGAGATAGAACAGACAAAAATCAGCTCACCTTTCACTGACTGATTTTTCATGTGTAACTGAAAAGCTGGGATTAACCTTGGACAAAAGCTTCCCTGTCACGATACTGTCTGTTCCAGTTCCAGACAGCCCAAGTCATTATTCACACATCAGTCAAGAACCACAAAAACAATGAAAGAGAGAGGCATTTTGAGCTTGGTGTACTGATGTGTACACATGAGAGTTCTTGTATTTGTGGCTGCTCACAAAGCAAAATCCTACAAGAGCTCATGCAAACAAACGTCTGAATGTGTGCAGGCTTGCAAAGGAAACATCTTGCCACTTTAAAATCTCCTGTGTTAGCAAAAACATAGATTGGACAGAATTGTGGGTTCTTCAGGCAGAAAATAAAAATAAATAAACCTATTTTGAAATCCTAAGGAATGCAGATACATTTTAGAAAAACTCTTTCCCACATACACACTCATTACAGCTTTCAGACTTAAAAGTATCACTACGGACATCTACTCTGGCTCCTTCATATCAACATACAAAAATTTCTTCAATCACGTCTATAAACTTCAACTAAGCTAAAGCAGAGCTTTTATAAAGCCATTGAGTTTTAATGCGAAGACTCTAAGTGGCAGATCGCCCATGACATGCTGAGGTAAGTTGCTCCCCTGGTTAAATACCCCATATATTAAAATTTACTCTTCATTTATGGTTCCAGAGGGAAGATTTAGTAACAAATCAGCTAAAGTATGTAACAGCTTTGAACTTCTGGGGTTTGACATGATTTATAGGACATTTAAAGATTATTTTTATATGCAGCAGAAATAGAATTTTCCTCTTTTTTTTTAAAAGGAAAAAAAAGGAAAAAGCTAACCAATATTTTATATGATGTAACCTTTTTTCACGAAACTTTTAAAATTTTTTGCTAAAAGTCCTGTTACAGAAGTTCTCCTTTGCTAGGCAGAGAGAATTTCACTCGAGTTCTGCAAAATCCCAAACTTTTCCTGCTTTTCTCCAGCGTCAAATACACCCAGCAGGCGTACATGATACAGATGTATATATTGCAGGCATTCTTCTTACCTCCTTAGGAGGAAAAGAAACCTACATTTACTTCCACTTCTGGGATACCACCAGCAAAGACAAAGAAAGCAAATTTTGACAGCACTGTGAACCCTATGGGCCAGCCTTGAGGAAACCAGCTTCTAGGTGGACACCACTGAGGTGGTTTAACACATCCCAAAACTGCTTTTCTAGGTACGCTTGCTTCAACACTTTTGCCATCAGCATTTGCCTCGGGACATGGTACCAGCAGCAGAGCATTAATGCACCCAGCATGCTCTCCTACTTTGTTGAAGGATGTTATCCCCACATGTTAGGCTGAAAAAGTCCATCCTCGTCCATCCTCATTAAGAATCCTAAATTATTTCTTCAGTAATCTTAATGGAGGTTTTCATGCCACAGCAATTTATAATCCCAAAGGAAGCTGCACAGGGGAGTCAGTCATGGACACTTGCTTTTCATTTACTTGTTGAAACACAGATATGGAAATTAGGAGAACATGAACATATTTGATATAGCTAATAACTTAAAGCCAGGGAGAAGAGAACAGAGGAGGAATGACATTCCTTATTTCTCCCTATTAATGCTCTTTATAGATGCCTCTTTGAAAGGATATCAATATCCATCAGCACACAGAGCTCAGAGCTGGGGCTTGTACAAAAACATACTATCTAGTTTTAAGAAAAAAAAAAGGATTATTGCTTTTACACTGAGAGCACAAAATGGTAGAATCAGCAGGAGGTGATTAGTGCCAAAAAAAGATGGGTTTTGTATGGCGAATTAACGCAGAAGGCGATTTAAAAGATAGGATTAAATTGGAGACAAAGGTGCAGGTTTATAAAACTCCCAGTCCTACCCGTGTCAAACCAAGGATAAATCTCCCAAAGCACTAAATCCCATGTAATCATTGCAAATTCCTATTGTTTTAAAAGGGAGCTGGATTAGGCCTCTAATTTGGTTCTGTAAAGTCTGTTTGGTCCAGATGAACAACCGAGAGATGGACAATCTCGAAGGAACAACTCTACGACATGGTCTCAACATCCTCCAGTACAACTTGCCAATGCAATCACTCCCAATGTTATCCTCCAAACACTGGAGTAAAACTGCTTTTGCCCATTACTGCTAAATGCATTTTGCCTTTCCGCCTAGCAAAAAAGCAGTATCACATCTAATCTCACAAGTTCCCAGTGAGCCAAACACAAGATACTGTCCCTTGAATTCTTCCTGAGACCAACAAAGGCTTTCCATTATTTACAAATCAAAAGCATTTAGAGACAATCATCTTTATGTTTTTTATTTAAAACAAGGAATGCCCTGTCACTATTATATAAGAAAAAATATACATCCACCTATTTATACCCATCCTAATCCAAGCATTCCAAAAAATATAATTCCTATTCATGCAGGTAATTGCTGCACAAAATAATAATAATAATAATAATAATAATAATAATAATAATAATAATAATAATAATAATAATAATTTTATAAATAAAATAAAAATAACAAAATACACTCTTTAGTTCCAACAATTGTCCCAATTTCTCTTAAAAATTCTACTTGCAAATTGTTGGAACAGTTGAAAATGATAAAAGTAAATATAGTTAAATCAATAGGATTATTTGCTTTTGATTATTAATTCCATTGCTAGTTTTTCTTGTGTTTTTATTATGCATACCAGTTTTACAAAGTGCATGCTTTATTTTATTTTTTTTTAAATTTTGAACTGGCAAGCTAAAATGATCCATCTTTTCCTGCCTTTTTTTAATGTTAATACAATCTAAAATCTAGCATTAAAAAATTTATCATGATACACCTGGTATATTGACTGCTTATGGCGCATGCGTGTCTTGGCAAAAAAAAAAACCCAACCAAATTGGCTCCCCTCCCACCCTCCCCGTTCCTTTTGGAAGCAATCTAAAAGTTAAAAGCAGGCTGGAACACAATTGCTTCAAGGGAAAAAAAATGATACCTGATGCTTTAATTTTTGTCACATGGCACTAGTTGTGGAATTGCACGCGCGCACACACGCACACACACCCAACACACACACAAGCACGCACGCACGCTGCAACCTGCTCGTGAGGAAAATAGTTTATTAGGTCAGGAGTGCCAGTGGCACATGAAGGCTCCCAGCTGTGTGTGCAACTTTGGATTTGGTACCCACTTCACGTCACCTTGAATCCTCTGACATCCACCGAGGGGGTAATGTAAGGCATACTTTGCTGGAACAGTAATAATCCATGCTTCATGCTCAAGAGCTGAGTCTCAGAGGAGGACTGGCTTTCTCTACTCCCTTTGGCCTCGCTCCGTCTCACTCAAGGAACAAAAAAACCGAAACAACGGAGAAGAACTGGGGAAAACAAGGAAAGCAAAAGAAGACAAATCCCTTTAAATGGACTTTCGCCTTTTCATCAGCCTGTGGTTATCTGTAAAGCTGTGCAACCCAGGTGAGATGGAGCTGACAGGAGATGGGAAAAGGCTGTTTTTTAATGTGCTTGGCGAGATCTCCTCAATCTTGTAAGAGATGGAGTGAAAGTACTGGGGGTTCAGCTTAGAGCTGAACGAATTTTGGTGGGACACCACCCGGCTGGTGTACTCATGGGACCTGTAACACATGCAGGAACAAACTGACTGAAGGTCTGTTACTTCGGCCTTGTACCGCGGCCGACCGCGCTGGGAGTCCTCTTGGATGTGGATAATCATGCTGTTGCGGTTCCCGGCGAGGGACGCCCGCTCCTCGGCGTCCCGCCTCTCGTCCTCGCTGTTCATGGTTAAGAACCTGAGAACAACCAGATTTAGAAATGCCCCAATGACTGTCAACCCCACTAGAATGTACATAAAGCTAAAAGCCACGTAGAGAGGCTTCTTTTGAAGGGCCCCTTTGGTCTGCAGGGCCACATAGTCTCCAAACCCTATCGTAGTCAACGTTATAAAGCAGTAATAGTAAGCATGGAAAAAGCTCCATTCCTCGTACTGGGAAAAGGCTGCTGCTCCAATGCAGAGTGTTCCCATGCAGGAGAAGAAACCCACAGTGACCATGTTTTCCATGGAGACCTCGGTGCTCCTCATCCCACAGCACTTTTTGATGCGTTTCAAGAGGTACTTGACAAAGGTGTTCATGCGCTCGCCCAAGCTCTGGAACATGACGAGTGTCAGTGGGATCCCCAGGACCGCATAGAACATGCAAAAGGCCTTCCCTGCATCCGTCCCTGGGGCAGCGTGTCCATAACCTGGGAGGGGGAATGAAAAGACAGGACAGTCAGTAAGGCAGGTGATGACCACAGCTTCCCCTTCATGCAGGCCACACGAATCGCAGAGACTCTGATGCCACAGCCAGATCCAAAGTTACAGGAATGCTACAGTCACCGTCTCCTATCTCCTCGCCCACATCCTGTATCCGAAGCGAATAAGACACAGAACAACAAAGTTGTACACAGAGAAGTGGGAAAGATGAAAGAATGGGCAATCCATCCTACCTCAAATAACTGTGCGGACTCCTAAACAAGATCATATCGCATTCATTCTCTAAAGAAATTTCACGTCCATCCTGTACCACATGCAATAGTGGAAACTTTGGAAATAGGTGGACTTTTCCACAGTATTTTTGAGAGGAGTTTGTGTTGCCCTGCCCCAAAACCAGAGTACACTGATGGCATCCAAATTCTGTGTCTGCTGGCAGCATGGAGTTAACAACATCCACAGACCCACCAACCAAAGAAATTCCTTTTAAAACTCTTCCATACTGAACAAATCTTTCTACTGGACACCCTATGAAAGCTACTCACTGCTGGAACGCCATAGGACTTTAGGGATTTAATGCCTGTTCTATCTTTAGTTATTGAAGAATAAACAACTTACCAGCTTGTTTTATAGTTTTACAGCTTTTACAGCTAGTCTGGCAAAGGCAGTTTCATCAGGATGTTAAACTAATCCAGGACAGAGGATGTAGCATGTTTCACAGCATAGTTTACAGACAGTAAAGGCTAAGCCTTTATTCTAAATCAAACCGTAAGAGTGTGTGGGGCTGTTTTGAAAGTATAATTTCACTTTTTCACACCACACTGCTTTAAAAATCTACATTTCTTACAGCTGAGATTCTAAGTGACAGTACCAAAGTCTCCAAAATGGGATGGCTGGGGACTCATCTGGCCATGGCGTGCATTGACCATGTGGGTACCGCTATCTAGATGCACCTTAAAGTCAATGAATAGAAATATGCACTTCACAAGTGCAGTTCCTCTCATCTACACCTAGATGTCTAAAACAAGTCAATGAGTTATTCTCAGGAGAAACCTACTTCTCTACGGTCATTATAATAGAAATCTTGGGACAGAACTCAGTTCAAGATTAATATACCTAAAGTTTGGTATCTACGTGTGTGCTAGGTGTCCAAGCTCCCATTATAGTCAACAAAGATTTAGTGAAAACAGGCAGTAGTGAGTTATTTAACTGACCATCCCAAGTCTACCTTATGGCAAGATGAAATGACAGTCCTGACTGTTCCATTGACTGTATTCATTAGCTCCCCGTTAGACAGACTAGACGTCTGTTGACTGCAGAAGAATTTAGACACCTACTGCACAGGCAGACAACTACGTGCAAACAGCCAGATGCGAGCATCTTAATCATGAGTAGAGCTCTACCTTCAGTGACTAGCTCCAATGTAGGTGCCTGCATTGTAGACACTGAGGGTTTATATCAGCTTTCCAGAAGGAGGCATCTAGCACCATTTGAGACCCTGAGATACCAGGATAACCATAGAGGGCTGGCAGATGAAACACGGGGCATACAGCAGACCCACACTCTTATGGATCAGAAGCTGGAGGCCAGACAGCGCCTGAGATACTACTGAGGCAGACCAGAAGTGCATGGCCATTCTCTCCAGACCATTGCCCTCGTACTGCCTCAGCCCTGCCCATCACCTTTAGACTCAGGTCATGAACCTGCTGCTCTGAATTTGTCTGATCCTTTTTTCGAAACTGTTGACACTGCCCACCTCCTCAATTTCCTGTGACAACAGATTCCAGAAGTTCACTATCTGCTGTGTAAAAAGGCACTTAATCATTTCAAGCAAATCTTGTTTCAGCTAGTGCCCCCTAGCTCTAGTATTAAAGACCTACATCTACCTTATCTACCACCTTCATGACTTCAGCTAAACTCAGCTCTATCTCTGCTCTCAGTTTTCTCCTGTCTGAACTGGAGCCACAGCCTTTTTAGCTCATATAGCAGAAATCACATTCTCTTGATCATTTCAGTGTCCTTCTCTGGACCTTCTCTAGCTCTAGCACATAATTTTTGAGGTGCAGAAACCAGAACTCTGCATAGCCCTCAGGGTGTGGGTGCACCACGGAGTCCGCAGTTTTGCTAAAACAAAAATATGAACACCAGGCAACCTTCAAAATGAAAAGCAACAGTGGACAAGGAAAATAAAATGAGAAAACCAGCAAGAATACCCTCCAGAAAGCAACAGATATTTTCTTAGCTCAGTTGCTAGTTGTTGGCAGATGGATAGGATGTAAAAACCAGTTTACAAAAGAAGCACGTAACTCAAAATAGGAAGTTCTTTTCAGGTTACAAAACAAAGAGATTCACCTGTTGTACTGGGCCATCATAAAAAGCCATTGTACTGGGTTCATCATAAAAAGCAGTTTCCAAATTACCTGGAAAGGGAAGTGTCTTCAATAGATTGATGCTGGATTTGTTCCACCTGACTGTCCCTCAATAAAGGCTATAATTGCCTCACATTACTAAGATCAGCTTTTGAACTACAGGGGTGTTAATTAAACTAGGGACATCTTACCATTTTATAGCTTTAGTTACAGCTGATAAAGAGAAGGAAAGCTTCAGAAAATGTGATTTTCCAGATGGTTGCAGAGATGGCAGTTGGTGAAAACAGCTTTCGCTTTTGGTTCTAAAGAAAATGGTTGGGGTGAAGAAAGATTTCTTTTGATATCACTATATCCCTCTCACTGAAGTTATCCACAGAGACAGTTTAGGGAGATTATAAAACATTAATATTATATGCTTACACACTATCTCACAATTGAATTTCTAAGATTTGTCACAGACTTTGTAATTAACTCAGGACTCACAGCTCTCCCATAAGATAGGAATATATCCATATCCCTGTTTTACAGATAGCAAAGCACAGGCACCGGCAGGCTATAATTTCTCTCCAATTCACACAGGTAGACAGAATATTCAGAAATTCTGATTTCTATTCTGCCCCATGTCATACTCACTTTCCACAATATCAGATAAATGTCTTTTACTGTATTTTCACCATGAAGCTGGGGTAAAGAAAGGACTTTATTCATGAAGCTGGAATAAGACTTTACAAATAGATTCATGTACAGGGGATTAGAGTCATATATTTCTCCAGTACAACATGGCTTTAAGGAATAGGCACCTTAATCATTGCCTTCAACACTCTGAAATGAGGGGTTTCAAAATACACCAAAGAAAGACTTAACTCTCCATTACTTTAGCATTACAGAATCTATCCAGCAATACACAGAATAGGGCATGAAAAGCAAACTCCAGCAGTGCATGTCCTCTGAAATTCAGTAAATCTCAAATTTAAAACAAGCCACTGTCTTCTTAACAACAGAGACTGCCTCCGGGAAAAATGAGAATGTCGGTAAGTGCCAGAGGAAGAGGGGCACAGAGGATCATTAACATCAGGGAACAGCCCTCCGCAGTGCCCTCTGGGTCAGTCTCCAAGTAGTTGAGTTTTACTTGTGTCAAGTAAAGGCAAAAGCTGAAGCAACTGCCTTGGTAGCAGATTTCAGCTACCAAAATTCAGCCTAACTTCCTCTACGTGAATGCCGCTGCCCTTTACCAGAGTATAAAGTGATGACTCCATGTGAACCACAGGAAACACAAGGCTTAAAGAGAAATAGAAAGGTTAAGCACGACATTGATATTTCTCACTCTTCTGTGGTGAAGAAGAACAATCAAACAGAAGACCTTAAAATTAGGTATCGCAAATGCAGCCCCTAACAAGCCATGGGGCTGAGATAACAATGAGAAAGGTATAGATAGAGCTTTACATTAGACCACACCTAGGTAAATACCACCTGTACTACTCCAGTACACCAACCAGTTTGCTGAGGTCCCACAATACAGCAATATGACCACAGCAGGCAGGTTTGTCTTATATTTCATGAGATACAATTTGAATGATCAAGGACAGTCTAAATAACTTTCACCTTGATTGGAAGTGATGTCATTAGTACTCTCTCTCTCTCTTTTATAATACCTCCCAGCTGCTTAGGCTTTCAAGACAGAGCTCATCTGGGTTGGCACCAAGAAGAATAGTTTGGCATGAGGAAATGTCATGTCTCAGAGTATTACTCCAATTCTGGACTGCAGAGCACCAATGCACTGCAAAAGCCGTCTCCTCCCAGTTATGGAAGGGCTGGGCTACAGACATCAAGCAGAACTGCAGGAAGGTGTAGGCAAGGGAGGCAAAGGTCAGACCGTAAGGGCTGACACCAAATGTGTACTCTGTTGAGGTCTTCCCTGCTTTTGATTTTTCCAGGCCTTGTCCATTATCTGGTGGAAAAGCTCTCAAAAACCATGTGCATATATATGTAATTCTAGAAAAAAAGAGAATACTATTTTCTTGTTTGCCACAGTGTAGCTATGAAAGTCTGGGGAAAACCCACTCAGTCTCCTTCAAAGCTTATTTTTCCACAGTGCTTTTCAGATGAGACACAGAGGGAAACTCCTCATTACAATCTATGTGAGGTCCATTCAGGAGGACAACCCAAATACCTTTCTCTCGCTTCTAAAGGGATATTGTGCTGGGGTACCAGGCCATAAACATAGTGTGCAGTGGAACACCATGCACAGCTACCCTGAATCCAACAGTGACCACAAGCAGATGGCTGGGGAAGAATACAGGAATGGTATAATGATACATGACATTTCCCCCGAGTATTCACGTACCCAGCTTCATCATATGGAGCTCAGGGTTTTCCTAAGCCAGATATGGTTTCACTGGTTTTAGTAACACACAATGGATTTCTCTTCCATAAGCTTGAGCATTGTCCCTTGAATGTGTATAAACTGCAACATCCTGTGGCAAGAAGGTCCATAGATCAACCATGTGTTCTTTAAAATATCACCACCACTTCTTTATTATGAACTTCTCTCCGATTACTATCATCTGATGTCCCCACTCTCTCTATGGAAGAGACCAGGAACAACCATTCCCTACTCCCCTTCTTTGTGTCACTCATGATTTTATAGACATTTTATCAACAAAAATGCCATGTCTGCATTCAGGCCCTAAGCAAGTATCTCTGGCACTGTATAGCCTCATGTGGACAGACCAGCTTGCTTAGATCTACATCAGTAATCTTTGCACCATGCTCAGCTGCAGGGCATAGACAGCCCATGAAGCCTCTTGAATAACACTTTGCTTCTGGGGCAAAAAGGGTCTCAATAAAGAATTTCATGCTATTTCAACAATGCAGACTGCCCAGAATAAGTAAATCCGCAACAAAAATAAAACTTCATGGGAAAAAAATCCTGAATACTTTCAGAGCGTTACAACTACATAGTGACCACCTCCAAGACTGCAAGGTGATATCGACTCTAACGTATTAAACTGGGACATGGGATGGATTCTACCACCCCAACCCATGATTGTCCACAGTGTTAAATCATTAGCCCAGCTCCTGACATGGCTTTACCCTACACCAACCAGCACTGTCCCAGGCAATCTCCATGCCTGGTCCACACATGGAGGTTAATGCTGGCCAGGGACCACTGCAGCTAAGCACCGTTCTGGGGCAGTACACGTGTTTAGCTGTTACCAGCATTCTCCATGCCATCTCTGCTCATGCCTCTGTGTCTTAAAAAACATAGGTCCTGCTCTACTTAGAAGCATAGATGGAGACCGTGTGGTGTAAAGCACAGGGTGTTTTTCTACACTGGGCTCTGTCAGAGATTGGGAGAGGTTTGTCTCTAGATGTGCATTGGTACCAAGCCAAATACATGGTCAGTGTTAAAAAATAAAAATGAATTGTGGCAGTGGTAAGTTATTTATAGTTCACATTCAGGCCAGTGTGTAGCTGCAGAGCAGCTAAGCCTCATTCACATTCACATTCAATATACAACAGGTTTTAGATGTCTTGAATCTCGAAGCAACATTCTGCGTTATTCATGAGGGATGCTTTATTTCTCTCAGGAGTAGGTTTCTCCCCTCATTCATCTACACATCATTCATTTCCGTGATGGACATTTGGGCCCGGTCGCCTCTGACAACAGCCTCCAGAAAGAAATTAACTACTCCATCCCCGTGACTCAAACCTTTCTTACTCATGCTGGCATCAGCCCTGGCCGTGAGATAATGAAAAGAGGATAACGGCACCTGTTACTCAGATGGGCAAACATAATTCAGGTTAAAACATCTTCCTGATGTCACACACTTCACTTCAGAGGTTTATCTACGTCAGAGGAACTGCCACAAAGAACAGGGTGGCTCTCCGCTGGATTTGCTGCTCGTGTTTTCAGCGGGGAGAAGAAACAACATGGCCTTCATGGTGCAGATGAAAAGAGGTTTCAGCAGGGATCAGGGAGATACTACCAGTTAGTTAGATGAAGTAACTCATTTACCAGGGCAAAGGCATTCTCCTGTAAGGAAATCAAGAGCATATCACAGATGCTGCTGCATCTGGATGAAAGCTGCTGTGTAACTCCACCAGCCTCCTCGCACATGAGCACCACCGACTGCTCCCTCTTCTCTCTCCCACGTCTGGACTCTCCCCAAATCCTGCTGCCTTTCTCCCCAAACACCTCCAGGACCCCCTTTTTCTTTCATTCCCTTGTCAGTTGATTTCACTGCAGCACATCGTCTCTATAACCTCTCTTATTCTGCACAGCTTTCCCTTCCATCCTCAAAGACGGGTGTCCCCTTCCATGCTCAAAAGACAGTCTCAAAGTCTGGCACATGACTCCCTACAGGAACACCCAGCAATATGGGCTGATACCACCCTGTGTTGTGAAGACATGGACATCGTGTGAGAGAAGGAATGATGTGCCAACACCCACGTTCAACCTCAAATCCAAAATTCCTCGACATAGTTGGCATAGCCCCTCACCCTGGCTCTTCCCTGGTCTGGTATGATTGCTTCCACGTCCTGACTGCAGAGGTAAGGCCATGCTACCTTGGACATTACACTCTTCACTTTGCATTGCATCAAGACCTGCAGAAGACCTCCTGTTCTGGGCAGCAGGGACATAGTAGGCTTCCCTCACTTTATTCTCCCCACCACAAGCACAGACGTCTTTTCTTGTTGACCTTGGAACCAAACTTTCAAGATGTTCAGGGAAAACAGCTACAAAAGCAGCTCTGACCACATAGGCAGGCACACACATATGCACAGGTGGTGTGCGACAAGGAAATGCGGAGGAGAAGAAACGGCTTCTCTCTGTGATCCGCTGACTGGCAGGTGAGGGCACAGCCAAAGACACCCTTCCTGCAGGTGGGAGGCCAGCCCTGACCCATGCGTATCTTGAGTCAGAACACAGACAACTGCTTCGGCCTCGGAAATTACCCCTGACTCAGTGATTTCTGTAAGCTCACCAGGCATGTTGAATCTACTGCCTGTCAGCAAACTCGATATATGACAGTCCAGAAGCAGAGCTGCACGTCTTATCCAAAACAACTTATAAGACTGAAAAAAAGAAAGAAAATTACTGCTGAGTCAGCACAATGCCAGCTTCCGTGCCATTCATCCCTCCACCACATTTCCTCACTCTCTCCATTGGTTTGGTCTGCAGCCATCACACAATACCTCCTGCTTTATGAAACCTGAACCTCCTGCTCTGGTGCATTACTGATAGTAATTTTTTCCCTGCACCTTCTCTTCCAGCCACACCAAGCTGCAGTAAATACCAGCATGGTGAATGCTTTGTATTGCCCAAACTGCCTGTTGGCATCAACTCCCTCCCCTGAGCATTAACCAGATGTTGTTAAACCATGTCCCATTGAAAGATAGAACCATAGGAAAACTATTACATCAAGCATGCTTGGGCAACTGCTTAAGAACACAGCTCTGAATTCTTACAGCTATGATGGAGCAAGAACTGAGGCCATCACCTGTGACAGCCTTCAGGGTAGTCCTCCTGTGGGTCCAGCTTGGGAAGACAATATGTTTCTCACACTACCTTAAATGATAGTGGTTCAAAGGCAGCAGTTTAATTTAGTGAAACACAGTCATGAACTGCCATCATCATTTCTGATTCAGGGTAGGACTTAGGACTTCAGGTTTGGCTGGTTTCATCTGAGGATCACATGCAATACAGTCAGGCATTCCCCATAAGAAGTTGACCCTCTTGAGGGGACTTCTTTTGGACTCTTAGAGGATCCAGTCCCAGTAAGGCTTTCAGTAAGGTCACCTCCACGGGACATGTTGAAGAACTGTGTTTCAGAGGTTCTCAGACTGCTTAGACTGAGCTTTCCTCCTCCTTCCCTGCCTGGACTCCACCACCAGCAATACACAGGATGATCTTTCCTCTGTGCTGTTGGATGCCTACCTGGGGCAGTGAGGGACAAATCAGTTCAGTTCATTGGGGCAGACTAGTTGGAAGTGCTGCTCATTCAGTTGTGTACCCGTTGGAGGTGTGTACCCAGGCAGTTTCTACCTTCCCCACAGCTGGAGAGACCTGGGGGCTTCTCTGCTTCCCCTGGAAAAGATCTTGTATTCCTCCTGAACTTATACCCCAATGGGTCACAGCTCCCCTGTTTTGACAGATATTGCTTCTACCTAACAGGGAAGAACAGGTTTAGTCACAACATTTGGCACTTTCAGATACCCAGTGTTACTGCATAAAGGAGCACGTTTACAAGTTTAAACCAAGCCATAAGAAACTCTTCTTTCTCTAAATAGTACTGGGTTTATTCTCATTTCTTGATAAGGATGAGCCACCTATATCTATCTCTCTGCCCATCTGTCCTTCCTCCCCAATAGCTTTGAAGCTGCTCACCAATTTCCACCACTTAGAAGAAGCTGTAATGTGAACTTGATAATAATCTGTTCTGCTGGGCCTGCCATCTGGCAATCTGTGAATACACATAAAAGGGCCAAAAAATCAACACACACATAGTGCAGACTCAGCTGCAATGTGATCAGCTTTCTCTGGCCAGTTACAGGAAAGAAACAGGAGCTGGAGGTCCTGCAAGGTGGGGTGAGACATAGGGGCATGGGAGAGAACTCCAGGAATAGAGTGTCTCTGTCACCTTATAATACCACCTGTGATGGAATACCTATCTGCCTATGAGGATGAGGATGCAGATCAGAGTTCAAGAGAACTGGGGGATGTTTTGGAGTTCACAGGAAACGAGGCTTGACTACTGCTGCTGCTGCTGCTCAAGAAACGACTCGTTTCTACCAAAAGACAAAACTTGAAAAATATTGCTTTAAAAACCCAAAATATTTGAGAGTTCTGCATTTGTTTGTGTTTGTTGTTCTTTTTTTTCTTTTGCACATGAACCTTTTCCATGTTTTCCGTGTAAAATTTACACTATAAATGGATTTACTAAAAAAGTAAATGAGGCAAAGTGGAAATTTTCAAATGGCCACATGAAACCACTGACAATCTTCCTGCTCATCTCTGTGACACAGAAGACCTGATTATCTCAAACCTCCTCTTGTTGAACTTAGACAGCCTCTACTTTTACTGCTTAGATAAGAGATGTCTGCAATCACTGGCAATTCTTTTGAATGACAGACCGTCCGAGGTAATTGCCCCCTAGTGCACCACCCCCCAAGAAATCAAGGATGCCAACATTTGCTGGTTAATTTTGTCCAGACATGACAACATTATCTCTACTCATCTCTGTGACCTCCTCTGCTTCAGAAAAGAGGCTGGGAAGAGGGAAGAGGTTCCTCTCCAGCTCTGTGAGGAGACTAGCATTGAAAACAGCAGTGATTTGGGTCATGTTTCTGGTATACCATTTCCCAACTCCTCCCGAAACCAACAGCTCTGTTCTGGATTTCTAGCTGGGCGGTAGTTGACAGTTGCCTGGACTGCAGCAGAGCCTGGCCACCTTTCTGAAGAAATCAACAGCGGTACAAATCAGTAGCCAGGCACACCATCAGGAGAGCGTGTGTGCATCACAGGGACGCAGCAAGACAGCTTGGCCAACAAGCTGGATTCTTGTAACAGCAAGAAAAACCAACTTCCTAAGTTCAAGAAGAGGTAGGATGACCGTGATTCTTTGAGTTCATATATCTTGGGAGCTTGCTGGTAAGCACCAAATGATCAGGTTTTCTGGAGCCTGCACACAACCAGCTCAGCATAAAACCTTTGCATCGGGACTGGAGTGTGTTTTTATATCTCTGCAGGCACTTAGATATGTGACTGCACAAAGCCCTGTAGCACTTCTGAGTCAACATTTTCCCATGCTCTCTATTTCTGACTGCCCCTGCATGCCTTTCCTCCACTTCCTCCTCTCCATTTTGTTCTCTGAAACAGTCAGAGGACTGACCTGAGGCTTAGATCACCCAAGACAGATCATGCCCAGAACAAGTTCTCAATCTGAAGAGAATCATAGCAACCACTAGGAAAAGACTTATCAGGTCATGTTATCCATTCCTGGGGGCTGGCATATGATTGTTCCCTACAATATATTCTCCAGGGCTTTGTCCAGTTTTGTTTAAATGATTGAAATAACAGGGTTTCTGCTCTCTCCCTCAGGAAATTATTCCCCTGTCTAGCAGATCCAGCTATTAGGAAGGGGTTTTTGATACACAGCCTGTATTTTTCTATGCTGTCTTTTATCACAGTGCTCTTTTATAGTCCTCAATCCCACACACCCCATTTCTCTCCATCATTACTCGCTCCTTTACACTTCTTGAAGACAGTCACAGCTTTATCCTTTAGTCAACATAAGCTATAAGCAGAGCTCTTTGGGGCAGAGTCCTGCAGCCATCAAAAGACAATATACCTAGGCTGAGATTTTAAATGTCTCTTCAGAAGCAGCTCCTTATGGGGTCATTTTTATTGCACTTATTTGAGATCCCTCTTGCTCTTCAGAAACTTTCAGGATCTTTGCTAGAGTTGTGCACAGTCCTCATAGATGCAGGACCATGGTAGCAGGGTTATCAGTTCCCCAGACAGCCAAATGTCCCCTTTGGGTATGTAGGTCTGACTGGACAACGCTGTAACATAACGATCTTATTGCATTGCAGACTTTTCCTGATGCTGTCATTTCTTTACACCCCAAAGGCTCCTTCTACTGCACATACATTATTGCAGTATTATTTTTCCTCAATCCCCTCTATAAATGGCCTTTTTGGGCCATTTTAATCATTTTCTGTAACTGTGATTTTGGTTGCTCTCAGTTTATTGGCAATGATCTGAGACCTCTCCATG
Organism: Buteo buteo; assembly: GCF_964188355.1. Classification (NCBI taxonomy): domain Eukaryota; kingdom Metazoa; phylum Chordata; class Aves; order Accipitriformes; family Accipitridae; genus Buteo; species Buteo buteo. The sequence continues at coordinate 73,310,486 of NC_134173.1, forward strand.
AGGGGGGAAGATGAAGGACTCACCACCTGCAGGTTTGGCAGGATGATCCAAGCAGCACTCTGAGGGATCAGGGAAATGTACCTTAGGAAGAAGCGTAGGGGCTCACATCTTAACAAGAGGCCAAAAATGAATGGGCTGCTTCTTCCTTTACTGTGCTGTGATGACAGAAAAGGGGTTTGAGAAATCTCTGATTTCTCTTTGTTCAAAGGGTTAGTTCTTTTCAAACTAAAACCACATCAATTCTGAGCGTTCACAGGGTTAACGGGATTCTCCTCTCAGACCTGCTGAATGCCTGAGACAGCTCTCCGTCTGACAAGACAGGGCTTGAGAAGCTGGATCTCAACAAAAATCCTGTTAAACAAACATTACCGAAGGCTGGCAAGCAGCAGGGTGGCTCGAAACTTCAGGCACAAATCATTCCTGACGTAGTAATCACATCCTCTGAACCTGTGATGTCATTATCCACTGCAGTCCAGAGAGCTCTGTTTGCAAATCAGTGTGACATCAAATGCTGTCAGAGCTGGTCTGGTAAAACACAGCACATCCAGCGAGAGATGTGGGGTGACAGTCAGGGAAGCAGTTCAGCTGTGTTTTATTTCATGCTGTATCTACTGCAGATCGTTCCCATGAGGAAGAAAAAAAAAAAAAGGACAGTTTTCAAACTTTTAGAAAATACTAATAGGCACATGGTATTTTGAGCAGATTCTCCCTTCTGGTGTTTGAGAAACCAGGGCTTCCCCCCATCCAAAAGAGCAGCTAAAGGAATGGTTAGTGATTCCCACTGTGCTCAACTTCAGTTGAGCTAGAAAAACATGCCAGCAAACCAATTAGGAGACACGACTTCTACTAATACCGATAAAGTGAGACAAGCTCTGATCTAGACAAAATTATACAGAAACAGAAGCACTTCTTACAGGGTAGTCTCGGCAGGTGAACAGTCTAGTGTGGGGGAACCATCAATTCCTTTTCCCTCTCCTTTGCTTTTCATTCTCTGTCCCTTCATGACCATGATAAGGAATTAGCCAGATGGACACAAGTTTTCATGCTTCTAGATCTTTGCAATTATAGACTTCTTTATATCAGTTACAGCATTTATTGTACCCTTCTCTGAAAAAAGCACTCCCAAACACGTCTTCTGACTCTGGCTGGCTGCAGTTTTGGCCAAGGCTCTTTTCCCTGCAGACACTCTAATTTTCCAGTAGCTTTATTAGCTGAAACCTGGCTTCAGTGATCTAACAGCCAAAGCAAGTGGAGTCCATCATAATTTCCCCCATTACATCACATATAGACCGAGCAGTGATTCAATTGGATTTATAGATAGAACTCATCAAAGGGGTACATGTATTTCATTTAAAAAATAAAAAAGACAAAAAAAAAAAAGAAAAACATTTTGTTCAAATGCTTTGGATTTTCTGTTGCTCTTATTCCCAAAACAGACTTACGTTTTAAAATACAAGCAAAGAGATATTTTTCAATTTTCCTTTACAAATTTTAAGTGTGTTCTGTCAATTGTCTTTGAAAAACTGAAATAATTCAACCAAAACACTTCTGTGAAGGACAAAGCTCGATTCTGATTGAGAAAGCATTTTTGGAAGTTGAAACCAAGAAAGTTAATGGAAATATATTGCCCAACTCTACTGTCCTGTACTAACTTTGAAGTACATTTATCCTTGCACTTTGAAGACAGAAGAGCTGAGCTAAAAGCAAAGGTCAAAGTTTTGCAACATTGTTCAGGGTTCTTCACAGGAAGATTTGATGGAATTGTGGTATGAGGGTAATTACACCGCTGGAGCTAGTTGGGTCTAACTCATTGGGTTGGCACTTTCATATGAAGCCACCTCATTTTTTTTTTCTCATAGCAACATTTATCTCAAAGAAGCGAGCACACACCAGGAGTGTAGAGACTGCCAGTACCTTTCTCCACCAAGATGAAACCAGAGGCATTTCTCATGGGATGCTGTTCCAGCCAGCAGAAACTGTCCAAGGAAATCAGGTGCTTTAGGAACTTGAGGCTAAGAGATATTAAACTCAGAACTTGCTTTCCCATGCAATGAAAAACCCCTTCCTAAAAAGATGGAGCTCCACCTCAGTTAGGGCTTCTGTCTCCACTAATGAAGCTGTAAGGCTGTCCCTAAACTCATTGCTCTTACAGCTAAAAGTCTTCCTATTTTCAATCCAAACTTGTTCGTGGTCTGTTTGTTCTAGTAAAAGTAAAGTCCTTAGCTCAAACAACAGTCCTCCCTGTTTGTGTTCCCTGCTCCCATAGATTAATAAAGATCAGCCATATCTCACCAGCCTGTTTTTTTTTTTTCCCTAGGATGAATAAACCAGCCACTGCTAGTCTGTTACATTAGACAGTTTCACAGCATTTTGCACCTTTCCAGCTTGAATTCCATTTTCTTGTACACCAACAATGCAAATTTAGATACAGAAACACAGAAATTCAATGCTCCATTTACAGACTTTGAATAGTATTTCATACAATTTTAGACAGTTCTTGTAGACAGCACTGACACAAAACTTGAAATAAAGCACTGCATCTCAAACCTACCTGTCTTTGGTTCGCAGTACTAAAAATCCATGGGATCTTATTTTGTCTCACACTGATGAAAACAGAGTAATCTTTCTTGGTGACTATGAAGTCACAGCACTATAACTCAAATACACAAGAGCTCATGGTTTAACTAGAGACAAGAGTTTGAGCGAAGCTCCATGTTAGTATTGAACAGATGGATTCTAAAAAGAAAATTTCCATATACTGCAAGCATCTCTGCAACAAATGACCCATGAAAAGCAGGATGGGGTTCATGTGCTCTACTGAGTCTTGAAGCTGACAGGCATATCCCAATTAGTTATTCTAAAAGTGGTGTAGCATAATCTCCTCAACACATTTCCAGTTCCCAACAAATCCTTTTGCTGAGACCAATCCGAGATCTTTCACCTCCCCTTTTATTTCTTTATTGTTTACAGACATCTACCTTTTCCACGTCAGCCCTGATAAGCACACTGAGCAGGAAGATTGCAGGAGGCAGTAGAGTGAGACACCATTTAATGCACCTGACTAGGCATAATCAGAGCAATCCATCACTTCAGTTTTCTATTCCCAGCCAACTGGAATAGTCAAACTGAGTGGGAAGAAATGGGAAGCCACTTACCAAAATTTCTTCAAACCTCTACCTCTCACCATTTCTCTTTTGCTGGGTGGAAGACAGTGTCCTACTATATTATTTTAATATCATAACCAAGTGGTTTTCATTTTATTTCATCCCTGAACTCCTCCATACAAGGTAGCTCGAAAAATCAGACCGACAAAATACTTCATGTGACACGTTTGAGCAGTCATAATCATAATTTGCACAATTTTTATACCTGAGAATCTCCATTGTGGTCCAAGACCCTACAGTGGCAGGGGCTATATAAATGACACAGAGTAACATGAGATGGTCCCTGACTATTCACAATTCTCCTCTGACACTGGGAACTGCCATCTGCACTTTCCAGACATGGATACCAGAGAGGGAGAGGGCCTAGTCATGAAGAATACAGGTCAGACCAAGAGTTTGACACCCCCTGAAAAAAGGCCATATAATGAGGAAAATTATTAATCTGTTCAACAAGGGAGAAAACCCACTAGGAGGATTATTTAAAACTGTTTCAGACAAACCCTGGCTAACATCCTCCAGAACCATTCCTGTAGGGATTTAAGTCTCAGTTTCAGCTTCACTTGCAAGCTTTGAAGCTTATATAGATAAGGAGCAGCATTGCTGAGGGTCCACTAGAGTTTTTGTCTATGAGACATAACCACCCTCCATTGCACTACCCCTCCCATGTATGTCCTGTACTTCCAGTGTGGTATTATCTCACAGTCTTTAGTTTGGGACTGGAGTTGCAGACACACGCTCAAGTTTGGACTCTCAGTAAGGATCTTAGCACAGTTTTGTGGAAGTCAAGTTTCCTCAACTGCACATTTCGGGGAATCCATATATATCATCATGTGGTGGGTTGACCTTGGCTGGCTGCCAGGTGCCCACCAAGCCACACTCTACCCCCCGCTCCTCAGCTGGACAGGGGGAGAAAACAGGATAAAAAAACTTGTGGCTTGAGATAAGGTCAGGGAGATCACTTACCAGTTACCATCACAGGCAAAACTGACTCAACTTGGGGAAGATGAATTTATTGCCAATTAACAACAGAGTAGGATAGTGAGAAACAAAAGCAAAACTAAAAAACAGTTCCTCCAACCCTTCCCTTCTTCCCAGGTTCAACTTCACTCTTTCATTCCCAACTCTTCTACCTCCTCCTTCCCTCCCTATTCAGTGCAGGGGGATCAGGAATGGGGGTTCTGGTCAGTCCATAACACTTCATCTCTGCCACACCTTCCTCCTCCCGCTCTTCCACTGCTCCAGCGTGGGGTCACTCCCAAGGGATACAGTCCTTCATGAATTGCTCCAGCATGGGTCCTTCCCACAGGCTTGCAATTCTTCAAGAACTGCTTCAGCATGGGTCCTTATGATGGGGTACAGTCCTTCAGATGCAGACTGCTCCAGCGTGGGTCCCCCACGGGGCCACAAGTCCTGCCAGAAAACCAGCTCCAGCGTGGGCTCCTCCCCATGGGCTGCAGTGTGGATATTTGCTCCACCGTGGACCTCCCTGGGCTGCAGGGGGACAGCCTGCCTCACCATGGTCTTCCCCACGGGCTGCAGGGGAATCTCTGCTCCGGCGCCTGGAGCATCTCCTCCTCCTCCTTCTTCACCAACTTTGCTGTCTGCAGGGCTGTTTCTCTCACATGTTCTCACTTCTCTCTCTCGCTGCATTTTTTTTGCCTTCTTAAATCTGTTCTCCCAGAGGTGCTACCACTGTTGCTGATGGGCTCGACCTTGGCCAGCAGCAAGTCCATCTTGGAGCCGGCTGGCATTGGCTCCATCAGACACAGGGGAAGCTTCTAGCAGCTTCTCACAGAAGCCACCCCTGTAGCCCCTGGCTACCAAAACCTTGCTACATAAACCCAATATAGATTAATAGGTATTTTTTATTTGCTTGCTTGGTTGCTTTTAAGTCTTGGAAGCAATAACTCCGCTTTCAGACTTGCTACCTCATTTGCTGCTGGGTGTCATTTGCTTTGCAAAACCATAACTGGTTTCACAGAGCTGTTGTCACCAGCTTCAAGTGCTCACACTGAGGCCAAAGCTGTTTCTGAGTCCTGAAGACCTCCTGACTTCCTGGGTATGTAACAGCAGCAGAATTATAAACCTGGGCTATGCTGTCTTTAAATCCGCAGAGGACCGGCTCTCAGCCTGAAAGAACCTGTCCCAGGGAGAAGACTCCAATAAGGATCAGCACACCTACTGGGCAGCCAAGTTGCTTTTCTTACTAGGCAGATAGGTGGTACATGGCCTGAAGACAGAGAAGCTGAAAATATCCTTCAAAAGAAAAAATAATTCTTCTTTGACTACACCAAATCTCAGATAGACTTCTGTACCCACTGGTCTATTTCTCCTACCAGTTTCTTCCTACTTCTTTTCCATACCCTCTCCCTTCTTGTTGGCCATATCCATTCCTCTTCCTCCCCTGCTCCACCTACGTGTCATTCCCATCCCGTTCTCGTGCCTTTCCCCCACTTGTTTTCATTTGCGGTTGTCCCCTTATTTTTTTCTCCTATTTCAAACATCTCTCCTGCCCACTTTCATTCCCATCTGCCCTTTCTTCATTGTCCTCTGTCTTGACTATGGCAAACACCTGCCTCCTTAGGCAATGCACAATAGTTAAGAGAACTTCATAGCCTATAACCACCCTATACAACAGTTGTTCTATGACCATAATTGCCAACTATAAACCATCAGCCTTATCTCTGCAGTCAAGATTAATTGTGGCATGGTGCATTATAAAATTAGCCATCCTTGGCAAAGCTACTGGCCTTTAGTTTTCACAAGAACACAATTAAATGGCATTTGCACAGTCAAGCTTGAGCGAAGCTAAGAGGAGACAGACATCATGAAGTTATTAGATTAGGAAGTAAAACAACTACTCCTTGGTTAGATCAAGCGTTCAAACACATTATATAATGTTTCAGAGGGAATACAGGCAAAATGAAACTGCTCTTGGGCACCTTCCCTCCTACCCCAGCCAAGCCGCAGGGAAATGCATTTAATAATAGCAAATGAGGAAAGTCGCTACCAGATCTCCAGACTTTGGGTTTGCTCATAAGGTAACTTGTGCCACACCAGCAAAAAGGTTAACTCGGTGGGGACTCCGGAGCATGCACATAGCTTGCAGCCTTTCCTAATTAAACACACATGCACACATCATAATCAGAGCTGCTCCCTCACCCCAGGGCTGGATCTTCGGCTCGTATAAGTCAGCAGAATGCCCCAGAGGAGCTACTTTGATTTATGTTGGCTAAAAATCCAGTCCCAGAGCCTCTGTGTGTACACGAGGATGTGTTAGCATAACTGGTGAGTATCTGGGCTTAAAGAAGCCTTGCTCACACGTAGATTGTCACCATGCAGTTAGACACTTGTATATGCATCAGTAGCAACTCAAGCCTCACTTCTCCAAATCAGCTTTTGGTTAGCGATGGGCAATGCTCCAGAGCTGGTGTCCACTAGCTCCATCCTGCTGGGGCAATCTCCCCCCCACTCAGGGATACAGTCCAAAGGAACAAAAGCAAGCAAATTTGCTGAGCATGCCCTACTTTGTCATCACAGAGGGCCCCCAAATCACTGCATTTGGCATGATTTTGGAAGAAAGCTATAAAAACCAGAACAGTTTCAACCCAACTTCCCCCCCCCCCAACCTGCAACATGGTTTGCTCATGTAAATTGGAAAAGTTAAACATTTGTCCAGCCCCCTTTAAACAGCTATGCAATGTCAAAAGGTGAGCATCAATTCCACTATTAGGAAACCAAGGATCTTAATGTGGTTCTTCTTTAGAGGAAGGGAGGTAAGAAACAGTGGCTTTAGGGAAGATCTGTAGTTCTTTGGAGTCTGTCAAGGCCAAGTGTCTCAGGCACTCAAATCATTACACAGTGATAACATGTTCCCTGGGAACTGGCTTCAACTTTTGATGACCCACACAAGTTTTAGTGTGAATCCTGTTCAGCACAGCTCTGTTCCTTCACCCACCCACAGCCAAAGGAGCAGACTGGCTTAATTTACTGCTGTTTAAAAACAGATGCTGGCCCTCAATTTATCTCCATCAACAGAAAAAATACCCCAGCTCCTCAAATGAAAAGCCCTGCAGGATTTTGCCTGCACAAATGTGAGATGGAGATTTGACAATAAAAAAGACATTTCATTTGTCTTATTAGTGGCTGACTACTGTGGAAGGTGTTCAATCAATTAGACTGATCTTGGACTCCTCAATTATTGATAGAGAGCGCTGGATTACACTCTCAAATGCTTTTAGCTTAATTGCCCAACCCATCACTGCTTCATTTTCCTTTTCTTATGTATATAATTTTTTGTTGTTGTTTTGGTTTTTAACTATAACAGCTTGCCAGCAGCTGACCCTGTTACTTTGCTGCTGCTGCCAGTGCTGCTGATGCTGATCCAGGGAGCGAACGCTGAAGCCTCGGACAGGCAGCGTTCGTAGGGTGCAGCAGGCAGGCGATGCCAAGGTGGTGCCAGCATTCCCCAGAGCCCAACTGGGACTCGGGGTGTGGGGAGAACTATGAGAGAAACATGTATGGGGGATCGGGGTGCCCCACTTCCACCTCCAGCCCACTCTGTACTTTTTGTAACTCTCAGTCCCTTTCCATGCCTTTCTCTTCAAACATTTGCTCCCCTTCGCTTTGTGTCCCCTTTCCTTCCCTCTCCTCACATGCAGAAACACAATACAGCACAGATTTGGAGCTCATCTTGGCCAGTGTACCATCTCCAGCATCATTTGGGTACCTAAACAGTCCTTCTTACCCCATCCTGACCACCACAGTTCCCCCCAAACCCTCTTAACTTTCCTCTCTCCACCCTCAATACCTCCCAGCCTTTCTCAACTCTTACACCCTCTCTCCCATTTTCCAGACTGGAACCATCCTCTCCCTCCTCCACTTGCAGCCTGGAGTGGGCAGTTCGGTGTATAAATTAGCAGGATTTGGGAACACAAGCAAAACAGTTGAACGCAGCCAGCAGAGATAACAAGTGTCATTATGTGCAGGGCTTTAAGTAATCCAGTGTGCACACAAGCCCCGAACTGCACTGACCTTGACTGTTTAACTCTTGCTGACGTACTAGGACATTAGCAAAGACAGATTAACTGTATTCGAGCACACTCCATATTTTATAGACTAAGCACATCTTAAATGTCTTTAGAGCATGGTTCCCTGCGACTCTTTTGCAGGCTAACCTAAAGCAGGGAGACAAGCGCAAATGGATTTATAAGGACATGGGAGCTATTTCACAGCAAGAGAGAGGAAAGAGAAAGGAGGAAAGAAAGCAAAATGAGATGGGAAAGGGTATGAAAAAGAGATTAAATGAGCACAGAGAAGAGGTGAAAAAGAGAAAGGAGAATATGAAGAAAGAGAAAGGAGAGAGAACAAGACAAAGTGAGAAGGAAATAAAAATACGAGGAAAACTTGCCCACAGAAAATGGCAGATATGCAACGTGAATGCTTGGAAGAACAAGAACTCCTGGTGCCAGATGTGAAACAGTATATTTCTGTGATAACAGGAACAAGATAGAATCAGTACATGGTACTGGGGGATATGATCTGAGAGAGAAATAAAAGCTGTAACAGCAAAACTGCAGTGCAGGCGAATAACACGGTAGCTCATAAGGATTTAAAAAACGAGGCCATGGTTATAACAGGATCCATCTGAATACAATTCATTTTCTGGGAAGCTGTTGCAGATCTCTGCCATTGGATCCAGGCATGACAAGAGATCTCTGGGAAATTATTAGAAAGATAAATAATATTGGGAAATGTGTCATTTTGCAATTTTCTAGATGGCAAGTGGAGAATTACTGTTACTGGTGATACTTGAGCTCCATCCTTCCTGGATGTGATAGGCAATAGATTTTTCCCCCCTGAAATAGCACCAGAGCCAGCAAAAAGCAATTCTAATTTATACTTGGTTTAGATGAACAGTGAGGACACTATGGAAAGTGTTTGATCAAGTGTTCACAGTACTGTTTAAATTAAAAAGAAGGATAAGCAAAAGCAGGTATCCAAGTCCTTAATATCCAAAGCACAATAGTGAAAAATTAAAGGGATTAGTAAGTGAATCACTTGGTATGAAGAACACAGGGATGATAAAAAAGCAGCTTAAAATTTCTCCATGACAAATGCACAAAGAATATCAGAATTAGTTTACAATACTTATTGCAATAGAACTTGCAACTTATTGCAATATTACAATAATATTTATTGCAAGGGAAGAATTGACAGGAATATTTAAAAGGAAAGGGAAAAGGACAAATCAACAAAACCATGTCTGCTAAGTTTCTATATGTGGGGGTAAGATGAGAACAGCCTGGTGAACATTAAAACAAATGGAAGAGGGTTCTCTGGATGCGTAAGGAAAGAAGGCAGCTAGGGAACAAGGGTAGGATGAGAATGAGCCATATATTAGAAGAACACATTGCTTTGGTTTTCAGCAGAAAGGAGGTTATTTAATGCTCAGGCAAAGTCCAGATAGAGAGCAGCCACTGGGATAGAGAACTAGTAAAAGGTCCTGAACAACTCGTCACATCCTCGAATGCAGAAACTAAATATCCTTATATGAGAATTGATTAATTAATTAATTAATTAAAGTGGGTGAAAAAATTGCAGGTGTTTTTCTTGCTGCAATCCGGTGAGATAAATTAGTACAACCCAGAGGGAATCCCTCGTGAAAATGAGGAATGCTGAAGAATTAAATAAAAAATGTCAACACGTTGTGTGGGATGGGAGATCGGCCCAAAAAGAGTTAATGGCCGTGTTTTATCACCGTGGTTAAAGAGATGTCTGTGGCAGCTTATGAGAAAAACAAGCTTTTAGTACAATAACGGGTAAGCAAAGAAACGTCAGAGGAAGGAGCAGCTGAGGCAGGGGCAGAGATCCACAGATCTCAGCGGGCTGCAGACACGGGATGGTGGCCGGGCGACTGGCAGAGGCACCAAAGCCAAAGCCTTGCTGGAGAGAGGTCCCATCCCTGCAAGCACACATGGAGCTCCTCACAGTGCGGTTGGTCTTAATCAATATTTCCATTCCTGGGACAGAAGTGGGATGCCAATAAATAGAATAGAACAGAACAGAATATTGCTGTTGGAAGGGACCTACAACGATCATCTAGTCCAACTGACCAAATTAGGGCTGACCAAGTTAAAGCATGGTATTAAGGGCATTGTCCAAATGCCTCTTAAACACTGACAGGCTTGGGGCATCGACCACCCCTCTAGGAAGCCTGTTCCAGTGTTTGACCACACTCTCAGTAAAGAAATGCTTCCTGATGTCCAGTCTAAACCTCCCCTGGTACATCTTTGACCCATTCCCATGCGTCCTATCACTGGATACCAGGGAGAAGAGATCTGCCAACTAGACAAGCCCAAAGTCCTTAGCCGCTCCTCACAGGACATGCCTTCCAGCCCTTTCACCAGCTTTGCTGCCAACTAGCAAGTCACGAACACGTCTGCAATAAAGGAAGCGTCACCACAAACTAAAACGGGAACATTGGGAAGGTTTGCACGGTCACCAAGCACCCCTGACAATATAGCAGGCAAGGGTCTTTGAGGGCACAGGCTGCCAGCACCTTTCCAGGGGCCTGGGAAAGAGCTGAAACACAAGGAAGAGTGTCATGGAAAGGTTTCCATCTCCCCAAACTGGGAGCATGGACCTGGCCCCGCTCACCTGTGCCACGCCAGCCCCCCCTGCCTCTCACACACCCCAAGTGACCGGGCGAGCGTAGCGGCGTGACTCTGCCTTGCAAGGCTGATCCCCGTTCTGCTGATGCAAAGGAGATCCGGAGCTGCCTTTGGACAGGTCAGTGCCAGCAGAGACAAACTGTACAGAAACAAGGAGATGCTTTGCTTACACCGAAGCACCTTGGAGAATGATTTAATTCACAATAAATCTCCTTTCTCAGAAGTGGCGATTGTAAGGGGCTGGGCTGTTCTTGCATTTAATTCCCCTGATTGACATTAGTCCCAATTTACCGTGTTTCAAACACAGAACGGAGTCCAAATTTCCCTTGCTACTGCTTCACTACATCCTCCTATTCAAACTTTTCTCCGCTTGAGTTTGCCACAGTGCTAGGACACATCCTGAGAGATTCAGTCTTATACTGCACTGTCCTTGGCCACTGCCTTGGGCCAAGGAAAGCACAGTGTCTTCACCACCAAAACATTTCCCCACTCTCCAGAAAGAGGTGCCACATAGCCCCGGTGAGCTCGAGCTGCTGAAAATATTTGGATCATACCAGTCTGAGGATAAAGTAGCAGGTCCACCCCCTGGCAACACCACCAGATCTGGGTTGGCCTTGGTCTTTCATGGCCTCATTCCAACCCAAGGGCTGGTGAGATGCTGGTGCATGCCCAGGTCTCAGATCCCAGAGTGTTCCCAAGTCCATACCTTGCTCATGGCCGGAGAGAAAAGAGATGCTAATTGCCAGGTCACGCTACAAGTCCCAAAGGCCAGAACATTCTCTGCATTCTGGATTTGAGGTGCTCAGACAATAATTCAGTAGGGGCATGGGTGTCTGTGGCATTAAAGCCATCTGAAATTATTTTGGCATAGTATATTAAGATAGTGACAAAGGAGAACCTGAATGAATAAATGCAAGTTTGGGTAAAAAAAACCCCATAGTTTTGTTTTGTTTTTAAATTGAGCTTTTTAAAAAATGGACCACTTTCCCCAGAGCATCCTTCAGAATTGAATACAGTTCCCGTCTTACTGGTTTGGGGTTGAATCATTTTGTATTACAGGCAAATCCACGCACAAACATACATCTTTTTAGCCTTTAACATGCAAACTGAAACTCTGATCTTGGCACAGCGCTCCAGGAGATGCCAGTAAAGGATCCCTCTGCAACTAGCAAAACCAGTTATAAGGCAGCTTGGTGTCACCACATGGCAGTGCAGCTCCCGACACTATGACACCTCCTTATGGATGGAGTATTAGCACCCCAAACCCTCATATTCACTCGCTTATCCTGAGAACCCGTGAAGAAGTAGCCTGATTGATACAGAGCAAATTCCTTGGCATTGTGCTCAAAATGTCAGTGCAGCCATGCAGGAGAGGTTTTCTTACACAGAGCTACTGCCAAGCATTTTCCAACACATTTCTTCATATTACTTAAGCTATTATGACCGTGACCCAAGGCATTTCCTGGGGACCAGAGAAGAGCTAAAAGTACCAAGCACACAGACTATTAACCCCAGACTATTGTTACCTACCAGCTTGAGCATCACAGCATACAAGGCCCCCAATATCCCTGGTCAGGGTCTCCAGCTGCTACCCCAGTATAGATAAGTACTATGAAAGCTCATTTTGCACAAGCAAACACAGGGAAAAGGAGAAAAAAAGAAAAAAAAAAATTAGCACCCTCTGGCCCTTGTGGGGGACATGAGGGATACCGAACGGACTGGGACAGAGGACATGGTGCAAGGAGAGATCAGGGCTCTGGGGAAGGCCCAGGTTTCCTTTCAACACCTATCCTCTGCCCCCTCACACCCTCGTGCATCGCACTCCCGGGATGCCGGGGGAAGCAGGTTTGTGTGATGAACGGGAGCCACCTGGGACTCTGCTGTGCTGCTCTCCTTCAGCTCGATAGTCCGTGTCGCTGCAATGCCTGCGACGAGAAAGCTGAGTTTGATAAAGTTGCAAGGGTTAGGGTGAGGTCTTCCACTGCCAGCCCTGGATTTTACACTCGCCCTCAAACTAGGAGAGTGGAAATATTCGACAAGTGAATCTACTACCTGCACTGCTCAATGAGGCTTTTATGATATCCCCTGTCCCTCTCTAAGAGATGCTTAGTATACTCTGGGGTGTTGAGATACATTCATTTCCATTTCCAATTCCCTTTTATTCACCATCCATCTCCCAACTGCTGTACGCACATACTCCCCTCTTTCCACAAGCAAAGAGCCTTCCTTCCCAGCCCCTTCTTCATAAAAATGCCTCCCATTGACCTCCGACCAGCTGCTCTGAGCTTTGTTAGCACACGTGGGGTAGGAGCGTACCTCTTCAGATTAGCCCTTCACCTCCTCCATCACCTCAAACAACTTTGCACCTACTTGTACTAGAGCACCTAGTGTCTCCAGTAAACACTGCTTTCAGCCCCCTTTTCAACAGAGACATGGTTTATTGTCCCCTAAGTAGCCCTTCACAGCTCCCCTTCTCAATCAGCACTGGGTAATGGTTTCCTAGGGACCATAATACTTAGCAGCACAGTAATTGAATGATATTATTAACAGCAGCAGCATCTGTGTTGTCTGTTTAATTAACTGGAGAGCAAATGAGGCCCTAAGAGTCATTAGTCTGATCCTTTATTGTTTTCCTAGTGATCTGCAGCTTCTCTTATTTGATTATTGGCTAAGGATCCCCTTTACCAAAAAATGCACTTTTAATAAAATAATAACAAAACAACTCTCTATACTCCTGAACGACGTATATTACTTCTCTCAAGCTGCAGATTAGCTAACTGTAAACTTCTGCTCTAAATATTCCAAATACACCATCTCTACTGTTCCTTGAGTAGCATAACAGGAGACACTAGCCTACGTTTCAAGGAAAGAAGGAACAAAACTGCAATAAACATTTTATAGCTGTGGAGCTGGTAAGTGACAAAAGCAAAGCTCACCCCGCTATCAATTGTGGGAGGTCTGTAGGGGCTGGAGGAGGCAAGACCACCTTTAAAGACTGCTGGCCACCAAGGAAGAGCTACAACAACCCAGCACTGACGATCACAGCATTTCATTCCAAACAAAGAAGACATTGTCTCCATCCCTAATTGGGCTGAATTTATGGGCAGTCCGACAGCAGCAGTTCCCATATCTCCACCTGGGAGCTTCTTGCATAGCTGGGACAGCCACTCTGCAGCAGCCCAAGCCCACTGTGCAAGCAGTCATGTAACCCTGCAATCCTGTCGTCACACAGAGGCAGGAATCGGATGTGGAGTCATCGCTCCTTCCATACCCATTTAGCAGCTGTCCTGGTTGGGTGTTTGGGCTGAGGTTCATTGCTTGACAGCTGGTTATTGGCTTCTCTGCAAGGGGCATATGGAAATTTCCATGAAGATGATCCCAACTGCAGTTACTTAGCTTATCAGGAAGCACAGGCAATTGGCATTAACCAATTTAGAAAAAAAAATCCCATCTCAGACAGGAAGGAGATCTTTCTGTTTGCATGCCTAAGATACTTGCTCCTACAAAGTCTATAAGTTAAGTTAAGCAGTAAAGGGTGTCAGATATGGTCATATGCAGATCTGGGAACATACCACTGTGTGTTATATATCCTCTTCAATGGCCAGTCCTGGAAGTCTTACCACTACACAGCTTTTCTTTAACCTAATATTGTGTAACTGGTTAAATTCCTGGACTGTTAGCCATGACACCAACTACCAACCATCACAGTGCAGCAGGTATCTGTGTGTATGTCAAAGCCTGTCTTTGCACCACCGTCACACTAGCACCTTTGTATGCTCGTGGACCTGGAGGCACTGTCTCTCCAGGTACTAATCTGGAGACCACTGTGTTCAGACAGGGGCCTTAGGTGAGAGATACTGCCTCCTTCGTTGTCATCAATCAACACTACACACAGATTGAGAGGAAGGGCATGGCTCCATGGTTTTGTTCAGGTTTAGAGGTGTGGTGCTTGGGTAGTACTTTTTTTACTGACGTCTGTGGGTCTGGTAATCAACATGGGATCTTTGAACATCAAGTGCCATGCTGGCTGCTTTGTTCCAAGTCCCAAATGCATCTCACTGCATAACATCATCGGTACCAAGAGGTCAAAGCATATGAACGTGACACACTAGGACCAAGGCTGAGGCTTTGAGGAGAACTACGGAAGGAGAGCTGCCTGTAAGTCCATGATCTCAATGCAAAATCCTCCAGGAGTCATTGCGTACTTATCTGAATTGCCATTAAGGAGAAAAATAAACCCACTTCCTCTTCTGATGGCCTCATTCAGTTCAGTAGCATGTTTCATCAACCAACTTCTTCTTGCACATATTAAATAAATACAGAATGAAGAATGAGTGGAACTGGATCCTAGGGCTTTAAAGAGATTGGGAAAACGACCATGTCTTGTATGTGATGCTAGGAATAAACAGGAAAATCAAATGAGCGGGGAAAGAAAAGAAAATGTACTATCTCTTGTCACCACTGGACTTCTCTGTCTCAGGACAAATTCCCAACTGCTCCAAGATTTGCATACTTAAAAGGGTTGTGGTTCTCTGGACATTTCTTTGGAGCTCCAGACTGATTCTTCACTAGAATAACTTCTTAGCTAGGGACCGGCTCCTTGGACCGGCTCCTTAACAATTACAGATGTCTCTGTCTCTGACTTGTTCACCTGGAAATTCTGCTACACTTCCAACCGAACAAGGGACTTATTTGTAATCCCTGATTTGCTGTCGTTCCCTCCCTCTCTGAATCCTGGTGCAACAGCTGTTGGCTGCCTCCTGCTCAGTGCATGGATGAAAAATAAATGAATGAACACATGAACTTTGCGGCTTCCTGTAAATTTAGAATATAGCAGCTCCTTCATACAGGGTATAACAACAGGCACTGTAAGAAGCCAAGAATGCTGCTGTTTCCTGGATGAAGCTGCCAGCATGATTGCTGAAAGACCTTACACATTTCTCCTTTTGGGTCTGGAGAACCCAAATATTTTTTAAAAGCATTTTAGAAAATTTCAAAAGTTGTGATGTAAATCTGACAGGTACAAGCTTTCTTGTGATTCAGCTGGCAATTACCCCCTCCCAAGACACAGCTTCCCAGCAGCACTTTGGTTCAGCAGGTTCCAGTATCGACTGGAAAAGGGGGGAAAAAAAAGGTATGAGCTTCAGAGATGGCATGCTTCAGAGAAAAGCCTAAATGATAAGAAATAATTTTCTTTCAGGTCAGCTGCGAACCGACTAAGTGACCACAGAGAGTCTTGGCCTTCCAAGTCTTCTCTTTACTGCCTCCATAAATTGGGAATAGTGGTGCTTGCCCATCAGCAAGTGAAAAAGGTTGTGGGATCTCTGAACAGCAAGCACTGGACATAAAAACGTTCCAATAAACCCTGCTGATTTGTGATTTTTCCCGTAAGAGTCTTCCTTGGGATAGCTGGGTGGGAAGCCATCCCACTAGATTCTCCCAGCATTTCTGTTCGAATTATTTATGGGCAAAATAGCCATGAGTCCTCACAACACAGCTTCACATGCATTCATATCTCAACAGACCTGCTCACACATCACTCCTTTATCCAGATGCTCACTTGCCCTTATCCCTTCTGTGCATTTACCTAGTTACAAAATGCCAATTCAGTGCCACACATCTCCATGGGAGGTTGTTCTCTAAACTAACACATCTGACTGCAAATTTGTACTGTACTCAACCTGGATTTTAACCTTCCATAATTTCCCTCATTACTGCTAAGTGCTATGCCCTTTGACTAAGCCAAATCATTTTCCCTCTTTCTTCAGTTTTTACATCCATTAAATTTTTGTAGCTAGGTAGCACAAGCCCTTTTACTCATCCCTTGGACAAGCTCTCCAGAGTTAACCCTCCACTAATATTTTGCATTGCCTTCCCACTGCTTTTTGTGCATTTCCTGGTAATCCACTTTTTTTTTTTTTTTTTTTTTTTTTTGGTAGAGCATAACAAGGTCTGAATATCTGCCCTTACTGAAGCTATGAGTGGGGGACTACCCTTTCTTAACAGGGTACAACACCTTCACTCTCTTCTTTTTGCTTGCAGGAAGTGTTGCACATTTTGTATCGTGGCACAAAGCCATCTACTCAGCTCCTAGCACCTACAGAGTATCTGGAGGTTATGCCAAGAGTCCAGGGGGATTCACACGCAAGCTGCAATCTCTAAGCTCATCTGCATAGCATCTTTCCAGCTGCATTCTGCAGATTTAAAGGCTGAAGCATACAAAGAAAAGAGGAAAGAAGTAAACAGGGAAGAAATCCAGCTCTGTGGGAGGGATCCAGGACAGGCCCCTAGGAAGGTGCACACAAAGGATGCCCCAGCTTTCTACCAGATAATGAAACAGGTGGCCACGTCACACGCTGCCGAAGAGCCCAGCCATTGCCAACAGGCAATGCAGGGAACCAGATATCTTGGCTCACGGTCTCTGCTCTCCACGTGAAGCCACTGAGCAAAACTACCTAATCCACTTAAGCACCAGTCTCATTTTATGATCTCTGGATGTAACAAGGTGGCAAGATCAATGGCCTCATTGCCCATATTTGAAAGGTGCATGGGGAAGAGCTGCCTGACTTGGTTTTAAACGGTGTTCCTTGCTGTATTTGTCGAAAGTGGCCGTAATTGAAATGAGGAGAGAGCTATCCCCAACACAAGAAATCCATCAGGCAATACAAACGCTATACTGGAATCTGCAGGACCTTACCCAGCTGGAGGTTGAATTTTAGGTAATTGATTTCAAAAAAACTTGTTCTTTGCCAAAATTACTATTTCACTGGCTTTTGTAGTCAAACAGTTTATTCAGCAGAAATTTCTGGTATGTCTGTGCGAGGGGGGACCGGTAGAAAATAACTGCCCCACTGATGCAGAGCAGGGCTGAGCATATGCACGCACCAACCTCCTCCCTAACGGTGGTTGTGCCACTGGGTGTTACCTCCCATTCCTCACATCACCAGAGCTCCGCCTGACTGACAAATTAAGGACAGTGCTCCTCACATTTTCTTGTGTTTTGGCTGGAGAGCCATGTCACATTCATTTTTGCTCCTGGCCATGCAGGACACGGCCGTCAGAGCCAGTTGAGTCCTTCACACTCTGGCTCCTGGCAGTCTGATCTTCTCTGGCCCATCCGAGAGAGGGATTCCAAACCAAGAGAGGACAAAGTCTGACTCAGGGGAGAGAAGGTCGGCCTGTGGCATGCTGTGGCTGATGACACTGTCCTGGAGGCTCCTGGGATGACATGAAGTCAGTGAGTCTCCTGTTTTCTTTGTCTTTCCAGGGAGAAATGACTGGCAAGGAATCCCAGAGGTGTTTTGATGGCTGGTCATGATCTCTGCTTCCTCCTGGCACATTCTGGCTAGCAGGTTTGGCCACCACTGTCTCCAAGTCTGTCTTGCACTTGTCCTATTTCTCTTCTCCCACCTGCCACTTTCTTTCCCATCTGTCCCTCCCTTTCCCTTCCCCTTTCCACAGCAAACTCTGTGCTCCTAGAGAACTTTCCACGTGCACGAGGCATGCATGAATGACTTGGAGCTTCCTGAGGCTGTTGTGTGAAAGGTTTCAGCCCCTCCACGGCGCTGGTGAGCAGTGGCAGGAAGACTGGCCACTTCCAAAGACCAGTGCTGGCTCCTGCACCGCTGGGCTTTACCAGCCACTGGGGCTGCGTCAGGAAACCCAGAAACTCCCCACATGTAGAACACTGACTCAGACACTTTGGCATAAAACCTGCTGGCAAATACTGCCTTTTGAGTGGGTGATTGATCTGTGTTCCCAATACGGGTCTGCCACACAGCAAGGGTATTTCAAAAGTGCCACCATTCCTCTAGATAATCACAGTAAGCAGTTTCTTCTACCCAAGAGACCACCAACTCCTTGTTTTAAAATACTTTTTGCTACAAAGCAGAGAGAGTCTCAGCTTTTGCTTTAGCCTGCTGGGGACAATGGTGCAGCTCCCTTCATCTTCTCTCTGTGGCCAGCCAGAGACATCAGGAGAGATCAGGGTGGAGAAGGTGAGAGTACAGCTACGCTCCTACCTTCCCTACCACCTCCTAAAAAGCACTTCCAAGTCTGTGATAGGCAGAGGCAAGAATGACCGTGTTACAGCTAGACATACATACATAGCTATATAAATACATATATATGCATATATATGCATATATAGCTATAGATACTGTAGGAACCAGCCTTGCTGCCAGCATCCCTCTGTCAACCAGGATCTGACTGTTTTTGCAATGAGCTCAAAGTCTTTAGCAAAACATTTTTCTCCCCATATGGCCACCCCTGTACTTCGGCAGCTCTGAAGCAGAAACAAGGTTGTGCAGTGGAGAGCATCAATAGCAAACGAAGGAGCCCGTGAGCCTGCGACAGGGTTAAGAGCAGAACCCCGATCCGACAGCTCTGCCGGCATTTAAATCACACAACTATCTCCTTCTGCTCAGCCACAGCCTAATTGTCTACTAAGCTGGTTAGCCTTGCTTTTTGCCAATGTCCTGACTCCATATGACTGTCTCTTGCATAAAGCAATATGTCCCATCTATTCAGCTTGCATTCAGATTGCCTCATCTGTGGTGTTTTTTAGGCTGCTCTCAACAACGACTCCTGATTTCACTCAGATTTACCAAATCGCTTCATAATGCTGAGTGCTCTTTGCTTGGTAACCTCACAGCTGTCTCAGTAGGAACAGACTCAGGTCCTTAATCTTTGCTGATATATATATAATATTTTTATAAGCCAAATGCAATGAACCCCATTGCGAGGTACTAGCCACCAGGTTCTTTGTAGTAGAAGAAATGTCTCTCCAGTAAAAAGCAATCAGTTTGCACATAAAGTCCACAAAAAACTTTGCTGTATGTTACCACAGGGTAGATTTGGATTTCTAGTCTGTCCCTCCACTGGAAAAGCAGCAGTCTCATCTCTCCGGCTCTACCTGCTTAGGTACTTGTTAGCACTTATCTGCACCATGTAACACATCAAGGATGGCCATAAGGCAACCCTCAATGCTCAGCACTCTTGCCAAAATCTGCCAAATGTTGGTATTAACACCCATGGAGGGCCATGGCATGTATGCTGTAACTATTAATCATTTGTATAGCAATGGTCCCCAAAAGCCACGGGTATGAGCCAAGTCTCTTTAGGGCTGGGTTTTGGTAGGTGTTAGAGCATGGTATACTTTGGATTAAGTCACATAAGTTGTGACTGGCACACACCAACAGATGTTGGCAGATGAGGAAAGAAATTACTACTGTTTTCAAAGCAGGAAATATCTTT
Organism: Buteo buteo; assembly: GCF_964188355.1. Lineage (NCBI taxonomy): Eukaryota > Metazoa > Chordata > Aves > Accipitriformes > Accipitridae > Buteo > Buteo buteo. The sequence goes on from NC_134173.1 coordinate 73,330,578, forward strand.
TCCTGCTTTAAGAAAAGTTGGGCCAACTAAACCAGTCACCAACGGCACCGACTGTGTGTGCAGAACTGTATGGCGAGTACACCCACCCTGACAGAAAACAGAACTTCTCTGGACAGGGAGGAGAGGAAAAAAAAACAAACCCTAGAGCCACGTGTTGACAAACTGACCAATCCAACACACATCAGTAACATGGAAGTGTTGACCTTTTGGCCAATGGGGGTTAAAATGACCACAGATCAGATCTGACAAGGGTACAAATGGGGCCCTGCCAGAGGACATTTTGAGTCAGTTCTCCTTGGAGCAGCGGGTCTGCAGTCAGGGACTCTCCCCTTGGGTCAGGATGCCGCCCTAGCTAACTCCTTGAGGTTGAGAGCCCTCATCTTTTAGGTGAGTGATATGCGCATTTTGAGTCATCATTTCTAAGCCTTAAAAATTCTTAAGTCAGCCGTGTAGTACTACTTCCCCTTACATCACTGAGCCTGTGGTTCACTAATGTTATCGGAGTACTAACTAACCTTTTATTGAAGAATAAATCTGATTTTTAACACCTCTTGGATTTGATTGTGTGTGCCTCCGTAACAAGAACCCTTACCACAACCAGGATTAAAGATCTAAGAAGGGTTTGGAGAGAAGTATCGTTGACTGGATGCTAAGCACAGGACTAAATTTGCCCTGGCTAACATTCCCAACACGTGTTTTGGGACTTTGATAAATGTTATTACATGTCCACAGGGAAGGAGAGATACAGTATTGACATAATAGCACAGAATTACATGACATGGAACCAGCGTCAAGCCCTGTAGGGGTGTAAAATGGGTGATCTCTCTTGAAGCCTATGGAAGTCAAAATTTTGCACAGAAAGGAAAAAAAGGCAGGTCTGCTTCAGTATCATGCTTCTAGTAGCACCATTATTTGATGGTTCAAAGAAGCTCTCTTTATGTAAAAACACTTCCATAATGGGTAATCAATAGTTTGCCTGGCAGGGATGTCATCTTTCTTGATCTATGCAGAAAACATTTTGTGCTCTGAAATTCGTAACCAGAAATGTTATTGCTGCCCTCAAAATTGGTCAGCTACAACTCTAAAAAGCTGGCCTCATCCACCCAGCAACAGGCTGCCTTGCACACACATCAAAAGAGGTAACAGGAGGTAACAGACTGATTTCAGCACCTACCGTGACAGGAGAATAACATTTAATTTCCCTAGCCCCTGATGAGCCAGATTTCTTCCCCTGTCATATAATCTGCAATAAATAACCCATCAATACTTTCACCAGTTGGCTGGCTGCAGACCTGCTCAGTTTAACATATGCACTTTATTGTCCCCGTTGTATCGTTTGACATTAGTCCACATTTAAACCATATTTTCCATTGAAAATCTCACTAGAAAAAAAGATGCACATCTCTCGCAATCTACATTAGCCACCATCACCAGTGACTCATCCCTTGCAGCAAACCGAAACAACTTGTCCTGGATAATCCCATTTCATCTCCATTTCATCTCCATCTCTCTGTGCTCCCCTGCCCTTCTTGTTAACCATTTCACTGCTGCGCCTCTGGGTTAAATTTTTGCGTATTATTCTGAGTAATCAGTAATCTCTGTATACTGACTGAAGGGTAGCATGAGTCAAAATAGGGCAAATTTAGTATTTCAGGAGATGAAAGGAACATCACCACCATGTACCCACTAGCCCACTGTAGAAAGGGAGATGCTGGTCTTCTTCTGAAGCAGAGAATGTACCACTTCATCACTTGCACTTAGTAATCTAAAATCTGGAGTGCTGAGGGCAACACAGGTCCCCTGCCAGGAAACACACTGAATTTGCCTCTAAACACATCCTAATTTTATATCACAGTTAAATGTGACTTGATCACCTTCACACCTGCAACAGACAAAGAGAAACTAGTGGCCAGCCAGCTCTGCCTGCCACAGACACCTTCAGCAGATCACTTTTCTTATGCTGCATTAAAGAAGAAGAAGATGGCAAAGCACCCACATTTCCCTGCAGGCATCAGATGCCTCCACCAGCCCCTCGAGGCCCTCCCAGGGCAGAGCAAGGAGGCTGGGGAGGAGTGGGGAGATGTGCTCTTATTTTTGGAATGGGCATAAACTGAAAATAGCCTCCTGGTAGATGAGTACATTAGTGAAGCACGACTTACTAAGCAGGAGAAATGTTTCACTGAGACAAATCTATTGCCTCTGAAGTCTCCCTGAGAGTGAAGGAGCCAGCACCAGGAGAAGCTGTTCACACCGATATGTTTTCCACCTTTACCTCAGGTAACCTCTGGATCCTCACTGAATCTTGCTGGGGCTTTGAGAGGAGAGAGGACGTCAAGGCCAGGACCAGTACACTGTGCTCTACATGATTGATCAGAGACTTCCAGTTTGCTTAAAGTAGTAATTTGATGATAAAAATCCTAACAATATCCTGCTCCCTTCAACCTCAATACTCTATAATCTTATTTAACACATTGGGGGAAAAAAAAAAAAGAAATCTCGTAGTGAGCAGGCACCAGAGGGAATGTGGGCTAGAAAAGGATATTACAGTATCACTTCAGAAAGCACCATAAATAAATCTTTGCCTGAGATGGGTAGGCAGATCAGCACAGCGCTCCACACAAAATTGCGCTGCTCTACAAGACAGTGACTCATCAACTTCTCCACTTCTGATAATCAATCCAACCGGGTTTTCATTACAACGAGGAAGAGGAGCCAGAGAAGGGAACCACTCCAAGCCTGGCTAGAAAACGTGGCCTTGCTGTCAGAGCGAGGAGTTGGGACACACGGGCCCAGATCCTGCCTCCCTTGATCATTTTCTGATGGATAATGTGGATGCTCTCCAAAGGACGGTGCTTGTAGCCTAGGCATCCAGTGCTGGGTTCCCCAATACAAGAGAGACATGGACCTACTGGAGCGAGTCCAGCAAAGGGCCACGAAGATGATTAAGGGATGGGAGTATTTGTCACACAAGAAGAGGCTGAGAGAGCTGAGACTGTTCAGCTTGGAGAAGAGAAGGCTCAAGGGGATCTTATCCACGTGTATAAATATCTGACAGGAAAATGTAAAGAGAATGGAGCCAGACTCTTCTCAGTGGTGCCCACTGACAGGACAATGAGCAGAAAGTGGCATACAGAAAATGCCATTTAAACATAAGGAACTTATTTACTGTGAGAGTGGTCAACACTGGAACAGGTTGCTCAGAGAGGTTGTGGCGTCTCCTTGCTTGGAGATATTCAACCCCCAGCTGGATGTGGCCCTCAGCAACCCTGCTCTAGCTGACCCTGCTTGAGCTGGGGACTAGATGGTCTCTAGAGGTCCCTTCAAACCTCCATGACTCTGTGATTCCATGAGTGTCACCCCAGTTCACTGGCTCTTCAAGGATATTAATATCACCTACATAATGGATTTACCTGTTTAAAGGCAGATACGCTTTTAAATACCTGATGGGCCTCACTAAATGTAAAATCCAGAGTATTTAGTCAGGTGTCTGTAAGTTTCTGAGACAACGTCTAGCCATGTGCCACCAAAGACCCTAGCTGCAGAGGTGGGGTGTTCAGAGCTCATTTTATTTCTCTTAAAGAATATAAAATCAACATATGATTAAAGGTCTCCAGTGAAGACCCATTAGTCCCTGAAGGGGTAGCCCTCTGGAGGCTATCCATCTGGCAGAGACCTCCTCTCAGACCATGCTCTCTCCCCACTGAATTACAAATTGCCAAGGAATCCATATGAACGCTTTCGGGAGTGCCCATCGCCGTAGTAACCAGGCATTGTTCAGTACATCTCATGGACTATTCTGGTTTTCTACTGTAGTTAAAGGCTGTCCCATATAGGATGCCCATCAAGATGGCTGATATGTGCACAGACACCCAGGTAGATTGAAGACTCCCAAGACAACCTGTCTGTCCTCAATTCATTGCCAACTTGGGTTTGCTCCCTCCTGTACACTCTCTAACAGATCTTTTCAGTTCTTTGACTCTACAATAGGAAGTTATTGGTCGCTTTTTATTTAGTCTCCTTTATCTTTCAGCTAATGATACCCACCATCTCCTTGTAGAACTGGAACTGGCTCCTCTGTTCCTTGCACTATTTTACGTTGCTTCTAAGCTCAGGTTTGGGCAGGAATGCAACAGGCAGAAGCAAGACTTTAATCCTCATCCTTTGCAGACACCCCTATCTAATTCCCCTGAATGCATTACTTCTTTTTTTGTTTGTTTGTTTTAAAAATCATTTCCCTTAAGGCAAACATCACTATTTTGTCTATGAGCCTAGACAGGTAACTGCATCTCTGCAGAGCCCAGGATAAGTGTGCATTCTGCGGTTCTAAAGGCTGTTATCATTTTGCTTTCCTATTTCCATGATCTTCCCCTTGCTTAGAACAAAGAGACACTGAAGCCAGTTGGAGGCTTTCTATTGATTTCAAAGGCCACTGGTTAGGCCTCCGATTCACAATAAACTCCGCACTCCAACTATTCACCTCCTCAGGCTGGCAGCAAAATCCAATCATCCTTTCCCCATTTGTCTTTTCCAATTTTTTTCCCCCTAAGGTGGGAACTTTCTTCAATTAGCCTCCCAACACAGAAGCCAGAAGAAGGGGACACCAGGCAACCGGCCCCTTCATCGGCAGCTTTTCTTCCTCAGAAGCGGTATTGACTCGAAGGTTCAGGAGGCTGTTTGGGAGGAACCACGCCATGTGGATTAAAGGGAAAGCTACAACCAGGGCCAGCCGTGCTGTTAATAAGCATTCACCAGCTTAATCCCAGCATCCCGGCAGGGCGCTAGCTGTGGCGAGCGAGTTTTGTGTTATTTCTGCTTCCCCTAAAACTTCCCTTGGATGCAGCACTCTGTACTCGTCACCTCGAGCCAACGTGTGGGGTGGTTTATGGGAATTGGACAATAAACCAGAACTTCAGCTGGAATAAATCCTCAGAGCTTTGCTGAGGTCATGTAGTTATGCCACCCCACAACAGCTGAAGACACTGCTTAGATTTCAGGGTGCCCTTAAAAATAATTGATATACTCCACACCTGGGAAAATGATACCCCTGTGATGAGCTGGAGAGTTATTAGGATAACACTGATGATTACAAGAACAGTGATACATGTGATGTTACCCCTCCACCATCTTATCTGGACACCTCCAAATGGCTACCACTGATTATTTTATTTTAAATCTTCCACACATTGTTTCCTTCTTTTTTTTCTCTCCAACATAGCGTTTCTTCTTTCTTGCCCACTTGGACCTTCCACTAAATGGAGAAGGAAAATTTGACCAGACAGAAGTATGTAAAACAAAAACTGCCACTCTGGGCCCCGGCCCATGCTCTTCAGCAGAAGAATAGGGCAATTCATACCCAGGGAAGGAGAGAGCTACATACAGCAATACATATCACTTGCTCTGGAAATTAGGTAGTTGATTTCAAAGGAGCAGCATTTATACATGCAGAACAGCTATTTAAGGATGTTCACAGAAGCTTTATGGCTGTCTCCAAGCTCTGGAGAGCTCAACTCATGATAAGTAAAGCACCTGGATTTGCAGGTGGGAGGATGCTAATCTAAACTTCATTTTAATACATTACAGCTCTCTATAACGTTTGCAGAACAGCTTCTCTGTGAGAGAGCATGTACGGAATGCATGTTAGAGGACGGGATAGGAAGAATTTGTCAGTAGACGTTTGCCTTCTGCAATTCTAAGCCCCCATGCATTACTTTACCCATGACTCCCACAAAGAGTGTAATTCTCTCTTGCAAAGGGCCACTTTGGGTCTTGCATGACATCCAAATCAGGTAGAGGATAATTTTCAGTCAACTTACCCCACGAACTCTGCATAGATAAAGGTCCTCTTCATCATAGGCAGGGTGAGAGCAGGAAGAGAGCAGACCCAGGTGGAGAAGTCACATGAAGCCCAGGGACTGCAATCCCAGGCAAGGGGAACAGAGCTGCAAGAGGACTGAGAGAAGAACAGGGCACTGCCCAGGAATGGTCTGTCCCATGATCTACATACTCTGTGCAGCATGGAGCAGCAAATGGAAAGCCAAGGAGCAGCTGCTCTTTAACTGCAGCAAACTACTGCAAAATCAGCTGGGTTATCCTAAAGGATATAGGGAAGGAGGATGATCATCCTGGTACACTGCTGTTGAAGGGGGGAGTTTCATATGACAACATCTCCAGAGGAAAATCCAGTTTAAAAGATTCCCATGTCCCCAACCACATGTTCCTGCCTGCCTGCCTTCATCCATATACACCACAGTTCATCTGTCCAGCACCCACGCTTTTAGAAGGATAAGTAAACAAATATGTTTAAAAAACCAAGTCAGTCACACCAAGAGACTTCACCATAAGCTACTTACCTTTTCCTCACCTTTAAACACAGTGATATGAATTTTTTAAGCTAGCTGCCACTTTTCTATAGCTTATTTATCAAAGACTACCAGCTCCAGTGACCCAAGCACTGACACCAATATCCAACCATCACTGGACAGCCTAGAAAGGCAGTAAGTGTCCCTATTCAGCTCTTGGTTTGCATGTTCAATTCCCTCGCTCCCCTTGATTTTGAATGCTGTCCATCTGAATCATCAGCTCTTCAGATGAGTGTTTTTTTCTTCACACCACTGTGAAACATGCTTAACCTTCAGTAGGGGCATAAAGGGAAGCTCAGATTTACATTGCTGGGTCTGTAACATGAGGCCATATCCCCCCTACCCAAATAGTCTTCATGCAAGAGTGAACTATATAGTGACATAGAGTAAGAGTTCAAATCTAATGCTGCATCTCCCATGTAGAGATCTCACTGCTGTCTGTGGGACAACCTTGAAAACTCAGGGAAAAAACAAGTTCAGCTGCTTGTGCTAGGTATTTAGTGTAACCACGCTGCAGGAGCAGGAAGCTTTGCACCCTTGGCAATGGACTTCTGGCACTCGGGCACTGCACATTGGGACAAGCTCTCAATTCCTGACGAAACGCATTCCTGAAAGGGATAAAGGTTTTCTGCTGTTAATTCCATCCCTTCTTGCTTCTGACTTACCAAAAATAAATAAGTTTGTAAAATAACTACTGTGCCAGGTGGATAGGGCATCCCATAGAAGTATGAATGAAAGTGCCAGGAACTCCTGAGGGTAACTCTGTCTTCCTGAAGATGGGACTGAGTGTTCACAACCACAGTGCTCACAAACTTGTCCCGTGGGCACATCAGTGGGGAACTGCATGAAATTGTGCCTCCCCACGCAGTGGGACAGCTGGCACGTTGGTGCACGCAGGCATTTTGAATATGCAGTTATCATATCATCTGCAGAGCCACAAGCATCCGTGTTTTATCTTGATAGCCATTCTGCATTTCAAGCCGTGATGATACGCATTAAACTTTCCTCCCTTGGTCTTTCCTTGTTGCAGCTCTAAGGAAACAATCTGCTTTTTTTCACCTAGACTGGCAGGACGAAAGAGTAGAAGGGCAGTAAGGAAAGGTCAATATTAGTTGAAAGCATTACATTCCTGACACCAATGGCATGTGCACATGTTGCACGTGTGTGACCGCCTGTATCTCTCCTGCCTGGCTCAGTTATGTCCCCTCTTAAAGTCCAAGCACTTCAAGGCAGACATCTCCAGCCAGGTGCCTCCTGGCATCCCTCCACCTACTCCACATACTGCCTCCAGGACAGTCTATGCTCATGCATTTACTTCTAGGCTTATCCAGCAGGCCCACAGCAGCTTTATCCCCAATTAGCAAAGAAGTATCAGTGCAGGGCAATAGGGCCTGGCTTTCTGATTTTGCTCAACTTCCTGCAGTTTAGAGTTGTCCTTCAGAGCTCCTCAAAGGCCGGGGGCATGATGAAAGTCACTGCCCAAGGTGTTTCTAGAATGCTCCGTGATGGGTACAAAATCACTGCTTCTTGGCTGGTTCCTGTGGCTTCCTCAGAACCCCCCCAAAGGCACTGAAGCATGGTTTGAAAGGTGCAGTTTCAAAATGCCCCATCTCCCGGTAACCTATCATCCATGGATCACTGACATGGCCATTAAGGCTTATCAAGTCAGTGGATGCCTAAGGAAGGCTCTGAGCCACACATCCACACACATGCATTAAATCTGCAGATGAAAACCATCTTGATGTGATTAAGGCTGAACAGCAGTGACTGCTTTCCACCAGACCCTTCTTTTTTTCTAAGATTTTCAAATTAAACAGAACATTTCCAAAGGGGATTCATTAAAAGGAGAGACCGATGCCTTTTAAAAACATATTGTAGTGACATTACAAAGTCCTTATCATTACCAATGCTCAGCACTAAGAGAATTATTCACTGGAAAGAATGTGTTTGATTCATTTTAGAAATTACGCATGATTAAGGATTACTATTTCTGGATCATTGTTGTTATGAATTTGCATAATAGCACTGAAGTGAGGCTCACTCCCCACAGAGCACCCCAGAAAGACCTGACCTGTCCATAGCACATGTGGATGCTAATGCTAAGCATGATGCAGTAAGGCATGGTGACAAACAGGCAGGAGCGGAGACGACAGCCTTGTTGAAGGGTCAAGCTTCTGCTTTCCACCCAGGGCTGGGATCCAGGAAAGCCAGAGTCAGTTGCTGGCACTGAATTTCTTCATCATGTGGCCAGGATATTTTCTGTGTCTCAGCTCTCTGGTGATAATTGAAGGATGGAGCACTTCCCTGCCTTCTCAAGCAAAGGGGAGACGTGCTCCCTGTGTCACATTTGATCAGTGTCCTAAGTGCTTATTTAACATCCAGCTAGACCTTCCTTGTCCTTTTTGCTACCTTTGCTGTTAACAGCAATAGCAACAGTGCTGCAGAGAAAGGAGGTGAGGCAAGAGGACAGCAGATGACTTCTCAGCACCAGCTGGAGCACTCTAGTTAGCATAAGGCTGGGGCAGCAAGCACCATTATGGGCAAAGCAGATGTATCAGTACCTTGGGTGGTCACATCTTAACATGCACATCAAGTGGCTTCAGGAAAAAGAATAGACAGCCCACATTCAGTCCTCCAGCAGCCCATCCTCACCGATGGTGTGGGGGACCGACATCTCATTCACAGCAGGAGTCCTACCCATCAGCAAGCATCTCGCAGCTGCCTGGAGCTTGGTGTCCCTCCTACGCCAGCACATGCGTGCACAGCAGCAGTGTCCCAGCCTGTGTCAGCACACACGGGAGTGTCAGGTCACAGGAAATTTCTCAAGGCACTCTTCAGCTTTGGAGGGATTTCACTTTGCACCTCTTCAGGAAAATCGATCTGGAGTTTTGCTGCCTGAGAGCTGGGATGAACAGACCTGCCCGTGTTTCATTGCTGGGGTTGAAATGAGCTCAAAAACTGAGTCTGAGACTGAACCAAAACTGCTGGGTCTCTCCCAGCTGCAGTCATACACAGGCAAAGCCTCCCACCCCTGCCCAAGTCATTTCAGATTGGTCCAGGGCACCACACACTGGGCACAGGCAACTTCTAGATAGCTTACCTAGAGCCCCAAACTGCCATCAAATCTGAACCATGTGCGGTTTGGAAGGAGGTAACCCACATCGCAATTGCTGCTGCATGCAAGGGATTTCGTGTATAGCAGCACTTGTGAACAGGGTGGTATTTCCACAGTGTGACATCCCTTTTCATTCCCAGTTCAACATCACTATGCACCTTGAATATTCACAGCCCAGGACATTTTCTTTCCTTTAGAGTACTGAAGTACTAGATCCTTAAAGTACTAGATCCTTAACTAGAAATATACATATAAGCACATATTACAAAAATATACAGCTACCTCCACGAAATTCTTTCCCCACCAAGGTCCACAAACTGAAAATAGTTCTCATGCAGCCTCTGAACACTTCTCCTCTCTGAAACAAACTGACTTTAGCTTTCTTTGTACTTCTCTGTACCCATCACTTCATGAAAAGGATTAAAAGACAAAAAGCAAAACCAGAGAGTGGTAGATAAGCTCTTCCCTATGAGTATTAACCCTGTAAAATACATCTGTTCTAACTTACTCATCTTCTTTCCCTACAGATTAACCCCATCACTTTCTCTTCTCACCGTACAGAGGAACCACATGCTGCTGATCACTCTCATTTTTTTCCTATTTGCACTACCATTCCTCTTCTCAACAAAAGGGCGATCAGGACCCAATACAGCAGGTGGTACAGTTGAAGCATTAATTCATCAGATTATTATTAGGCACATCATTATTATTAGACACAGCTTCCTCCACCCATTTCTTAACTCAGCTGAGCGGTCTTTTCACCGCTGCAAGCCTCCACTGCGTGCTGCCTGAATCCCTTCCTTCAGCTGTTGGCAATGATGCCTCGAGATCTGAAGGGTTAAAACAAATGCAGAAATCATGAGCATGTATGAAGCATTTAAATCAGTCCTCTTGAGCAGCATTGCCTTGTGCTTGGCTACATTGAAATTCATGTTGGCAATTTTTGAGGTTTATTAGGCCTTTATGGAGTTGCTTTTATTCCTCGCTAGTCTTCACGAACATGATTCTGGGCGGACCTTGTTATTAACCTCTTCCGATGCTGAGAATTGAACTCTTAGCCCTCCTCTTTCTGTCCCTCTTCACTGCTGAAGCTATGCCTCTGCCCTCCTTCTCACTCTATAGTCACCAAATCCCATTAATAGCTTCTTGTAAGGCGCTTTTTCAAAAACATCTTGAAAATCTAAATTAACTGTATTTACCAGTCCTCCTTTATCTGCCCTGCTCTTAATCTTTCCAAAGAAATTGAGGGGTTATTAACATTAAAGACATAACTTATTATTTGTATTCAAGTGCTGCAGTGTTCAAAGACATCAGCAAAGATTAGGTGGCAATGTGCTAAGCCCTGTCTACACCAAGTGAAAGTCCCCATCTCTGTTTGTTCATGATCTTAGTAGATACAGAAATGCCAGCGAAAGGAACAATTTTTTACCTCGACTTTAGAAAATGTGAATGAAAGCATGCAGGATTTTACCCTTAAAATCCATGGAGTTTTGCTACTTTCAGTTTATACTTACCCTGGTGTTTTATTGCCTGTTTTTAAATTAATTTCTCAGTTATTCTTTCAGCAACTGAAGTAGGACTGAGAAGTATATAATTCTTTGGATCACCCATAGTTCCTATTAAATAGATGGATACATTGGCCTCTCTCCAGTCCTCCCTAGTCCAATTATTCATCATAAACAGTATTTATTATGAATAAAGTCCCATTTTGGTTAGCAGAATGTTTGGGAACCATCCTGATTTTCTTTAAATGTATTGATTGTTTATAAGCACTTGGCAAATAGACTTTAAGTTATTTGCAAACAATTTTCTTTGACTCTTCACTTTTAATGGTTGGTTCCTACTTGGTTCCCCATGTCCATGGTCTTTTGTAACTGCTTTATTAGAGAAGCCGCACACTACACTGGAAAATTATTGATCCATGATAAATTGATTTATCCTCACTGGACTTTGGAGACTGGAAGATGCTTTCCCAAATCCTTTGGGGCTCTCAGTATACTTGCAAACAGCATGAAGTAAACTAAGCAAAGCATAGTGAAGTCAAGACCCCAGTCACAAAACCCAAAAACTTTATTTTAATTGTGTTATAATTCTGTTTCTCCAGCTGGATTTGATGCTAAACAGCATGGCTATGCATCTCCCATGTAATACTGAATTGCTTAGCTCTTTCAAGGCATGTAAATTTTCCCCACTGCCCTTCTGGGACTTGGTCCCTAGGAACAAAACTTGCGCCCAGCCAACTTCAGCAGGGTATAACAGAGATGTGCCCATGATGTGCTCCTTACTGCGCTGCAGCCTTACAATGCCCATTTGTTCCAATGCCATGTTGATTTTGGCTGCCCCTCAGTCTCTTTGTTGCCCTCCCCCCTCTAATTACTCTCTTGGCAAAGCATGAGCAAAGGAAAAAAAATCTCTAAAATGGGATCCTGGATTACCTGCAACCCCAGTGTCAGGATAGTCTTTTAGTTGCTTTGATGTGATACACTCACAGGGGAGACATTATGTCAGAAATACTCTGGCTCAGAGAGCTCTTCTTGTGGGAATAGTTCAATGGTACTCAGAAATTAAAACTCAGAAGAGGAAAGGGATTCCCTCCCACACATCTCTTCTCACCCTGCCGCCCAAACCCTTTCTGATTCAATGTGAACACAGCTTTGGAGTGAAGATTGATGCAAACAAGTAATTGAACTCCTCTGCAGTCTGTTTATTGCCCATGATTGCCTCCCTTTCACCTTGACGGTCTAGTATTTAGAGTCATTGCAACTAGCCTGTAACTAGGAAGAAGGAGATGAATCAACTGTTTATTAACCCAAGCAGGAAATGAATTTGAAAATGATGCATCACTTGGAAGCCCACAAAGCTTTATGAGAAGCCTGATCACGTCTGCATGAATGAAGCCAGTAGGAGGGGTCACCTCCTCTATGGAAAGCGGAGCTATAGTTTCTGGCTGCCTTGCTACAAAACTACAAGTCAGCAGTAGGAATGCTGTATTTCACATTCTTTTTTATATATGAATTCACCGATAAATTAGGGAGTATATTACCACCATTGATTTATTGTCATCGTAAATTTTGTGTCTGCAGAATGGAAAAAAAAACAACAGTTGGGGACTTCATCTTAGGAAAAGTGATATTGTGCAGCCTCCCTCAGTACTTCCTTATGGCAAAGCACAAAGCTGAAAGGAGAGGGGGAGAGAAAGAGATATGGAAGCTGGGGAAATATTTGGTCTTGTTTCCAAGCTGTTCACTGACCCACCAAATCCAAAAACCTTTAAGGCTCTGATTTATTACCATGTTATGTACCCAAATTTTCCCCTGACTTCCAGCAGTAAAATCTTTGAGGTCTACGGTCACATAGTTCAATGGAAGCCACGCAATCTGTGCTTTTATTAGCTGATACTCAATCAGCATATGTTAGGAGACTTTTCAGCTGGCTATCTCACATCTATCTGTTTGATTTACCCTGCAAGTAGATACTCCATCTTTCACAAGACAAACAGCTGCCTGACCACTACCAGGACTGCAGACCCTTACGGAGACCCCAGCTGGCTTGGGTTGTATCCTTTGCACCCATTTACCCCTCTGCCAAGCAGCATGGCCAAAATCTCCAGTGCTAGTGCCTTGCACACCAGCTGGAGACCACCACATTTTCAGTGCTGACAAGTATAAGTTGCCAGCTGATGGACCTCAAAGCATCAGCTGGATTTGTTTTTTTCTGTCATGGCTCAATGGTATACAGGTGAGACAGCGCGCGGTGGAGAGGGCTGCACCTCAGAGAAGTAGGAACAACCTGTGTGTCCAAGAGCACATGAAGAGGTGAACCCAGAGATGTGGAAGAAGGGACTCCCATTACAGCTACGTTCGTTCTATGGGAGAAAAAAAAGGCTCCCTAGGCGCTGAGCTCTGAAGACCCTGCTCAGATTTTACTCTTTACTTGCACTGCCTTTAAACTGGAAATTTAGGTAGGTATGTATGAGGTCAACTCACCTCATCTCTCTCTCTCTGCTTTTGTATAAGCAAGTTTAAATCAGATTAGGCTTAAAATACAAGTGACATACCGTTGACCCTGGGGTTACAGCTCACGCAAGATGGTGGGTTGTTAAAGGAGTAAAATAGCACTCAGCCTTTCACTGGAGGATTTCCAACATTTTATAAACACCAGGCAATCAGACCTTCTGACACCGGCGAGACAGTGAGCCGCTTTGGAGGGGGAGGAGAGTGCTTACACAACTGTCACAGCAAGTCAGGATCAGAACTGGGAGGAAGACATAGCTGAGTTAATTTTTAGCCTGGTCTTCCAACCAGTCTCTCCTCATCGGGACTGAGATGTTCGGAGATTCCTAGTTTTCCATCAGCATGTCACCCAGGGCTTAGACAGGGCTCAAGGTATTAAATCTGTATCCTCAGAACAACGTATTCATCTAACGGAGCAGAGCTGGTGAGTCTTCCCTTCCTTCAGATGAAGAGAAGCATGCTCAGTAATTTTATGAAGAAGAAAAAGCATCAACGAAGAGAAAGAAATGTTAAGCAGTTACAATGCCACTGCTATGCCAAAAAGATCCCTGCCTGACGTGGAATGGGAGATATTTAGGACCTTTCAGGATTAGATGTGTTCTTCATGTTTCCAGTGAAGCGCAAAGTTCAGCAGGTCCAGCACAGAGACCAGTTAGCCCCCACCTTCCTGCCAACCCTCCAGTGAGGCCTCAGCTCTGCGGTTTCAGAGCAAACGGATCAGACATCCAGCCATATTCAGGATGACACCAAGTGGGACACAGAGATCAGCAGATCCTGGAAGAACGCTGCAGGGAAAGCAGACTGACCAGCAGCACCCAAACTTGCACTTCTGCAAAGGCTTGGCATCTATTGGCTGGCAATCGAATGACGGGCTCGGGGGATTAAGGTCAACATTTTGCAGTCTGACAGGGGCTCAAGATGTTAGCTTGTGAATTCTTCATGGCCTAGACGCACCTCTACCAGAAACGCTTCACTGGCCTGGCCAGTATTAACCTCTTGATCTAGAAGGCATTTTTGTCTTCATTGTTACCCTCCCTCCCATCAAAACTCATTTCCCATTATTCCGCTGCACTACATGGTGCCAGTAGTTCAGACCTCTCCAGGAGACATCAGTGGGCTTGCAGATATTATTTAACCCCTGCTGGGTCACCTGCAACATTGCGCGGCATTTCAGCAGCGCATGAGGTGAGTCAGACACGTTGCGCTGCTGTTTCGGCTATGCTGCAAAGCTCCCAGCAAGCCCACTTGGGACAGAGGTTGAGAGTTTGCAGCTTCACCCCTCGGATGAGGACACTGCCACTACCCAGACCTGCTGGTTCTCCCACCACAGGGACCTCCCTCTGTCAAAACCCGTTTACAGGAGCAAAGCACGGTGAAACGTCACTTCACAGAGCCCGTGCCTCAACACCAGCCTGCACAGCCTTGTCCTGTAATCTGGGCTAGCTTCATGTTTCCAGGTGGAGCTCTAGAAACTGAGATACCCTCTACTAGAAATTTCTTGAACAAAGATATTGGTATGGTCATACAGCTGCGGTTAGGTGTATTTCCTTCTCTACAGGTGGCGAGGTCTATTCTTGCAAGGGCTGCCAGGTGTGAAATGTGCTCTCCTTCCCATTTGGAATAGCTAAAATCTGGGTTTTGGCGAAGTCTACTTCTAACCCCAGAAAGGTCAGGCCAGGCTTTGGCTTTTGAGTAGCATGCAGGCTGAATAGTTCAAGAGCCACTCACATTTCAGGAAGAAGGCCAGGCGAACCACAGCTTTCAGTAAATCAAACCCTTACATTTTACAAAGAATCACAGAATCACAGAATGGTTGAAGTGGGAAGGAACCTCTGGAAGTCATCTTACCCCACCCCCTTGCAGGGCCACCTAGAGCCAGTTGCCCATGACCGTGTCTGGATGGCTTTTGAACATCTCCAAGGATGGAGACCCCACAACCTCCCTGGGCAGCCTATGCTGGTGCTTGGTCATACTCACAGTAAAAAAGTGTTTCCTGATGTTCAAATGGACCTTCCTCTGGTCCTGTCACAGGACACCACTGTAAAGAGTGTGGCTCTGTCCTCCTTGCAGAGTACGACATCATATGACATGGAATATCCCTTTGGTCAGTTGGGGTCAGCTGTCCCAGCTGTGTCCCCTCCCAGCTTCTGGTGCACTCCCCAGCCTACTCGCTGGTGGGACAGTGTGAGTAGCAGAAAAGCCCTTGACACTGTGTAAGCTCTGCTCAGCAGTAACGAAAACATCCCTGTGTTATCAACGTTGTTTTCGGGACAAATCCAAAACACAGCCCCATACCAGCTACTCTGAAGAAAATTAACTCTATCCCAGCCAAAACCAGCACACCCTCCCTTCAGGTATTTATACACATTAATAAGATCCCCCTTGAGCCTCCTCTTCTCCTGGCTAAACAGTCGCAGCTCTCTCAGCCTTTCCTCATAGGAGAAATGCTCCAGTCCCTTAACCACCCTTGTGGTCTTTTGTGCTGGACTCTCTCCAACAAGTCCATGTCTCTCTTGTACTGGGGAGCCCAGAACTGGACACAGGACCCCTGAGACAACCCAGGACTCTTGAGACCTGCTCCATCAGACTACCCAGCAGAGCCAAATGAGTAACCAACCCTTGAGAAACCACCATTATTTCCCACTGTAAACTATTCCTGAATCTTCCCATCCCTTCATCTCCCAGGGACAACGATACATCACATGGCTCACAGGCTTTGCAGAATGATTTGGCATGTGAGTCAGAGGATTAGGAAAATCTGTTGCCCCTATCCTGCAGCTTGACGAGAAGTTGAAGTTTCTGAGGCAGATTCAAGCATACTTGTGCTTTGCATTTACCAGTTGGTTAGAGTCACTTTAATTTTGCTGTCTGAGACCTTGGCTTTGTTGTAGGTACCAATTCTTGCGCAGATGCTTCTTTTAAATAAAAGGGCACCCAAGGCATTGGCAAGGCTATAATTCTGTCATCCAACTTTTAAATCAAAATCAATCTTTCCATCCCTTTGCTCATTAAACAAAATAAAACAGAAAAGTCCTCAGGTTCTCCAGGGGTCTAATGTAGGTGGGAAAAGGAAAAATGACGAATGTCCTTGCTTTTATGAGTATCAGCTAACATTTTCCCCTCTAGTCCTGGCAAGCTTCCATCTACCCAAGGAGACAGAGATATGACTCTAATATTGAACCCATCCATGGCACTTCCCGGAGCCACATGCAAGGCTGAACATATGGACTGGATTCTGTTTTCACGCTAGCGCACATGAGGATTAACCTCACCAAGGTCACAGAGAGCCTTAGATCCAGCAATAAGCTACATGCAGTGTTATTTGATGCAGTGCCTAAATCACCAGGAAGAATTACAGTGCAACGGGACCCCGGATCTCCTACAGGAGAGGCAAACCCTTCCCAGTGCCGTTTTAGCAGAAGAAGGGGTGAGGCATCCACAAGCTTCAGTCACAGCCACCAGCCTGTTCATTTTTGCACTACATTTGCTTCAAGTTTTGGTATGGATGAGGCTATGTCTGGTTTAGACTCCTTTCTTTTTATCACGTCACACAAATGCAAAAGAATTAAGACCCATAACTGTGCACTGAAGTCCCACAGTCACAGGGAAAATTTGGTATAGCCCCCATGATGCTTGCTTTCATTTTTATCTGTCCAGAAGGTTGGTAAAACACTACCAAAACCGATCAACTCTATGATTTATGTCACCTTTTCTGCCTGTGTAAATGATGGTACAAGGTGAGAACCAAGTTAGCATGCACTGATTTAGAAAGAATTCTCCCTCAGTTGCACAAAAGATGGGAAGCTCTTCACAAACCTTGCACTAATCAGCACCCCTCAGATTTATTAGTGTCTCTGAAGGGTCTCTAATTTTGGCTCACCTTCCATTTCACATTTCCCTTTTTCCTGGAATCATAAAGCCTCCAAGAATATTACCTATCACTCACCTCAAATCTATTTCCCCGTAATTCATGCCTAGTTCTGTGCTTTCCTGTAACCCCAGGTAGTTCAAGGTTGAATTCTGTAATAACTCTCTTCTAGTTTAAATACTTCTGGCACCTTAGTGTTGGTCTCAGGTCAGTTACATCTGAATGAAAATGTTTTCAGACATGTTACAAGAAGGGAGGATCTCTGAAAAAAAAAAAAAAGAAAGCTAAAGCCTTTAGGAGACTTGAATTTTGGGAATATGTTAATGAACTGATCTGATATCAGGAGACCTCTCTGAATTCCTGTTAAATCCATGGAAAGATTGTGTGATTGCAAAAATATTTTCTCGGCAAGCATTGCTCTATAGTAAGTAACAAAAAGCAGTGCCTCACAAATTCCCAAGTTTCATTCACATCAGTATCCTGCAGTTCTGATCCTTACTCAGACATCTGACCCTCTGATATTGCCAAAGAGCCCAAAAGGGATAGATTTTTTTAAAGGAGTTTGTCAGTATTTTTTTCCTCATTCAAAAAACCCCCAAAACAGATCCTAACCAAAAACATACGATTTTGCAGAACAACCCAAACTCTCCTGTTTAAAAAGCACAGGCAAACCAAAGTCATAGAATCAGAGAATAGTTTGGGTTGGAAGGAACCTTTAAAGATCATCTAGTCCAACCCCTCTGCAATAAGCAGGGACATCTTCAACTAGATCAGATTGCTCAAAGGCCTATCCAAAAAAAAGTCTCCCCAAAGCCTTCTCTTCTCCAGGCTGAACAACCCCAACTCTCTCAGCCTGTCCTCATAGGAGAGGTGTTCCAGCCCTCTGGATCATTTTCATGGCCCTCCTCTGGACCCACTCCAACAGGTCCATGTCCTTCTTATGTTGGGGGCCCCAGAGCTGGACACAGTACTCCAGGTGGGGTCTCACCAGAGTGGAGTAGAGGTACAGAATCATGTCCCTCGATCTTCTGGCCACGCTTCTCTTGATGCAGCCCAGGATACATTTGGCTTTCTGAGCTGCGAGTGCCCATTGCCACGTTATGTCCAGCTTTTCATCCACCAGTACCCCCAAGTCCTCTGCAGGGCTGCTCTCAACCCCTTCATCCCCCAGCCTGTATTGATACTGGGGGTTACCCCGACCCGGGTGAAGGACCTTGCACTTGGCTTTGTTGAACCTCATGAGGTTCACATGGGCCTGCTTCTCGAGCTTGTCCAGGTCCCTCTGGATAGCATCCTAACCCTCAGCCATGTCAACCACGCCACTGAGCTTGGTGTCACCTGCAAACTTGCCAAGGGTGTCAGCTGATGATATTCTGCATAAAGATCCCCTTCCATGGAAGCACTTTTTGAAGTATCCCTAAAGATGTCACAGGGTCTCTCAGGCTCAGGAGTAAAGCCTTTGTCCATCTCCAGAGGATCCCACACACCCATGTTCCAGCAGTAGACTCCTGGCTGCTAAGGATGTCTTTGCCAAACCTACCCATAGCAACACAGGGCTGAAAGCATTTTTTAAAAGCCATTTTAAGAGGTGTTTACTGTGCAGAAATCCAGGGGAACTGATTCCAGGCAATCAGCATAAGATTAGTCCCTTAGGATCTCCAAATGTAATCCTTACAAGGATGGACCAACCAGGTATCTTTGGGAGTAAGGAGGCTGAAAAATTGACCTGAGACTCAAAACATGCTAGAGGTTGAGTATTCATTTATTCAGCAGTAAAACCCATGAGGTCCTACAACAAATCTCCACAGTTTGCTCCAAAATTAATACACATGTCATCCTTATATTACTAAGGAAAACAGATTAACTGTTCTCTCTTGGCCCATCTCTCCCACATACACTGTTTCTTCTTACACGATTACAAGGAACAATCTTGCTATGACGTTTCGACTCCAAGATCATACTTCACGATCTCTAGCTACAGAGTAACAGCAATTAAAAATGGCAGTTCAATTGCTCTGAATGTCTTTTTCACATGCTGAACAGAGAATAAATTTGTTTGTTTGTTTGTGGGATGTAACTCCATCAGGGCAAACAGCCCCTTTCTCAGCACAAACTCTGCCCTGGACTGGGTCAGAACTGGTCCTGGGTCGGTAAAACCAGCACACAGGGAAGGCAATCATCAGGAGAATTTCTTTGTAGCAGACCTTGCCTTCCATCAGAAAAAGATTGAATTCAGCTTCAAGCCTTCCCTCAGAGCTCAATTAAATCTTCACAGCCTGAAGCAGCCAAACTGCTCCATTTGCCCATGAGTGTAGCTGTGACAACATCCTTAAAATCTTTCCAGCAACTGTTCTTGAAAGAAAAGACCACGTCTGGCCTCAGATCACCAGGGAGGATCGGGCGTGGGCCTAATTCCTCTTTTCTACCAGGAGCTGGAGGGCTGAGACAAAGGAAACCCCATCATATGGGTCATCTCACATTGGCTTGAAAAAGCTGGTATGGACAAGCCCAACTGCACAGGTTTCTCTGCTCAGAAGCCAAGCTGGAGCACTTCAGAGTGAATGCCAAACTAAAAGCTGGGGGAAGATGGGGGTAGGAAGGAAAGTTTGGGGGGAGATGGCTACAGACCAAGGGTGCTACTCCTACCCCATGCAAATGACAGAGGTGGTTGGGGCAGCAACTGGTGCTGCTAAGCACAGTCAACCCCCAACCTCAGCCCTGTCTTCAAAGGGCAATTAATCCCACCTTTAAGCTGAAACAACCTCTGAACATGCCTGCCACTGCTTACAGCCGTGCAGCACCGCCAGAGAAACGGGAGCCGGGGACAGGATGGCAAAGCCACTTAAATGGAGTAAAGGCCATTAATATGCAACCGAAATAGTTGGCAGCCACCAAACAGGAGAGGCGTTCCCGTGGGGTAATTGGGCTTGGCTGCAACTTACAGCATTACACCCATCCTGTCTTGCTAATAGAGGCTTTGCTGATGCATATTCGATGGCTTCAGTGTGTAATACGTAACAATAAGCTGGGCTAATAATTCAATGGCTGATAAACCCAGCTAAGCAGGACCTTGGAGTGAATTGTTCTGAACATTAGCTAATTTGCCACTAGCCAATTCATCCAGCAAAAAAAAATGCATTATTGTGCACAACAGCACTTCATCACTTGAGTTAACAATTAGCACTTTTGGAGGTATTTCTTCACTCCCACAGAACTGTACCAACATTAACTAAATAATCCTCAGCAAGGATTCAGAAAGGCAGCCAGTGGGTACCGTTGCCGCTAGAGGAGGAAACTGAGGCAGCAAATTTAAGCCAGTTGCCCAGAATGACCCAACAAAACAAAGGAGAGAAGGAGCAAAACTAAGAGGATCTGCACCCCAAATATACCCACTGAACTGGATTGTCAGGTCAGGGATGGACCTTTCAGGGAGGTTTGGCTGTCCCTCTAAATGTTCCTAGAGACAAAGATAAAGCCAGGACAACACTAGTGTGGCTACTTTCTCACGTGGCTTCCAGAAGAAACCTTCTCCTTCCAGTTTTTGAGCACTAGTTTAATTTTGCTGCAGGTACAGGAGGCTCTTGTTATAGGCAGGGGCAGATTTCCTGGAGCATAAAGCAGCTCTAGCTGCCCTCAGGCCCCTTCACTAGTCCTACAGTCACAAGAAAGGACCCCATGGTATGCAGCCATAAGGCCTGGGAGGCTTCCTGAGCTAGGCAGATAGCACCAATAAATAAAGACTATAAGGTAAAAATGAATTAATCACACATTTGTCTTAGAAGCAGTGATTATTATACATACTAACTGGGGGAAGAGAGGCTGGAGAGCAGCCCCGTGGAAAGAGATCCAGGGGTTTGGGTTGATGGCAAGTTGATGGCAAGTTAAATGTGAGCCAACAGTGTGCCCTGGCAGCCAGAAGGGCCAACCGTGCCCTGGGGCGCATCAAGCACAGCATAGCCTGCCGGTCCAGGGAGGTGACTGTCCCACTCTACACGGCACTGGTGTGGCCCCATCTCAAGTACTGTGTGCAGTTCTGGGTGCCTCAATATAAGAAGGACATCAGACTATTAAGAGTGTGGCCAGAGGTGGGCAACCAAGATGGTGAAAAGTCTCAAGGACAAGACTTAGGAGGAGTGGCTGAGGTCACTGGGTTTGTTCAGCTTGGAGAAGAGAAGGCTGAGGGGTGACCTCATTGCAGTCCACAGCTTCCTCAAGGGGAGCGGTGGAAGGGGACGTGCTGATCTCCTCTCTCTGGTGACCAATGATAAAACACGAGGAAATGGAATGAAGCTGCATCAGGGAAAGTTCAGACTGGACATTAGGAAAAGGTTCTTCACTGGGAGGGTGGTTGGTCACTGGAACAGGCTCCCCGCGGAAGTGGTCACAGCACCGAGCCTGTCAGAGTTCAAGAAGCATCTGGATGATGCTCTTAGTCGTATGGTTTTGTTTTAGGTAGTCCTGCAAAAAGCAGGGAGTTGGACTCAATGGTCCATATGGGTCTTTTTCAACTTGAGATATTCTATGATTCTATTCTATGATCCTATGTCCATGCAGGTACTTCTAGGACTATTGATCCCATGTGTGTGACTGGTTCATACTGAGGGTTTGGAGTGGAAGTTAGGTAGTGACTGACTGATACTCCTAACTGAAAAAGCAAACAGCAAGTATTGCTTCAATTTTAAACACCTGTGTCCTGGTTTCAGCTGGGATAGAGTTAACTTTCTTTCTAGTAGCTGGTATAGTGCTATGTTTTGGATCCAGTATGAGAATAATGTTGAAAACACACTGATGTTTTCAGTTGTTGCTAAGTAATGTTCAGGCTAAGTCGAGGATTTTTCAGCTTCTGATGCCCAGCCAGCAAGAAGGCTGGAGGGGCACAAGAAGTTGGCACAGGAGACAGCCAGGACAGCTGACCCAAACTGGCCAACAGGGTATTCCAGACCATGTGACATCACGTCTAGTATATAAACTGGAGGGAGTGGGGGTGGGGGGAATCGCCACTTAGGAACTAACTGGGCATCAGTTGGCGGGTGGTGAGCAATTGCGTGTGCATCATTTGTATATTCCAAGCCTTTATGATTATTATTATTATTGTCATTTTATTATTGTTATTATTATTATTATTAGTTTTTCCTTTTTGGTCTATTAAACTGTTCTTATCCCAACCCATGAGTTTTACTTTCTTTTCCAACTCTCTCCCCCATCCCACTGGGTGGGGGGAGTGAGTGAGCAGCTGCGTCGTGCTTAGTTGCTGGCCGGGGTTAAACCATGAAAATCTCGTAATTTTCAACTAAGATGTTAGTAGCACCTTCACTAGAAAAAAAAAAAAGAAAAAAAAAACAAAACAAAACAAAAAAAAACCCCTTTGTCTTCCCTAGGATTCACTATTTCATTTCCTTTTCCCACCAAACACCGTTTTGCTGAAGATAGTAAAAATGTTCTCTTATGATTATGATAAAGTAGTGGCACTTCTGAATAGTCAAATCAAGGGAAAAAAGAAGAGACATGAATCTGTTGATGAAAAGTTGAATGATTCAGACAAGGGAATTGATTATTTGAGTCAATTCCATCAGAATGTGAATGTTACTGTTGTTCTTCAATTTCACATTCTTTTATTGAAACGTTATAGTCTGGAAAGTAAAATAAAATTCATTACCTTAACAAAATATCAACAGAGACCTAATTCTGCATCATTCTTGTGGAATTCTTTGATCATTTTGAACATGTTTTTTTACTATATATTTAAAAGTACTTTGGTGTACATTTTCTCATGACTCCTGGTACTAAAACCTCCTTGAGTTAGAAGCAGTGCATCTATCCAAAACACGTGTATTTTCCACAATGTTTTATGTTTTTTATAGTCTTTGACATGAAAAGTACAAAAGCAGCACTTGCTTATCCTGTTTTATCAAACACCTATTAACCAGAACATAATATGATTCGTATTTACTTATTGACACATTCAATGAGGTACAGGGTTTTTTATTTTCTAGGTGTTTCATAGTCACTAAACAGGTCAAATTTAACCAGATATTGGCTAAGAAACAGCACATTTTGAATGTAATATTTTATTATGAATGAGATCTACACATACTGAAAAGATTTTACATGGTATCATTGTCCTTTTAATCTAACACAGCACTACTACTCATGGCATTTGGAGGACTTAGCCATCAGTTATTTATTTCTTGTTTACACATCACTGCCTGAAAGCTTGTTAATTTTTTATCATTTACCAAAAATTTTGAAATTATACTTTAAAGAAGAAAAAGAAAGACACTCCAATTCCATCCCCACTGAAATTCATGGTTACAGAGAAGGAGGCATGTTTGGTGGTAAGAAATGTCAGACCAGCCAACTTCAGGTCAGGTCTGCTCTGGTAGATGTTTTATTGTAACAGGTGCCAAATCCTCTCTGATGTCCACCGGTAGGTATTATTATGCTGTCCAGTAGCTGCAGTGACCCCAGGGCACAACTCTTCAGGGGAGCTGAACTGACACCAAATGTAGTTGCTCAAGAACTTGCCCCAGTCTTTAGCACTCAAGCCATAAATGGACAAAAAAGTCCTACATAAATCCCATTGATTAGAAAAGCATAATGCATAAAAATGTACATACTCTTTCTTCATGCTGATGGATAACCTCCTGACAGCACCTTAAGAGATTTACTTTGGGTGACGCGCACAGCATGGAGCAGTCTCCACCACAAAAGATCCTCTTGCCACGTGAAACGCGCAAGTATCCTGAGAATGTTTTCACTGACAGGGTTACTCAGGGCTTGAGCTCAGACATCCCAAATGGTCTCCCATTGGTTCCCACTCTGCCTCAAATCTGGAATAAAACAGTTTGCTATCAAGTGAAGAAACTCCTTACCGGACAAGAAGAAACCACCTCAAATGCTACTCCCTACCCATTACAAGCAGTTAAGTGACTTGAATCACATTGGGCGAGTGATTTCAAGCCTGTGCTCAAGCAGGACAGATACAGTCAGAGTGCATAAAATGAAGAGGGAAATACCAGAAAATAATCCTTGCTAAGTACATAGCCTATTGTAAAAATCTAGTCCAGGTGCCAAAAAGAAATCCAATAGAGAATCCATCAGTCTGTGCATGCCCCAGCTGAATACATAATAAATTTAGAAGGGGGAAAGACTGTGTCTATGGAGTGTCAAGCAAAACAAATAGAAGCTGAGAAAGGATAGTCAAAAAGCCACCATCCTGAAATGGGAACTCTCTACAAATAAATTGGCATCCCCACAGCTCTCCAACTGCACTTTCCTTTTAGTTCACTGACTCACCAGGACTTGGCCAAGGCCTTGCTGACAATGAAAAGATTGCTGTCTTCTCCTCCTTCATCTCGGAGAGGCTAATGAGACCATCCAAATGTCACCATAATGTTAACCAAACACCGTAACACAGGCTTGGGGATGAGTACTGACAAAGCATTAGCATCTCCTCCTATAATCACTTGCATGAAACCCATGTAACTGGAAGAACCCCTACAAAACACCAATTTAATGCCTGTATCATCCCTCTCCTCCACAGCACCCACTCACAAGGTTGACCAAAGAGTCCCCACACTGCAGTCTAACTGATGTTGCTATTCTCTGCAGCTCATTTTTCTTTATCACAGTAACCCACCCTTCTGGGGAGGAAAGGAAGAGGAGTGGGATGGTAGGAGGAATTGATCCAAAATTCCCCAGCAAAATCAAAAGAAAAACACAAGCTTAATCAAGCACATCCCTCAAACTTGCAGTAGTCCTAACAACTCAGCCAGAAACAAGCGTTACCTAGAGACATAAGACTGCACTCCCAAAAAGTGGGAGTTTGGTTTGGCCAGGAATCCAGAATCAATAGAACATCCAATATGAGGATGTCCAAATACCACACCAGGCGAAACCCAAGTACAACCACATCCTTCAAAGGACTATGCACAAGTGTGCCTTCTGCTTTCTACACCCTCTCTCCAATAACGGCTTGTACTAAAACAGACAGCCTAAATGAGAAGTGTTTGTACACTCTCAGCCATCTGCAAATCTCTTTTAACCTGAAGTCTCTCCTAAAAAGCTAACACCAAAAATAAAGAAGTTAAAATTGTTTAAAATTATATTTGGAGAGTTTTCTTTCCTTTTCTGGGATTATTTTGTTGTTGTTGTTGTTGTTATCCCAGAGTCCACAACAGGCTTAACGACTGATTGATCAGAGAGTACCTGGGGTTGCAGGGTTTTTTTGCATTGCGGATGGCGGTGGACACCTTATTCTAACAAAAAAAATCCACCTAGGGCAAGGAAACGGAGGGAGGGGGGCACATTCGCACTGAAGATCAGAAATGCTTTACCTATCTACGGCTTTCTTGGGGAAAGAAATAAAAGGAAAAGAGGTGGAAAAACAAGAAAAAGAATCTTTGAAAACCTGCCGAGGCTGGCGGGGAGCCGGGCGCCTGCGTGCCTCTGGGGGGAGCTCGGGAACCGCAGTTCGCCCCCCCCCGGGGCTGTCTCCATCTCCCTGTCTCTGCTGTGAAATGAGGAGAGGAGGGGAGAGCAACCTTCTCTCCCCTTTGTCTCTCGTTTGAGAAACGTGCGTCCTCCTCCCCTGGAAATTCAGTTTGGAAACGGAGGTATCTATTGCACAGCGTTTTGTCAGCTAGCTTGAAAATAAACAGAAAGACAAGGGCTGAGTAAACCCGTATCAGGCCCGGCAACGTTGCTCTCAACAACGGTCTCTTTGGGGTGCTATTAGTTGTACCTGTGTATGGGATCACACACGTAAGGGCTTGATCCCCGGCCAAGGCATCCCAGGCACTGCTGTGAGTACCAGCAGCGATGCTGAAGTTGGTTATCCGCCCGCTCCTGTGTGATCTCTCAGAGCCTCAGGCATTTTGAACGGCTTCTGAATTAATTAATCTCAAAATCTTCTACCTTGGTCACTTGGCACCCGTCCCAGCTATTTCCATCAGTATTATCACTGAGGACTAGAGCAGTCTGGTCGTATGCCTCAGCAAAACACAGCTTCTTGAACACCTCTTGCTCAGAAAAGCCTACCAGGAATATACATTAAGCATCCCCTCACTCCATAGGGGAGGTGAACCTGTGTCACTCCTGTCCCCATCCCCCTTGCCGGTGTGACTTTGGGCTTTTAGCTGTGATGGTCCTTGATGTCAGTTGAGCTGAGCTTGCGAAAAGCCATGTTTCTCAAGAGCAAAGGGAAATACGAAGGCAGCCGGTCAGCATGTTGTTCCTCCATTGCAGCCTCAGTTATAGATGTGGCTTTCGGTTCCAGAAGTGCCCGGTTCAATGCGGTACTTGCTGACGTAGTTGCACCACTCTTGCATTCACACTTTCATCAGGGAAGGCAAAATTAAAAACTAAAATCACTGATGAAATATAATTGACGTGAACGTTCTCGTGAAAAAACGAGAGGTGAAAAGCTCACCTGTGATTGCTTCTCCACAGTACTCCCTGGCCCAGAAAGGGAGGATAACTAATTGTACGAGTTAAAGAAATCCAAAGAAATGCACGAGAAATTATTTCAATGTTGGAAAGAACTGACCAACAAGGGGAGATTAAAACAGTCAAATAAATATATAGTTTGACTAAATATAACCTATGGTGAGGACTTTATAACAGTCTGTAAATACTG
Organism: Buteo buteo; assembly: GCF_964188355.1. Taxonomy (NCBI): domain Eukaryota; kingdom Metazoa; phylum Chordata; class Aves; order Accipitriformes; family Accipitridae; genus Buteo; species Buteo buteo. Next base: position 73,357,570 of record NC_134173.1, read on the forward strand.
GAAGGATGCGAACACTTTACTTGAGCCAGTAAAACTAGCAAGAACTGAAGGAATTTATGAAACACAAAATGCAGGCTAAAAATTAGGACCTCACTGTAAATGCTGGGCCTAGGCATCAGTGGAACAGTCTGTCAAGGAAAGTGATCTTTCCCAGAAAAAGCAAAGATTTTATTTACTACGGACATAGTCTCTCAGAACCGTCTGACATCTGCGAGGATTCAGCCGAAATCAGTGGAGGAACCTGCAGGCTCCAGCATGCAGCCTCACACTAACTGCTTAACATAGCATGTTTGCAAATTGTAACGCTGCTGTTACAACTGATACTGTGCAATTTTTTAGCAGCTCTACACTAAGGGAGGAAAAAAACATCACTCTAGCTACAAAAGGAAGCAGCTCTGCTCTGCTCCTTGGTAAGAGATCCCTCGCTGAAGGTTTTCCGTTCCTTTTTTTCTAATATTCATCTAGATGGACACCCGGTCCCTTGCTGTTGCCCCTATGATCCTCTGGAAGTGCAAGTGCTGGAAATAGTCATGAGGGGCCTGAACACCATCATGGCTGGACAGGGAGCAGCTTTGCAGAAAAAGATCTGGGGGTCCTGGTGGACAAGCTGAAGAGGAGTCAGCAGTACGCCCTTGCAGCAACAAGGGCCAACCACGCCGGATTGCATTAGTAAAAGCGTAAGTGACGGGTCAAGAGAAGAGAGAGCTGTATACCCAGAGGTGCATCGCAAAATGAGAGGCAATGGTCACAAATTGCAGAGAGAGAAACTCAAGTTCAGTTTTAGGATAAAAATCTTTACAACAAACGCCGAACAGGGGCAGAGAAGCTGTGCGGCTGGTTAAAAATCTGCCTTGGAGATATCAAAACGCAACTGGACAAGGCTCCCTAACTCAGGACTGGGTCTGCTTTGAGGAGAGGCTTGGGCTGATGACCAACAGAGGTCACTTCCAACCTAAGCCATTCTGTGGCTCTATGTAAGAAGCTCACTTGAACAAAAATTGGGAGTGAAATCAGGAGCAAGAGCCCTCAGAAGCACAAAATGGATTTACAACTGCATCAGAAAAAACTCACAGAAATCACTCTCCTTCTTCCCCTCCTCATTACACTGTTGAAGACCCAAAACTGGCCCAGACATCCACCCAAAATCCCAGAGATACAAATGGAAATCTAATGCCACCTTTGCATGCTCCCCTCTGGGAATCACTCTCCGAGCTACTACTTTCAGGACACAGCACATCCCAACCTACAGATTCTGTAACATACAAGTCGGGAATCCACATGATCCTCCGAAAAGAGGGAAAATATGTACATACATGGGCTTTTCTTCTTCTCCACCACAAAACAGGCACAGATGCATCAGCTTTTCACCACAGTAAACTTTAAATATAAGTCTGGGCACCAGGAAAATAAAGGTAGAAGTCCACAGTTACCACCATGTCGAAGTAAAAAAGCAGACCCTTCCTTCTCAAGGTGGCATGTCCCCAAATTAGGTCTTCTGATTTTGTTTAGAGGGACTGGTTTTTACTATTCTTAGCATGACAGGGTCACTGCGGTGGGGAATGAACTGGTATCTAAACTGGCTCACGTATCGCCAATAAAGCTGTTTCCCATGTGCTGATTGCAGGATATTACTGGAGGCGAGAGTTGTGAGGGAGAAAGCACTGTTTGATTTCCAGAACCCAGCTGAGTTTATACAGTTGGCAGTAGGAAAAAAAACCCACAGTTGACTTGAAAATCAAGCAAACCCAGTCTAGAAGTCACTGAGGGGGAATAAACATGGAGTCCCAAGATGCCTTTTATAGAAGCACTTTACCATGGATAAACACACTTTGGAATGAGGCATTTTTCCAACTCCATCTTCTTTGTGTCGATGTTACGTTTCTACCAGGGTTTTTTTGTCAGTTAGATAAGAACTGGCTTTTGCTAAGTGCCCTCATCCCTACCTCACCAGGGATGTTTCTGAAGTCCTTACTACTTGAAAACCAACTAAGAGTAAATGACTCCGTATCATAACCCAGTCTCAACCCATCAGAAAGACGAACTGTCAGGCTCGTTCAGGTTGGCTGAGTCACAACATCATTGCTTTCGTCTTTGTGATGAATGTCAGGGATAAAAGAAAAAGCACTACAGTTACCTTATTCCTGCTCACAGGATATTGGAAAATGTATTAGATGACTTCGAATTGGCTGAAGCACAATGCTGCGCTCCCTGAAGTCTTCAGTAACGAAGTTCCTACTTCAACAGCCATGGGTACGTTCTGGGGGAACCCTTATCTGCCCATCAGGTCCCACCTGCCAGCTGCCTTCCCCACTATCCAGGATGCCTACGACTGCATCCACAGCTTTTAAAATACTGTACAGTTTTCTTAGGCTGATTTCACTGTTGCCTGGCTTACAAATGGCCAAAAAAGCTAATTTCCTCGAGCAGCCGTAATAATGTGACAGATATTTAGATTACCCTCTGGGGCTGCCCAGCAGTAACAACTCTTCCAGAGTGTGGGGAGCAGTCACTCTCCTGCCTACAACACATATCTGAAGCGAATTTGTGAGGACAGACCTGTCCCTATCACTTGAGCCGAACAAGACATGCACTCTTCTCTCTTCCTCTCTGCCTGCTTAGATTTTACTAAAGGATGCAGATCTCGGGATGCACTTCTGAAGTTCCCATTGCATTTGCAGGGACATATTAAGGACCCCCCACTCACTTTAGGAACAGAACTGATTGCACTGGGATTGTGCTAAACTTCAGTGCTGGAGAGAGGGTTGCTGCTTCTCCTGGGACACACACAGGACACCCAGCTGGATTCCTTTGCAGCAGTGAGGACGGATACTGAATATTCAGTAATTTTCCTGTATTTTTTATTAAAAGTGTCAATTCAGCCCTTGCCCCCCTGCTTGGGAATACACACTAAGAATGGCATACAGCATTTCTTAGGAGCAGGATGAAATTTCAGGCTGAAAAGCACCATCATTAGAGTGAGTGATGCAGCTTCATTCACGAAGGACTTGAATCCTGGCATCCCACCATTAAGCTTCCAATAACGCTATTTCCTTCCCTCTCCCTTGGACTTACTCTTCTCTCTGCATCTTACTGAGCCATTAGCAGAGCAGTAACATGAATTTAACCAAAGTCTACCAGACTAGTCCATCCACCTCTTGAATACTTGCTCTCTTAGGAGCAATTACAAGGACAAAGAAGGACCACCCCAGAAAAAGAGACTGATTTGAAAACCAGGGGAAACCCACACAAACACCATCACAACTGTGGTGGTAAACCCAAGCAGCCACATTCTGCCACAGCACTATTACCACACTGCCACGGTCTTCATTACTTGTGAATAAAAAGTCACAGGGCAAGCAAAACATAATCCTGTGCTAGGATTAAATACTCTCAGTTGCCTGTGAAACCTGAAGCCTAGGTCTTTCTGAGAGTGTTATGAATGTCTCAGGCTAGTGCCCAGTTTTGGAGGCTATTGAATAGCTCAAACAAGCATTAATTGGCACTTTTTAATAGCCATCACTGTTCACCTACCAGCAACAGTTCTGATACGTAACAGCTGCCTGCTGTATAACCCTTCAGCATCAGATCCTGGGTAGATATTCCATGAACTACACATAACATGGGCTAAGGATCAAAAAGAGAGTAAAGGAGCGGGGGATAGCTTGAGACATAGTAAAAGAAAGAAAAAAAAAAAGAGTAATGCAAAGGGATTGAGCCTATCAGTGAATGCTAGAGCAAGAAAAAACAAGGAGGGGATGATTTGGCAGCCAAAAAGTCTGCAGAGCATAAGGTTACTTTTTTCCCAAGATTGGCTCAGGCCAATTTATTTCTTACTCTACAAACTACAGCTTCTTTCCCTTCCCATTTGTCTAGTAGGATGCTTTTTACGTTGTTTTATTCCTGACCCACCAGCCAGCACTAATATTAACTGATTATAAGCTATCTTTTTGAGTATTCTGTAGTATGAGTTGGAGATTCTGTTAAATAAATGCCATTTATAGCCAGTTTGTGGCCACATAAGACAGCAGGCATTTCTCTGATATAGGAGACCTTCCACCATGCTCTCATGCAGAAGACCACCGTTACCACATAGCACACAATGGTGTATTTCTGATTCTACCTGATACCAATCAGCTCCACTATTACAAACCAGCTGCTTCCTCACAGCTCAAAGCACTTTGTAGCGTAAGCAGCAACACAGTACAGCGATAACTTGAGAGGGTAATTTAGGCTGCTGCTCTTTCTTAAGTGTCTGGATTTTTACAGGCTGTCTACCTTAATTGTCTCTGCCCATTAAAACCTCTTTGGGGAGAATGAGCATGAATTTGTAAAAGAAAAAAAAATAATCCAGGAATTTGGAGAACAATAACAGGTGCAGACAGAAATTGAAATAACATATTAGTTCACTGGATTTGAGTTGGGCTTTTAAAACCCCAGCCAAGCATCTATGTATTATGTACCACACCAATGTAGTAAAAGACAAGCAAAGGATTCTTTCTCAGTGTAGACTGCACATGTAGGGGAAGAAGGAGGCACTGTTATACCTATTTCACTTGTAGGAAACTGAGACACAGTCAAATTAAGGGTAGGAGCAGTAAGGTCCTTGGGCACCCAGAACAGATGTATAGCAATGCGTATGCTTTATGTGTCAAGTTCACAGAGTAAAATTCAAAACCTTGTCTCAGGGGCTTGGGAGATGTGGTTGTCAGGACTGTTAAAGTATTTTATTCAAATAAAACATCTAGAATCAGTGCAGGGAACAAAAAACAGAGTCAAAGAATTCTTCCTCATCTGATCACCATGCTACAGCACCACTTGCTCCCTCCCTTCTACTCTCTCTTGCTGGATCCTTTTCTATAGAATAGCTGATTTTTAACAGCACAGATAGAAAGTGCTCACTCCCTACCTCCTCTTGCTTCAAGCAACCTCTATTTATGATCCCGGGAATGCCTAAATATGTGTTAGGTGTTGAGATGATTAAGAGAGGGGTGGTTCTGCACACATGCAAAACTGCAACTCTTGTAACTGGAAGAGAGCTCAAAAATTCAAGCAAAAAACACCCCAAACCAGCAGAAGCATCAGATTATAGGTTAGGTCACTTGAGCACCAAAGAGAGCTAGCCTGAGACATGAAGACACATCATCTACATCTCAAACCACCAGCGACTACAAGGCCGTGTTGATTTGGCTTTATGGCAAACAGGAGCTGGGAAAGGGAACTCACTGGGACATCCTCGTGTTTCTGGGGTCATATGCCCCGATTCTGAACCCAGGCTTCCAAGGAGCTGTGTCACCTTTCCGTGACTTATTCAATCCCCCAGGCTTGGATGAATATTGGATTATGCTGTTCCATCCACAGCATCTCCGAGTCTAGCAGAAGAGCAAGCACGCACCTTGCCAATGCCCTTCATGACTCCTGTAACCAATGCATTCCCTAAAGAGTCTCTTTTCCCTCTCCCCTTCGCATTTCCATTGCAGCTGGCTACTTGCCATTACAGAGAAAAGCAGCACAGACAGCACACCAAAGAAGCCCAGAGCCTGTGACAAAGCAGTGCAGAAGTTAACACAGCCCTGAGATGCCAGTCAGTTCTGCCATCTCCAGCCAAAAGCAAAAAGGAAGCAAATCACCGAGATATTTCCATTCCACTTTTGAATTTGCCCTGGGTACTACTGACTTTTCACAGACTCGCATAGATTGCTCTCTCCCTTATCAGCACCAGGACTCATCTTTCGGAGCTGGTCTACCCGGTGTGCCTTTTTCGACAATAACACCACTAAAGCAATTAACATTTCCTTTTAAGTTTTTGAGTCAAGGTAAAAGCACTCAGCCTGCAGAGTGCCGCTTTCATCAGAAAGGGCTGTTGTGCTTTTCAAGGGGCACAAGAGAATCATTAAACAGCTAAATACACCCAGGCACAGCAACAGCTTTGTAAGAAATAACTTGCACAGTGAGGTTTGGAAGGCAGCACATAAACAAGACCAGATTGAGCATCCTGGCAATGGACATCCTAAGAACAGATGAAGGAGGGCAGCAGCTAGCCATGGATTTTCCACCTAGGAACTGAGAAGGAAATTGTAACCTCCAGGCAGAACGAAATAATCTTCTATTTCTGAGCTGCTAAATTTGTTGCAAGTCCTGAATCTTTTTGCCTGCAACAAAACAGAGCCACGGTATAGAAAAGGTGAAGAAGTGCTGTCCTATCACACCCCAGATGGCATCCGTGCTCCTGATACATTTGGCACACCAGACCCAGGAGAGATGCATGTCACCATGTCCACCCCATGGCAGGGGACGTGCCATGGTCCTAACGCAAGACAGCGCCGTGCCTTCTAGCTGGCCTCTTTTCAGCATGCTGAAAAGATGATGCCACGTGCCAGGCAAAACCAGTCATGGGGATGGCTAAAAGTGTCTGACACATGGGGATTGCGGGGAGCTATGTGCAAAGGATCAGCCGCACTGGGGGAAGAGAGCAAGACGACAGCCAACCCTACCCTCCACGTGCAGGACTGACAGGCCAGCAGCATGTCTCAGCGCCAGCCCAGAAGGATCACAATCGAAAATAAGAAACACTTCATCTCTGCAGAAGGTGCTAAGGCAGGTGGGATCATACGAGGAAGAGATGAAGAGCTTGGCACGAGCCCTGGAGGGGGGCTGGGTGAGGGGGTGGCTTTGAGTGATGTGAAAACCTGGCTGCCAGAAGTTGGACTGAGATCCACCAACTCATTCCACACAGCTCCCCAAACAGACACACTTCCTTTTCTTAGAAGCACAGATGCCTATATATATTTAAATCACTGCTCTAGTCAGGGGTTGTACTAGCTGTAAATTTTGAAACTGGGGGGAGGGGGAAGGCACTGAAGATTCCAGTATGTAATTTTCTCTTTTTTGGCTTATTAGATTATACCCTTGTTTAAGAACTAACTGTTCTTTTACTTGGTGTCCTTTTGGCAACCATCTCTACCTAGCAATACGTGGGTGTGTGCACTCCCCCAAGTTCACTTGTACTTGCATAGCAAGTTCAAATGAAATACAGCTCAGAAATTGTACTCCCGCAGTCCAGGAGCAGGAGTATTTAGAGCAATTAATCACTAAAATGAAGAAAAGGCAATGACTGGCACTGTAGAGGAAGAGAAAAAAAATGTTAACTCAGAGCACTACTGAAACGTGCTCAAAATACACAATCCGGAGGGGAAGCAGCACGTCTGTCTCAGCATTACAATGACAGCAGCTGAGCACCACGGCAGCTTGGAGTTGTGCTGCTCACAATCAACATTCTTCTTCGGGGCGATGCGGCCAGGAGAGTGGATTTGGCCGGTTCCTTCTTCCCCGAGGTAATTTTGCTCTCTTCAGTCACACAAGTAATAACGACAATATTTAGTACTCCCAGAGCGTGGTTTAACCTAGAGAACAGCTCCAGGAAGGCTTACGTGGCCCTGCCCCCAGACTGGAAACAGAAGCATCAACGTATCTGCCACACATTTGCGATAGAGGCTTCCCTCCTTAGAGGTCTGTTTCAAGACACCCAAAGCTGGAAGGTGTCCACAAATCCAGCTGAAGTCATTAAGAAGTATCTGGTCTTGGAAAATTAGGATTGCAGATTATTGACCGACAACCTGGCTTCAACGCCGTAGGTCTAGCATTTCTACTCAGGCATTGTCTAACCCTGCCGAGGTACGACTGTTTCCACAGCCAAATACCTCCACAGGTCAGAACAGTGGGAAGAGTTTTACAACTCTCCCACCAGAGTTTTAACCCCAAAGTTTGCTGAAAACTGTTGGTGACCATTAAAAAGAGCTGTGCTATTCATGAGGCCAATGCTAGGATGCTAAACCTAGTGCAGAGAACACACAAAACCTGTAGGTTCAGGCAATTCCGTGCTGGAATGCTTTAACCCTGCCTACGCTACAGCTTTGTGAGCTGTGTGAACCTCTTATGCTGTATTGGACCATATTACAGATAGCTGTGCAGTTCAAATAACCTGGGAATGTATGGTAGTCCTTATCTCCGGAGGCTTAAAAAACGAAATACATAGCTTCAGATTCTTTCAGAAAGGACAGTGCATCCCACATCCAGATCCCCATGACCATGCAAGGCATAAACAAAGCCCTCAGCCAAGTCCAATCACCACTAGCATCCCAGGGAAGGTCAATCAAGTCCTAACTGTTCTAAACAGCACTCGCATAAGCTGTGATGTTCTATACCTGCAGGCTACCCCACTCAGGTGGGATATCCTCACCTATCTTGAAAAAAACATCAAAGGAAAGCAAGGTCAACACTTCTGAGCAGGACAATACCTCAAGAACTTCACCCTTCCCTCTCTATTGACTTCTCTTTTTCCCACATCTTCAAGCTTTTCATGACCACACAGCCCTGCTCCATCTTTCCCAGCTCCCATTTCTCATCACCCACTTCACCATCTGCAATGCCATTTGTGCCAGCTGTGACTAGCATTTTTTGGCTTCTTCAAAAAATGTCTCCAGGCATTGTTCCTCACAGCATCTTGGACACAAAAGATGTCCCTGAACTACCCACAAGGCCAGCATCTTTCTTGGGATAAATTCTTCAGCTAGTCAGTGATGGTGACAACTGAGAGCAATTAGCAGAACAGAACATATTATTTTCACTATTTCTTCTGCTTCCGTTCTCTTACTTGTTGCACTCATTTGTGTCTTGTTTCAAAGCAACAGAAATTTCTCTAAGGCAGTGACTTACTCCCGTGTTTTACAGGTATTCATCAAGCTCCTGTGAATATCAACAAGAGTTGGTAGCTCATGAGTAAGCATGCAGAAAGAGGAGTTTTAACTTCTATGTACAAGCAGACCACCACCTACTGCAGCTTTCATTAATACTTCACATGGTGACTTACTCCCTCGGGAGTAACAGGAGAGGAAAATCTTCCAAGGGAAGTTTGTGTGACAGGTAGCTGAAGGGGTAGATTATCAGAGGACTCGGAGTTACCAGGACCTGTACCCCTTTTTTTTAAACTGTCCTGAAAGACATATTTTTCACTTGTTCTTCAATGAATTCACACCTCAACCAACCTGTTTTCTAAACCCATATTTGGCAGGTATGAGCTTACTTGGCTTGGAAACTAGCCTCCTAAGTGCAAAAGCTACTTTTGAAAATGGAGCTTTAGTTCTGTGGTCTTCTAGACACTTTTTTGAAATTACCCTGAATTTCATGCTGGTACAGAGCCCAGTGCAGCAGGGCTTGAATCCAAGGACAGGACCAATCATCATGACTGGCTCTAAGTTTCAGTGAGTGGCAAATCAGAAGAAAACCAACATCAAATCCAATTGCAGATATAGCTGTGCTATTGTCACTGCCAAGTGGTGAGGCACACAATTCACTACACAGAAATTCACCTTCTTCCCAGGTGGGTCTTACAATCTGTACTGAGTACCGCACCAGCAGCAACCCACTTAGAAAGGCTAAATCTAGCAGAGGTACAGCAGCATTATGTTGTGATTTTGGAGTAGATGCACACCAGCATCTTGAAGGCTTCAGAAGATAGCACACAGGCACAAAGGGTAGGCTTGCATGTAAGGTAGGCACCTCCTCTGGGTTCCCCATATCAATGGCCCCCAATCTCTTTGGAAGAACCCTCAATGATGCCAGATATGGTGTCCCTGCTTCACCTCTCCCATCCTATGCTAAACTCTAGTCCATGGCATCACTGCCTCCCTATCCTTTCCCGAAACTACTCTCTCCTTGTTACTTTGATGGACTAAAGCAAGGCCGCTGCTGCCTGCCACTGCAACAGCCCTGGTGTTGGAGGTCTCACAGCTCAAGCTCAGCTGAAAAGAGAGATGGGTGAGAAAGAGGTGGGACTACATATGCAGCAGGGTAGAGGCTTCTGCCTACTCAGCCCTGACACAACCCTGCTACTGTTGTCACGGTCATGGCCACCAGCCAAACTGCAACAGCTGGCCCCTGACTCCAATTCCTGTTGCACTGGGATCAAAGGAGAACCGGCAGCAAAAGCTGCACCACCTCCACCTCCTGAGTGCTGCCACCTCTCCGTCAGGCTTTTGTGCCCAGCAGAGCCTCCAGACACCGGGAGGAGACAAGCTCAAGCCTTGTGACTATGCTCACCTCCACTCATTCCAGTCATAGAATCATAGAATGGTTTGGGTTGGAAGGGACCTTGAAGATCACGTAGCTCCAACCCCCCTGCCATGGGCAGGGACACCTTCCACTAGACCAGGTTGCTCAAAGCCCCATCCAACCTGGCCTTGAACACTGCCAGGGATGGGGCATCCACAGCCTCTCTGGGCAACCTGTTCCAGTGTCTCACCACCCTCACAGTGAAGAATTTCTGCCTTACAAGAGTCTCAATCTAGTCTCAATCTACCCTCTTTCAGTTTAAAGCCATTACCCCTTGTCCTATCACCACATGCCCTTGTAAAAAGTCCCTCTCCAGCTTTCCTGTAAGCCCCGTTAGGTACTGGAAGGCTGCCAGAAGGTTTCCCCAGAGCTTCCTCTTCTCCAGGCTGAACAACCCCAACTCTCTCAGCCTGTCCTCATAGGAGAGGTGTTCCAGCCCTCTGATCATGTTTGTGCCCCTCCTCTGGACTCACTCCAACAGGTCCATGTCCTTCTTATGTTGGGGGCCCCAAAGCTGGATGCAATACTCCAGGTGGGGTCTCACAAGAGCAGAGTAGAGGGGGAGAATCACCTCCCTCAACCAGCCGGCCACGCTTCTTTTGATGCAGCCCAGGATACAGTTGGCTTTCTTGGCTGCAAATGCACATTGCCGGGTCACACTGAGCTTCTCGTCAACCAGCACCCCCAAGTCCTTCTCCTCAGTGCTGCTCTCAATCTACTCATTGCCTGTATTTGTGCTTGGGATTGTCCTGACCCACATGGAGGACCTGGCACTTGGCCTTCTTGAACTTCATGAGGTTCACACTCATGAATTGAACTCATGAGGTTCCAAACACATGCTTAGACTCTGTTACACTGAGAATTATTACCTCCAAACTTAGGGAACGTTCTCAACAAAGTTTCCCAAATTAATGCCTTGCAGTCTCAGTGAACTGGTATCTTCTAACAAAAAAAAAAAAAAAATTTCATCCCCAGACCTTCAACCAGCTCTGAAAAGGAGCTTTACTGATTTCAAAATGCATGTACTGCTTTCCAGCTGGATATATAGAGCAGGTTGATGTTTGCACATGTGCTCCACCATTCTGCCCCTTGCTAAGACACGTATTTGGGATTAGTAAGTGGACCCAGTCATCAATCCATTCTCCCTGGCCCCTGCCTCACTTCTTCAATTTCTTTTAATCCTCTGCTTTACTCCAACAAAGGAAGAAAGTGGAAATTTTCCACTACCCCAGTGTCTTGCCCTGAGCTTTCTGGTCCCTTCCTAGGGTGCTCTGCAGTAAATAAAGTTTGCACAGTGACATGGAGATTGGAGGATGTTTGCAGCTGAATAGAGATTGCTGTTCTAGCAAAGGTTGGTCCTTCATTAGATCAGCCCACGGGTGAAATGAAAGTGTGGTGACATTAGTGAACACCCTACTAGAAGCAAAGAAAAGACTGCAGACCCACAGATGAGTCACGAAAGCTGTCTGTTCCAGTGCTCTAATTACATTGCTCATCCAAGAAAAGCCTCTTTTGGAGCCATTAGGTCAGAATCTGTTCTCCCCTAGCTGTAAATCCCTCATAACTCAGTGAAGTCAATCGATTCATATTGGTGTAAGCAAAATCAAGTGCAGTGCACTTGCACAGCCTTTGATCTTTGTGTCTCTCTCTGAACACAAGCTCACAGAATGCCATTAAAGAGACAAGAAACCCGGGCCCCCAGGTCTCACACACGCTGCAGGCACTCTGAGCAGCAAGATCGACATCAAGGACTGCAGCTGGGAAGTGAAGGAGAAGCCAGAGGAGAGACAAAGCCTTCCGTCTCCCCTTCAAGATGAAAGGCTATGGACGTCGCAGAGGGCCTATGGACACTTGTAAAAGGGTTGGAGCATGTCACATTAAAAGGTTACGCAGAAAAGAAAATAAATTATCTATCTGTCTACCTATCAATCTACATTTCAGGTAGTACTATCTTTCTAATAGAAAAGCAAACACAGTGAAGCACAGCTCCTGTGGCTCTCCAGCAGACTCAGTGAGCATGCACACCTTTTCTGATAGACAGAATTAAAACACTAGAAGACTGAAGACCACCAAAACCAGACACTTCTGTTTCAGGAAATCACCTGAATGAAGGATTCCAAGCAATGGTCCATTTGTCCTAATAGATGTTTCCAGATTCTTCCTCTTCTTCAAAGTCTCTTACCACTGTGATGTGCAGGAAAACTTGCCAGCCTCTCTTTGGCAAAGAGCTCTGCACTGTGAATGGAAGCAAAAGTCACCATTCAAAAGACACATGATGTTCCCCCAATACCAAGTGTTTTAGGCAAGCAACCAAAGAACGGCCCTGGGTCACAGGAGTATTTCCTGCTTTTAAATCTAACACAACTTCCACCGAGACAGGTGATGACACAGTCTTCTGGTCGGGAAGATCACCAACTACATGCTTAGTCTGCACTCCTGCATCTTGCTTCCTGGATCAATAGGGACATCAAGTTCTCAAAGGCAGAGGCGAAGAGGTAATGCCTTCAGCAGCCAAGAGCAGCTTGGCTTGAACAAACTCAATAAAGAAGCCCGCAAGAATAGCTTGAATATTACTGATCGTGTTGGAAGACGTGAAGAGTAAAGGAAGAAGGCCATGAGGTGTAGTCTGGAAAGCATAAGGACATTCCTCCGTCTAGGATTCCCTCCAAGCAGAAGAGCAGCTGAGGAATATAAAGCTTTTACAATGCAGAAAGCTGAAAGGCTGTCCCCTCTTGGACGTCCTGAACCTAACGTTTGTTCTTGCAGTCATTTTTTAAGTCAGTGGAGATGACTCAGGAAAAAAGAGCTTTTGAGGAGTTGTTTCTAATAACGTTGTAACACCCATGAATATATACCCATTTTGGATATTTTTTTTTTTTTTTTGGTTCAGTTAATGTTCTTTCGGGGCGTGGAAGAGGAAAACCTCTTCTGTTATTTTACATAACTCTGTCAGGCCTTCTGTCCCAAAACCTGCATTTAATATAACATTGCCAAGTTCTGAAATGAGGTTCTCTGGGTTATACATTTCCCACAGCACTGAAATGTGCATGGTATAATGGAGACAAAGACAGAGATATCTGTAATGGCTAATATGGAACTGTATTGATTTTGTTGGTTATATGATGTTTATTTACTTTTTTAAGCCCTGTTTGAAAACATTTTCTGTTCCTTTCAGGCTACTGCCACATTTTCCATTTGCTACAGGAGCTAATACTGATGCTACACCGTGTGTGTGTGAATTTGTTGGGTGAGTAGGAGGGGTTGCTTCCTTCAAAATACAAGCTCTCCAGACCAGATTCTGCACACATGCATCTCAGTTTAAAGCCAACAAATACACCGAAACAACCAAGTTCCACAGGACTTACAGAGAGCAACTGTGATCAGAATCTGTCCCAGTCTCTCAGGATCCACCATTTTTGTCTGTTGGGAAAGACGTAGGTGGTCTCTCCCACTCCCTGTTGATGGAAGGGGATGGGAACACAATACCACATGAGAATAAAAAAGCAGCTTTACGGTGAACTGATATATGAACAGGAGTTAACAGGGTGGTGGGAAGGGAATGAATCAGCCAGTCCCAGTGAAGACAAAGAAATTTTTCAGACACTACCCTGGATCTCACCCACTCAGACACAGCATCTTTTCTTGGCCTCTGTGATACATCATGTCTTCCTCTCATAAAAATCTAGTATTGCAGTATCAAGAAAACCTATAAAAATGACCCTGCCAGGAGCAGATCAACTGATCCTACACTCAAGTAGTGATGTACACTCAGTCCATGGGTGCCAAGTGAGCCCAAGGCATCCAGAATTGTTTGTGTGTATATGAAGCCCGGACCAACACTGAAGTCTAGAAATTATGGAACCCAACCAAAGTTTGGGCATCTGCACTTCCAGAATTAGGGAAGAATTCATCCAAGCTATGGAACAGGTAGAAATATATGGTCATAATCTCTCAGGTTATTTCAAGAACGGCATGTACCTGTCTCACTCTCATGGTAAAAAACCCAGACTCGAAGTCTATGGAGGGGGAAGCAGGTTTTGGAATACAAAAATGGAGGCTATACAAAGGCTTAGAGGGCTCTTCTGGAAAAAAGTGCATTTGGGCTTAAAATCTGTGTAGTAAATTATCTGTTCTCCCCTTGGTGCAGGCAAGTAATTCCTCTCACTTTAATGGACAATTTTATGGCTGCTAATAACATTTGTAGCTAAGATAATGACAAGGATAATCAAATCCCATGCTTGAGGGCATAAACTGATTGCTGCGGGGGTTAGCAACGAAATCACCATCGCCATATATTGCACAGGTGTATTATGGGATAGATTTCCTTCCTCCAAAGTAGAAAGGCATTGGTGTCTGCCAAGATAACAGATTGGATGATTGTCTGTGTTATGGAAATTGCTGGTTTGTATGCATGGGATTTAGGGAAAGAGGAGAAACCTCTTTGTTTCAGCATGACAGAATTTGTAACCCAAAATGCAAAATGAGCGGGGGTTGCAAGATGCATATTGATGCCTGTTCTAGCAGAACAGCTCTCTTAAAGGCAAGTTCAGCCTTGACCATAATGAAGTCCACTGCCAGATAGCAAATGTTGCTGTACATTTAGCGCTGTACTCAGAAAGATCCATAGAGTGTATAATCCCAGAAGCTGAGGGCTGGGAGAAACCTCAATAAACTATTATTTGACCTGTTTCAGGATGCTTAGATCCTCAGTCCATCACTTAGGGGTTACTCAACTCAACAGGCAGCTCCTGTATAGCAGCTACCAGCCGTCCACTCCTAGGAATACACAGCTTGGAGGGACCTCAACAGGTAACCTAGTCCATGAGGCAGGCTGAAGTATACCAAGCCCATGCATGTTGGACAACTGTTTAACTTGTTCAGATAAATATCTTACTACTGGCACTTTGGAGGTTCCTTACAGATCACGTTACAGCTGTTTTCACAGCTGACAATGAACGTACATCTGCCATGCTGAAGAGTAAACCTTGGGTATACATGTAGAAAAGACTTACCACTGTCCTCTTTACAACAATCTTTCACATATTTGAAGACTTTTATTATTCCTCCCTTCATATATTTCTTTTCCAGACTAAACCATCTCTGTCCACTTCACACTGAATACAGGTCAGGTTTTCTCTTAGCATTTTGATTTTTCTCTTCCTTCTCAAAACATGGTGTGCCCAAAACTGGACCCAGTTTTCAAGCTGAAGCCTTACCAGTACCAACAAAACAGAATTAACTACCTTCTGTAACTTATATCCAACTCTTGCCTGTTTTGAACAATTCACACCATAGACTCATATTTAGACTGCAATCCACTTTATCAGCATGATGTTGCAGTACTTGCATCAAGTCAGTTCATATCATTTTTCTATGTGTACATTTGATGTCTCCTTCTGCAGTGTAGTACTTTGCACTTGTCTTTATTGAATTTCATCACATTGATTTCAGACCATTTATCAAAATCATTTTGTATTATGCTCCCCCCCCTCCAAAGTGCTAGCCAGCTCTCTCACAATTCATATGTATACTCTCTGTTCTATCAGCCAAGCCATTAACAGGAAAATTGAATAGTACCAACCACAAGACAGACCCTTGTAAGACTGTACATGTTATGTCCATCCAATTTGACAGAAAACTAATGACAAATATTTTTGCATTTTTTTTTGTCCTCTTGTGAAGTTATATGGTGGCAGATTTAGCAGGGGGCAACTAGGTTTGTATTTTCTGCCCTACTTACAACCACCTGCAGAGTCTATGTGCTTTTCACACGTGGTAAGTTCAGCCCCAGTGCAACCTCTAGTCCACAGTGCGTGTGCATCCAGACCTTGCACCCACCTGTGACAATTCAATCCAGTTTATGTTTTTCTACCATAATTATGAGAACTCAATGCTATTATAATGCCACATACTTAATAGACATCACCAGCTACTGCTCCCCCACTATCAGCTATCTATTGAAAAAAAAACAACCCAGAGAAGTCCAATGTGAGTTACTCAAGAAAAATTTGTGTTTGTTCCAGCTTGTCCCTTGTTATCCCCTAGGTACTTTCACGGTGATTGTTTAACAGCTTGGTCAAATGCCTTTCTGAGTATCAAATTAAGGTTGACTGAGCATTAACTCCCCATGTTCTCTCCTGTCCCTTTTTTAAAGATCGGTAGCATGTTTGTTTTTCCCTGCAACAGCCACTGGTAGAGCTGTTCAAACAGCAGCCATAAAAAACTGGTGACACTGCTGACAGAGAACAGTTGCTGCTTAGAGAAGAGATTTGATTCTTATCCAGATATTCAGCTGGAGACAAAATTGTAGGATGCACTGATAAGCCCTAAGGGAAGCAGGAACCTTCAGCAAAAAAGGACAAGATAAACTTACATAGATACCAAGCAAGATCCAAGACAAACTTCAAACAGCCTGTGTGTGTACAGAACCATTAAAAATAAGGCAGGAGAAGGCTAGTCCATACCTTGCCGCGAGGCAGGACAGTATGCATTGGTCATTCTTGACAGATGCTTGTCTATCCTGTTCTTCAAGACCTAGCAAAGAAGAGCCCACACCCTCCCCAGGCCATGTATTTCAGTGTCTCACTAGTATCATTGCTAGAAAGATTTTTTTCTTTGTGGCCACTCTAACGCTTCCTTGCTGTTGTTTCACAGCTTTTCTTATTCACCGTACCACACTCAAGTTCTTCAGGAACAGATTGTAGCTTTGGTCAGATTTGAAAAGCTCCCCAGGCTGGATTCTTTTCAAAGCGATCATGGAAATATTTTTTAACTGCTCATGACCCAACCTGCAGTCAAGTTTCAGCTAGTCAACCGAATCAGAACCACAGATGCTCAAGAGCCAGCAACTTCCATTGTGATACCTATCATCAGATACTCAGAGCCAAGCTTGCAACCCATGCATCTACCCCCTCAGTACCACCAGCCTTTACCATGGCCTATCCTGAGAAAAGAAAAACCTCCTGAAACCTTTAAAAAAGAAATCTATGTCATACCAAAATGCCAGCAGCTGACCTACCTACATCATAAGGACACTGACTTCAAACATCATACAACAACAGCAATGAAGTAAGACTGAGACTTTATGAAAAATTATTTCTGGTGCCAGTCCAAGTCAAACTAGAGCTAAAGGCAACCCATACAGATTAAGCTATAACAAGCATAGGAGCAGTATGAGGGTTTCTAAATGAAAATATAATTGGGGGTGGTTATTTGGGAAGAAAACAAAAATGAAGCCATTCTGAATCATACCTAGCACTTCTCAAGCATTAAAATAAACTCTTGGATGTGCAGTACATTCATGAACTGACTTGTAATACTGCTAATTTGCCTCTGCTGGCCTACATCAGTAGGTATCAGCTTATGCTGTTTCCTCTGACTGGCAGAGTGCGCTCATTAAGGCAAACACATTGCTACTAAAGTCCTAATTGTTTTGAAAACTGCCCTTTAAATAACAGGCCTTTTACTACTGGGCAGGATCTGTTTTAAGAGCAAATCAGGAGCTTAAGCTTTTGCTGCCAAAAGACTGGATGATCATGTATTTGTTTGTCAGACAAAAATACCAGAAAAGAATGCAAAAGTCGATAGGGCATCAGTACAGACTGAACAGCTACCATCTCCCTCTTCTTAGGATGTTCATTCCTACATGAAATAGCAAAGGAGGGGAGAAAGTCTGAAGGAGAAAGTTTGAGAAGATCACTGAATTCTTAATATATCAGTTGAAAGGTCAACTGAAGAATTCAAGTCAAATCACTGGGATTTCCAGGTGCTTCCACTGGCACAGATCCAGTGTTGCTGTTTTAACTATCAGTTGCCTAGAACTAGCTTTATCTCATTTCTAACACACCTAAGTAATATTGAAAAAAAAAACCCAAACCTGCAATGATAACTCATATTTGGTGTCCAGGAGCAAACAAATAGTAGATCAGGGACTTTTAGGGAGGATGTGTCAGAGTAATGGTGGGTAGATCCCTTCAAACATTGGGAGAGATTCTCACTCCCCAAATGTTGGTCCCCAGACTTCCACATCCCAAAATATGCTCTTTTCCTCTTTGGCAGCCTAGGGCAATCCAGTTTTTTCGACAGCCTAGTATATGTAACGATCCTGAATAATGCTGAAAGGGCATCCTTCTACTGCTTCTAGTCCTCAGCAGAAAATACTATATGCTTTATCCTGTAAGGAAGTCTTCTAAAACTCCTGGTCTACCTCTGGAAGCCCAAGAAGTTCCCGAAGGCCAAAAAAACTGTGGGGAAGCACTGAGACTTCAAGTCACCTCTGCAAGTATGAGGTGTTTCTCTGATGCAAGATTGTAATGGCGAGTTCAATCATCTTTATTTCATGAACAGTTTTAAAACATTTCAGATGCAGTATCTCCACATCCTTCTGGCTGCTGAAGTTCATTTTATTGCAGGTCCCCTAGTTTCCAGAGAAAAGGTAACCTAAGTACCAAACTGCAGTTTTTTTAAAATTATTACTGCCAATAACACTACTTTCACTGAGGGAAGTCAGACCTATTTCATCATACAGTCCAAATTATCAGCAGCTAACAGCAACTGTTCATTAGTTCAAGTAATGGAGGCCTAGACATTTGAAACAAGAGTATTCAACACCTTTTCCTACTGTGTCTGGTCCTGAAAAGTTCCAGATGGATGTGAAATGCAGCAAAGTGACAACTCAAAACTCCAGGTGGTCACAGGTTTGTTACAATAGTTAATTTCTGATACAGTTCCCATAGCAATAGCCTATGAAGGTTTAAACACATAGAAGAAAGACATCCTTCTATGTCTATACTCTAGAGGACATCAAAAGAAAAGAGAGTGGAAGAAATAAAACATTCCATCTGCACCCAAAACACCTCTGTAATGAGTTAATGGTAGCGTGCATCAGAAATTGCTGACAGTGCCAATTGCCTTGGGAATAGATCTCTTTTATTTCTACCTTCCCTTCAATATGCCAAGAATATCCCTAAATTGGGAGTCTTCGAACACTTCCTCGCAGCTAATCTCCTGCACTATACAATTAGAGAGAGCTGCTGCAGGTTTCATTCATCAATCTCTGCCCTAAAGCTCTCTGTGAAATTTTCCTGTCTGAGAAGACTCACGCAGCTAGCAAAGGGAGCGATCCTCTTCTGTGACAGGAGAGCAAGGAGACAATCAACTTCCCATTAGATACCTTTTAACCCCACTACTTGCCTGCTTTTCTCTGAAGCTCTTCTTTCTTGCTGGTGCAGGGAATTGAAAGGACAATATAGTCTATTCCCTCCTAATCATCCTAATAAGTAACAAATACATGAGCCCTTAATAGAGATATGTCTTTCACTGACATGGCCTAATCATCTCCATAATGAAAGCAGTTAAAACTGATACTGAACCCTTTAAACCAACTGATGACTGCATAAGCCTCTTGTGGCAATTGGCCAGACATTAAAAAAAAAAAATGTTCACTTAACTCCTTAAAAAGAAAAAAACTCCTAAGAAACTTAGGAGGTTCTTCCCCTGAAACAGAAAAGTAAGCGTACATTACAGTTTAAAAAAAAAAAAAGGCATCTCAGTGGATCACTGGAGGTTGTTAATTGTCTGGCAGCAATGAAAGAAAGCAAAATAAATTTAAAAAAAACCACCAAAACAAATAAATAGAATGAAAAGCATCAACATTCTTCATCAAGATTTCTCTTTGCTTGAAGTTCAAGGTATGCAGTGGGCATGTAGTTTAGCCTTTCACTTTCAATTAAAAAAATCAAAATCAGTATAAATGCCAAAGTCAACATACACTTTGACTCCATAAACTCTGTTTCCTTCATTATTTAAAAAAAAAATCTGAAAACTGCTATTACAGGTATTTTCCAGGACTTGGTTTTCTACAGAATACAGCTCCTTGCATTGTACAATTCATGTCAAATAATGGCCTGATTCAAAACTACTATGACTCAAAATGTTCTCTCCATTATTTTCATCAGACTTTGGATCAGGCCTTAATTTCTGAGGGTTTTTTTCCTGATATCTCCTAATCCATTGTACTGGATTTGCATGACAAGGTTTTGGTAGTGGGGTGGCTACAGGGGTGGCTTCTGTGAGAAGCTGCTAGAAGCTTCCCCCATGTCCAACAGAGCCAATGCCAGCCGGCTCCAAGACAGACCCACCACTGGCCAAGGCCAAGTCCATCAGCGACAGTGGTAGTGCCTCTGGGAGAACAGATTTAAGAAGGGAAAAAAAATGCAGCGAGAGAGAGGAGTGAGAACATGTGAGAGCAACAGCCCTGCAGACCCCCAGGTCAGTGCAGAAGGAGGGCAGGAGATGCTCCAGGCACCGGAGCAGAGATTCCCCTGCAGCCCATGGGGAAGATCACGGTGAGGCAGGCTGTCGCCCTGCAGCCCAGGGAGGTCCACGGGGGAGCAGATCTCCACCTGCAGCCCAGGGAGAGAGGACCCCACTCTGGAGCAGGGGGATGCCCAAAGGAGGCTGTGACCCCATGGGAAGCCCACGCTGGAGCAGGGTCCTGGCAGGACCTGTGGATCTGTGGAGAGAGGAGCCCACGCTGGAGCAGGTTTTCTGGCAGGACTTGGGACCCCACGGGGGACCCCCGCTGGAGCAGTCTGCTCCTGAAGGACTGCAGCCTGTGGAAGGGTCCCACATTGGAGCAGTTCATGAAGAACTGCAGCCCGTGGAAAGGACTCACATTGGAGAAGTTCGTGGAGGACTGTCTTCCGTGGGAGGGACTCCGTGCTGGAGCAGGGGAAGAGTGTGAGGAGTCCTGCCCCTGAAGAGGATGGAGCGGTAGAGACAACGTGTGATGAACTGACCGTAACCGCCATTCCCTGTCCCCCTGCACTGCTGTGGGGGCTATGTAGAGAATTCAGGAGTGAAGCTGTGCCTGGGAAGAAGGGAGGGGTGGGGGGAAGGTGTTTTTAAGATTTGGGGTTATTTCTTATTATCATACTCTGATTTTGATTGGTAATAAATTAAATTACTTTTTCCCAAGTCAAATATGTTTTGCCCATGATGGTAATTGGTGAGTGATCTCTCCCTGTCCTTATCTTGACCCACAAGCCTTTCATTATATCTCCTCTCCCCTGTCCAGCTGAGGAGGGGAGTGATAGAGCAGCTTTGGTGGGCACCTGGCATCCAGCCAGGGTCAACCCACCACATGCATAGACCCTCTCACTTTAATCAAAGAAACAGCCATAGCTACACCACCAACAATATCAATATTAGTTGTAGCTAATCAAGTCACAGACACCTGGTAGGGTATAGGTAACCCGGGGGAAGGACTTTATCCATACATTTTAACTTGAAGTCAGTAGATTCCATAGACTATAATCCACAGAAGGTAACGAATTCAAATTAATTTGCATTGCAGCAATCTACATATGTGAAATTTCGCAATTAGTCCATGGCTTCACTCAAAAATATCCACCAGCCAAAAAGAGATGAACAGGCCTGCTACACACAACAAACATCTGTTGCAAGTCCACAGTAACTTCTTATTTCAACTTAGAAGCAGCAAGGACTCTTACTGATTAGTTCTGCATCACCAGCAAGTGTCCTTGCTAACATCTGTTACAGGGGAAGGGGATACTTCATGTGGCCTTTATCCGGATCCAGTCAAGGATCTTCAGTAAAATCCATAGAAACTGGGTACCTAAAAACCTAAAAGGCCTTTGACAGAAGACGCATAGTAATAACAAAGATAGTTACTAAGAACTGTGTATGCTCCTTCATGTAATAAAGGTCTAGGTTCTGCTATTATTGCATGTCAGAAGACCTAAGCTGCAGGAGTTTTCTAAAATCACTTTGAATTCATTATAGATCTTTGCCTTTGGTTCAACTTCACTGTTTAATCTGGCTATAAACTAATGCCATGTGGTCTGAAAGACAGAGAAGTGAGCTGTTTGGCAATTAGAAATAGTTCCCAACCTGAATCTTCAGAAACTCATTTTATCTTCTTGTCTCTAAATTGAGGATAATTTTTACACAGAGGTGTTGTGAAGATGAATCACCTAATGTCAGTACAGCATTCTGAATATAAAGTGCTGTGTAACTACAGCTCAAAGCCATAAGCATGGCTTTCAGCATTTATGAAGGAATATGCCCTGGCATTGAAGGAACTAAGCACCTCAGCTCAGATTGCCTTCAAGGGAAGACAACAGCATTCTGGTCCTTGCTTTGTGCCAGACCAGCAGCGTCTGTCCCAAAACCCATGGTGTCCAAAAGGCAAGCTCTCCATTAATCATTTTTTCTTCAGAGCAGGCCTCAGAGTTCTGATGCTGTTCCCAGAGAAAGCAAAGGGGGTTTTATTCTTTTTAGTTGAAGCAGGCATAAGCCCATAGCTATCAGCTAAACTTCTTCCCTTATTCTTAGTCTAGAACACCTCTTCTCCCTCCCAATTCCACCCTGTAATTTCTGCGTGCCATCCTTGTATCAGCAAGATCATTTTCTTCTTCAGCTAACTTCTTTCCCATAAGACTCACCAACACCGCTAACTTGTAGCCTCGTCAGTAGGTAAACACAGATATTTCTATGCTGACACTTGCAAAGGTACATAAATGGTTTTACTGCATAGAAAAATAATCAGTAAGCGAAGACCATATAGTGGAGAAAATGGAATTTCAAAGATCTTCGGGTTTCTATCTCAAGAAGAACAACATAGCCCAGGTACTATTAGAGCTCAAGACATGGAAAAAGGAAGATTCAGAAAATCACAGAACATACGGCTGATAAAGGCTTAAAGAGGTCAGCCAGTCCATCTTTCTCCCCAAAGGCAAAAGCAGCTGTAATTCAACCACTCCTGACAGATTTTTGTCTAAACTCTTTTTAAAATGCTCCAACAATGGAGATTCCACAGTCTCCTTATGCAATCTCTTCCAGCATGCAACCACCATGACAGGTGGAAAGAGTTTCCTCATGCCTAATCTAAATCTCACTTGCCTCAGTTAAAGAAAGAAGTTATGAATAGTTAGGAGGAAATGAAAGAGCACCAGATCCTAAAAAACTACAGGACAGTAATTTCTCAAGCCTGGTTACGCTAAGGAAATCTGCTGACACCATCACCCAGCTGAGTAGCTAGAGGTTTCTCGATGCTTCCCCAAAACTGTTTTCAGACTTTTACTGGATATTGCATTTGCACTGCCAGTAAGCCATACAGTGGGAAGTAGCAGTTCAGCATCAGTCTGAGCTTTGTTTTTGCCTTGCTTATCAGTGATTTTTAAAAAACTTTTGCTAATGTGCCTCTGGCAGGAATGTGAGGTATCATTGCAAAACCAGTTTTCAAGAACTCATGAACTGTTTCTATGAACATGTGAGCAAAGTAGCCACAAAGTCCTCTCTGTGTTAGCAGAATACTATTTTGGATATTTTATTTTTTTTAATCTCCATGAGACAAAGAATATAGTGTGAGAAGATCTTGCAGAATATTTTAGTTATGCAGGGGAGCAAAACCTTACGCACAGTTCATCTTCACGCAGCTTGCTGAAGCTGACCTCCTCCTTGCCTGGGAGATACCACCAACAGATATTCAAATCCTGATCATCCAGTATTCTCTGCTGAAGCTTCAGACTGTGTGAATGAATAGATTCATTACTTCAGTGCATCTACAAGCAATCTTGCTCTCTACTTTCATGTGAGTTTATTAATAATAGAGTGGCTTTCATCTACTCTGTGCTTGTTTGGTTTTGTGTATGAGATATGACCTTCATGACCCTGGAAAGTCATGAATGCAGCAGTTAATTGACCAAAGCATTGGTATCTTTATTCTCTATCTTTCCCTTTTCATGTCTTGTTTTCTTCCTTTCTTTTATTTCTTTCCATTGCAAATTGTCCATTTGTCATGATTCCCTACTCAAAGCTTTTCAATGGACTGCCTTTAAATATTACAATCCATCAAAACCCAAGAGCAGACTCAAAACAACAGAGGCTGGTCTTAAAGGAGGAGCAATACTGACAAAATAATTCACAGGTGAAAACACTTATGTCTTTTTCTAACTCAAATTAGAGACATCACAACACTACCAGCTTCGCATTTTTATACCCATTTTACAGAAGGGTAAAGTGATGCAGAGAAAGATACGGAAACTTAACTACTGTCTTGAAACGGATTTAAGCATGTGTTTGCTTAGCTCATTAATGCAGGTTCAAACTTCCTGTCAGGCCACTGTCTGCCAAAAGTATGCAATCTCCTTATCTGGACATAGACAGTTCCTGAGTGTTTAGCTACTCAGTAGCCAAACAGCTGTCAACAGGTGGATATTCCGTTCACCATTACAGGTATTGGACCACATTCTTAAAAAATATTTTGTCTGTGTTCACCAGGATAGTTCAGTCACTGCTTGTAGTAGGTTTGAAATTGGAAACAAAGGTCTAAAACTAGAAAAAGAGCCTAGCAATTGACAGTACACAGTGTCTTAATTTTTCTCCCCTTACAGTCACTTCTCAGGAAAAAATAAATAAATAAAAATCCTCAATCTGTTTGTTGTTTCAGTTCATTTTAGGGTGACATAAACAGCTTTCAGTTCTTTACATTCTGCACAAGCCTCCAGAAATATTCAGTGTTTACTAGAGCTTGGTGGTGTTAAATCAAGTATGACTATCACCCTTTAAGGCCTAAATGATGGAGCGATATGAATACCAATAACACATTTTGACAGTGTTGACACCTGCTTATATAGAAGCAGTTTACTCACTCTTATAAACCTGTAGGAAAGGGCACTGAAACTTAGTAGGAATCACCTTTTATTTTCAAAAGTTGGTGTTTTCATTCATTGTATCCAGCCTTTTGATGAACTCTGTGGTGTATTCTACAGTGTATCTCATAGAAGACAAGTAGCTGGATGGAGAACTTGATTAAATCACTCTCTAACATCATTTTGGCTGTGTAACTGGAAATGGCTATGTAACTGGAAATGGATAGGAAATGATACTAGCTAACTCTGGAGTGAGAACAATCCCGAAATAAACTCAGCAACTGGTGAGAGCCAAAAACAGCTTATTACTTCTTTTTGATCACCTAAAAACTTTCACAGAATTCAAACATGACCAAAACTTTGTGAAAGCTGAGTATTTTTCTTCCGCTAATGGATTTTAAGAGCAGACTTATCGAATGTTGTAGCACCTGCGGTTGTCAATTTTTTCTGGTTGGGTCAGTCTTTTAAAAAAAAAAAAAAAAGAAAAAAAAACAACATTGCACCTGGGGAGTAGGAAAAAATGCTGTGTGGCAGGTGAAGAAAACTGTTTCCGTTTACTTGATCAGCCCTGGCTTCTTTGTTCAGTACTCAGCCTGACAAGCGAGCAGCAACCCCCCCCCGCCACCCCCTAGTACCAGCCAAAAGCCAGAGAGCGGAGGAAACGTGAGAGCTGACCCAATCTCAGCGCTTCGCCTCGCACGGGAGGCTTTCCGTTCCGCACCCTCCCTCCCAAAGAGGTCTCTAACGAGGTGTTTCCACAGCAAGCAACGAGCCGCGGAGCTTGCCCGACCGCCGAGGGGAGGCCGGCGCTGGGCTGGGCGGCGGGGAGGCGGCGAGCGGCGCGGCCGGCGGGAGCTGTCCCTTCAGCACCACCGCCCGCCCCGCCCGGCCAGCGCTCCCCGGCTCCGCCGGCCAAGAGGCGGTCTCTGCCGGGCTACCGGTGGCCGCCGGCTCGTGGTCCGTGGCCAGCGATAAACGCCTTCGAGTGAAAGCCACGGTAGTTTAAAGCAACGCGGCGAAGAGGTATTCGCTTCAGACGCGCTGGCAGCGCGGCGGTAGCGGGGAGAACAATTAAGTTGGACATAAAGGAGTCCGCTGTCGTATGCGTGTTGCTAGGCTTTGCGGTCCGCTGATTCCTGTCGTGCTCCTCTGAAGAGAAGTTTTGCGGAGAGAGATGTACGACTCTAGATTAGGCAACGAAGGTTTTTATCCACCCCGCTTTAAAAATCAGCCTGCGATGGTTAGTTAGATGCACTTTTGCAGGAGCACCTACTGACTACTGCACGCTCACTAACGCATAGACCACCACATGTGCTTCCTGAAGTCTGGCTGGAAGGTTTCAGCAGGAGAAGGAACTGTATGTGAGAGCGTACATACAGTCAGATAAAAAGTAGGAACCACCACAAAAGATTAATATGAACATTTAAGATCACTGCCCTGTGCAAGAAACACAGAGGAGAAATCTTCTCTTATTTTCCTGAGGAGTTAAACATAGAAAGTCATTTTTTCCCCCTGTAAACCAAATTATTATAGGATAAATAAGAAATTAAAGAAAAACCTTCCATGCTCACTTTTACAGACTACCAGTAGATCAGATAACATCACAAAGCTACTTTAGTACTGAAGAGATGATACGCAAAATAGAAGTGCGTTTGGCAAGATGCGGATAGTAACTATTAATAAACTTTTGAAAGACGGATCACATATCCTCCTGGAGCAGAGTTTCCCAAATGAACAACCATTAAAGAATGTCTGTCTTTCTGCACCATTCTTTATTATCACTCTTCCTCCCAGTGGTTCCCCGTTGCTATACACATTTTAAATTTAAACAATTCTGACATCCCAAAGTGCCCCTGCCTACAGAAATGCATGCTATCCTCTGCACACTGAGGTGCTCCCAGCTTCCTAAACAAATCCCAGCTCTTTGTAGGAGAAAATGCTGAAGCTTCCCAAGCAAGTTGTACTTGTTTGCAGGTAAAATACAATCAAAACAGCAAACTACTGTAAAAACAGCCCTTTCTACCTGTCACAACTGAGCTTAAGAACGCAGAAAGTATTGCAGCCACCTCTTGAGGCAGGAGTATAGGGTACCGTGAGTACACAGGCGTGTGTGTGGAAGCCTTGTTGTAATCCAGAGGGGCATGACAGTCCAGTATTCACTTTGTACATATAAACGACAAGAGACAGATCGAGGAAGAGAGGATCAGTGACCAAAGGAGGAAGGAGAGTTCCGAGATCACAATGAACAGCAGGAAATCTACATCATCAGCCAAAGTTACATTCTACTTTATATTCTATAGCCTATTAATATATACATTTTATATAAATATATCTAATAACAGAAGAGGAAATTATCCCTTAAAAATCTTATCTTTGTAAGGGCAAATAGGCTTTATGCTGTCACATGGTCTTTCAAAGGAAATTTTTTATTGCCCCAGGTATAATACAGTCAAACACAAACATAAGTAGACACTGCTGAAAGGGCAGTGAACAGCACGTTCTGCTGAAAACTGTCAGCATCTTCAGGTGGCAATGTGCAAATTTCTTGTAACAAACCCTAAATGGTAAAAAGATCGAGTTCTCCTGTGTTAGTAAGAGAACTAGTCTTTCGTGTCCTGTTCAATATAATGCACTATCCAACAGCCACTGAGCTAGAGGGGTCTTTTCAGATCCCCCCAGATGTTGGGGGGAACATCTAGAAGTGCTGGGAGAAGAACGTTACCAACTGCCTCAGCAAATGCACCTTAATGAATACAAAACCAGGAAGAACAAACCTGCTCACCAAGCGAAAGCCAGAGTTGTAGCACAGTTCTGCGTGCACTCTGCAGCCTCTAGTTACCGTGGTATTTATTTTTATGGCAGGGAAGCAAACTTTATGTGAAACGCTTGGCTTTAGCTGCGGGAAGCAGAGAATTACAAAATGACAGCCTCTGGCTGTGTCCACTAACTGTCCCTCAACCGTCCTGGGAAATGGCACGGCCGAGCAGCTGGGCAGTGCGGCTGTGACAGTGGGCATCGTTTTGCCTGTCGGACTGTGTGCCCACAGAGAGGAGACGCAGGCTGTGACCTGTTGGCACATCAGACACTCCGGCCGCAATAAAAACTTCAGGAACGCGTTAGGAATGCCCAGGAGAGGCCCCGCGATGGGACCGCAGCTGTGGGAACCCCCACGACAGCCCTTGCCAACGCCGAAACAAAGTTTGCAAAAGCAGGACTACGCTTGGCTACATCAAGGGCTTTCCCAGCTGACCCAGTTCCCGTGCCCTCATCGTTTTCATCCTCATCCAACTGCCTTTTGCCTAAGTTTTCCCCGTGTCTCTTAAGCTAAGGTGCAAGGAGGAGCACGGCAACAGGGCCTTCTTCTTCCTGAGGGGAACCCCAGGAGAGTGTCACCCCGCCTCTTCTCTTCTCCTCCTTGCCACCCAAGCCACAGCTCGATGGTAGCCACCTGGCCAGCACCAATCCCCCCACCAGGCCAGCCCCACTCCTCTCCAGTCCCACCTAGGGGACGCAGGCTCCATCTCCAGGGGAAGAGGTGCGGGACACGCCAAGTCCAACAAGTGCCCGTGAAGAGCAATGAATTACATAAGACGGGAGGAAAGCCAAAAAAACTCATGCAGCACTTAACCCTTTGCATGCCACGCCCCCCCTTGCCCCAGTCCCTTTCCCCCAACCAGGGGGGCTTTTGCCCCGGACCCGGACCCGGACCCGGGCGGCCTCCCCGAGGCGAGACACTCACCGATGGTCGTGATGACCGTGATGGCAAAGTAGAAGGAGCCGGCGAATTTCCACTGGACGCCGGCCCGGTGCGGCTCGGACTGCATGATCACCAACTCCAGCTGCCGGTAGTCCTCGCTGGTGATGTTGTACTTTCCTTTGAGCCGGATCTCCTCGGCTTTGAGTTTCTCCTCCTCCCGCATCTCGTTGTCGGACTCCAGGGCATCAAAGACGGCGGCCCCGACCAGCAGGTAGGTGAACGTGCAAATGATGAGGGACAGGGTCCGCACGTTCTGCCTCTTCATGGCCGCCAGCAAGGGGCGAGTGAGGGGACCATGTCCCCCCCTGGCCGCCCGGGGATCCGACAGGCCGCAGCAGCCGCAGCAAGGGGGCAGCTGCCGGGGGGGCTGGCGGCGCCCGCCGCCGCCGCTGCCGCCGCTCCGGGGCAGCTTGCGCTGCGGCGGCGGCCGCTCTCCGCCCGCCTGCTCGGGCTCCTGGGAGGAGGAGAGGCACAGGAGGCTGCTGGAGCGCCGAGACCAGGTGCCCTGGAGCCGGGAAACTCTGCGCAGGACCTGCCCAAACCAAGCCGTCCCAGTGCGCAGGGCCATCCAGGGCACCCCAGCTCCTCCCCAGCACCGAGGCCAGGGGCAGGGGGTCCCCGCCGCGGGAAGGGGGCGCTGGGCGGCGGCGCCCCGCCGAGGGGCCGGCGGCCCCGGGCCGGAGTCCAGCGGCGGACGGGTCCCCCCGCGAACTTGGGGCGGCGGCGCGGGGAAGGCTCCCCCGCAGCCCGGGCGGGGCGCGGCGGGGAGGCGGAGGCCGCCGCCGTCCCAAGTTTCTTCAGGCGGCGCGGCGGGGCCGGGGGGGGCCGGGCGGCGGCAGCGCGCCCATCCGCGGGGAGGGCTGGGGGGCGGAGGGGGGGGGCCGGCAGGGGAGGGCGCCCGGAGCTCCGGCCCGTCGGGGGCGGCCCGCGGGGGCCCGACCCGCCCCGGCCCCGGCTGCCTCGGGGAGCGCCGGCCGGGCGGGTCGGGACGGGCTGGGCGCTTTATTCCTTCCGCCGCGGTGCGAGGAGGGCGGCGGGGAGCCGGGCTGCTGCAGGTGGCCGCGGCGCGGGCAACGGAGCGGCGTCCGGCGCGGCGAGGGCGGCGGCGGCGGCGGCGGCGGTGTCAGGCGGCGGGCGGGGAGTTGGGGGCAGCATCCCCGGGCGCGGCGGGCCGCGCCGCCGCTCCGGCGGGAGGCGGGGGCGCCGGGCCGGCGGCGTGGCCCTGGCGGCGGGGAGCCAGCGCCCCGCAGGAGCCGCCGCCGAGCGGGGAGGAGCGGCGCGGAGCCGCCCCGGCCGGCGGGTGGGCGGGCGGGAGGGCAAGCGAGGAAGCGCCCGCCGGGCGAACCGGCAGCCGCCGAGCACCTGCCCGGGGCAGCGGCGGCGGGGCGGGACGGCGGCGGGAGCTGCCTGCGGCCTCGGGCTGCCGGGGAGGAGCGGAAAAAAAGCCGGCGGCTTCCCCGGGGGAAGAGAGCGGCCCGGGAGCGCGGGGAGGGGGGGGGGGGACTCGGCCCCAGGCGGACACAAAGGCAGAGATGAGGAGAAAAATTGGAGAGGAAAAAAAAAAAAAAAAAAAAGGGAAAAAAGGAAAAAAAAAAAGCTACTTTCACGGCTGCTCCCCCGGCGCTCGGGGCTGGGGCTGCTTTATTTAGGATGATTTTAGAACAAAGCCGTTAAGAAAAAGAGCAACCGTCCTCCTCCTTCTCCCAAGCTCTTGACATCATCTCGGGGAAAATCGAGCCCGCGCCCCTCAGCCATCGCCTGCGCGCGTGTGAGTGTGTGTGAGTGTGAATGCGTGTCTGCTCCGGCGCCGGCACGGGAGGCGGGAGCTCGGCCCGGCCCGCCGCGGGGAGCGGGTTAACCCCGTCGCCGCCGCCCTGTCAGGGAGAAGCCGCCGAGCTTCCCCCGGCGCGGTTCTTTCCCGCCTCCCCCGGGCTTGGCCACGCCCCGGCCGCCGAGCGGGGCCGGGCGGCGGCGGTGGTGGGGGCGGCGGCGGGGCGGGGCGGGCTCTTGGCGTTCCCTCAGGGCCAGCCCGGAGCGGGGCGGGCGCCGGGCGTTCCCGCCCTGGGGCCGAGCGGCGGGTAACGGCCGGGGCAGGTGGGCTGCCCCTTCCACCACCGCCGCCGCGCCGCGTTCCTGGGGGCGGCGGCGGGCGGGACGGCGCACACGGCCGGGGCGGGCTGCGCCTCAGGTAGCGCTGCGCCCGCCCCGGGGGAGCGCGGCCCCACGCTGAGGTCTACCTCCCACAGCACAGCTCCACGGACCACCGCCCCCCTCCCCCAGCTCCGCGCACGCACGGCCATACACGCACCACAGCTTCACGCACCGCGGGCCCCACGCGCACACGCAGCTACACGTACCACAGGTTCACACCGTGCCCTCAGCGCTCCACACGGACGCAGCCCCACACGCCACAGCTCCACGCGCCACAGCCCTCCTTCCACACACACGCGCAGCTACGCGTACCACAGCTTCACATCGTGCCCTCACTGCTCCACAGGGACACAGCCCCACACGCCACAGCCCTCCTTCCACACACACACACGCAGCCACGCACACCACAGCGTCACATCATGACTTCCCCCCTCCACACACACACACAGCCCCACACACACTCTGACCTCCACACAGCTCACCACAGCCCCACACCACAGGCCTCCCTCCACACAACACACGCAGCCACGCACACCACAGCGTCACATCTTGACCCCCCCCCCTCCACACACAATGCAGCTCCACACACACACTGACTTCCACACACCACAGTGCCACACACCACAGCTCCACAAAAAACAGCCCTCCCTCCACACACACATGCAGCCACGCACTCCACAGCTTCGCATCATGACTTCCCCCCTCCACACACACGCGGAGCCCCACACGCTGACCTCCACACAGCTCACCACAGCCCCCCCGGTCCGCGGCCAAACACACCACAGCATCACACACACCAGAGCAGGCCGCGCAACAAATAGCCGCACGCGTACTCCACAACCACACCACAGCCGTCCGCACACAGCCCCTTCCCCAACGACAGCACAACCTCCCCAAGCACAGGCACACACGCAGATCCTCACAGACGACACACACGCTGCCATGTTCCCAGTGGCTCAGAGGAGCCAGCCCTGCTCCGCACAGCCCAGCCCTGTGACTCCTGAGCCACCACCCTGCTGGGGGGGCTGCAATCCCCACTGCTGGTGCTCCCAGCCCACTGTGAAGCCAAGGCTTCAGACCAGGGCCCCTCCTCACATCCTGCCCAGCTCCTCCTAGCACACCTCTCCCACTTCACCATCAGATTTTCGGCAGCAGGTGTTACCACAGAAGCCTGGGGCTGCTTTCGTGTAAGCCCTGAGACAACACTGTCCCTTCTGGTGTTGCCTTGCCCCTGGTAACTGTAGGGCTCCTCCTGCATTAGAGCTGGGATTTTCAACATTACTCAATGAAGGCTGGGCTGCTTCTGACTTCTCTGAGCCTCAGGTGATGTTCCCTCGTTTTAGGTCTTTCTCAAATCCTGGGACCCCAGGGCTTGTTACTGTCATCCTCCATCGCTAAAAGCAACTCCATCTATTTCACTCCTGACTATGAATTTTCTAAGGCCTTTGGATGCACTTCCTGAGATACAAGGGGTCAGTGGGAACCCAGCGCCTTGCAAATGGATCAAATCTGCAGGCTGAGAAGGCAGTCTCCAAGGCTGAAGCCCTCTGAAAGGTGTACCTCAAGCTGAGCAGACAAAACAGGTCACAAAGCCCTTTGTGAAACTCTTGGACGCAGGGAGGAGGAGGAATTCATTAATTCAGCAAACAAGATTTCACCCAGGGCAAATTCTGCCTCACATCACCTCAGCATTACCAGAATCATTACAGCACCACGTGGAGCAGGAAGGTCTCGCCTGCTGAAGGAAGCCTGTACAGAACAGCAACAGGGGGAAGGAGGGGAAAGAAGGAGAAAAGAGGAAATATCTGGTTTCGATCAACCCCTTAAAAATAGAAGTCTGTTTACTGTTGCCCATTTCTGATTCCCCAAGGGAGAGCAGGAGAAGAAGAAGAATCTATAAATAGCTTGCAACACAGAGAATCCTATAGCAAAGTTGCTGGGAAAGATCAATAGCATGATTCAAGGAGGGCTCCAAATTACATCTCAGGGGAGGGAGGTGCTGAACGGAATTGATAAATGAGTTGCAAATGCTGTGTGTGTTGTGTGTATCTAATTAACGGAGGGTGACTGGGATCAATAGCAACGAAGGAGCTGGTCTAAAAATAGCGCTCGGGCAGGGATTGCAACCTGCGGGCAACAGCTTGGATGGAAATGTCCCCTGGAGTAATTAACCTTTAGCTAGAAAGTGGTGGTTAGCGTGGGATCAAAGTGGAGCCTGTGGGCAGCTGGGAAGGGATGAGGTCTCCGTGGGACTTCAGGGCACAGAGTAGCGTGACAGTCATGGAGGGTATAGGCACGGCCATGAGCTTGCAGCCTTCCTCTGATCAGGCTGCAGTGTCAAGCTGCGGATTGATGTAGTGCTTTCCGGAGAAATAATCTGAGTATTAGCATTTTGCTGGGGTTGTGGAACTGGAAGTATTTGTAGTTCTGTGTACTTGTAAAGGCTTCAACATTGCTTAGAGAAAAATCACAATCATTTTTTAAACATCAATTTATATCTACAAGAATTTGGGTTTTTCTTCTTTTATGCTGACCTTGTTGCCAGGAAAGTATCCACCTCTGAGAACCAGTCTTTGCTCATTCAGACTCACCAACAGAAGTCCATATTTGAACCACAGAGCAAATAACGTCCAAAAAGACATGTCCTTCAATCCTTCCATCTACAGCAGAGCAGTCAAGCAAACTTCAGGGAGAAGATTGACGTTGGACAGGATGATCTATGGCTCAGCTCATGGGCTCTTCTGGAGCACCAGGCTGAGCTGGCATCACCCAAGTGAGAGGCAAAGACACATACACCCAGGAACAGAAAGTTCGTTGTCAGCCTGAGTGCAGGATTGGGACCCAGGGTGTACGGCATGACTGAAAGAAAAGGAAACCATAAAGATGAAGAATCTAGAAAATATATCTTTGTAAAGCTGGCATGGAAAGGATTAGAGGGGTAAGGGATGAGTGAAGAGCTTTTCTGTCTTTGATATAGACAGAGGTGGCTAAAAAGATCTTTCCTGGCCGAAAGTTTTCTCCATAAGGTTAAAAAAAAAAAAAAGTCTTTTCTTCTGTTGTTGATAGACCTACTGATTGTTGATAGAGCTACTGGAGCAGCAAACCTTGTTTAGTCACCAAAAGGAAGGTTAACTCAAAGTGTCAACAGATTTCTTAGCTCCTCTCAGTTTAGTCTAACTTGAGGGAGAGCAAGCAGGCTGGAAAACAGCCCTGAGCTGTGTAGTGGTGCAGCCGTGCTAACCCAACATTTCACCTACTCTCTCCACAAAAAGTCAACGAGAGTTAGAAATCTCCCACATTCAAGGTAAGAGTTTGTGGGTGCTGTTGTGTTACAGCAGCTCTCCTGTTTTACCTTGAGTTCAGTCTGCAACGAAAGCAAGAGCTAGCTGCAAGGCAACTGGCTTCCGAGTTGCTTTTGTGGACCTCTCCAGTCGCTTCTGTTGACCTGTCGAGAGGTGCTTCTTGAGAGAGCTCTAATGTCTCTCTCTGCAAGAAGGGGCTGAGAGCTGCCAAACCAAGAGCCATCTTCCAGCTGAACCACAGGAGTCCCAACAAACCAGATAAGGAAAAAAATCCCCCAAACCAGAAAAAATAACCAAAAAACATGATCAAAACTAGAAAGAAAAAGAGCCAACCTATTTATTTTTCTACACAGGTTATCAAGAAACCATTTTCTTGAAACAGTGGCATGAAGATGGTCGGAATGGCAGTTCTGGTTCAGGGCCAAGGTTCATTTAGCCCAGAAGTTTCTCTTCTGCAGAGGCTGTAGCAGACATGAGGGAGAAATGCAAACAGAACAAGTATGTGTGATTCTTTTTCAGGTCCTTAAATACTCTCCCAACCTCAGACTATTTTAATTCAGGGGATTTTCTGAGCCTCACTTAGTTGCTCTATTAAGTGACCCATGATGGATCTCCCAAGCACTTGTCCTCTCTCTTCCTGAATCCAGCTAAAATTTTTGCATCCTCAGCAAAAATTCTCATCCTCCACTAAGGAGGAGTTCAATGGATCTGTTCCTTAGAGCAGGAAGAGCACTCCCTTTAATTTGTTCACACCAGGCTTCCTCCAATAGTCCCCAGCCCCTGTGCTGGAAGAGAGAGCAAACTGTGCGACTTCTCCATGCCACTTATGGTTTGGTAGAGACTTTGAAGTTCAAGAAGGTAGCCCCATTTTTGACCACTGTACCCCATGCAGGGGCCTAACATGACAGCTCTGTGTGGCTTCCCCATCTATCTGCCACGGCAGTAAAGAGTAAGAGGTTCCTTGTGTACAGGTGAGCAAGGCGGAGGTGTAGCCCTGGCTCACTTTGCCCTATAAAGTGTCTCCGGCCCTTTGGGGGGTTTCTTTGAATTACTACAATAAAAGATCCATACGAGGCATTGTCCTCAACAGGGCTGCATGCCCTAAGGAAGCAAAAGATATGTATCAGCACCTGATGGGTGCTGAAATTTGCTGTGGATATTCTTTTGAGTGACAATAGGCAATTATTCGTGGAAGGTGGTCCCACACAAGGACTAGTTGTTGCCATGCTGTTCACATGAGAGGAGTGCTTCAGATCTGTAGCAATTCCAACACCCAGCGAGACTGGCAATGCATAAGAAAAACACTGCAATTTCAGTGATTAAGAATATCTCACCAGAGGTCCCCCATAAAAATTCATCCCTGCAAGTCTACAAAACTCATTCATTAAATGATCTGACCATGAATGAAGACTGTCCTTCACAATGCAGCTGCATCACCAAGGTAAATGTTGCAATTTTAAGAACTGGGAAGTGTCTCAGTTTAAAAATGTAATGCCTGACTCAAAGCCTATCATAGCCGTATGTATCAGCTCTGTTGGCCTTTGGATCAGGCTATTATCAAGAATGCAAGGATTGCCACAACAAGTATTAGAGACTGGATTGTAAGGAGCCAAATTTCCCTTTATCTTCACAAGCTTTCTTCACGTCCTTTGCTTCCACAAGCTGTGTGCATTTGCACAGTCACAGAAGTGTTTATGGACCATGGACTTACTTGGCTGACTGCAAGAGGAAGCCGAGCTCAGGTTACTAGGTGAATACACCCGTGTCCTTAAAGCAGTAGCTCGGAAAAATGATGGAGGAGGGAACCTTCCCTGTGCAGCTGTCGTTTTATTCTTTATACCTTTTTCCCATTGATGTTCAAAGGAGTGCAACCTCTGTTGGATACGCTGAGGCAGGTATCAAATGATTCAATAGTGTTCCCTTCCTCAAGCAGTGTTTATGCAGAAGAAGGTAGAACAGGGGACAGATGCTTTAATTCTTGCCTCCATCCCCCCTGTGCCTGCAACATGACAGTCCTCTTGAAAGTAATCAGCAGTGACAGAAAACATGCACAAAAAGTCTCATTGACTTAGGAAGAGGGTGCTTGTGTGAAGCAAGTTCACACGTGGGAGAAAAAAGAACAGGATCAGACCTACGCTTTGTATTTTTCCCACACTCACTAATATTAAATCCACCTAGGTGGCAGGAATGTGAGCATCTGGTCGAACCGAAATAGTCTCTTCTGTTCTATTTTTATATTCATGTATAATTTTTATTCTGCAGAGCTTTTGCATGGCAGAAAGGGTGAGTTCACTTCTCAATATACAAGCCAAAGGTCTCTTCCAGAACTGCTGTGAAGGATTTGGAAGATGTTTCACTCAAACACAGAATTTATATATAGGCACAAAGCTTTCATTAAACATGAGCGGCTAAGGGGACAGCATCAGTCACTGATGGTAATGTATGCACGTCTTGTAGGCACACTATAGAGGAACAAGCTGCCTTGCAGAAATTAATACAGCAAAGGTGTTGATTATTGATGCATTTGTTACTGAATTGACTCTGCCTAAGTTTCCAGAGCCAATGTGACTTCCAGATCTATTTGTAGATTACCAAATGCTCACAGTGTGACTGTCGCTTTTGCATTTACTGCAGCAGATGCCTCAATGTAATATTTGATGCGTACTTTGGATGACTACCTTGTGTACCAAAACTGAATAACCCTGAATAAGAATAAGTCTTTGAGAACCTGGCAAAGTAGAAAGGAAAATCCCTGTACTGGTACAGCCTTCTCCATCATCACCAAAGGTAATGGAGCCACAAAGATCCAGAGCACTGCGAGAGACGTCTACCTGTAGCAATGGGTACTGTGTTTTGATGCAACAAATTCTGAATGAATTTGTGGAAGTGTGCATTTTGTTAAAATCACCACTGAAGAAGGAAATTAACTGTTTAGGGGGCTTCCTGGCTAGTGCAATAAGCTACAACTGTTACTAATGGAATGCCACTGTAAAGGGAAAATAGGAGCTATCATGAGTATTTGCTGTTGAATTGTCTTGTCCAGAAGAAAAGACTCCATATTGCTTGGAATATTTAAAATAAGGCTGAATGAAATGTGCTGATTTACCTTACTTCTCTGTGTTGACTGCATAAGCAGCAGAACCTAGCTTTTATCTCCTTTGAATAAATGGTTGATGTATACACATCCTTTTTATTTGAAAGAGATTGAGTGGGCTTTTCCACACCTCCTTCTGTTTTTTTCCTGTTTGAGGACACATGAATACACTCACCCTTCAGATACCTCCATAGTTTTCAGAGTGCATTTTGTTCTAACATTTTTTCTGGCCTCTCTTCCCATCACATATGACCTGACCACCTCCCAGTAATGGAAAAACTGTTTCCAGCGAACATTTTCCTCCTGCATAAACCATTTTTCAGGTAGGGAAGAGAGAGATTTACCACAGCCATAGAGAAAGCTTCTGGCAGGTTGCGTATCCAGCTGCAGCCTTAGTCTAGGTCTTCCACAAATGAAGATGGACATCCTGTGGGGTGTCCCCACTGCTTCCACTGGCATCTCTTGCAAACCTATCTCAGTGGTCCAAGGCCTGAATACTCCAATTGTGGGTGCACCTTTGGAATGTACCTAAAACAGACTAGGGCCAAGCAAGCCAATCTGTTGTAGAGCAAGTGGAAGAACAGCATCATCCCTTGTTCTCCACAGACATGCTGGAAGTGTCAGCTTTATCTCACCAAAATCAGACAGTGACTGGACTAACTAGTAATTAAGAAATTGATGCTAAATATTGTTATTACTGTATCTGACTGTGTTGAAATGGAAGTAAGAGCATAGCAATAGCTTAAACCCCAGCTAATTCAATTACATTTAGCTGTGCCAGAGCCTCTTACAGCTATTTTCCAAAATAAATTCCAACCTGTACGTACACACAAGGCTAAACTCTTTCTTTGAAAGGAAGATTATAGTTTTACTTGTAGAGATCAAGCAGGATATATACTCTAGTGAAAACCTTTCCTGAGAAACTCAGAGTTAGGGCAAAGGCAGTACCATCTCATGGAGAGAATTTCCCACCACTTCATATTATCACTTATTTTGAAACTGGAGGAGGGAGGGAAAATGAACCTTTAATAACTGCCCAGCTCTAAAATCAATTTCAGTGCTCAAGACAGCTTGTAAACACACAATATGCTTTGAAAAGGATTGATGCTGAGGAAAGTAAGGTGCACATTTTCCTGCTGTTGAAGTCAAATAAAGCTTTTAAACAGCTTCCATTTTCGAGGGTGTGTAAATGGCTATAGTATTAACAGCCTTCCTCTGGTTGAAGATGAGGGATTTGATTCTCAGCTTTGTTACACACATTTAAATCAGGAGTAACCCACTGAGAATTGACCTGGTGTACATTTGTTATGAGAAAAGAATAGGACAAAGACTTGTATAAAAAATTTCTAACAAGGACATAAATTATGATGATTTACACTTTTGGGCCAGGAGTTGAGAGTCCTTTAAAACCACAATTGATTGATAAAGCCTCACAACATGCCTGTGATTCAGTAAGTACTGTACTCAGTTTGCAGGTGGTTGCTCTGAAGCACAGCATTGTTATATGGTTACAAGCTCAACAAATGAATTAGTGGCAGAGTATGAACCAAATGCAGGTTGCTATATCCTAACTGTCATACAGCAGTACTTTGGGACAGCATTTCTTCCTTGTGGTTGCTTAGTACAGGCCAGTCTGACTGACTGAATAAGGTTGTAATAATACCTAAACAGAGTGAGACTTTCTGTGGTTTTGTCTCTCTTGGCTACTAAAAACAGTGAGTTAGGATTGTCATGGTGCTGCTGCCTTTATACCTGCATGGTGTCACATCAGTCCGAGACCCATAGTTTTGCTTAACAATCCATGCTCCATTTAAGTTGCTGAGGTAGGAGTTGAAAAACTATGCTTACTAGTAGGTTTAGAGATGCCCAACTGCTCACCAGGTTCAGCAGGGCCATCTTGAAGGACCAGCCAAGACTAGGGATGGCTGCCACTGCTGGCTCACAATATACATGTGCGAAACAGAAAAGATCAGTGGTAGGGGCAGAACGCACAAAGAGAGCGAAGAGTATGACAGTGATGGTTATGATGCAGCTGATTGAACCTAGATGGGGGGAAAAAGCAGACTGGAAAGAAGGTGTGGGCGACTGAGCAAGGAAGCGGACAGAGGAATTAGGAGCTGAGGATGTGGGGTTAGGTGGGAGATGGTTCGTGCAATCAGCCATTTGGCACTAGGCAGAAAAAAATTGCAGTCAGAATTGCAGAAAATGTTTATCAATGTCCACTTCAGCTGTGTCTGCATCTTTTCCAGCTGTCTGGAGACTCTGGCTGAATCGTCTTGGCATTTTTTCTTGAAGGCAACAACGTAGAGGAGGGAACAGATAGCACCCGCGTTTTAGTTTCCCCAGGGGAGCAGATAGTCTGTCATGCAGTGTTCAAAATCCAGGGGATTCTTGGGAAAAGCGCATTATGTTCAGTGAAGTTACCACTGTACTGGCAGAATAAAGTGGGCTCTCAGACCCGAATTGTGTTTCCAACAGGCATCGTGCCTTGAAGATTTCTGAGCTCATCTCTTGCTAGGCTTTTTTCTTGCATGGACGTAACACTGCAGAGACTTTTG
The DNA here is from genome assembly GCF_964188355.1 of Buteo buteo. Lineage (NCBI taxonomy): Eukaryota > Metazoa > Chordata > Aves > Accipitriformes > Accipitridae > Buteo > Buteo buteo. Next base: position 73,397,214 of record NC_134173.1, read on the forward strand.
CTTGTGCTTGCGTGTCAAGCTGATGGTGTGAGGGAAAAAAAAGCCAGAGCTCCACCAGCTCCTCAGTTTTTTGATCCCTGCCTCCCTGAGTGCAGCTGGAGAATCCTTGTGTGTGCTGATATCTGAGGGGCATTAACCCTAACGCACCTCCCAAACAACCCTTCCCACCATTCTCCTGAAAAGACTGCTCAGCACACACTGTTCAGGAGGGAAAATTGCTGTTTAAATAGACTTTCCCCAGGATTAATTTTATGTCTACTCTAGATGCATTTCCCTACTGCTAAACTATAGTGGCAAAGCATCTTTGCAAGTATCCGCAGACGCCTGCCTGCAAAGCAGAGCTTTGCACAAGCTTAGTAGCTTTTCCCCATCAGCAAAACAAGCTGTCTGCTTGCAGCACACAGCTTTAGCCATATAACCGCACTGCTTTTAGGACTTGGTGCCAGCATAGCTAGACAGTCACGGTTCACACCTCCTCACACCCCCGGGCAATGTCGCTTGGCCAGCAAAAAGCTTGTGGTTAGCGTTGGCCAAGTAGCGTGGCTGGAGCTGGCCTTGGCTCTCCAGCGTGTGTGCTTGGGGCACTGCTGAGCTCTTCCTCGCTGAACCTGCTTTAAAGCTACATTAAATAGCAGGCAAGAGTTACAGGTCAAAAGTCTGTGAGAAAATGGCAAATGGTATTTCTGGCCTGCTGAGTCAGGCAAAGGAGATGGGGAGGGAGGGGGTTGGGACTTTGTGATTTTCCCTGAAGATCATGTTTTGGCAAGGGTAATAATTTCTGGCAGATTGAAAAGTCCCATTGGGCAGATTAGAAAGTCCTGAAAATGCTTGTTTTGGGCAGATTGAAAAGGAAGAAATCTGAGCCCTGAATATGAAGCTGCTTGATAGCTTCATAAGACCACTTACTATCAATCTCATCCTCTTAGCAACTGTATGAACAGCAGGGCATATGATTGAATGTTTTTCATATAAACATTGTGAAATAAACCGCACTCCATTTCCTGCTGCAGGCTTCCTTCAACAGTAAATGTCAGGTGTGCAAGATAAAACAGGGGCTGAGATCCACTCCAGATCGCGGCATCTCCTGCATTTCAAATGTACGTAGAGCTGCCTTTCCACAAGCTACACAAGACTGAATTCATCACACTTTCCAGCACACTGCTAAGTAAAACAGAAGACTGATACACTACTAATAGTTGAGGCTTCTTATAGCAGCCTCATCTGTTATCACATCCTCCGCCATCGTCCAAATTCTACTCCCACCTTGCAGTTACTCTGGCCCTCATTCTCTGTTTATTTTGCTCTTCCTCTCCTGACTCCATACCTATTTCCATGCCTTTCACTTTCCTGGGTTCAGTTTGCCTGCTCACCCCCAATGCCACCAGCTCATGCAAGCCGTCAGTAAAAATCACTTCTGCCATGACACAAGCCAAAAGTTCTGGACGCCCTTCGTGGGATGCCACCATAGGTCTGTGTTCCTGGCTCTGCACAGGGTGACTGTACGGCATGGTGCAACTCTCTGCACTCCTCCGGCCCTCAGTTTCTTCACATATGGGAAGAGGAACCTATAACCTGATGCCATAACCAAATATCACATAGGGCAGATGCTTGATTTTTTGTGTGTCTTGAGGTCTAGTAAATCAAAAGTCTGGATTTGGTGGAAATGGCTGGTTTCACTAGGAGTTTGCATGAGCAGAGTCTGAGAATGAATGAAAAGACGTTTAGGATTTAGTCCAAAGCATCTATTATGAATATGTCATTAAATCCATCCTAGCACAACTTGTGTGGTTAAGGAATGGGACAGGAGCTCCAGACCTCACCTGGAGCAGAGTCTGAGGGACCTGAGGAGGGAGGGAGAATTTAATTCTATGTAAGATCACTATTAACTGCCACACTGTCATGATGCTTTACAGCAAAGGAGAGGGAATGATTACAGAGGGAGAGCAGCAGCCACAGAACAGCACTTTTATTTTTCAAAACCTTCCCATATCTTAGCAGAGCAAATGACAACAGAAGTTAAAACAGCACTTTCTGATTCTCTATTCTTTATTTCCACATGATTCTTCTCTGGAACTGCAATTAGGATATTTATTTCCCTGTCTTGTACTTCTTCAACACAGAACATCAAATGATTTGGTAGCAGATAGAAAAACATGGCTCTTATCGCCGTATAAATATAAGAATGCATCCCTCTGCAGGACTAGACCTAGGTATTTGTGATGCTCGTAGCCACCATTAGTCTATTACCTAAATGCCTCACATTAATGGATTTCTCCTTGCATCACTTGAGTGAGGAGAAATTCAGTGCTGAATTACTATCCTCATCTTCCAGACAGAGAACTGCATCTAAGAGAAATTGCAGCATTGACTGGGAGCACGCAGGAAAACTGTGCAGATCAGAAACCTCAATCAAAAGCAATGTGGACACAAAGGCTATAAATAGAAGCCAAATCTGCCTCCCTATGTACCTCTGTCTAGTACCTACGGGGACCAGATTTCCCTGAGACTGCTCCCTGGCCAGGCGCACACAAACGAGATTTCAAACCACTGCACGATAATCTCAGTGCCATACTGAAATCTTTAGCTGACAGAAACTGGAGAAAATGCACAGCTTCAAAGCTGCCAACAACATCAGTTTACACCTGGTGAGAATTTGGCCCAATTCATTCAATGCATCCAATTACACAGATGATAAACCACTAAAATTATCAGATATTATATATCTTTAATATAAGATCAAAGCAGTCTTCTAGACTGTAAGATCTCAGGGAATTTCTTTCTACTGGATTGGTAAGAACAGAAATTTTTAATGTGAGGCAAGGATTCTCTTTTTACAGTATTGCTACTAAATTTACAAGAAACAGGGAATTTCCTTTGTGAGGAAATGTGTTCTCATGAGAAATTACTTATGAAGATACTTTCCTCCAGCTCTGTATTTCCATCAGATATCATATCGGATCTCCTGGTGAGCTTACTGATTAACAGCAACTTTCCCAGACCCATGTAAATTCTGGCTAGGGAATGACAGTACCAGGCTCCAGCTCTTAAGGTGATTTGACCTCTCAGCTTTTGGGCAAAGGTATTGACACAGCCCACTGCAATTATTCACGTCACAGATTTTCTTCTTGATAAAGACAAAAATGATTTAAAAAAAAAAGCTTGGAAAACCTGGCTCTAGCATAAGGTATGTAAAGCAGGAGTTGATCAACCTTCAAACGTAGCCAACGTTCCCATAGCACCATGTCCATCCAAGTGCTAAATGAACACCAAATAGTGAGTGACTAACATCCCTGCAAAGTCAGTAAATATTCTTACACCCCCTTTTCAAAATTGTATACCAGCACTTAGTCCCCCAGAGACACCAATGGTAAAATTCTCATTGATTTCAGCAGCACCATGAGTTCACTTGGGGAATTTAGATGATTCATATGAAGTCCACTCACCTAATCAATGGCTAAAGCAAAAGAAGAACTCAACCTGTGTAGGAGGAGGTGCTTTGGTGCCGGAAGGGTTTGCAGTTGCAGTACGTTGGTAATTCTGCTCTGCTTCTGGTATTGAAGGGATTGTGTAATCCCATTTTTCTTTCTCTCTTAGAAACCTGTTTTCTGTTAACATTGTTGTTAGCCTGTTGTAGTTGTTAGCCTCTCACAATGAAAGTATGGCTTTATTTATTAAAAAAAAAAAAGACAGTCTGTGTGCCTGCTTCTCTTCCTGTGGGAATTTGATCAAATTTAGCTTTACAAATGCAGAAATAATTCCATTCAGAAGAGAATCCAGATATATTGTTGTGTGTGTGATATCCAATGCTTTGTTTCAGAACTGCAGGAAATAGAGGCTCCATTTTCCAGCACCAAGACTCTTCTTCCCTAACTAAAGAAGCACATGAAACCTTTTCATAAAACCTCTCATCTTGTCCCCGCCTGAAGGCTTTTCCAGCCATCTCTGGCTCCAGGTCATGTCCTTCTAGTGTCTTGTCAGCTTTCAGATTGTCTCACCTTTTCATTCCTATTTTCCTTTGCACTTGCTCATTATCTCTCTCCTTCATTCTCAGCAATCTAGGCCTTGGTTTAGGTAAATGTCAACTTTTCTCTCTACTGGCATGAAATGATATTTTAACATTTATGCTCTTGCTTTGCCTCAACTCACAATTAAAATGATCAAATTAGCTATTTCATTAAAGTCAACGGCCAGACTGCTAACAGAACCCCTCTTTTAGTATAATTTAACATCAGCATACAGTGCAATGAAGGTGCCCAACACTTAGCATAAGCCAGCATCAGCTGGAATAGATACCAGTTAGGTCTGAACCTAACTGAAATCATTTGACACCATTGAGCTGAAGAAGAATGTTTTACACCAGTTGCTGTAGTTTAAGTATCCAGGACCAAGTATTCTGGTGCCTCCACTCAACAATATTACACAAATTGTCTTAGCTTCTGTTCCAGATGTCTGAATTCAGCACAACAGCCATTTGGTATGAATCAAGATTGCTTTAACCTGCCTTTATACCCTCTTGATCCTAGTGGTGGCCCTTAGTCTGTCTGCTCTTGGTGGTGGTTAAAACAGATTCAAGATTGTCAATAGACATCCCACCATCCATGAATAGCCAGCAAGCAGCACTGCTCTGCCTATGACATCCTTTTCACCCATGAGACCTATCACGAGACCCCTAATATGAGCGCTGGATAGAGCAGTTCATTTACAATTACTGTATTGACTCCGCGCCTCGGAGGGATCCGTGAGGGTTATGGAAAGGCACTAAAACAGCTGTACTGTAATGAGAATGGGTCTGCCTAGTGACAAACATGTGCCAAAAATTTCCTTGAAGGGCTAGGTTAGCACACACAGGAGAATAAGAGCTTTGGTATTTAACAGTTGTTTTATTCTTTGCCTTTGCAAAAATGAACCACTTGATACTGGTATATTCTTTGCCTTGTCAGAAATGAACAAGTCAGTACTGATAACGATATCCAAACCAAGCATGCCTTCTGAGGGATTTGGTATCCTTTTCTAAGTATGCCCTATAAAGAGTAAAGCTAATTTTATACAGACAAATCTGAATGTTAATGACCATACTGGGGTCTTGCTGTTCCCAGTGTGGGAAAGGGGAGCTGGGACAGATTGCTGAGAAGTCCTTTGGACAGCTAAACGTGGTGTTCATACTGCCTTCAGGGGGTGGAAAACCACCACCCACTTACCTTAAACCTGCATTAGTAAACATCCCTCAGGGCTCCAGCATCAACAAGTAGGCAGTGTGTAATAGTCAGGTGCTGTGCACCACTGGTACCATTAAAGGCCATAATACTGTAACTCTATATCCCCAGTGTCTATGCTAATCTCATCTGAAAAATCCTCCCTGGCAATTACAATCATTACAGTGACTAGTGTAAACCACTGAATTTATCTTGCTATTACATTGCATATGGTATGGCCTATGGAGCAGATTTACTTCCCACAGAATAAATGCACTGCAGCTTCAATGGGACGTGGTGGGTTTTTCTTCCTTTCCTGTGATGTTCTATATGGGAATCTTTTAATGCATTGGCAAATTGCAGAAAGTCATGCATACTTGAGACAGGTTATGTGGGCACTGAATGCACACACAAAAGTGGCAGTTGGAGTGAGGGCTGGGTATTTTGGAGGGGAGAAGGAGAACTGTGCTGTAATAAGAAACATTACAGACATAGAAACTATCCTATTCATTAAATATGTCTCTGTTTACTTTCTTTACTTTTATGTTTTCATGTGTCCTATCTCAATGACATCTGTGCTGATGAATTTTGCCATTAGAAGCTAGCATAATATCCCAATTATTAATTTTATAAGTAACTCAGCTTTGCACATAACCTTATACAGACAAGTATTGCTTCCAGCGTTTCATGTTTGCCCTTATTAAAGCTGAAGACTTTAGTAACTCCTACTGGGTGCTTATAGAAATGATGGAGCCAGATTCTTCTCAGGTGCACAGTGAAAAGACAAGAAGCAACGGACACAGGTTGCAGTGAGGGAAATTTCAGCTGTTTGCAAGGAAACATTTTTCACAATGCAGATAGCTAAGCACTGGAACAGGTTACCCAGAGAGGCTGTGGTATCTCCATCCTTAGATATATTAAACTCAGCTGGGGGGAACCTCAAGCAAACTGATCCAACTTTGAAATTAGCCTTGCTTTGAGCGGGAGGTTGAACTAGAGACCTCCAGAGGTCCTTTCCAATCTATAGTAAACCCTGATTCTAAAATATATTTGCAAGAAAATGTTATTGTCTGGAGTGCTTAGGCAAAGAGCAATAGTGTTCATTTTAAATGGCATGAAAGATGGGTCTGACAGCTTTTATACTTGAGCTCATGAGTGTCTTCAGCTTTTGAATTGAAGAGCTACCAGGTTCCTTGTGAATGACATCTTTTGGAAGGGAATGTGTAATGCACTTCGAAAAGCTTAAAAGAACAGCAAAATATAACTGAATCAATCAGCAGGCAGACTCAGAATTTGTTTTTACAGCTGTTTTTCCAGAAAGCTTTAGTCTGAGATTTCCTGCCATGCAATGATGGAAAAGAAACAATCCATGTAACATACGTGTGTAGTCGAAGTTGCTTGACCTTTGTCAATCATACATTCATAGAAAAAAGTTCATGATAGATGGTGACACAGTGGCAGAAATTGTTCAGCACATAATTCTAATCATAGCCTATTCATGGACAGTTTGTGAACAGAAGAAAAAAAAAAGAAAGCTAACATTTATCAGAGAAATTATCGATGGCAAATTACTCTCCCAGCTCTGCCTGTTCCCTATCCTCCATTAATGTTACCTTACCTCACAGATTGGAGGAAGGAAGGCTAATGTATTAGCCAGGGTACTGTATTAACTGTCAATCAACAAATGAGCAAATTATTATATTTGCAAATTCTGCAAGCAAATCACTGTAAGCAATCTTCAGGAATATGCACATTGACTTCACTCTCATGTAACTCTTGGCATGTCTGCAAATAGAACTGGCATTTTCTAATTTAAAGTTTGATTTTTCATCACTTCTGTGGTGGACACACATGTTCCCTTTTTTTTTTTTTTAAATAAAAAGCCAAATTCTGTTCATTTAGCTTAAATCTGCACAAATATCTAGAATGATGTCATTAGGCCACTAAGGCCTAAATAACAACTAAGTTCAGACCAAAACTATAAACAAGTGTGGTTTTATATTTTAAATGCATGCGTTCTATATAAGCCAAGATTACATGAGAACTTTAAATCTTACAAATGCTCTTACTCCACCCTCCCCCAAAACTTGTTAATGATGCCAAAAAGCATGAAGTTGTACTCTGGGATGCACTGTGATCTAAAAGAGAGCTGCAAACTAACAAAAAAAGAAACTCAAGAAAGTTTCTTCATTGAATATATGGATCAGACAAACATCTGGATATGAGCCCCTTTCAATTGAATTTCCTCACAGGATCCTGGTTATTCCTGGGCTTCATGACATTATTGAACAGGGATGGGACTACCCACCATCTGAATATCAGGGTCTTTGAATATGCCTTTAGCTGAGCTCCAAAAATTGCGGCAAAATATTAATCTATTGGACTGTGTATTCACAATGTTGCAAAGAATTCTGAAGGGCTCTCAGTGCAGTTGGGGTTATGATTTTGAATTCAAACAGAAGTAAGCAGCGCTCTGAGCCCCTACCTGGTACTCCTGAACTGCATTTCTCATCAGTGGATCATCATTGTCCTACGTTAGTTTCCTCTGCTCCACATTCCATGTTCAGCTTCTCTTTCTCACAGCTAGATCCCTGCACAAGTCCACTTCTTTTCATGAGGCAACAGCTTTTCCAAGTGGCACCCAAATTTCCTTCAGCTCATTATACCATCCCTGACATTGGCCAGGAATGGATTCCTAAGAAAGAGAAAGAACTGAGTCAGCATGTGCTGATATTTGCCCAACTTCTGTAAACTGTCATCTAGGAATTCCTGACCCAGACATTGTGTCTATGTATTTAATAGTCCTGAGCAGATATTTTCTTCTATGAATTTGCCTTATCACTTCCTGAACCCATGTACACTTCTAGCGTCTACAGCATCCCATGGGAAGGAATTTCACAGCCTAATTATACATTACACAAGGGACTGTATCCTCTTGTTTGCTCTCGACCTGCAATCTGCAGCCTGCTAGTTTCACTATTATCCCCTAGTCGTTGAGCTGAAAGAGGACATGAAGAAAACTCTCCTTTTTCATTTTCTCCATACCACTCAGGTTTTAAAAGGCCTCTTTAAATTCCTCCTCTGCTGTTCCCTTTTGAGGGAGAAGAATCTTAGTCTTTTAATCATTCCTCACACAGTTATCCCTCGCTGTGTCACCCTTTCCATGCCTTTCAGTTCTACTGTACCTTTTTGAGACAGACGGGACACAACTCCATACAGTCATTAGGATGTGAGCAATGTGGAGTTACACAGGTATGATGAAGTTCTCTCTTATGCTGTTGGCTACTTTTTCCAACACCTGATTTGTATTTTTGACCCCTACAGAGTAGCACAGTTACATTTTCATGCCAAGTATTATTCTACCCTCAAAACTTTGCTCTTAAGTGATAATAAACAACTGCTCTGCACATGCTCAGACATCTCTTAATCTCCACAGGCTAAGCATCTCCTGTCTAAGCTCCACAAAAGTTCTTTCATTTAGTTCACCTGCTCTGAACCCAGTGGTTATTCTTGCATGTTGATCCCACATAAGGTGGTAGATGCTATCTTCTGTCCAGTATGGTAGAGGATTGCTGCCTTTTTTGCAGCTACAGAACTCTGATAGCACTGTAGCTAGTGGAACATTTTGTTTGCATAGAAAAGATGTGAGAGCCTCCAGAGGGGCATAAAACTACTGGCACGCAGTACTGGAAAGGACGAAGCACCACCTGCAAAACCCACACAGAAATGTTCACCTGTGTAAACCAGAAACTTTCACTATTGCTTTCTATTGAGCATGTATATAAATAAGGTTATTACACACCTTCCCCCACACAGACATGCACTTCTGAGAAGTGCAATTGCAAGATCTGGAATGAAATGAAATGAAATATGGATTAATGATTTGGTTGCCGAGAAAATTTTGCATGGATCATAATAGAGAGGGCAAAGACCAGCACCATCCGTGAATGAATCAGAAAAACAGTAGATGTGAAAGCACCTAACCAGAAGAATGGCTGGGTCAGGTTTGTTCCTCTGATTGTCTCCTTGCCCACTGGTGGCAATGGGAATAAAAACATACCTGAAAATTAAAAAAGGTACAGTTTTTGAGAGAAAAAAACAATAAGGCTACTCAGGCTGAGTGAGCAGGATGGAGCCCTGGGTGTTCTTGCACTGAGCTACATCTCCTGTCATTTTCTTCAGCTGCTCTGTTTAGTTCACTGCCCTGTTTTTGTGAAATGCTGTTAAAAAGAACATGTGATATAAGCAGCAATGGATTCACTGAACCACAAGGCAGGGTGACCACCTGAGAGCCCCTTCAGCTGCATGACAACAATTAACGTGGCATTATTCTAAAAGTCTTCTTAAATGGATGCCACCACCTTCCTCACAGCTTCTCTGAGCCCTTCAATTTATGGAAAACAATCTTTTTATCATAGTATAAAGATAGAAACCATGAAAGGTTACAGCTTAAGCTTATTATCCAGACAGACTTTTCAATGTTTTGCAAAGGTATGCTATGTATAAGACTCACCTAACCTTAGTCCTATATATAAGGCACAGAGTGAAGATTAATCTAAAATGGCTAGACGAAAAGTGGATGTTTCGGGTTTCTGTGGCAAGGTTTTTGGTAGCAGGGGAGGGGGCCGCAGGGGTGTCTCCTGTAAGAAGCTGCTAGAAACTTCCCCAGCTCCAAGTCCAGACCCGCCGATGGCCGAGGCTGAGCCCATCAGTGACAGTGGAAACACCTGTGGGAGAACAGATTTAAGAGGGGAACCTGCAGTGAGTGAGGGGATTGGGATGTGAGAGGAACCCCTCTGCAGATCCCGAGGTCAGTGAGGAAGGCGGGGAGGAGGGGATGCTCCCGCAGCCCATGGTGAGACCAGACAGCAGGCTGTCCCCCCCAGCCCACAGAGGGGAGCGGGGGAGCAGATGCCCACCTGCAGCCCGGGGAGAGAGGAGCCCACGCCGGAGCAGGGGGATGGAGGCCCCACAAGATGGCCGCCGCTCCGTGGGGAAGCCCGTGCTGGAGCAGGCTGGGACTGAAGGACTGAGGCCCACGGAAAGGACCCATGCCACGGAAGTTTGTGAGGAACTGTAGCCTGTGGGAAGGACTTATGTTGGAGAAGTTCATGAAGGACTGTCTCCTGTGGGAGGGACCCCACGGTGGAGCAGGGAGATAGATGTCCCCCAAGATGGCCACCGCTCCCTGGGGAAGCCCGCTCTGGAGCAGGCTGGGACTGAAGGACTGCAGCCTGTGGAAAGGACCCATGCCAGGGAAGTTTGGGAGGAACTGCAGCCTGAGGAAAGTGCTCATGTTGGAGAAGTTCATGGAGGACTGTCTCCCATGGGAGGGACCCCATGGTGGAGCAGGGGACGAGCGAGGAGTCCTCCCCCTGAGGAGGAAGGAGCGGCAGAGACAAGGTGTGGTGAGCTGACCCCAACCCCCATTCCCCGTCCCCCTGTGCTGCCAGGGGCAGGAGGGAGAGAGAGCCGGGAGTGGAGTTGAGCCGAGAAGGAGGGAGGGGTGGGGGGAAGGTGTTTTAAGATCTGGGGTTTACTTATTATACTTGTTTTGATTTGATTGGTAGTAAATTAAACTAGTTTTGGTTTTTCCCCAAGTTGAGTCTGGGTTTTGCCCATGCACATAAGTGGTGAGTGATCCCTCCCTGTCCCTGTCTCGGCCCACAGGCTTTTCTTTATATTTTCTCCTCCTCAACCCACTGGGGCCAGGGCAGGGAGGAATGAGCGAGCAGCTTCATGGTACTTTGTCGCTGGCTGGGTTTAAACCACGACAGTGGAGCAAGAAATCTTCCTGATCTCCTTGAGTACTTTTTGTACTGTTCTTCAAATCCAATTTATGCTGGAGCATACAGAGGTTATGATATAGCAGCCATCCTGGATAAAAATTTGCCTAAAAGTTTGGCCACTGACCATGGGAAGTGTGACCGTTCTGCAGGTGGCTCCAGCATAGACTGTGCTGGCACTGGTAATTCTATGATCAGAAAATGGGCAAAGTAAATTCTCCAAATGCACATTTACTAAGGGATGCTTTTTCTCCTAATACTTTTGCAATACTTCATTTAGATCATGATTGTGGATAGCAATGGGGAGGGTCATGAACCACAGTGTCACAGAGATTGCAGACGAGCCTTCTAGGTCTTTCAAAACACCTCAGATCCATAAAATATTTCAAAATGCTAGGCTTTTCTGTCTACATCTGCTGAATGGAGAGATGAATTTGGTGAGCTCAGAGAATAGTGGAGGAAAGTATGTGTCTGCCAAACCACTGAGCTGGCAAAGATTTTGCTGAGGACTTCAGCAACTTGCAGCTGGCCAAAGGCCTGTTATTTATCTAATTTACTGACAACAGTGTTATGTTATTTTCCTTCTTCAGGCATCAAGCTGAAGGATATCGTAATGTACTTGGGCTGTAGCCCCATGAAAGAGAGCAAAGATTTGATTGCTCATCCTATGTCTTCCCCAAAACTCTGGACAACAGTTTTCCACTTGCCCTAAAAGCTAATGGTTCTGGTAGATACAAATATGAGGTTAGCTTTTTTATTGTATGCCTGTAGGTTCCTTCACAGGTCATACAGGACATTGTGTCCTTGGGATTTCCACTGTGATCTGACTAGTAAAAGTACTCCAGAAAAATCTGAATTCTGTGAACTGGGCTTAGCTGGATATTAGCCAGTCAGTCAGAAGAAACTGAAGTCCTGGAAAACACAGGCAAGTATCTCATCCAACTATTCAGAGTGCTTACTGAAGGCTGGAAGTCTGTGTTCATTTCTCTTTTCTGTCTGAAAAGAAGGACACTGGAGCCTACATCTGCTATCCTTAAAAGCACCCTATCTCCTGCTGTCCATAAAGGCACCCTCATGACTTCTACCCTTTGGGTAAGGTGAGGGACCGGCTCCATCCATCGCCTCTGTTGAAGTTGTTCCACATTGAAATTAAAAAAAAAAAAAGAAGAAGAAAAAAAGCCAACCCAGATTCACTCAGCATAGAGACAAGAATGAAAATGAATCACCAATTGAGTGATGAGCTGGGAGGGAAAGAGTTTGAGGCTCCAGCTCCTCTTCAAAAGACTATGTGTTTTATACATTTGTGTGATGGACACTTCATCTTACATCCCAAGGCTTCCCCACTCCAGCACTGCACCAATTACCTGCCAATCAGACTATCAGATTAGTACACACACTTTTTTTGGATGCCACCTCTGGTTTCCATAGAAACTGTTTTAAGCCTCATCCTCTCTCAATTAGAACTTTTTATAATTTCTCCACCCTTATGAAATCGTTTGTGGTTCCCATGGTAATCACTGAAAATTTGTTATCTCTCAAGTACTGCTTCTTAATCAGAGGCTTCACCAATAGCAATGTCCTGCTGGAGCAGTAAAAGGCACAAGGTTCTAAACCTCTTTTTGTGCGAGGAGTGTGTCCTTTACTCATTCATAAGGCCATGTACCACAGATCCATACTGAGCCTCCTAACTCTGACATCAAGGTTTTGGTCACTGTAGATTTCATTATATTCACAGAACATGCTTCACTGTCCCCATTTTATTGATTGCAAAGATGATGCACACAGATTTACACTGATTTTGACCAAGATGGTTCCATAGGTCAAGTTATCTCAACAAAGCTTGTAGAAAAATTCAGGTCCCTTTTGCTGAATTTAGCTCCTGTCCAGTTGCCTTTTCACTGGATCACAGCACCCTGCACTCTCATACAGAACAGGTTCCAATGGTCCAAATGCCCCGTGTACATACATTTCATGTTCAGGTGTTTAAGACACCACATAGTCAATGCAAACCTAATTTTTTTATATATATATACACACACACATACATATACATACACACACTACATTTATAACACATTTTATATACTTTCCTTCAAGCCTAGATAGTAATTTCCATCACTGTAAATATGCCAATGCATGATAATGTCCTACTACAGTCCCAGACTTAGAAGGCTTGCTTTGACACTAAATGCTGATCTCAGCCCATTTTTTCCAAAAATCAGCCCACATTGCTCCTCCTCTATGACAGTACTACTTCATGTCCTGCTCTGATCCTTTTATCAAGGTTCAGAAGCAAGGCTTGTAGATAGTATCCTCTGGCCTTTCTGACTCAACTCCAGCATTTCAGCAACTTCTATCTTTATCCATCTGTGATGCTACTGGACACCTTTTCATCAAAACTCCAGTTGTACTTCCCTCTTGCAGCTGATTCTGGAGTTCTTCCTGTACGGAGTGATACAAAAAAAATCAACTATGTTTAAAATTTTGACTTAATATAAGATACAGATATGTGCATATATCTTCCAAATGTACAAGGCATCACTTGATGTGGTAAAATCCCATCCTCTCCTGTTCTAGTGAAGCCAGGACTTCACACAGGAGTTTCAAGTTGAGAGGGGACTACTGTAACCAGCTATCATGATTTCCAGCCACCAACTGCTGCATTGAGTTCCTTCTTCCTTGAAATAAGCAATATCTTTTGGAAAGACACCTACTCTTGACTGAAAAAACTAAAGTAAAAGAACACCATTTTTCCTCTACAGAACTGTCCCTAGTAGTTAGTTACTAGAGATACAGTTTTTGTTTGCAGTAAAATGTGTCACGTGACACACATCAATCCTATAGAAATTACTATCTTGTGCATCCCTGTGTGTTCAATTCTCTTTTGCTCCTGCTCCCTCAGCACAATATATCTTTGCACCAAGACATCTCAGGCACATCGGTTTTTTTAGGAAGAATCTTATTGTGTTTCAAATGTGGAATTTCTTTCTCAAAGAAGTGACATTAATTCAGGGTCTGTGCTGGTAGGATATGATCTCGGATGTGACTATATGAGTATCATTATGTACTGGAGATTGTGTGTGTTGGGACCTCTTCTCTAAAAAAGAGGAATGCCATCTGCAGCACTGCAGAAAGGGTTCATTGGCGGAGAAAATGATAGATAGTTAACAGCAACCTCATGCAGAATTGCTCCGTTTTGTTCATCAGATCAGGTTATCTCCCATGCCCACAGAAACCCAAGGGTCATAGTCTGTTCATACCCCATGTCAGGAGTTGCTCTTTATGCTTCACAAGAAGATAAATTTTCAAGCTGGGATACTAGCTGCCTACCAGAAAGCCTCTTCAACATCCTGTTCTCTCCATGCTTGGCTACAGTCAGAGATTTCCCATCAGAGGGAACTGTAATTATCTTAGTCTATACAGCTAGTAGGCTTTAGGAGCTGTTCATTAGTACTACGCAAGGTATCATTTTATTTTAAAGCCATATATAGCATTTAAAACAACAGAATCCTAGAGTTCAGACACGTCAGAATTTAAAAGAAAGTTCTGTAGCCTTGTATTCAAAAAAGGAAGGCATCTTGAAGCATTTGACATTTTGATGTGTCAAAAAGTTTAAATGAATACCTGGTGATCACATAACTGAACACTGACATCCATTTGATTACCAAGTAAAGGTATTTGGAACCTATAGCAGATCAAAGAACAGCAACAACATTTCATTTTTATGTTGAAAAGCCAATGTGATGTCACATTCTTCAACAGCCTTGCGAACAAGACCTCAGAAGGAAACAAATTGCCATAAAGGCTTGTTATCAGCTTTATTAGACACAGACAGTAACCCCAGCTTGGAAAGAAAATAAGAATAATAAATAAAATAGAATTATTTTGGTACTGCTCCAGAAAGTCAGTAACTCATCACAAAGAATTCTTTTTCCACAAAACATCAAAGCTGCAAGTGGGTTTCAGCTGAGTCTAGTGTCTCCCCACAAACAACACACTTTACAGAAAGAGCACATCTCTTAGAAAAAGGAATTAAGTGTCAAAAAAAATCTCCCAAGCATTTTAAAGGCTCCCAAGGCCAAGCTATCAGAAATAGGGAGTTTTAATAGATTTATTGGTATCATGCCCCTGGGCTCTGTATTAGACATGATGTAAGTTTGTGTGTGTATATGTTTTACAGTGAAACCAGAAGTACCGTTGCAATGGTGGTATGGAAAGCTTATGGTGGATCAAGGGTTTGCCTCCACTTTCCACATCTTAGGTACAGCTCTTGGAAAATCCCTATCAAAATGGACCTGTTTATACAAAGGGAGCTGTTTGGTGCCCACCGTAGTGCAATGTGCATAGCTTGCTTCCATCAGCACAGCAGTCCTGCTTCCATCCCATCCCATCCCACCCTGCATTACTTATTTCTACCTCACCCAAACTCAGCTTTACCCCCTCAGAAGTACTGCCCAGCCTAATGCAAACAAAAAAAAAAAAAACAAAAAAAGGAACTAAAGATTAGGAAATCAAACTTTTAATTAATGTCTCAAATTCCAATTGTGTGTTAGTTTCTTAAATTGCCTGTGTTTACCAGTGGAAGCATTTTCTGGTCCCCCAGCAAGATTTGGAAATAAGAACTGACAGAGGTCAATGATGTAGTAGAATATACACCTCATTGACATGAAAAAAAGGATATTGCAGCTATTGCTTACCTAGAGCTAAGTTTCTTCCAAGGCTGAATTAACAAAATGACAGTGCTCTGATTAGATTACCCTGTTAGTTTTGCACTAAGCTCAACTTGTGGATCTCAGGTTTTTTTCCGTGGAAAGATGCAGGCACGATTATATCTGTCTGGTATGCAGGATCCTAGGCATTTAAGATCCAATACCTAGCAGACGGTGCTGATTGCCTGTAGCACTGCACAGGGAGATTGGGTTCCTCTGCATCCTTTTTTCATCCTTCCTTCACCCAGCATAGCATAGTGGGAGGGTTCCTCCATCTTCTCAGAACTGAAAGTCTTGAAGATCCCCAACCCTCCCTGAAGAAGCAACATAGGTCCATCCTCTGAAAGACAGGAGCAGGGGTTTCTTTGCATTTTAGAGCAATGCTGTACCACTCGCAGGTGTCATTTCTATGTTATTTACAGAGATGCTAGGACCTCTGTTCCCTCAAAGCAAGAAGTATAATCTTGCCCATGTCTGTAACTCCAAGCTTCAGAAGGACATGTCTCCACCCCTTGTGTCAAAAGAAGAAAGGAGCACAACCTTCATTGGCCCATTGGGCAAAATCACAAGAGGGCTATGGTCTGCTCTGACTTCATGGGGAAAAGGAAGGTCTGGGTTCCTCTCACTGCTATTGTGCCTGTTAAATGTGAAGTGTATGACCAGCCCTTGGAGGAAGATCATAACCTAGTCTTCTGCTTCCCAGATAAGGCAAGGAATTAAGACTTTTTTCTGGATCCCAGATGGACTTTGGTGCAGATTCAAGCAGCAGAGAACAAGAACAGAGCAGAACTTCAAGAACCTGGAAAACATTGGTGTCAAATACTCGCTGATAGAAGATGTGTATGTTTCTAGCCAGAGTTGAACACAGGGGTTTAAGCTTGCAATTTTGGGCTTTGGTTCTTGCTTTTCATGTTTATACTCTTAACTACCGGAGACAACTCCTACTCTTTTCACTCTCCAATAGTATCTTCTGAAGTCAGTGGGTTTGTTGAAAAGCAGATAACCTTTTATCCAGATCAACATCTGAACTGGTCACCATGCAGCAGTCATGCAAGAGAGGGAGTAGGATTCCAATCACCAGTCTTAAGTCAGCTCAGGCTTCACAGGTCCTATGAATTTCCCTGGCAGAAAACCCATCTTCACCAGATTCTGCATTGTCTCAGCTGCAGCTGTAGCTAAGATCCCAGTATTGCAAAATCTGGGGTAAAACTCCAGTTCTGAGAATAAGTAAGTGCATATATACTTCCGTATAGCATGAGAGATTCTGCTCAAAATTGCATGAGTGACTTTATTTACATCTGTGTCAGTGAGGTCAGAATCTCATCCAAAACATTCAGCTTTTTGTGTTGGCTAGCAAAAATGTTCACACTCTAACTAAATCTCTCTTATAAATCACCTTGACAGTCCTCATAATTCAACATAATAAGGTTCTTTGCAGAAAGAATTGTCTCTCAGCTGATGCAAGGGGATGGACAAGATAACCTAAGAGAGTTTTATGTCTATGAAAAATTCAATTCTTGACCCTTTTCTTATTCCTCTGTGACTCCACCCATTCAGGAGCAGTTATATCCTGAGCATTAAAGAGATTTCTCTCCATTAGCTCCCCAGATCTCTTTGCTAGTCAGTATGCTGCGGCATTCTCCTAGTTAACATATTCTCTCTTCATATTCTTTGCTTCAAGACTCATTATTCTACATTTATCTGCACCAAACTGAATTTGTCATCTTTTTGCCTAATTATTTAAATGATCTAAGACCTTTTGTGTCTAACTGTGTTGTTCTTCATTATTTACTTCTCTTCACCAATCGCTGTCACCTAGAAATCTTGCTTTCAATACTATCCAAGTCATGTCTATAAATAATAAAGCATTTAAAGAGCCATGGTATAACACTTATAGTGAAATGCCTCTCACTTGAGACATGGAAAATAAACACAGTTTCTCTATGTTTTACACATCTTAGTCTGATGCCTTCCTGTCACTCTCTGCTACCTGCAGCCTTCAGATGTAAAAGGCACCACACTGAAGCTGCCAACGCAAACGTTAATTTATGAGCTGACTATCTCAGGGCCATAAATCAAAGAAATATTTTCCGCCTAACTGGACTCCCTAGGTTAGAAAATAACCTTATGAGTACATTGATGGCTGTGAGACTTAGTAATTATGCAGATCCTTTCTGCCGACTCGATTGGCAGGGAACAGAAGAGATGTGGTGACTTTCTTCAGAGCTACAATTTCCCACCTAGCTGGAGAGGACCCCCTTCTCCTCACTGGTATGGTATCCTCTGGGATAAAGCCATGCTGCTCAGATCAAGCTCTTCCTCATTCTCAGGGTAACATCTCTGTGTAAAGCTTCTGAGGGATGATTTGGACTGCACCAAGTGCCAGAAAGAAATGTTCAGAAGTTTTTCCAAAAAATTAAACGATATCACTGGTTTGGGCTACCTTAGTTGGACTATATTTAGCCACCCACCAACATCAGATCAGTGCAGAATCACTGCACTGGTCTTTAAGGGTATAAAAAACTAGCACAAACTTTGGACAAACAGCAATAAGCCACTAGGAAAGCCAATCAAATAAAAAGTGAAACATCTTCCATTACAGCATCTTTGCTTCTTAGTTTGTCCCTCCTCCCCTGCCTATAGATATTCAATACAGAAAATCCTCTAACATGTTATTCCTAATTTCCTGCTCCAAAAATTCCCTTTCACATGTAGGTCAGTGGGTAGGTGAGTCAGTCAGTAAAGCTACATCAGAAGATAACTTAGCTCCCAGTTCAATTCTGGATACTGGTCCCTAGGTTGTTGACAAGGCATAAATAGAAGTTCACTCCAAGCCAGGGCTCACCAAGATGAGAGACAGAGGAGGACCACTAGATCATGTCTTCCCATCAAAGTAATGGTAGATAGCTACAGGGAAGCTGAGAGCTCAGCATGTTTCCTCGGTAGCTCCCTTTGGCTGCTTCTGCCCTAGAAAGCAAGCAAGTGGGGTGAGCAACTCATCACTGGAAGCCTATCTGTCTCCAGGTTATAGTTCATGAGAAGTTTGGAGTTTCTGCTTGACCTGGAGACCAGTATCAAGTCTCATAAAAACCTGATCAATGACCAGAAGCTCATCTAAGCAGGAAACACTGTTTTCTGGATGGAAAGAAAATCCATAAGGCGACAAGGCACCTGAATTTGAAAACAGAAGAGATACCTTTCTAATGTCTTTTCAAGAGAACCTGATTTACAGTCTTGAAAGACATACTCCAGCAAGTTCCAGCTCCCTGGAACCTTCAGGACTGACATATAATATATTTTCCAGTGCCTTTTATAGTAGAGTTTTTAGTATTTCCCAGAGCTAAGTGGAGACTATCACCTTTCTACTAGAGTAGTCAAGACGGACATACTGGATTTGTCTACATTAGAGTTTTAGTTTAGATCAGGACTTGATTTGGAAATTAATTTCTCAGTCATACTTGCTGCACTTTCCTTCACAAAATGGAATTGCACATGAAAATTATTTAATTTTGGATTAAACTGAACGAAAAGATGTTCTCTGGGAATGCACCTAAGTTACTGGGAGCCCCAGATGGTGATTCATGAAATCAGTCTACAGATATGTTGATGTAAAACCCTCCACTCTTATACTGTGTAGGTTGTCAGGTATTCAGGCCAGGTTGCTCATTATTTTATTGCTATGCTAGCAATTTGGAGCTGATTTCTTATTACATTTCCCATGAAAACACACCTGCTTACACCTATAAGGTACTTGCCACCTCCTGCTGGTTTTCATACTGACATGTAAAATCCATGTCAGAAAAGACCAGAGAGGACATGGTGACATGAGGACTGTGAAGAGTCTTGTGAACTTTGTGAAAGACTTGCGAGAGGAATTAGGGAAGCATGCTGCTAGTGGTGGGGGGAAATAAATAAGAAAGGATAAAGGAGTTGTAGGGAGAGTCTTGTGAACTTTGCGAAAGACTTGCGCGAGGAATTAGGGAAGTATGCTGCTAGTGGTGGGGGGAAATAAATAAAAAAGGATGAAGGAGTTGTAGGGAAATCCAAGGACACTGAAGGAGTGAAGAAAAGTTTGGATGCATGAGGGAGCCTGAAAGTGAGGAAAACAGTAGCAAGAGCTATGGGAAAGATCAAATGGCAGGTAGGGGGGCAAGTCCTCTCTTGGCAGCCAGAGAACAGGATACAATTTAAGGTAATTTCTGTTCCTTGTGAACAGACAAAAAGAGTTATTTTTACTTTCAAATGCACTGTCCTGTTCTGGGAGTGGACAGCACAGCCTTCCCATTTCAAAAGACAGGAAGAGTATAGCCTGTCTTTCTTAGCAGAACTCATTAGTTTTGAATGCCCGTTTCATGAATGGAAAAGACCGAGCAACACACACAGACACAAACACCAGACTAACTCACCACAAATTCTGTCCACTTCGACCCTCCTCCTATTCTTTGCTCTGCTCACACTGAGCATCATAATTAAGTCAGGTTGCAAGGTCTTCCAGCGTAGAAGCCATGTCATGACTATTAATTTTCTTTCCCTGAAACTCCTCAGCACATTTTTTGCAGGTTTACAAATAACAAATAAATAATCTTCACCTATACCTGTGAAGCCTGAGAGCAGGCAACGACTGCAGTAGAGAAGAGTAGATGTCGGAGATACATCCTTCAGTTGTGGTGACCAATAAGTGATATCTTTCACCGTCTGCAGCAATCCATTTCAGTCTTGATTCCTCCTCAAGTTTCCAAGTATATGATGCCACCAGTGAAGGGCACCTCCAAATAAAATGCATCAGCAGACAGTTTCCATTCCTTCCTTGATACCCTGCACAAACTCATCAAAGCCATGATGATCATTTACATCATTATCAGTAGCAATATTAGAATGACAATCATTATAAAGTTACTAATGAATCTGTTGAGGCTGCTGGAAATGCCATGCCTAGAGCTGGCCAGTGCTACTGAATCATCAAGCCCTTCCACATGTTTTTTAGGGCAATGTGTGGAGATACTGAAGGGACTGGCAGCCCCCAGGATCCACATGCAGCATCCATTCACAACTGAAGACTTCTTCCCTCCTAACGCTCCTAATGGAAAAAGGAAGCAGGAGCAAAGCCCTACCCCTTTCTTCCCCTCCTCCCTTTTGCAGTTAGGGCTGGTAGAACACGCAGCAGAGACATGCTGTATCCCATTAAGGGTTGTAGCAGTAAACAGACTCTTCAGCAACACCAGGGATTGTCATGTTCTCAAGTGCAGTAGCTAACAAACAGCTGAGAAGTTTCTGGATGAGCAGTTCACAGAGGCTGCAAGAGAGGTTACCAATTTGGTCAGGCTTCCCACTGTCTGTCGCCAGAGATTGCTTCTCCGAGGCTCTCACCACATTTCAGATGCTGCTCATTGAGAGTCCAGCTCCTACAGCATTAAAATGCAAACAGATGACAACTGAGAGACCAGGAAAGCACAAGGCATATATCTGGAGACCAGGGAATTTGCTGCTTGCATATCTGCATCCTCAGTCTCTCACAAAATTACAGAACTTCCCATTCTTTACTGTCAATGTAGCTGGTTTTAGGAAGTATCTCTGTGGATTGACTGTCCTTTCCTCTTTCATTGGCTCTTGGAGAGAAATGTCCAAGAACAGCTATTTCTTCTGCTCAGGGAGTAGATGTATGTCCACCTCTAAAGGAATGGCTTTTCTCTGCAAGCATTTCTCAGTCCAGCTTTTGCAGTGAAAGCGATTTCTTCTGGCATCTCTGCAGTTCTTGCTTTTCCTGTCTGTTGGAGAAGAGAGGATCATCCCCATGCTTGGCTTTTTCTGGAACTCACGCAGGGGTCAGAAGCTGGGGAAGGAATTAAAATTAATTGAGCAAGCTTAGGAGAAAGGAGAATGTAGAGTCTTGAGACACTGTTGGATCTTCACCTATTTCTTCTGGAGTGCCATTTTAGCTTCTTGAGCACTAGGTAATGGCCATCATGAAAGCAAATGGGGGAGGGAAGCTCAGTAGTGCATATGAGTGACTACCTGCAGGCTTTCCCACTGTTAAAGGCATATCCAAGCAATTTAACAAGCCTGTTAGACCAGAGCATCAGCAGAATTTGAGTCTAGGAAGTCCAGAGTCACAATATAAACTGATACTTGAATTTGCTGGTTGTATTCTGCCACCCGTTAGACATGTATTTTAACAGTAGACAATCCCACTTGAATTTATGTGAGTCCAGGTCTTATATTTCCTCCTAGAACTAATTTCCTTAATTATTCTCCAAATATTTAAAGTCCTTCCCCTTTTTTAAAACTACCTGTATTTGTTTGAGAGAGATTTCTTCTGTCACAGAAATACGAGTCTTTGTTTCAAAATGTCAGTTTAAATAGCATTGTTTCTTTTTCTCTTAATCCTTGCACAATAAAAATTTCCACTGGCGCCTCACTGCATCTGGCTAGCTTGATACTTGCATAGGTTTGCAGTTTCTTTCTTCTTCTTCTCATTCCATTAGAGAAGTTGGAATGGGCCTGAAATCCCTAGTAGCTTGAGTTAATTTGGGAAGAAATAGCATCAAAAATTCCACCCAGAAATGGTGCTAAACAAATGTTCAGGCAAGTAATTTCTCCCTCTAAATATTTCATTATGACAGATTCCCAGGATACATTACTGCTCAATCCCTACAGTACTGGACTAATCAGTTACTTCAGGCAAAATTCATCAGAAGTAAGTTTACCTGTCCGCAATGTAGATGTCTGCACCTGAGCTTTTAACCTCCCATGGAGAGCTAGTGGTGTTCCCATGGAGAGCTCGGAGTTCGGGATAGATCTGACCAAAGATATGGTGAAATGTATCATATATTGAACTTCATTGACCATATGGATCAGCTCTGCCCTATCTATAAAGAAGTGTCACTTTCTCAGATGGAGATGACTGCATTGTAGGTTAACACATTTAGCCATATGTATTTTAGATAGTTGTACACCCAGTCCTGCCAACAAGAAGGTATAGTGAGGGAGTAGAGCACAGTCAGGGTGGGTGGCATTTTAGTAAAATGTAGCGTGCAGACTCCAATATAGCCCTTCTGAGTATGTGCAAACAGATATTTCAGCAGCTCATAACTAAAATTAATGGGGATGAATTTTAACAGGAGTAGTAGAAGGCATATCCCTGGCACAAGGGGGACGTCATGTCTGCTGTGGAACATCTGGATGCTTGACTTCCCAACAAATCTTAGGACCTGGGCAAAAGAAGCAGTTTTTCCATTTCCTTGTTATATCTTAAAGCCAAAATATTTTTTCTGAAATTAAGGCATAGGTTTGGGGGGAAAAACTAATATTAAAAAAAAAAACAAACCACAACCAAACCATCCAACCAAACAAACAAAAAAAACCGGAAAGAAGTAGCTCAGAAATAGGAAGACGTAAATATTTCAGCCAAAGCAGTTAAAGTTATTCCATGATTGTATGAAAGTCTGGCAAAACTTTTGAAAAGAGGGGTCATGTAGAAGTGAAAGTGTTAGGTAGCTTTATAGGCTTCACTGTCAGCTCTGCCTGTGCTTGTTCTTGAATAAAGACCCAGCTAAGATTTAAAGCCTAACATTAAAACTACTTTCATTTGCTCCTTCATTTTGAGAGTGGTTTTTTCCATAGACAAGAGGTTAATAATAAGGTACTGAAAAGGGTACAGAAGGTGATTGCATAGCTTAGATTAAACCAAGATTCACTGGTACACAATCGTTTGGTGCTGTAATTGCATTCAAGTATATCTATATTTGATTGCCCAGGTTTTCCTTTGCAGCACCTTTAAAAAGTTGTTTCACTACATGTGGTGAAGGTACCTATGAAATGAATGGGACTTGATATTTTAAAACGCTGTATACTGAGCAAGCCTCTAACAAGGGAGACGTAATACTGTTTTATTATGTGTTTAATAGGATAAAGATCATCATAGGTCATCATAGTTAAGGACCTTTCTTAGCCTGAAAGAACATAGTTTAAAAAATAAATAAATAGTTTTTACTGTGGTAAAGCCAGCTTCTTGAAAGTTTGTGGGAGACTTTACTTGCAATTGAACCCACCTAGGGAGCCGCTGTCTTTAGTTTTATTTAGTTCTGAAACAGCTTTTCATTTCAGGATGGGTAGGCAGGTGCTGTTCTCCAGCCCCAGGCATCTGACTACTGCTGACTGCTGTGGCATTTCCTTTTTCGGTGCCTGCCTAAACTTCCTCCAAGGCTTAACTGTTCCTTGATATTTCGTCGTTCAAGACTTTCTGAATTCTTAGTCCTAGTCTGACCAGAGGCTGTGCCTGTATACATTATGTACCCATCAGCTGGTGTCAGTAGGACCGATCTCATCCATAGGACTGATCTTGTCTAGTAGGACCCATAGGCCTTTGATGCATGTGTAGGGGGGCCGTTGGGGGGACATATAGATAAGGTATCCAAAGATGTGGGTGAAGACCATAGCAAACTTTCCCTGCCAGAAAGAAAGAAGAGGTCACCTCCATTTCTTTGAATCAATGCTTCATTAACCATGAATCTCATCACCTACATGTCTTCAGTTTAGCCCTCATTCACAATCTCACTAACCTTGATTTTGAAAATGCTGGTAGGCTTTCCTGTGCCCCAAGATAAGCAGTCCTACCTAGTGTCCCATACACATCTATTTGCTACAGGCCCTGCTGGTGTCAAAATATGTAGGGCTGCAGGGATCCTGAGCCCTCTGTGCTACTCTGCATGGCATTTAGTTGTACAGATTCATCCCTCTTCATTGCACAGAACTCATGAAAGCAGGCATGTCTGATTTACTTGGTTTTCCTCCAGGAGTGCATGTCTTTGTATGGGATATTGGTTTATTGACATCAGTCAGGAGGCTGCCGTCAGAAACGGTCAAGGACCTCGAGACAGTCTGGATTACCAACTGAGCCCGGGCAGTTGTTACCTGTCTCATAATGCTGTACCTAGTGATGTTCTCCAGAGTAATTAGTGAATAAAACTTTTTTTTTTTTTTAAGGCTAATATTTTCAGAACTGAGAGACCCAAAGCTTGGTATCTATTTATCAACATTCAGTCTGTACCTGAGAGCAAGTGGACAGAGGTGTAGAAGGACATACAGAGCTGACAGATACACACCATTGCATTGGCCACTAGCAGGTTGACTTGAGCCATGAGTGCAGTGTACCATGGAGAATGC
The DNA here is from genome assembly GCF_964188355.1 of Buteo buteo. Classification (NCBI taxonomy): domain Eukaryota; kingdom Metazoa; phylum Chordata; class Aves; order Accipitriformes; family Accipitridae; genus Buteo; species Buteo buteo. The sequence continues at coordinate 73,422,063 of NC_134173.1, forward strand.
CAAAAGGATCTGCAGCATGCAACCAAATGGTTTATTTTCAATTTGGAGGAAAAAAAAAAAAGTTATTATGGAGCTTCACAAGATCTGGGTGAGGTCTTGCCTTTTTAAAAAAGCTCTGTGATCTGGAAAGCTATGGCAGGAGCAAAGGGTTAAATGAATGGGCAACAGCAAGCAAAATGCAGCCTAAATAGATAAAAGGTAACACATGATGGAGGTGAATCTCCACTTTTAAAAGTTTAGCCCAAAATATGTCTTTGACTTTGTCAAACAATGTCACAGAGCCAGAAGTATTTTTCCCCTTTAACATTTTTCTTTTAGCTAAAATTATACTGCTACTGTATTATTTTATCACAATTGCTTTTTTCCTCTTTCCCTCTCTCTCCCTCTCTCTCTCTTGCGCACACATACACAAAATCAATAGAAAGAAATATTGAAAATGCCCTATTTTCCCTCTTTTATTATAAAAAGGGGTTGCAGCATCCAGAGGTTGTGGGGTTTATGATTAACTGGCACTGCTAACTGGACCTAGACAGATAGGAACATGAAACACAACAAAAGGTTGAAAATTATAACTAAATTTAGGGCTGTCTGAGCCTTGATTTTTCAGTTCTGCACCCTTTTTTGAGTCTCTCATGGCCAGTGAAACAAGTTAATGGGACTAGAAAATGAAAAGCCCTTTTTCTGTTTTGTCTTTTAATAATTTAAGGGCACCTCCAGCAACCAAAACAAATATATTTATCATCGCACACAAAGCCTTTAGGCGTGAACTCTAAAGAGGCACATTAGTGTCAATGCATCTGGTACACTGTCACTTTCCAGTTTAGCTTAACTCTTGCTTCTCCTTTTTTCCTAACACTTGTGTCTAAAGAGATGCTGTCTGCTGCTTCTTTTGTTTTCAGGAAAAGAAAATAATATAAAATATACACCAATGCAGAAATCTCTTGGTAAAATTCAATAGTCTGGCTATGTAGAAGATCGGGTTCAACAATTAAAATGGATGCACTTGATCTTTGACCTATGAAATAACAGCACCCTTTCACTCCTCAGAAGTCTGTTTGCATGTGGGCAGGATGGTTTCATTCACTGTAAAAAAAAATGATACAGATGCACAACACAATGTCCCCTTGAAGGAATTTTCTCGATTAAGTGAAAGTAATACATGAAGGATTAGAGCAGCAGCCGTGTTGTAGACAACAGGACTGCAAGCTTTAAGCTGAAAGGAGTGAAAAGATATAGCAGTGCATAAGTATCCTTGTGTTTGATATCTCTTCAGAAGTCATATTTCATGGTGGAATTATATTATGGGGCTCAGCTTGGGGCAATGTTTCTTTTGCATCATTACATCCAACAGCTCACTCTAGTTCATGAAGCAAGTCAAGTGAGCAGTAAACTGGAAAAATTACCGCTCTGCATGTTAGTAAACAGTCTTGGAAAGGTGGATTGCTGAGGATTCGTAAACCCATTTTTACAGATGGGAAAATAAAGGAAGAGCATCTGGGACAAGGTCATGTGGTAAGTCATTGCTCAAGGCAGACGGAGATGTCAGCACTTTTGGCTCCCAGAGCCGTGCTTTGACTAGTGAACCAAACCCTCCCATTCAGCAAGAAGTAAAATGTTAATGTCTGAAGAATGGGGTGAATTTGCCTTGATACATCAACAACACAGCAGGTTAGTCAGGGTAAAATCAGCACAAGTTGCATTCCCAGAAGCCAAGAGATGCTGAACTGCAACTGCGGTCTTATGAAAATCTGCAAGGGTCGGACAGTCCGTCTGCCTTGGAGCATCAGGGGGACCTCTGCTAGCCTGTCCCAAAGTGGGTGGCCCACAGGGGAACAGCATATCAGCATCCACAAGGAGGTCACTCTCCAAAACACAGGCTGATCTGCAGGGCAAAAAAAAATCACACAGAGCACATGTTTGTTTTCATCCAATAGACATTTGTGAGCAAACTCAACACAGTGCAGTCCTGGAGCCAGAACGTGCCTAGGAGGACTGATTTTACTGTCTTTAGCCCTAGTTTCCATAGTTGGTTCCCTTGGCTTCAGTGGCATCAGCCATTATTTACCTTACTGTCAAAGAGGCAGCAACACAGACGAGATTTTCAAGTTTCCCACCGGAGCTCTTTCTTGGACACCATCTCACGGCCAGGCAGAATTATCAATCTCTTCTCCCGAAAGCTCTCTTCTCAGGGCTGGAAATCCTGAGATGCTGAAGGTCAGAAGATTTAAGGTACATTGGCAGAACTCTGTATCTCCATTGCATTATTCTGGGTTCTGGCCAATGCTATCAGTCTCTTGCCAAAAAGGAATAGCTATTATGGCATTGATTTTCTGCCACAAAAAAACAGGGAGAGTGACTTCTAGTTAAATACAACAGTAGAAAGTGCTCCAGCCTTTTACTGCAAAAAGGGCTGTGTCTGTGATGGCTGAGACTGGCACTAAAACCTTTTCAACACCATTTCTGCACACAGGAGCTAGAAAGAGCCAGTAGAAAAAATCTATGCGAAGAGCAGATTTTAGAAGTTGTTACGGATTGATCCCAAATACCAGGGGCTCCCAGTGACAGCAAAAATGGTTAGAAAGCTAATAAATTGTGTTGGAATATTAACATTCAACAGTGGATTCAGTTCTGTAGACTGTATTCATCACAGATGGATAGGGCTGCACCACAGCAGTGATTTTTTTTTCATTATGTCCCTATTGAAAAGAATTTTATCTGCTTATTAGCAAAAATAAGTCCAGTCCAGGCTGCCCCAAACACTTCACCTTTAAAAAAAATAAACAAACAAAGCCAATAGTGACAGTAAACATCAAACAGTCACTAAGTAATTCCTAAGCTTTGTTGACTATCCAGATCACTTGGCCTCTGAGAATATATTTTGTTACTGGATTTCTAGTACTCCCAGTCTGTTTTGTGTAAGAATCTATATAATCCAAGTTTTTAGTTTTGGCATGTCTTTTTTTTGTATGGCTTGGTCACAATGCAGAGGAAGGAAAAGTAAGAAAGCACTGGAGAGAGAGACAGACTTGTCAGTACAGCAGAGGAGATAGCTAACCTGTTCTGAACCTTAAATAATCATCTACTTCAATTCAATTTGAGCCATCGAGGACGTGAAGGGTCATGTTTTATTCTTATTTCCACGGATTCAAAGAAGTCAGAGATAGCTTGAGCTCACATTCTCCAAGCTGAAACTGAACCTGAATTCATTGTATCCAAAAGCAGCCTAATCCATTAAAAAAAGGAGATAATTCATTTCAAAATTCACAGTGATTTCTGCTGCTTGCGGTTTGCGAATAACATTGGACGTGTGCCACAGAACAGAAAAAACATGAACACAAACAGTGCTTAAATTCCCATCAGCCCCAGTTTAGGAGGGTGCTTCTGGGTGGCAGCGGAGGGGAGTTTAGCCTCTGTGGCCTGGCCAGTCCACGTCAGCAGCTGTCAAGGTACCATCTGCTGTGATTTTATTTTTACTTTTAGTAGTATGCACATTTTCCCTCAAAGACTGAAACTAGTTAAATATTTGTTGCCGGTCCTGTGGCTCCTGCAGAGGGTTTCCAGCATCACTGACCACGGCCAGCTGGGCACCAGTGACCAGGTCTCTGTGCATTAAATCCTGACTATGTGGACCAAGGTACAGGTGCTGAGTCCCTCCTAACAGAGCAATTATTGCATGCTGCCAAATGTCAGCATCACCCCAGACTTCCCCAGTACATACGCTTCTTCCTAAATCCATGGACGCACTCTGGATCCAAATTATTTATAGAGATAATACAAGTAGAAAACTTGGCAAAGTTTTCCAACAGCAAATGCTGTCTAATACAGCATCTCTGTAGGGTGGCTTTGTCCAGGGCAAACAAAATAACCGTCTCTTAATTGCTGTTGTTGTGCTTAAGTTGATCTACTCAGTCAAGACAATCTGTGTTGCGCAGCTCCTTTTCTCTTCCAAATGAAATTCAGTTTTGATTCAACCTGCTGCAATGCATGTATTTTCATACAGATATGGTTCCCATGTTTTCCCTGGTGGTACTGGCAGCACTTGCACTGGAAAATGAATTGAGGTATCCAGGTGAAGGCTAACCCTTCTGAACGACTATCTGCAATGAAAGATACCCCTTCAAACCTTTTCATGCATCCAATATCAAATTTCCAGAAAGCTTGATAGAGGATGGGAGGAGTCGGTATCCCCAATCCCAGCATCCCCACACACTTGGGCTCCCGGTGCCATGAATGTGCCAGTGTTGGTGGAGGAGATGCAGAGCCAGTAGCTCCCCTCTGCGAGGCAGAACTGGGGTAAGGCCAAGATCACCACCCAGCTCGACACAGAGGCCTCACATCTCCTTCACCCACAGGAGATGTGTTTCTCAGCCCCAGCTACAAAGGTTGATTCCTGAGCTCAGCCTGTATGTATGACTCATGCTCTTAGCTCTAAAGGCTTTTAATTCAATCCCAGGTGTGCTAATCACTGGACATCATCACCAATACATGCGAAACGGCTATACTAATCTAGTTACAACATGCGAAGGTAGAACAGAGTAATTTCTCAGTAATGAATCACAGTCATGGAGATTTGAACATGGGCTTGGAAAGGAAATTAAAGTTAGGTTTCCTGTATGGCTCATTCTCCAGCCCAGCATAGACTTAAATGGGGAGACATTTCTTTTTGTTCATTCAAGGTGGCAGATCAAGCACCCCTTCCTATCGACCGTGCCCTGGCTTGGGCAGGGGTGACTAGATGATGCCGTTCAAGATTGGTGTTGGAAGCTCCCCAGGTGCTGTTCTGCAGCACTGGTGTGTCTTTTGTCACACACATAAAGCATGTGCTACTGACTTTGGAAGTGTTTAGGCACAAACCTAAGGACTTTGGTAAACTAAAGGCTCATTACAAAACATGCAACTCTGAGAAGGAAGTTGGCATCCTAAATTAAATTTCATAGGTCCAGCCTGGCCATCACCGAGAGGGCTCTTCAGGAGCTCTGGTGCAGGAGGAATGAGGATATACCCGAGCAGCTAGTTACCTTTATAAGAACATAACAATTTATTGCTTTTTCTAGACGTCCGAATAATGAGCAACACAGTAATCTTATTAAAAAGGGCTTTAAGGGCATGACCAGCTGCCTTCAGTGTCAAGCATGACAGCCCTTGGAAGTGCTTAGTCACACTTTAACTCCTGTTATTATTTTCCAAGCCTGTATTTAAGTCAGACAGAAATGTGACTTTTCATCATCCAGCTCTATATGCCAGCATGTTTAACCATAACCATCCCACAACAGCAGAAGGGCAAGTATTGCATCTTCCTTCATAAATACAAAAGACACAGGCTGTCAAGATTTAACATTGTTGTTGCCTTCAAAACATCTATTCCCAGGGTCAGCTTCTGCACTGATGTCCCTCTAATACATTAGGTGGAGAACTACCCTGAAAAGATTGCCTTTACAAACTATCACAGGACTCCGGAGCTTCAGGGACCAATAATGCAGAGATATCTCTGGGGAGTAAACACAGGGTGAAGGCACAAAAGAAAGAGGAGAAACTCTTGAACATGCCACTGAAGGGTGATGATTCCTTTTCTGGATAGTGTCATTCAGCCCTAGCCAAGGGCTCTTCTTTTGATCTTACAACGCTGAAGGTGTAGGAATGAAGCCAACAGCTCTGGGAAATTACAGTCCTAGAAAGGGGGAAGAAGATACTAGATTAACATACCCAAAAAGGAGGGGTAGGTATGAGAAGGGCTCGTATTATATTCATAGGTAATGGGCAAAACTTTGGTGTCACCATGTATTTAGAGTCTGTACTGGGTAAATCCCCTTTGCTCTGAAGGTTTTTGTTGCTCTAGCAACTAAAGGGAGGGAGACGAAAAAAAAGAGAAGGGGGAACAGAGGGAAGGGGTGAAAAGAGATAGCCTAATTTATAGGAAAGTCCAGAAAATCAGAAAAGGGGAAAAGTAAACTGAAAAAACTACTGGCGTTTGGGGGGGGGGGAAATAAAAAAATATATAAATACATATATAAAATACAGCAGCAAGTTCTCAAAAATATAAAAAATAATAGCTTTCAAATTAGTGTTTTCACAGCTGCAGGCTACAGAGTTTATTGCTTGCAGTATGAAACCTAATGATGTGATAAAAAAAAAAAAATCTGAAATCTCTTCTACCCAGCCCTAGACAGACTGACAGCCCTAGAGATCAATGTCCATTATTAACTTGCTGACTTCATGCACAGCAAGGCAGAGCATGAACTTCTCTGGTTGTCTTCAAATTTGGCTTAATTGGATCACCTGCAGGATGAGAGGATAATTTAGCATGCAGGTCCAGCCATATCTTCATTGCACCCCCGAGCCTAGAACAAAGGCTCTGGTTAGGAGGATGTGGACGTCTAAGGAGTGAGATGCCCTGAGACTATCTGTCCCTGTCTCAAAACCCTCTGATCACACAGGAGAGGGCAACCAATCCAGTCACCATTGATCTGAACTGTCTCCAAGATTGTGGCTTAAAAGTGAAATGCCCATGTCAGACTCTTTTCGAAGGAATCCTAATGAGACATCAAAGGGAAAGGACCACGTGGGCCACACTTCTGCCTCCAAACCATTCTCCTTAGGGATTTAATCTAACCTTACTGAAAGCAATGGGAGTTTTCCATAATTGCAGTTGGCGCAGTATCAAATCTCTGTGGTCAGAGATGCGGTGGGGTCACAGACCACAGGTGATTCATTTCTCCCCCTGGTCATCACTCAGAAACCTTGTCCTTACACAGGCGCATCCTCCACCAAAGTCTCCTACTGGAGTTTCCCTCTAGAACATTAGCAAAGGCCTTGGTTTTCTTAACAAATTGGGGTTTAAAAAGAATTTAAGCCATCGTATGAAATTTCACAGAATTCAGCTCACTAAAGTAACTAGAAGAGCTATGAAGAGTTTAAACCATTATTTAGAGGGAACGAGACCATTCATAGTTTAGAAACTGGTTTCTTAAAGGAAGAAAGCAGCAGCTCTGTCACTTCGGCAGTGAGACAGCCGGGGGCATTTTTATCCCTTAACTGCAACACCCTCCACCCCCACCCCTGCCGTGGTTTTGGTCTCTGGCTGCCCAAAAAGATCTGCTAGCACCGGTCTCCAGCCTGAGACCCCCACATCAGTCAGTCCCTGCAGACCCTCTGGTCCCATCTCCGGCAGCTACTTGTTTGAACCTATTGAGCACAGTGTCAGAGTAATGAGGCAGGAGTTGTCCGTACTACCGACGACTCCATTATCTCGCACAATATCAGGGGTGAAAAAATGGCTGCTGGGTTTTTTAATGGTCTGGCAGAAGCCTTGTCGATAACAATTCTTTACTTGGGTTTGCTGGAAATTACAGCCATCTCCTCTGTTCAACTCCATTTCTCAGGCTCTTGCAATTCTGCGGGAAATAGTTTTGAAACAGTTTCTCCGGCTTGAGGAAAAAAGAATAATGAGAAAAAAAAGCAAATTTGTTGAACATGCCTTTCTTTTAAGAAGCAATAAACGAGACTCTCTGGTTTCTTATCTCTCACCCTCCTGTGTTAATATTTAGGAGTCAGTACTAGCAATACTGTCTCTGGTTCTCAGTTACGGCTTTGGATTTTTTCAACGGATCCCAGCATACTTCTGGATCCCTGACAGCAACTAACTTCACACATCTCATCAGAACCCCGTGACACGGACTAATACTAATCTCAAAGACCCAAGCAGCTGAAATCCTGCTCCTGTCATGTTTCCACTGAGCCGAAGTGTCGGCACATCCTGTTCCCCGCAGTACCTTCCCCAGGTCCTACGCTAGGCCACGCGATGCTCCTGAAGCCTCTTGGATCTCACACAAGATGCAATAATTGCCTAAAATCCCCTGCTGTAGCTGAACCTGCGCTGGGCTCCTTCCCTGCTGCAAGAGTTTTCTATGCCACTGTTAACAGCTTTTTTCTCAATGTTATTCTGCTCTGTGAAAAAAAAATAAATAATCAGACACCCTGACTATGAACTGCTGGCTTGTTTAGTGCAAAACCAGTCTCAGCTGAAGCTCATATGAAGTCTCTCAGGGGCCAGAGACTCAGCTGGTTTGAATCTGAGCGCTTCCTTTGACTTAAGTGGACCCATGCCACATTACACCAAGTGCAGCTGTGTTTTGGGGTATTTAACTCATTTCTCCTCTAGAAGTCGTGCTGGCCATCTCCTGAGAAGAAGTTTTTCTTGCAACATTTCCCTTCGTGCTTCAGGGAAAAATCATGTCTGGCATCTATTATTTTAATGCTATCCAAAACTGTTGTGGGCACCTCCCACCACAAATGGAAAGAGCTGGACTCTCTCTCGCACACCTTAAAAGCTTCAGACAGGCAGTAAAAAAACCCTATCAGGCAAAGCTGTTACTGCAGGCAGTGCATCAGTGTGGTAGCTTGGTGTACTGGGTTTGCGTGGCAAGGTTTTAGTAGTGGGGCGGCTACAGGGGTGGCTTCTGTGAGAAGCTGCTAGAAGCTTCCCCTGTGTCTGACAGAGCCAATGCCAGCTGGCTCCAAGACAGACCCACCGCTGGCCAAGGCTGAGCCCATCAGTGACGGTGGTAGTGCCTCTGGGAGAACAGATTTAAGAAGGGGAAAAAAACTGTGCAACAAACTGCAGCCAAAGACAGGAGTGAGAACATGTGAGAGAACCAGCCCTGCAGACCCCAGGTCAGTGCAGAAGGAGGGCAGGAGATGCTCCAGGCGCCGGGGCAGAGATTCCCCTGCAGCCCATGGTGAAGACCACGGTGAGGCAGGCTGTCCCCCTGCAGCCCAAGGAGGTCCATGGGGGAGCAGATCTCCACCTGCAGCCCGAGGAGGACCCCATGCTGGAGCAGGGGGATGCCCAAAGGAGGCTGTGACCCCATGGGAAGCCCACACTGGAGCAGGGTCCTGGCAGGACCTGTGGATCTGTGGAGAGAGGAGCCCACGCTGGAGCAGGTTTTCTGGCAGGACTTGTGACCCTGCGGGGGACCCACGCTG